>NC_141900.1:45306450-45933395 GCF_057802395.1 Ceratotherium simum simum
AAAGATGTCAAAAGTGCCTAGTACAGACAAGAAATGATATAAATACAGAAAGAAGATGGTTCCCTCTACAAATCAGAAACTTCGGCTGGACCTTCTTGGCTTATCTACCTCTTACCTTTAGCAATTTAAGGATTATAAATTAATGTGTTTTACTGTCATTTATTCAACATATTTATTCAACAATATATTGACCTACTATGTATTAGGCATTATTATAGACCCTTTAGAGATAGCAGTGAACAAAACAGACTGTGTGCTCTTAAGGTGGCTTACATTTGAGTGGCAGGTAGAGAGAGGACAGATAGTGAAAAAGTAAGCAAAGAAATATATTGTGGTAAGTACTGTGAAGAAATATAAAGTAGATTAAAGTATTTAGGGAGTCAGGGAGGTAGGATAATGCTGTTTTATATGGAGATATCACAGAAGAGCTCTCTAATAAGGTGATATTTTATGAAAATTTGTAAGGCAAGTGATAGGGAGCACATGTTTATTTGAGAGGAGAGCATTACAGGCAGAGGAAACAGAATATGCAGAGACTCTGAGGTAGGAACGTACTTGGTTTAAGGACCAACAAGGAGACTGGTATAGCTGGTACAGTTAGGGACTGGAGTTGGTAAGAGGGGAAGAAGGAGGTCATAGAGGTAGCAGGGGGCCACATCACATAGGACCTGGAAGAAAATGGGAAGGCCTTTGGGTTTTTATTCTGAATAAGATTGGAAGCTATGAGTTTTGCATAGAGTACATGTGAACCCACTTATGTTTAAAAGGACCGCTCTGATTATTGTGTCGAGTACAGACCATAGAGAGGCAAGGGTAAAAGTAGGGAGACCAGTTGGGAATCTTATTGCAGCAGGTTTTAGGGTTGACATAATGAGAAAGGACAGACTTTTTAGGTATTTGCTGGTAGATTGTTTGTAGAGTATAATAGAAAGAGAAGGATTAAAGTTGACTTCTCTTTGCCCTGAGTTTCTAGTAGAATGGAATTGCAGTTTACCGAGATGGAGAAGACTGCAGGAAGAGCAGACTTGTTGCAGGAGAAAGGGACATTGAATATGGTTTTGGATGTGTTGAGTTCAAGATGTCTATTAGACATCTAAATGGAGACATCTAGTGATAGTTGGCTATCTGACTCTGACATTTGGGGAAGCAGTCAAGGCTAAAGCTATAAATTTGGGAGCTGTCAGAGTACAGATAGTATTTATGATGAGATGACTAGATGAAATTAGCTAGGGTATAAGAGTGAATGGAGATGAAAAGAGATCTGATGACAGCCAAAGGGCTACTTCAGCATTCAAGGTTGGGAAAATATGAAGGAATCTACCAAGGAGACTGAGGAGTGATTAGTGAGGGAAAAGAGAACTAAGAGAGAATAGTATACCAGGGGTCTTTCAAAGAAGTGTTTCAAAGAGGGAATGAGCAAGTGTATCAAATGAATAAGATTAATATTGAGAAATGACTGCTGGATTTGGCAAAATGAAGGTCATTTTTCCCTTGACAGGATCTATTGGAGTGGTTGGTAGTAATCATGAAAACGGGAGTGGAATAGAATTGAAGGTAGCTAATATGGACAGGACTTTAGATTTTTTCCTTTTAAGAGGAGCTTAGAAGTGGAACAGCATATGGGAGCCCAAAGAAGATCTTTAAGGTTTGTTTTTTAAAGATACTGCAGTATGTTTAATATGCTATATGCTGAAGGGCGTGATCCAGTAGAGAGGAAAAGTGCAGGAGAGAGGTAGAATTGCTGGAGGAAAGAAGGGGTGGGATCCAATGCACAAGTGAGGGAGTTAACCTTGGATAGGAACTTTGGGCAGTTTATCCATAGTAACAGGAGACGAGGCAGAGGATGTGGGTAGGGTTGTAGCTAGGTTGATGTATGTGGTAATTGGAGGGTGTGGAAGTTCTCATTTCGTTGCTTTTTCTCCCCCTCCCCAACCTCCTCTCCAGTGAAATTAAGAAACAAATAAGGTCAGCATCTGCAAGTCAGGAATAGGGAGGAGATATTGATGGTTTGAGGGAGAGATGAAGTTTTGCAATAATTGTCTATGAAAATGGAGAGTAAATTAACTTGGGAATGTGTTTAGCTGCTCAGGTGCAGGTGCAAAGTAGGGGAAGAGTTGGATTTATCTGTGCTTCAGGTTTTCTCAAGTGAAGGTAGGTGAGGAAGAGAGGAGCAAACGAGTTGATGCTCCATGCAAAGGAGTAATTAACTGATGGACCATGGAATAATCAGGTAAAGAGGGCAGTCATTATGTGCATGGGCTGTAGGACGGTCAGAAGGTAGAAAGTCATACACTGGAGATCTGAATGGTGTTAAAAACTTGTTTGAGTCTTAGAGGGAGTGGGCAGGAAAGATAAAAGGCGATGCTCAAGGCATGATACTTTAGGCAATGAATTATGGAGACAGTATGGAATCTAGGTACGTTCGTGGCAATTAGGTGGCTGAGGTGGGTGGACAAGAACATTGATGGTGTTATAATTGAAAAGATAAAATTCGATATGCTGCTAACTCATTGTAGAATTTACACTCTTCTGGTTTCTGTAAACACTTCAATTTTATTATTAAGATACCAATAAAACATCTCTACTTTCTTAAAAATATACTGTTTTTATAAGTGCCAGATGGTTCTGAACGTACAAGACAAGTTTCTTTCAGTTTATGCTCCTTTGATCTGCTGTGTCAGTATTATTCAGGGAGCTTTGTTTAAAGGAAAAAAAATTTTTTTAAGGTTATAGACCAGACCATGCCATTTGGAGGCCCACAGGCTAAATTTGACCTGTAGATACATTTTGTCCTATAGGAATAGTGTTATAAAAAGAAAACCTTGAATTTGAATGCCTTTATATGGGGCATTCCAGTTTGCCACAGGCCCTACAGTTCTCACAGTTCCCACCATTCATCCCACCCCCCCATCATTTACTTTTGTCTTATAATTTCCAGCATCTTTCAGGTCCCCTTTACTCATTTATGTTTACTGGTACTGTTTCTCAAGGTATTTGCATTTACAAGTCTTGCCTTAGACCTGCTGAATCAGAATCTCTAGAGCTGGGCATTAGTCATCTCTATTTAGAAACCTCCGTAAGTGAAGCTGATGACAGTCAGGTGGTGGTTGAAAAAGACAGATCTTACTTACTAGCCATAGATCTTGAGTTAGCAACTTAACCTCTTTGGTTTTCAGTTTTCTATCTGTAAAGTTGATATTAAAGTAATAGAGCCCCTATCATGTGGTAGTGGTAAAGGATAAGTGAGATAGTATGTAAAAAGGTACCTGTGCCTGGCACATAGTAGATATTCAGAAAAATGGTTTTCCCTTTTCATTTTCCTTTGGGAGTGGGATCTCAGAAGCTCCATTTCTCTAAGCAGGTTGAAGGGATATTCCAAGCCAACCAGTACAAAACTATTTTGACTGGTTTAACAAAACCAAATAATGAGTGGCTTAGACAGGGAAGAAGTTAAATTCTCTCTAATGTAAGATTCCAAACTGATCTGATGTTTAGGGGATATTCAGGGATATTTGGTTCCAGGGACTAGGTGCCTTCTTACTTGTTGCTTCCTCTTCCCTTAGTTTGTAGCACTTTCTCACATGGTCAGAGATGGTTTATCACCACCCTGACTAGGTTCCACCCCATTGGAAGGAGGAAAGTGGAGGTTAAAAGTAGGCACTTTCCTTTCAAGGGCATGGTCTGGAAATTTCACACACCTCATTGGCCAGAACTTGTCACATGGCTGTATCTAGCTGCAGGGAGGCTGGAGCAGAGAGTTTCTACCAGGGTAGCCATGTACCCTATGAATAACAGCGGAGCATTGTCTGATATAGCGCCGGAAGGTAAAAGGATGGCGCAAAAAACTGGGCTAAGTTCCACTCGGTTGTACACAGGGTTGCTAGGAGTTGACATCTACTTGACGACACTAACAACAAAAAAAACTATGTACTCAGTAAAAGGGTTTTAGTATTAAAGGGAAGAAAAGGAAAATAGATATTGAAAGACAGTTAGTGGTTTCTGCTGTAGTTAGTATTTGCTTAGTATATCTGTTCCATTCTCTAAATAAGATTAATCTCTTGGTCATTCTGGCCTTAGAATTAGGGTTTATTGTTCCAGAATCCCAAATTAATTAATTAAAACAAAAAAAATATTACTTAGGTTACTTATTCCCTTTCAGATATCTTTTAAATCAGAGATAACTGGTCTTTTTCCTAAGTCAGAGTCTTAGTCCTAATGCTTAACTCACCTATGGAAGTATGAATCCTATCTCTGATAACTCAATTTCAACCTTACCTACTTTAAAACAATAGAATAATTCTCCAGATCTGGCCATTTTGGCTGAGGTTCGGTATAACCTTTTTTCCATTTAGCATCTTTGTCACCAAGATTTAAAGCATATCATGAGAAAGCTGTGTGTGTTGTGTTAATGCAGTCTCGTATCTACATTTTTTGTATTTTATTTTTCTAGCCATATGAAGTAGTTATTTTTTTTTCCATTTTGCTAATGAGTTAACAGAGGCCCAGAGATGCTCAGCAACTTGTTTGAAGCTGCAAAGCCAGTAAATGCTGGAGGCAAGATTTGTATCTAGATTTTTATATTTCCAATTTCTGTGATCTCATCTGCAGTGCCATACTGTGACATCTATGGATATCACACTATAGAATTATATCATATGCTTTTTTTATGTTAAGGACACGTTAGATTTTTTTATTATTATTTCTCTTTCTATTCTTTCTGATTTGTTTCTTCTTTTTAGTGTCATAATTTCTCTTTGGGTTGTAAAACCCTACCTTACTAAGAGACCCTTTTAACATAACTTGATAAAAACTCTATGGATAGCTTATCTTTATTTTTCCTCCTTGGGACTGACCTAAAAAGTGAACTACTTGTCATTTTGTTGACAATCACATTGCAGATTGCTTTTTTTGGGTATGTATTTATAAATTATTTCTGGTTTTGATAGAGTTTTTTCTTTTTATTTTGGTACCCTACTCTTTATGAATAAAAAATGTACCCATTAGGCTAGTACATGAAAGATGGTTGTGAGAGAGGTGTGTTTCCATTTGAGGTTTTAGGGTTATACGGAGAGTTAAAGGGGATACCTAAAGTGTTTTATTGACAGGGCCTGGCCTACTTAATCCACTTTTGTCCTGGGTAGAATCTGTCCATGCGTTGCTAGCCAGTTAGAAATGCCCCACTTATCTGTGTGTATTTTCCCACTTATCTTACCTGTATATTCTGGATATATTATTGTTTTGTAATATTAATCTATGTATGCATAACTTTAATATTTAAAGATGGTTTCTACCTAAGATTGTTAAAATCTTATTTGTTTTAACAGTGATTATTTTCTTAGGTATTTTAAGAAATTACTAATTTCCTAGTAATTAGAAAATTACTTTTGTAATTTATTTTAGAAATAACCGACACTGTAGGAAATTCTTCAAAAAGGAAATATTATCTCTTGTGTTAGGTTTTCATGACCCTTTGGAGTAAAAATGTTCATTTTTTTCCCCGTTTTTTGGTATAGGATATAGCAGATCCATTTTTTGCTTATTGTAAGCAACATGCAGATAGGTTAGACAGAAAGTGGAAGAGAAAAAACTACTTGGCTCTACAATCCTATTGTAAAATGTCTTTACAAGAGAGAGAGAAGCAGCTGTCACCAGAAGCACAGGTATGGGATTCGTGCCAAAACTCATGTTTTTCTTTCAAGGTTATAGATTTTAGATCTCTTGTGTGTTTGCCAATGACATGTGAAGTATAATTATGAAATTTGGTTAGTTACCTAGGAAGTGGGTTGTTGTTAAGGTAAATGGTGAGTATAGTTTGTGGCTGAATACATTACTCCTCATCTGGTCAACAGAGCAGCCGTTTATAAAGCATGTTTCCAAATACATTGAAAAATATGGCTTAGAGGAAATTATTCTGTCAGTGCCATATGTTGACCATGTCTCTTTTCAGTCTGTTCTAATGTTCATTTATGCAAAGGATTTGATCAGTTTGCCCATCATTTAAAATGTTTTTCTATGTAAATTAAGTAAATTTATGGAGACTGTTACAGTTATTGAGAAGAGAAACTTTGGCTTAATCGAATTAGTTTCTGACAACTCTGATCATAGAACAGGACAGTTGTTACTAGGGGTAGACCTAGTTTATTGTAACCCAAAAATTAGGAATTATACAGTATATCTTAAGGACCATGGATAGGTATAATTTGCCTTGATTTAGGAAATTCTGCTTGTCTTTGCTTTCTTTAAGCATGGAAGTAAAAATCATAAGGAGTATGTTCCATTTCAATATATTTTAAAATTTGTATTCATTTCTTTCATAGGCAAGGATCAATGCCCGGCTTCAACAATATCGTGCCAAAGCAGAACTAGCTCGATCCACGAGACCCCAGGCCTGGGTTCCAAGGGAAAAATTGCCCAGACCACTCACTAGCAGTGCTTCAGCCATTCGTAAACTGATGCGGAAAGCAGAGCTAATGGGAATCAGTACAGATATCTTCCCAGTGGACAATTCAGATACTAGTTCTAGTGTGGATGGAAGGAGAAAGCATAAGCAACCTGCTCTCACTGCTGATTTTGTGAATTATTATTTTGGTCAGTATAGAGACTAATACATGCACATTTTCAATGAGAACAATTTGCTAATGAAAATATTTGATATGCTGTCAATTTTTAGCAATTTATTAGCCATGCTACGTATATCAAGTAAAAGCATGTTTATTTTCCTAATAAGCTGGGGATTGTTGCAAAATGCTAGGTTCATGTATTTGCGAGCAGTTTTTAAACAATGTAGGTTACTTCATGTGATCATCTTTATGGCTAGCTTCTTCCTTTGTGTATTTTGTATATCAGCTTTTATTTTCTACTAAGTAAAATTGGGTGTTTAATTTAAATAGAGAGAAATATGCGCATGATTCAAATTCAGGAAAATATGGCTGAACAAAAGAATATAAAGGATAAATTAGAGAATGAACAAGAAAAGCTTCATGTGGAATATAATAAGGTAAGTTGGCTACAAAACAAATAACAGTATATCTTATTGATGATTTCTTTTGTGATTTTATAGCATTTCTGTTTATGTTTCATTTTGAAATTCTTCTGGAGTTTTATGTCCTTCCTTACAACTTTTACTCCTCAGTATCTTCATTATCTTTGCTAACACTTACTGAGCACTTTCTATGTGCCAGGCACAATTTTGAGCACTTTATATGTATTAACTCATTTAATCCTCACTTCAGCTTTATAATGTGAGTTATGATTATTGCTCCCACTTTCAGAGGAGGAAACTGAGTCCTAAACAGGTAAAGTAATTTGCCCAGGCTCACGTAGGTAGTCAGGTCAGAGAGTTGCGGTTTGAGGCCACGCAGTCTGACTCCATTCCTTATTCCTAACCACTGTATTATATGTACCATATGTACCATAGGACTTCTCTTTCTAAGTTTGTAGAAAACTTAGAAACTTATTATTTTTTGTGTATGTGAGGAAGATTAGCCCTGGGCTAACATCCGTGCCCATCTTCCTCTACTTTATCCGTAGGACGCCTGCCACAGCATGACTCAATAAGTGGTGCGCAGCTCTGCACCCAGGATCCAAATCCGTGAACCCTGGGCCGCCAAAGCAGAGCGTGTGAACCTAACCACTATGCCACCGGGCTGGCCCCTAGAAACTTATTTTTAAATTACTATTTTTATCTTGAATTGTTTTGTAATGTTACTTTTGATTTAAAAAAATACTTCCCAATTTAAATTTCCATTCTACATCTTCATTCTATGATGAGGGAGATCAAAAAGAAGTATCATATAAAAGCAAGATGTGGCTAAAATGTTAGGTAATAAGTAACATGAGCATATAAAACTGGTATTGACTTATTGTTAGATAACGTTTTAAGTGATAAAAAAATTAGTAGGAAGTAAATTTCCAATAATCAGCCACACTGTGGTGAAAAGAGTACTGGTATTAGATTGAGAAAACCTGGGGATTCTTGCTAGTTCTATGATCTTGACCAAGTCACAAAAACCCTATGATCCTTAGTTTTCTCATTCGGAAAATGGGGGAGGTATATCTTGATAAAGTCATAAGGATTAATTAGCATAAGGTGTGTGAAATTATATAGTAAACTATAACAGAATATATAAATGTAGGTATCGTTATTAGTAGTAAAAATGCTAACATAAAACAAAAAGCTTACATTTTGGTGGTGCTGTGTAAATAATTGGATAGCCTTATCTGTCAGTGGTATTGTGACTTGAATGTATTAAAAATATATGGAATGTAAAGATAGACCTTCTTGGATACTTATTGATAAATATTTAAGTTTTACATATTTTCATGATTTACTAATTTGAATTATTTACATTGTAGCTATGTGAATCTTTAGAAGAACTACAGAACCTGAATGGAAAACTTCGAAGTGAAGGGCAAGGAATATGGGCCTTGCTAGGCAGAATCACAGGGCAGGTTAGTTTCTTTCCAATTGCTATCTCCTTCTGTTCTTGCTCTCTATATGATTTTCAGAGATCAGATCTCTGATAAAACTGTCACTTCACTAACTGAAGAATTCTGTTTGATTAGGGCAAGCTAATCCTCTGGGATAATGATTTCTGCCTGAAACACATCTAGAGCATTGGAAGCTGCCTACTGAGAACCTGTAGCTTAATTTGGTTGCTTTAACAGCTATCTTGTTTGCAAAATGTTTTCATTTGCTCTAACTGATTGACCTGTCATTTGTGATGAAGCTAAGATTTGAAGTATGAGTTACTCCTACCACATTCTTCTTTCCTCTACTTGAGCAGTTTTAGATTCCTTGGTAATTTTTTCTGTCTTGTACTTGTGCTGTATTTAGTTCTTTTTCTTTTGGATGTAAAATTTAAAAGGCAAACTGGGGAGATTCATTTTCATATTGATTTGGTTTTGAGCTATGTAAGAGATGGTTTTTGAACTTTAATGTTATAGTTTTTTCCCTTTAGTAACTATTATAGTTATGAAAAAAAAATTACTTTATCCTTGAACATTTTTAGCCTGTTAATGTTCTTGCTGTTGAAAACAATCATTGCCAAATGGATTTCTTTGAATGCTTTTTTAGTACTGTGTATGTGATACATAAATTAAGAACTCATTCAGATAATTTCAGTTATATTTTTAAAGGATGCTAGAGACTCACAATAGTCCTTAGTGGTCTTATGTATGAAGGAGACTTTTCAAAGAACAGATATTTTTTTATGGTACTTGTTTCAGAGGTTTACAAAGAGTCAAATTCATCATATAATTCATGTAGACATGTTATTTTACTGAAGTAATACATACTGATATGTATTGTGCTGTGCTAGCTTTGAAGCTGCTTCTCATGTGAACAGGATTATGTGGCTTATATTATAATGAATAACATAATTTAAAAGGTGATAATGAGTAGTCGCCTATGGAGAATTGACCTTTGTTCCTATTGATAGGTTGTTGATGGATTTTTAGAAGATTATGGTGTTTTATATTCTATATTTAGAGAAGTTAATGTTGAGTGCAAGCCTATTATTAGTTTATTTGCCAACCTGGTGTTATCTTTTGCCTGGATTTGCGAGTTTGCCTTATAAGAATCTCCTATTTAGTGTAAAACATTGTCTACCATAAAAGGGCATTTTCACTTACTAAATGACTTTTAATAGAAGTTCACAGATTTTCTTGTGCAAATATAAAATACACAGCATAAGTAGAATTCATTTATACTGCTTGCATGACACTTTTTTCCAGTTGGTTGAACAGACGCCGGCCCACCGGGCCACTGAGAAATGACTTTGATAGATGGTTGCGGTCTGAGAAGCCAGCATACTACAGATTAGTAGAAGCCCAAAGAGAATCTCATTCGCTTTGTGGAGAGTTTGGTCCAATAAGATAATTTTTCTAATTAACCTATGGAGCACCAATGTAGCTGGATGTTGAGGAAAATAAACGGCCTCAATATTCTTTTTGTCAAGTGTACTGTATTTTTTTTTAATGTTCTTAAATGCTCATCCTTGTTCACTTTTTGAAGCTAAAGTAGAAGTTTAATTTTCATGTTTTAGTGTTCTACTGAAAATTGATTAAAGCCTGTAATTATAGGGTTCTAATGGAAATAACTGAGACAAAAACTCACTTTAATCCTTTTTGCCAGTGTAGCAGCTGGTAAGACATTTTCCCCCAACAATCCTAGCATATTTAGTTGACTTGAGTGGCATATAGAGGAAAATGTTGCTTTAAATGTCTTCTTTAAAACAAAATAAACTGCATTTCTTCAACTCAATAGAAGTTGAATATACCAGCAATTTTGCGAGCACCCAAGGAGAGAAAACCAAGTAAAAAAGAAGGAGGCACACAAAAGACATCTACTCTTCCTGCAGTACTTTATAGGCAAGTAATGAAACTATGACAGATTGATATTGTGTGTTTTTAAACTAATATGTTTTAATAACAAGATGCTTCAGATATTTGAGAATGAATTATGTCCATACCAGAATTTAAGTTAAGTGCATTTGAAGTTCATTTTATTAATATCTGCATCAAAGATGCTTTCCAGGTTGAATGATAGAAGAGATTTTTGCTCGTCTTTTGATAATAAGATAAATGACTTTTTGTATCCTTTAAGTAACTGGGGATATGTGTACATAAGCTCCATGGAAATGAGCAGTCCTCTTTGGGGAATTGGAAAGTGACTTTAAATAATGTGGATGATTATTTCCTTAAATAATTAAAACAATATATTAGATCAATGGGCATTTATATTTTATTTTACTTGAATGAGTTTTAGAATTTTGCATGTGTTTTTAGGTAGTGAAAACACATACAATCTAAAGTATTTCCTTTATACAGTGGTGGATAATAAAGATAAGTTTTAGGTTTGAATCTGTCTACATTTGTTTTTTCTCTCTGCTTAGTTATATTAATTTTGTTTCTGGAAATATTTTTGTTCTTTACTTTTTTTGCTCAATATTTTACAGTGTTCACTGTTACAGTATTCTGACATAGTCAGGACTTCTTTCCATACCTAAATAGGTTAGGCTCTTATTTTTTTCATGTAACTGATTATATTGATTAAGTGAGAAAAGTTTAGAAGATGCTAGTATGTTTATGTACGTAGACACACACAAATGTATACATTCACATACACACACATATATATGGTTATGTAAATACACAAATATTCTCCCCACCACTTCTTCCTTTCTCAGAAATGGCAGCAATAATAACAATATCAATCTCTGTAATTACTTTCCATTCTTGGTTGGAGGCTCGCTCCATGGATTGTAGTAAATAACTTCCTTGAAATGGGGGAAAAGCCCACTAGTGTCTTAGTGTACAGCCTGAAGACTAGCACATTCTCAGTCCAGCTTTTCTAAACAAATTTGGTTCATTTGGAACCATCAAGCATATCCTTGTGCTTTTAACTTTTATCACTACAGTTCCTTTTTGTTTCAGAATATATTTTAGGTGATTTTCCTTTTTAACTCTGAGCAACTTTGAGACCAAGTACTAGTTGTTGTTAGTGTGTGTGTGTGTGTATATGTGTGTGTGCTTTTTTTCTAGGGTTATTTTAAAAATCCAAATATCTTGGCTGTTTCTGTACATGGATGGCTCTTTTAGTTCTCAACAACTTTTCCCTCACTCTTTACATTCCCAATATAAATATGCCGTAGATTTTCAGGTCATGGTGCTTGTGCTCTCACGAGTGGTTAAGTAGCCTTTTTGCACAAGAAAAGTTAGATTCCTTAAAAACAAAAGTCCAAAATAGCAGTAATGACAATAGTAAAACTCTACGTTCTTTGCAATAAATATTAATTGGTATATTTTTAAACTCAAAGTCTGATTTTGAAAAGAGACTTATTTATATATGTAGCTTATTTACATGTTGAAGGCTCTTTAAAAGGTTTATAATTAATGTTATAAACTGAGTTTTGTTTGTAAAGTAACTTCTTTTGTAGTTTTAGAGAAGTAGAAAATTGGAAAATTCTTTTGTTTAACAATTTATGTTTCTAGAGAAAAATTGAGCTAATGTTAAATGAGTTTTAAGTGATAATTAAAATTAAGGTAAAGATGATGTTGAAAATAAATATATATGCCCTTCTTTGAAAAGTTTGACTCTACCAATATTTAAATTTATGCTAGATCCAAGCTATTTTTCTATATTCTCAAAAGTATTTAGGACTAATAATTAGTTATTGATATTATAAAAAGATGTGTTATGAAAAAACATTTGATTTCAACAAAAGAAATATTGTTAATCGAGGCAAAATTTTGATATTTAAAAAATATGCTATAAATTAACTTTTTCTATAATAATCATTATTCTAATCCTTTATTTGCTGCCTTTATTCAAAGCTGTGGAATTTGTAAGAAGAACCACGATCAGCATCTTCTTTTATTGTGTGATACCTGTAAACTCCATTACCATCTTGGTTGTCTGGATCCTCCTCTTACAAGGATGCCAAGAAAGACCAAAAACAGTTATTGGTAAGTAAAAGGGAGGGGATTTAGATGTTAGAACTGGTTTGCTCTTAGTTTCAATAGTATAAAATGAAGTGTTATATCATATTGCTTGATAATAAAGTTTTTGGCACATTTAATTGATATTCTTATAAATATTTTTTCTAACTTTATTGAGGTATAATTGACAGTTGAAAATGGTATGTATTTAAGGTGTACAACTTAATGATTTGATATATGTATACATTGAGAAATAATCACCACAATCAAGCTAATTAACATATCCGTCACCTCACATAGTTACCATTTTTTTTTTGTGGTGAGAACACTTTAGACATAAATATTTACTATAGTATTAGATGAATAAAATTTTAACAGTTTTTTTGAGAAATGAATTTTAAGTTACCTGGTATTTTGGTATCTTAGCAATGGATTCTTAAGGCATGAATTCTGTCTAGTGTGTTTATAATTCTCATTTGCTTTATTATAAGGATTTTTCAAATGCTTTACTTTTGTTTTGAAATTGAATGAATTTATCAAGAATTTGCATCCACATTTGTGCTTTTATTTGTAATTTAGTGTTTTATTTCTATATTAGTGTCACTGAAGGCTTTACTTCTGGTATTTGTCATTTACACTAGTTATATTTAAGTTCAACTTTTCTTTGCAAATCTACAAACATTTGACATATGTTTCTGAATTATTTTTTTCATTAACTTAGGCGTGTTGAATCACTACACGTTTCATAAAAGTTTATGATATTTATAATGAGTTTTATCCTTTCCTTAATTTTAGTCCAAGGGAGAAACAGATGTTCAAATTTTAATAGGCTGATTATATAGGAGGAATATAGGACATGGGAAACTTGGGAATGAACATGAGTATTCTTTTTATACAAATTACCTTTCTAGTTTTAGAAAAGAATGAATCCCAGCTTCTTAAATGGCAATCTCGTGTGTGTTTCTCAAACATATTAGGCATGTTTTTCTACCTCATTCTTTTATCTCATAAAGCTACCTCTGTTCATTTTATTAGGAAGCTTACATTCTTTCACTGTTTTCACAGAAGGCTTTTTCATAATATTTTTTTATCAGTTTGTCTTGAGATAGTCATACCGGTCTGCTCTTTTCAAATATAGTGGAGTGTATTTATTTTGGTATTTATGTGCTTTTGAAACCCAGCACATGAATTTAAGAAGAAACTGCTCTAGCGTATTAGAATGCCAGCAGTGTTAATAAGCGTCCTAGGTGGGTTTCTAGATTGAAAGCCAGTTTGGTAGTCTCCAGGGCCAGGGCACTTTGTCATAATCTTGGACATAGAGATGTGCAGTTCTCTCCTTAAATGAGGTTATGAATTTTTCTAATACTGCTCTGCCTGCAGAGTTCTGGTTTCCAGCGTGGGCTAGTTTCTGGAAGAACTTCAGATGAAAGTGCGTAGCCTGGGATGTTTTAGTGAAAGCTCTCTCCAAGCACATAAATTACTTAGTGTCTTATGCATTGGTTGCAATGTTTTAAAGTAAAAGTAGAAGCTAATATTGCAGCAAAGTGAAGTCTTCAGTATCTTCTAGTGATCAAACTTCCTTTGGCCTCTCAAATCAACTTAGCGTTGCTTAGCAATTAATTGGGTTTATTAATTTTGGAGTAAATTTTAGAGAATTATTTTTTTCTTTAGTGTATCTCAAATTTGGGAGGCAATTTTTACTTTTTGCTTTTTAACGTTTTCAATTTATTTTTGAAGTTTATTAAAGATAATAAATACTAAAAAATTTGACTCCCTGAATATTTTACTGTTATCTATGCTTTGTAGTTTATTTAAGTCTATTTTATATGTAGGGTACAAAAACTGTATAATAGTGTGCTGCTATGCATCTTTTCCCTGTTCTGTGCGTTCTCTCATTGCCATGTTGGTAGCTTGAGATTGTCCATGGTTAGGAGTATTCATACCATGGAAACTGGCAGATGCTACAAATTAGGACTTGCTCCCATAGAGAGCCAGGTGTTAGATATTTAGTAGCATACCACTGCCTAATCTCTGCTATAGTCTCTACTTAGTTCTTCTCAGTCTTTATCTTAGGGAAAGAAGTTCTTTTACTGGATCCTTATCTTGTGACTGAGTGCCAGTTTTTGGCTTAAATTTCTATAAAGCTCACTGGTATATATTTCCGAATGTCTCCAGCTTCTGCTTTTGCTGTCTTTATGCTATTTAAGCCTGTAGTAATACCCTTATTACTATATCCCCCTTATGTTCACTGCCAGCTAGAATTACTATGCAATCTGTTGCTTTACTTCTCAGATACCGAGTTCTGCTTTATAGACTGTTCTAAGCACCTTTTATCCAGCTTTTTCTTCCAGTATCAGCACTGCTTTCATGGAGATACTAGTTCTAGATCTGGATACTTTCTGTTTGGTCCGTCCCGCAATAGTTCACTGGGCTATGCTGGACTGATTTAAGACATGTGACAGGAAAGAAGAGATGGATAAAGATACAGAAGTAATCATTGGTGGAGGAAGTAGGGAAGTTAAATGAGTTCACATTAGATAGGCTCTGACTGTTCAGTGAAATAGAAGTAACCTGTTGAAAAGGGAAGGGCCTGGGATGATGATGGGGACTTGAGAAGAGAGGAGATAGTTTGCAATAGCTATTGTGGAGAAAAATCACAGATAACTGACTTGCTGAGGCTATTTAGCAAGAATGTTCAGTGAATTAGTCTAGTAAGTGTGATTAATTGATTTTTCTGAATAATGCTCAGCTGCCCAGGAGCAGGAGAGAGGAAGACCCAGGAACTTCTTAGGTTGGGTTAGGGTTGGGCAAAGCAGATGAAGAAGAATATTAGATGAATGAGGAGTTTGGAAGGGGATAGAGGAACTAGTGAAGCTATAATCTAGGCTCCATTTTGTTTGTACCTACTCCTGGTGTTTGCAATGTATTTTGTCTCACTTTTAGTTTATCTTGTTGTTTTTTTAAAAATTATTTTATTGAGGTCATTTTGGCTTATAACATTGTGTAAATTTCAGGTGCACATTATTATATATCAGTTTCTGTATAGGCTGCATCATGTTTACCACCAACAGTCTAGTTTTTATCCGTCACCATACATATGTGCCCCTTTACCCCTTTCGCCCTCCTCTCCACCCACTTCCCTTCTGGTAACCACTCATCTGTTCTCCTTACCCATGTGTTTATCTTCCACATATGAGTGAAATCATACGGTATTGCTTTCTCTGTCTGGCTTATTTTGCTTAGCGTAATACCCTCAGAGTCCATCCATGTTGCCACAAATGGCACTATTTTGTCTTTTTATGACTGAGTAGTATTCCATTGTATACATATACCACATCTTCTTTATCCATTCATCCATTGATGGGCACTTGGGTTGCTTCCATGTCTTGGCTATTGTGAATAATGCTTCGATGAGCATAGGGATGCATAAACCTCTTAGAGTTGTTGCTTTCATGTTCTTTGGATAAATACCCAGTAGTGGGATAGCTGGATCATATGGTATTTCTATTTTTAATTTTTTGAGAAATCTCCATACTGTTTTCATAGTGGCTACACCAGTTTGCATTCCCACTGGCAGTGTATGAGGGTTCCCTCTTCTCCACATCCTCTTCAACACTTGTTATTTCTTGTCTTGTTAATTATAGCCATTCTTACCTGTGTGAGGTAAAAAATCTCATTGTAGTTTTGATTTGCATTTCCCTGATAATTAGTGATGTTGAACATCTATTCATGTGCCTGTTGGCCATCTGTGTATCTTCTTTGGAAAAATGTCTGTTCATATCCTCTGCCCATTTTTTGATCAGGTTGTTTGTTTTTTTGTTGTTGAGTTGTATGAGTTCTTTATATATTTTGGAAATTAACGCCTTGTCGGATATGATTTGCAAATATTTTCTCCCAGTTGGTTGGTTTGTTTTTTAAAATATGTAATCTTGCTCACTGCCTTACATTCTTTTTAAGACTAGTCTAGTAGGGTACAAATAAATAATAAGAGCTTGATTTATTAGAGTAGCTCAAATAGTAAATACTTCTTTTAATTTTAGAGTACTAATCTTATGTTTCCACCACCCATCTGATCAGAATTTGTCTTGCCTTTCTTAATTATTTAAAGAATATTGTAAAGAGTATTATTTGACAGAGAATTGAGTAATATTATTATATCCTTTTATTCTCTGGATATACCTGTTTTTTTCTTTTAAGATGGAAAGAAAATATATAACACAAACCCTTCTATGAAGAATTTACAGAAAGTTTTTCCCCGTTTTTTTTGATAATTTATCCTTCCCTTTCTCCAATAACTCTTTTTTTAAATTCAGATGTAATTGACATATAACATTGTATTAAAGATGTACAACATAATGATTTGATATACGTATATATTGTGAAATGATTACCACAGTAAGTCTAGGTAACATCTATCACACATAGTTATAAATTTTTTTCTTATGATGAGAACTTTTTAAGATCTAGTCACTTAGCAACTTTCAAATATACAATACAGTGTTGTTAACTATAGTCACCATGCTGTACATTACATCCCTAGGACTTATTTATCTTATAACTGGAAGTTTGTACTTTTTGACCACCTTTACCCATTTCGCCCCTGCCCCTGACCCTCTGCCTCTGGCAACCACCCATCTGTTCTCTGTATCTATGAGTTTTTTATATTTACTATTCCACATATAAGTGAATCATACAGTATTTCCCCTTAATTTATTCATTTAGCATAATGCCCTCAAGGTCCATCCATGTTATTGCAAATGGCAAGATTTCGTTTTTTTTAATGGCCGAATAATATTCCGTTGTATGTATATATACACCACATTTTCTTTATGTGTTTATCCGTCAATGGACGCCGATTGTTTCCATGACTTGGCTGTTGTAAATAATGCTGCAGTGAACATGGGAGTGCAGATATCTTTTCAAAATAGTAATTTTGTTTCCTTTGGATATATACCCAGAAGGAATTGCTGGATCATATGGTAATTCTATTTTTAATTTTCTGGGGAATCTTCATACTGTTTTCCTTATTGGCTGCACCAATTTACATTCCCACTAACAATGTATAAGGGTTCCCTTTTCTCCACATCCTTTCCAACACTTGTTATCTCTTGTCTTTCTGATGACATCTATTCTAACAGGTTTGAGGTGGTTTTATTGTGGTTTTCGTTTATATTTCCCTGGTGAAGTTTTATATAGGCACCTGTAAAGATTTTCCTCTAAAAAGAGGGGAAAGCACGGGAAAAGGCTTAGATATAAGAAAAAAACTATGGTGTGGAATCTTTGAAGGTTGAAAGAGGTAATTTGGAAAGGAGAAAAAAGAAAAAGAATTAAATATAATATTTGGGAAATAGAGGGTTACTGGATTTATTACGTTTAAACATTCATAGAATCCTTTTTCTTTGACTTATGCAAATAAAATTCTCTATAAATTAAATTAGTATACTTCCTTATCTTAGCATTATTGTACAATAAAATTATTTTTCTTTAGTAATTAAGATTTTTAAAACCCCCTTGGGTAATCATTCTGAACATACCTTGTAGTGTATAGTACCGGAGATGAAGGAAGTTATAGCAAATTGAAAAAAATCTCTTGGTATTTCAGTATGAAGGTTGTTCTTTTGTATAAATTCTTGACATAAATTTTTATTATTTATACTTTAAAATCCATTTTTACGTAATTGAATGTTTTGATTACTTAAGGTTATCTTTAGTATTATGAATGGGAATTATAAATTATAGGATTCTTTTCCTTAGTAGAATATATATTAAGTAAAAGTATACAGGATTAAGGTGAGGTTAGCTAAATTCATGGATAATGGCAGCTTAGTGGGTTATTAAAAGAAGCCAGGTATGTGTTTTGACATTATGAAGGATAATCATGACTTTCCCCCCAAATATTGTTTAATTTCATTGAATTAGACAGGCATGGCTTTATCCTAGGTTATTATTTCTTAGGAACTTGTGTAATGATTAATGTAGCAGAGGTGCTTTTTCATATCTTAAAGGATATTTATAAGATGGAGACCAAAATGTTTAATAGATTGTTGAAAAGGTTGCAAGTAGGGTGTCCGTCTGTGTTGACTCCGTGTACTGCAAGTGCCCTGTGGTAGTTATCTTGAGATAGGAATAGATAAATTTCTGCGTTGGCAGTTACATTTTGTTTTGATTTTCTGAGTTCTTCAATGTTTTATGTATTTGGGGCATAACATTTCTATTATCTGAGTGCTCTAAAGCAAGTTTCTGTGTCACCTAAATGTATTTTCGTAGGGATGAAAATGAGCATGAGAAGTTAGAGAATGTCCTGACAAGGGATATAGTTACAAAATGAGAAACGAAGGGGGAAATAATTCATTACAAAAAACAAAAAACAAAACAGTGATTCATCCTAAAAAGGTACTTGTTTCTATATCCCAGAAATTCATGTGTGTTAAAAGTGAATTGGAACTGTCTGAGAAACTGACTACATTTCACTTCAAGTGGTAGAAATGATCACTTAGTGTTAAGATTACATGCTGTAAAGGCAAGGAACTGATTCTTTTATGTGATATGATTTGATATCTTTCTATAGGCGTTTCCGTTTTGATGGTTGTTGTGTTTATTATTATTTGCTAGTAATATCTAACATTTGTGGGGTTTTCTCAATTTAAGACTTCCAATAGATTATTTCAAAATATACTTATTTCAATTAGAAGGATCCGTCAGGTGTTCACTTCTCATACCAGCCTTTACCTTTTCACATGGGACAAAACAGGAGCAATTTAGTGTATTATACTTTAGCTGTATTTTTATTTTGATGGTAATCTATGAATCGAAGGAATAAAAGCTTGGTTGTTCTGGCAGTAGACATGTAAAAATTTTTAAGTACCACATGATAAATTACTCCCTTTTTTTTCCTCTTACTGGCCAATTTTTTTAGTGTTAACATTTTCATTCAACAATTTTACTTAAATAAATTTAACATATTAAAATTAATACCTTAAATATTAATTTGCATTTTAGCAATTAATGTATTTGTATTAGCAACACAAATGGTACTTTGTATTTAACGCTGTTATTGGAGTTCAAAATTTAAAGCTGTTACTTTTTAAAAATAAGAATTACTTTGATATTAAGTTTATTAATGAGTGAGTGATGTGAATTTTGATGGAGCATGAATTCAAATGGTAAGAGATCTTGGAAAATACTTAAGAGAATTATAAGTTGCATTCAAGAATGGTACTGATATAAACACGTATGTAAACTAAATATCAGATATAATTTTATGCATTATAATCATTTTTATAAAGAAAATACTATAAATTAGACTTTCAGAGAATTACTTTCTGATCATTCTTTTAAATTTGAAGAAAATATGTGAAAAAAATTTACTTCTAACAACTTGTTATGAATTTTTTGAAATGGGTGTTTTTAAATGGCAATATAAAGATTTCCGACAGTCATTGTGTAGACTCCTCCTGTCCAGATGTTAGCCACTAGCCATGTGTGGCTATTTGAATTTAAGTTAATTAAAATTTAAATTTAAAAATCAGTTCTTCAGTCACATTAGCCACATTACAAGTATTCAATGGCTATATAAGGTCTACTGTATTGGACAGTGGAGATATCGATAATTCTAACATCATATAAAGTTCTATTGGACAGCATTGGTCTAGATTGAAGTGTCAGTTTTAATAATCTCTTAAAATTTGAAAAAACATATTAGTAATATTTTTATTGTGGCAAAATACATATGACATAAAATTTGTCCTCTCAATCACTTTTAAGTAGTATAGTTCAGGGGTATTAAATACATTAATAGCGTACAGCCATCACCACCATCCATCTCTATAGCGTTTTTCATCTTGTAAAATTGAAACTCTGTACCCATTAAACAATAACTCCTCATGCCTCCCTCCCTCCCTCCCTCCCTCCGGCCCCTGGCAACCACCGTTCTACTTTCTGTCTCATGATTTTGACTATTCTTAAGTACTTCATGTAAATGGAATCATGCAGTATTTGTCTTTCTGTGACTGGCTTATTTCACTCAGCATAATGTCCTCAAGGTTCATCCATGTTGTAGCATATTACAGAATTTCCTTCTTTCTTAAAGCTAAACAATATTCCATTGTATGTGTATACCATATTTTGTTTATCCATTCATCTGTCAGTGGGCACTTGGATTGCTCTCACATTTTAGCTTTTGTGAATAGTGCTGCTGTGAACATGGGTGTACAAATATCTCATCGAGACTCTGCTTTCAGTTCTTTTGGATATATACCCAGAAGTGGAATTGATGGGTTATATGGTAATTCTATTTTTAGTTTTTTGAGGAACCACCATACTGTTTTCCAAAGTGGCCGTACCATCATTTTATGTTCCCACCAATAGTGCACAAGGGTTCCAGTTTTTCCTCATCCTTGTCAACGCTTGTTATTTTCTGTTTTTTGTTTTTTTTTTCTGATAGTAGTCATCCTAATAGTTTTAATTTTCATTTCCTTAATAATTAGTGATGTTGAGCATCTTTTCATGTGCCCGTTAGCCATTTGTGTATCTTCTTTGGAGAAATGTTTATTCAAATCTGCCTTCAACATGTGGACTTACAAGCCAAAGTTACAATAACACTAGCTTTTAGGTAATAAATTTTTTTTTCCAATGTATATTAGTCTCTTATGTGAAAAACAAAAAGTGTAGTTACAATCCATTGTTACAGTAATATTGGCTTTTATAATTGACCATGTATTAATCTTTATTGAGACTTTTATTTCTTTACATGGCTCTGAGTTACTTACTCTCTAGTGTCCTTTTTTTCACCCTGCAGGACTCTTGAGCATTTCTTGCAGGACAAGTCTAGTGATAATGAGCTTCCTCAGCTTTTTTTTGTCTGGGACTGTCTTAATTTCTCTTTCACTTTTGAAGCACAGTTTTGGTGGACATAGGATTCTAGGTTGATAGTTTTTTGTTTTTTTTTTTTAACACTGAATATATTGACCCATTGCCTTCTGGCCTCCAAAGTTTCTGATGAGAAATCTGCTGATATTAAGGATCCCTTGTGTGTGTTGATTCTGAACTTCTCTCTTTCTGCTTTCAAGATCCCGTGTCTTTCTCTTAGGAAAGTTTGATTATAATGTGACTTGGTGTGAGACTCTTTGAATTTATCTTACTTGGTGTTTGTTGAGATTTTGGATGTTTATATTCATTTGTTTCATCAAATTTGGGAAGTTTTCAGTCATTATTTCTTCAAACATTGTCTCTGCTCCTTTCTTTCTTCTTCTGGGACTTCTGCAATGCGACTGTTAGTTTGCTGGTTGATGTCCCAGGTGTCCCTTAGCCTCTGTTCACTTTTCTTCAGTCTTTTTTCTTTCTCTTCCTCAGACTTGATAATTTCCACTGTCCTATCTTCAAGTTTGCTCATTCTTCTGCCTGCTCAAATTTGCCTTTTAATCACACTAATGAATTTTTCATTTTAGTTATTGTACTTTTTAGCTCCAGAATTTCTTTTTGGTTTATTTTTAGGTTTTCTCTGTCTTCATTGATATTTCCATTTGGTTCATATGTTATTTTCTTGACTTTCTCCACAACCTCCTTTAGTTCATTGAGCATCTTTAAAACAGTTATTTTTAAGTCTTTGTCTTGTATATCTGCCATCAGGTCATCTTCTGGATAGCTTCTGTTACTTAACTTTTTTTTCCTTAAATGGGCCATAGTTTCCTGTTTCTTTGTATGTCCTGTGTTTTTTTGTCAAAAACTGGACATTTGAATTTAATAATGTGGTAACTGCAGAGATTAGCTTCTCCTCCATCCCAAGGGTTTGCTGTGTTTTGTTACATATTTTTGTTGTTGTTTGTTTGTTTGTTATTGTTCTAGGCTGTATCCGTGCTGAGGATCAGCCTGAGGTGTAAACTTACTGTCTTCTCATATCTTTTCTGAGCCTTTCCCTGGGTAGGAGTAGTCACTTTCTAATTTTTCCTGTATATGCACTTACTTTTGAATGTTCTAGTCTTTAATGTCTTGCTCCCAAAAGGAGAAAAAGAGAAAAATGAAGGTGAGGGATGAAGACTGCCAGTCTTTTAAGTCCTGCAAGTCTCTTCAGCCTGAGGGGGAGGGGGTTGCAATAATAGAGTGAGGTCATCCACCTCTTTGTCTGCACTTCTGTGATCAGAAGCAGCAGTCAGCAATCAGAGCACAGATCCCCAGTATTTGGAGGAAAGGGTTTGTTTTGTCTACACTGGCACTTAACAGCTGTGTGCAAGCGACTGTAGGACCGTGTGCACAACTGCCTGCCATATAGCTTGGGATGGGTAGCTGCTACTGTACTAAGAGCTGAAATTGACTGAAACTAATTGCATTTTACCTGTGCAAGCCTTTCCCTGCAAGTTGCAAGCCTTCAATAGATTCCAGAGTTCCGAAAGTTACATCAGACAGATTCTGCCAGTGCGGTTGTTTTCTAGGAGAGACAGAGTCCTGTTGCTTTCTACTCTGCCATCTTCCCCCTCCTCCATTTTTTAAAATGCTGCTTAAGCAATTCTTTTAATAAGTAAATATATATTTCCTCTTTTATAAGTAGTGTGGGCCACCAATTAAAATGATTCATTTATTTTTTTCAACACTTCTTAGAGTCTGTTTCTACAGAGTTTTCTTAGTTGGTGTCTTCAGCATGGCTTATCTTTAACTAAGATTAAAAGATTATAGCTGTGACAAGGAGTAAAGTCAGGGTCAAGGAATGACTTTGATTTCAGGTGAAACAGTGTATGTCTCTTAAGGAAAAGTCATGAGTTCCAAAGAAAGCTACCTTTTTAATCAGTGCTAAATCTCTTACATTGGTTCCCTTAAACATGCAGCATTATTGTACATGTTCTTACGATACTTATAGGAATATATGGAATTGCTTTATATATTATATTCACTGTTGTCATTCTTATCGGAGTGTATGTGACCTTTTGTATATATAGTCATTGTATACTCTGTGGTCACATATTCCCATGTATATTTTTATATATTCTTCACATATACCTGAATTTTGTATTTATAGACACCATAGCTAATGCTAGAAAGTAAAAATAAATGTATGAGCTTATGTTTTTTTCTTTATGTAGGCAGTGTTCAGAATGTGACCAGGCAGGGAGCAGTGACATGGAAGCAGACATGGCCATGGAAACCTTGCCCGATGGGACCAAACGATCAAGGAGGCAGATTAAGGAACCAGTGAAATTTGTTCCACAGGATATGCCTCCAGAACCTAAGAAGATTCCAATCAGAAACACGGTAATTTATTCCCTATTTATCGTAGTCATCACAGAATACTGAGGCCAGAATTTAAGAAGTGAGAAAGACGAAGGGTGAACATATACTTAGGAGTCAAAAAAAGGAACATGTATATTGCTATTGGTTATTCTTAAGAGTTTATTGTTATATATCATACATACCTGAGAATTTATAGTTTATATGTTCAACTTAAAGCATAAGAGTAATGAACACCCATTGTATCCACCAACCCACTTCAAAAATAGAACATTACCAAAGCCTTTGAAGTCCACTGTGAATCCCTCGGTAATCACATTCCAGCTAGCCCAGACAGAGGTCACCTCCTTCCTCAACTTTATATTTCTCATTCTCTTCTTTTTTTATAATTACACTTCAAATGTACATATTTATAAGTAATACGGAGTTTTGTAGGTTTTGAATTTTATATGAATGGAGTCAACTTTTTTCTTTTATTTGATACTGTGCTCAACATTATGTTGATTTGATTCATACGTGCTGATCTGTATAGTTTTAGTTCATTTATTTTCACTAATGTGTAGTTTTTAATTGAGAGAATAGATCATTATTTATCTTTTCTTCTCTAGATTGGCAGTTTTGCTGTTTCCATCTTTTTTCTTTTGTGAACAACTCTATTTTAAATATTTTTGTAAATGTCTCCTGCAGTAATAACAAGGACTTAGGGTATATACCAAGATGTATATTTGCTTAGTTATAGGATATGTGCATCTTCAGTTTTTCTGGATGATTCCAGTGTTTTTGAAACCAGTTTGCAGTCTTACCAGCTGTCGACTGAAGTAGAGTCTAAGTAAAGGTTAAATGAAGGAGTTTATTCAGTAATCAAAGTGAGGAACTCAAGTCCCAGGCAACAGTCCAAGAGAGTATTCTGAGGAACTACCCTGAGGTCTACAGATCTGAGTGCAGTTTATATACTTTTTAACAAAGCAGTGTATGTGCAAGAAAGTGTATGTGCAAGAAAGATGTGCTTGCACATCTAATATTCATATACTTCAAAGATAAGATAAACAAGAACTTTTTGATTACACATCAAACAAGGTTTGCAATGTTGATGTTATCTATGTGTGGAGGGAGGCAAGGACCAGGGTCGTTATTTTTTCATCATTCTCTAAGAAATGCAGCTGGGGAATGTGAGAGCAGAGTACCCTTTTTCTTTTCCTGTTGTTGATCTCCCCAGCTGGTGTCTTCAGTCATGATGTGTGAGGTTGCAAAGTCACTCTAACACAGGCCTAAGGTGGCCTATGTGGCTGCTTCACAGTACAGCATGGATTTTTGTACTGACTTGAAGCCTGTGCAGCTCACTTGTTAGATTCGCCTGTGAGATCAGGGAGAGGAGTCCCAAAAGTTTGTTCACACAGCAACGAATAATGTGACTGTTGCTCCCAAACTTGTTTTGTCCAATGTTTTTATGCTTTCCAATGTGATACATGTAAAATAATATATCATCATTTTATTTTGCATTTCCCTCAATACAAAGACTTCGAGCATCTATTTGTATTTTGTGTGTGTGTGTGTGTGAGGAAGATCAGCCCTGAGCTAACATGCGATGCCAATCCTCCTCTTTTTGCTGAGGAAGACTGGCCCTGGGCTAGTATCTGTGCCCATCTTCCTCTACTTTATATGGGCTGCTGCCACAGCATGGCTTAGACAGGCTGTGCGTTGGTGCGTGCCTGGGATCTGAACAGGCGAACCCTGGGCTGCCGAAGTGGAGCACATGCACTTAACCGCTGCGCCACCAGGCCGGCCCCTATTTGTATATTTTTGGTCAGTTGTATTTCCTTTTCTAGGAAATGTATATGTAAGGTTTATGCAAGTCTTTTCCATCAGATTGTTAGCCTATTTCTCATTGAAAATTCTTTGAGGTCAGAGTTTAAAGAACTTCTTTCAGAAAGCATTTATATTTGTTATTACCAGATGCCTGGGAACTCTGACAACCTAAGATTATTTTAAATAAGTTTGGCGTGTGTGTCTTTTCCATTATACGAGTAGTGTGAATTTCTGCTCCAAACCCGTGAGGGCTGGCTTGCAGTTATGAATTCTTAGGGGAGACATTTTTTACTTTCTTACCTTGAACCAAGGGAGGCACTTTTCAAAAATCTGCCTTCCCCTGAGGAAGAGGTAAAGATACTTTTAGGGTTAGTTGTCATCCTTCATTTTGTTACCTGTTTATAGAGTCTTTATTTTTTTCCTTAAAGTAACAGTTTTCTTTAATTCATAGTAACCATCTGTATTGTAATCGTTTAAAAGATCTTATTCAAGAGAAGTCACCTAGATTGTTTCATTCAGTTTTGTATTATGGGCTTATTTGAAATTGATGAGGCAAATCTAGGAATTGTTATCTCTTAGATAGTTGAAATAGTTAATTTGGGGTGCTCTAAATTGGTCAACTTGAAATAGTTTTATTTATAATTCCCACTAGTTTAAAACACTTTTTAGTCTTCACAAATATATCTTGTTTACAAATGAACTAGAGAGAATTTTCCTTTTTTAAATAAGCCTGGTAGTTGTGTTTCTAAAATATTTTCTGTAACTGTTTGATGCCAATATCTGCAGCTATCTTAAAATCTTAGAGAAAAGCTATTATTACTTCATATGTTTATGCCTACAAAGATTATCCGCTTATGACACATTTTTTTCGAGTTTATTGTTTAAAAAATTCTTTAGGACCAGTATTATCTTCTTGACTTCGGAGTTATCATATAGAAGGAAATGTTGAAAATATTATAGTGACATTTATGTGCCCACAGTTTAGTATTACTTAAGATAAAAGAGGATCCTATTTTTTTCTAATTTGCCTCTCTGCTTCTCCAGCCTAGAATTATAAGGAAGCTTTTAAATTTTCTAATTTAATCCAGTTCCTTTCCTCTTATTCTTTGTCTCTAGTTTTTCTGTGTAGAAGTTTTAGTCTTCTTGTAGATATTGGTGGATAAAACACAAGAAAGGATTTCATGGCCAATAATTTTAGGAAATATAGTTTGATTGTTTTGTCTCTTGGGGGAATTCAAATGCATATTGAAGCTCTGAGAAATACCACTGCTTAGAAAAATGATTACTTTTCCTTATTTATCCTTTTTCCTAGCTTATTTTATCAAAGAGCAGGTTTTTCAAGACGCATTTTTTATTGTAGCATAGAGTATTGTGTAGTACCAGCTTTGGAAACGGTGTTCTAGAGCCCATGGATTACTTTCATCAGGATCACCTGGGGTGTTTGTGGAAATGTAGAGTTTGGATCCATCCTAGAGCTAATGAATTAGAATTAGGGAGTTGGGCTAAGCAGACTTCTTAAGTGTTATTGTTATGCAGACTAAAGTTTGAAAATAACTATCTAGATGACATTTATGATTATTACTCTTACTTTTTTCCTTCCTTCTTCCCTCCCTTCCTTCCATACAGCAATTCAGAAAACCTTTAATGAGCATGTTCAGTTGGCCAGGTACCTGATCAAGGAACGTAAGAATGAGAGATGCAGAAAGTGATCAGTCAGTTTAATCTTGATCTTACCATTTAGGCTGAGTTCCTATTGTTACATTAATTTTTTATCTATCATTTTTCTTTCAGAGTTGTATTAACATTTTAAATTATTAGATGGAATGGTTAAAAATGAGGCACTTTAGGGGCCATCCCAGTGGTGTAGTGGTTAAGTTTGCGTGTTCCGCTTCAGCGGCCCGGGGTTTGCCAGTTTGGATCCTGGGCGTGGACCTACTCACCGCTCATCAAGCCATGCTGAGGTGGCCTCCCACATAGAAGAACTACAACTCTACAACTGTGATATACAACTATGTACTTGGACTTTGGGGAGAAAAAAGAAAAAAAGAGGAAGATTGGCAGCAGATGTTAGCACAGGGCCAAACTTCCTCAAAAAAAAAAAAAAGAGGCGCTCTAGTTTCTTTTCTTAGCACACTGTTAATTATGGGAGTCCAGGTATAAAACTGCCTACTGATTTGTATAATCAAGTACCTTTCTCAATAAATAACAGATTTATCTCTTCCTTTAAAAATTTTTTTAAGTTGTTGTTCCTAGTATCTTCCTAGTATTACAATTTTTATTTTAGTACATATATTATATTTTGGGATATTGCATCCTTAAATTTCTTATAATAATATTTTTGCTTTTGTTAGTTTTTGTTTTTCCTGCCATCATTGGCCAAAGTGTGGTTCATTTCACAATAGTCATATTATTCTATCAAAATTCTGAATAAAATTTTACCTTCGTGACATATGGGCTTCATGACGTACCTTAAGCTTTAATTTCTCATTTTAAAATAATATATGTCTCAAAAAACTGTTAAAAATGATCCTTTTTTCTATGACTGTCTATCTATTTCTGTTAAATTTGTTATGTTCCCTTGGGTTCCAGTGATAGCAGTTTTTTTAGAAAAGTAGTTTTGGATTATTTCATGCCAGTAAGAATGATTTTTCTCTTGTTTCCATAATCCATTTTGTGAGGTATGTGAATTGATATTCTGTTAGAAGAATTTTATTTTTAAAAATTCAGACTTTACAGTGTAATTAAGCACACAGCATTTTTTTAAAAAATTTTTTGTTTATTGCAGTAACATTGGTTTATAACATTGTATAAATTTCAGGTGTACGTCATTATACTTCTATTTCTGCATAGATTACATCATGTTCACCACCCAAATACTAATTACAACCCATCACCACACACATGTGCTGAATTATCCCTTTCACCCTCCTCCCTCCCCCCTTCGCCTCTGGTAACCACCAATCCAATCTCTGTCTCTGTGTGTTTGTTTGTTTGTTGTTGTTATTATCTACTACTTAAAGAAGGAAATCATACGGTATTTAACCTTCTCCCTCGGACTTATTTCACTTTGCATAATACCCTCAATGTCCATCCATGTTGTCACAAATGACTGGATTTCATCATTTCTTATGGCTGAGTAGTATTCCATTGTGTATATATACCACAGCTTCTTTATCCATTCGTCCTTTGATGGGCACTTAGGTTGCTTCCAAGTATTGGCTATTGTGAATAACGCTGCAAGGAACACAGGGGTGCATGTATCTTTACGCATTGGTGTTTTCAAGTTCTTTGGATAAATACCCAAAAGTGGAATAACTGGATCATATGGTAGTTCTATGCTTGATTTTTTGAGGAATCTCCATACTGTTGTCCATAGTGGCTGCACCAGTTTGCACTCCCACCAGCAGTGTATGAGAGTTCCCTTCTCTCCACATCCTCTCCAACACATGTTGTTTCCTGTCTTGTTAATTATAGCCATTCTGAGGGGCATGAGGTGATATCTCATTGTAGTTTTGATTTGGATTTCCCTGATAGTTAATGATTTTGAACATCTTTTCATGTGTCTGTTGACCATCTGTATATCTTCTTTGGAGAAATGTCTGTTCAGGTCTTTTGCCCATTTTTGAATTGAATTGTTAGTTTTTTTGTTGTTGAGATGCATGAGTTCCTTATATATTTTGGAGATTAACCCCTTATCAGATGTATGGTTTGCAAACATCTTCTCCCAATTGTTAGATTGTCTTTTCGTTTTGTTGATGGTTTCCTTTGTTGTGCAGAAGCTTTTTAGTTTGATGTAGTCCCATTTGTTTATTTTTTCTATTGTTTCTCTTGCCCGGTCAGACATGGAAGCACACAGCATTTTAATGTCTTTTTTGAAGAATTGTCTCTTTGGAGTTATTCAAGAACGATCAAAACTATGAAATAATCAGGGCTGCTATAGATGAAGTCCTATTTTTGTTGAGTAGTTTTTCTTACCCCCTGCTATTACGTTCTTACCTTTTATACTTTGTATCCTTACATTTAAAAATAACATCATGGTGGTAGTAAGGAAGTGAAAGGGAGAAGGAAGGGATTCACATGTTACAATATTTGAGTAAAATCCTGGTACATTGCTACAATTAATTTAACTTCTGTTTGCCATACTGCTAATAAATCCAACCATTTTATTATTTTGTATTTCTTTCTACTGCTTGACTATTGGTATTTTAGTTCATTACATTTTTCAAAGGTAGGTAAGTCAAAGAGGATGTAGGAGTTTAGCTTACTTTTATATAAGATGGTTTACTAATAATGATACCTAACATTTGCTGAAGACTCATCATATGCCAGACACTGTGCTAATCTTCCATCCTACTCCCCCTTGTAAGTTAGTATTTAACTATTATAACTCCTATTTTACTCAAAATGAAACCAAGGCACAGAAAGCTTGAGTAACATAACTGTGATCTTACAGATAATAAGCAGATAACCTAAATTAAGAACTCGTGTCTTTTCTGAGGTCTGTAGAAGAACATTTAATTGATGTATAAGTGGAACTGTTGTAAAACACATGGTTATTAGGTAGCATAGTTGGGAATGGGGTGCTCTAATCTGATACCAGAATGTTCATGTGTCTTTCCACAGCATAGTGATATCTATGGGAAGCCAGGCACATATCCACTTACTAACTTTCATAACTGAGTTCATTCACATTATATGTGAGATTCAACACTACTTTTCTTTGAACTTTCAATTGAGTTTGAACAGTTTTCCTTTTCAAGCTTGTGCAAGAGCATTGGCATCATTTCTGTCAATAACAGTACAATAGTGTAGAATTTAATAAAATGTTTGTAAGTTATTCTGTCTTGAGGAAATTGATATTAAAAAAATCAAGCAAAAAGAAAAAAAAACTAGAAACCAGCAAAATCAATAAGTACACTGACAGCATGTGTATGTATGAACCACTAGTATATGTTTATTTTGCTGTTCTTCTGTGTTGTTTTGCTTTTTTTCCTCCAAATTGTGAATACTAAAACCTGCTGGGGGAAAAAAGATTGTATATTTTTGTATTGAGAGCGAAGCTGGAGAAGTACATTGTGGTTTTCTTTGCTATTTTTTTTCTTTCCTAACTAATCACTCCAAATCTACAATAAAACATTTGGTTTATTGCATCTCAGCTTTTTTGATTAAGCACCGAATATCTTTTTGCTTTGCTCACTTGGTTTGATCAGTGTGAAGAGAGATGGGCCCATAGACTCAATCGTTGTGCTTCAGTGCTTGCTTTGTGCCAAACAAGGCTGCTCTTAGAAGAATGGGAGCCACTTCTTCCTGCTGACAGGCAGTTTCCATTTATCATGGCCAGAGAGTGCAACGGGGGATAGAACACTTCGGCAAACCTTACTATATTTTTATTATTTGGATACTGAGGAAAGTCATTTTTCATTTCATTCTACTCTTGTTTCCTTAACAAGGATTTATAGAAATCTGAATGAATACAGCATATTTGAGACAGTAGATTCAATAAGATATAGATGCTTTTCAAAGTGAATAGTCCCAGTACTACTTTTTTCTCCTAGATTTTTTTCTATCCAAAGGTGATAAAAAGATTAACAAGAAAAGTTACTTGAAAAAATTTATGGCACTAAAGATTTTGTGTTTAAAAAATGGATTAAAGGGGCTGTTTCTAAGTGTAAGAATGAAAATACTATGCTTTCAGAAAATACTCTTCCTATATAAACATGGAGAGTCTCTCTGATTCATAGTTTAATGTTATCTCATATTTGATTGTTAGGTTACCATCAATTTTTTTTTAATTTCTCATTCTGAATGTTTGAATTATTTTTAAACTAAATTTTAACTATGAAACTAATATGTGAATACTTTTTTGTTGTAGGGAATTCAAAAACATAATTAAAGTCTCCTTTGACTTTCCTCCCAAGATTACCCTTCCCTGACCCAATTCACACGCCTTGAATCTACCTTTATTACAAGTGTACATATTTTGAACTTTGATTGTCTGACATTTCTTTTGATATATCTGTCAAAAAAATAGGAAAAAAATGATCAGTGAACCATTGGAAAAGTAGTATGGGGATTATTCAAGAAACATAGAAATATTCAAGTATTAATAAGTAAAAGAGGAATGATCTAGTTCTAGAAAATTCTTCACATATTGTTTCCTGCTCCAGAGATATGACTTTGTAACATCTTCTTAGATTGGCTCACAGATATCCCATCTCCAGAATTTCAGTGTCTCAGTAACGAATATCTCTCTTTTATTACTGGGTACAAGTAAGAGGACTAAGTCTAAAGAAGAAAAAGTGTTGAAAAGCATACTTTTATTTAACTTTTATCTGTTATTTACTGTGTATTTTATATTAATTCAGTTGTCATAACTACCCTATGAAGTAGTTACTAATATCATTGCCATCTTACAGATGAGAAACTAAGGCAAAGAGTTTAAGTAACTTGCCTGAAGACATAGAGCTTCCAAGTGGTAGAGCCAGGAATCAAACTTAACTAGCTCCTGAGCCTGTACTTTTAACTACTTTATTATGGTGCCTTTCTAGACAAGATTACTAGTAATTGTTCCCGGCACTTCTCCTTGGGCCAGAATCACAGGCTCTCCATGCTTCCAGCAGCTTGCTGACTAAGAGTTTGGTTGGGAAAATGGAAGTGATTTTGTGGAGAATTATGGGCTTATACCAGTGTTGGCATAGCTAGGGGTGTGGATGTCAAGACAGCTGTGACCATGGGTTGGAGGGAGCTCTGCTGAACATCAGAGAAATTGTCAATGAAATGTCTGTCCTGAAGCACTGAACAGGTGGTGGGAGCTGACATTAGGTCAGAGAACTTGATGGTGAAGATCTCAGTGTGAAGAGCACTGTTGAGTGGGTGGAGAAATGGGAGTTTGGGGGGAAGTTTCCATAGCCTGCCAGGTCTGTGAAGAGGGAGCTAATGGAAAGGTCTGCAAGTCTGCAGTATCTGAAAAACCCAAGCACCTGACTCCCATGACCTCCTGAGAAAAATGGCTTTCACTTTACTTATCTGTTTCAAATCTGAGGTTACTAACATGGAACTATACAGGGAAGGGGACTATGGGAAATGTAGTTTCCAGCTTTAGACAGAGTAAGGTGATGGTGGGTGGTGGTTGTCGAGGAGGAGGTGTGTGTCAGATTGATCACAGATAATCTAGTGTAATAACCAACTGCACTTTAAAAAAATGCCTAATGTAGTGCTTACTTGGTGCAAGGTAGGTGCCCTAAAAAGTAACATTTCCAGACTCCTTTTCCCCTGCTCCCTTCTCTTTCCTTTTTGAGAACTGTGATATTGTCTTTTTCATCCGTATTCTCCCAGTTCTGAGAGTTGTGCAAGGTATGCACAACTCTCTTGATAAAATGGTTAAATGAATCACTGATAGCTTAAATACAGACAGTGACTTGAAGAGTTATAAAATACAAAGAGGATAAGCTCAGTGTAGGGCAAAGAAGGTGAACCTGGGCTTTTTATGGGCTCAGCAGTATTTAAAATAAAGAGAGGGTTAACTCCTTCCCTAGCTTGCTGAATATCCAGCTGAGCTCTCACAATTTTTTCCATTCATTTATGAATGATTCACAGGTTTTTCTTTTTACCCTCTTTTTTCTTTTTCTTTTTTTTAGTTAATTAAAAGAAAGTAACGTGGGTGATGTAGAGAATCTTAAAAAATAAAGGTTCCTGTGACAGATGATATGTCAGCCTCTGTTAACCCGGTGGCTTTCTTTCTCTTTTCCTCTTTATTTATAGAAGCTACATAAATGAATATAGGTCTTTTCTCATTAGAGACTTTGGCAAAGAGAGCCCCTTGTATTTTGATTATTTTAAGCAATTCTTTCTTTCAGAATTCCTACAGTTTATACCCTCCATTGCCAGTGTCTATTTCAAAAGTCGGCTTTGATGTAATTGATTTATTTTTTTAGTGGTTGAGCCTATGCTTTGGATCTATACATTCAATATATGTGGTAATATCACTTTATAAAATAATAACTTTCATATGTCTAATTATACATTCTAGAGAACACTAGTTGTTTTCTTTAGTAGTATTAGTAGTATTAAATTCTGCATTGATAGCCAATAATAATGATTGGGGATAATTTTTTAATACATTTTTTATTTATGGTAGGAATGAAAATGTTTAGTCTTTGGATCTGGAATCTCATTTATATTAATATAATTAAGCTTCTTTTGTACTAGGAGAATTACTTTTCTTCTCTTGCATGAAAGCCTTTTTATATAGTAAATTAATTTATATACGTAGCCCACCTTTAAATGTAAAATGACCATATTTCATATATAGTGTTTTTCTTTGATTCATATATTACTTGGGTAAAAAAAAATCTTTTTCTTTAACTTCTTAAAATGTTATGTGGTTCTAATCTTTCAAATATGAATTTTTATTATAGTAATTCCTTTCACTATTTTCAAATAGTATCTTTTTCCTTCTACCTTTCCAAGTTGTTTCATTGAGCCAAAACAACTTTGTGATCTCATTGACCTTGTAGGTTGCTGTTTTACTGATCTGTGATACATTCACTGTCTAGTATCACATAGTCCATTTTATAATATTCTGGTTTTAAGACGTAATTGTTTTGTTTTTCACACCTTTGGAGACCCCAGTAATTCTGCAGTTATTTCATCTACTCTGATTTTGCTAATTTTCAGCTTTATCTCATAGCACTTAGAGGGTAGATTGTGACTTCTGATGCATACAACACAATTCTCAGCCTCAGTGATTTGATCTTTAACTTATTTTATCCTCTTGGGTAAACCTTCAGAGTCCAATAAAGGGAAGACAGTACTTTAAGATGAACTTTTGTTTATAATGTATAGAAACATGAACTTATGTTATATTTTCTTCACAGTTGTCAGAATTGTAGGCAGTTATATTTTGTGTGAGTGCTTTGATCATATTTATTCCTGAGTTGAATAGTTCTCCAGGTTATCCAGTAAAAATTGGCTATGTGGGAATCCTAGTCTTTCCATAATGTCTAGTCTTTGCTTGTGACTCCTTGTCCTACTCTTGAACCATGATCAGGTTAATTTTTTTCAGCATATATCTCTTGAGCAATTAATAATATAATGTACTGGGCAATAGATGCTGAATAGAACACCAAAATGAAGGCATAATCTATGCCCTCAAGGAACTATGATGATAGAAAGTTTGGTAATATAAACTATAAAGTACAGTGTCCATAAGAGAGATAAGGTTAAATCGCTCTGGCAGATAATGTAATAGTTATGATATGGAAGAGAAAGACAGGAGATTGAGGTGAGCAACAAAGTTACAAGTTGACTATTACAAGTAGGAAAATTTTCTACTGGCTGAGAAGGTCGTCATTTTCCATTGCCCAAAGCCTTGGTATTAATAAGTTGAAATTTTTAAAGTAACAGCAAGCTAGATACTTGTAAAAGCATTGGAGCCTTTGGCATAAAATTTAGTGTAAAAATTTTGAACCATATTTAGGTATCATAATACCTATAGCTGTCTTTGTTATAACATGCTTTTATGATAGGCATCTTGATGGCAACAGCCTCTTGCATTACTAACCTGGCAAAATTTAAAAGAAGTTAATTGGATCAAATCTTAATAATTTAGGGTTTTTTAATATTTATTCAATTAGAAATATCTTGTGTATGGGTATGACTCATAATTAAGTTTGAGAAAGTAAGTAACCATTTAAAATGTAATGATATGTTCCTCTCTAGGACAATTTCTTTGTAGCATTATTCCCTTTCAAAGATAGATGGTACAAAATCAAATTCTTGATTATTTTTGATAGCACTAAAACATATAGCATAGTGTGTGGTGGAAAGTCCCTAGAGTAGCACATGGTAGATTTGAATTCTAGTCCATAGTCTACCAACAACCCTTTATGTGGCTTTGGATAAGTACTTTAATTTACCTTATTTGCACTTAGTATTCTCATTTATAAAATAAATTAGATGATTTGCAATCTTTTCTAGAACTAAAAGTCTCATTCTAAATTTCACTAAGAAATTATTTTTTATCCTTAAGACTATTTATTAGAGGGTTAAAATACACACATTGATATTCAAGGAATCTGGAGATGGTAATAATACTTTGTAATTAGGCTTCAGAGTTTTTATTTTTGTTTTATTTTTAAAGATCACATTTGTTAGTAACCTTTATTTTTTCTCTTTCTGGCAGTTACCTTTATTATAATCATTGTTGTTCTTCCAAAAAAATTTTATGAATCATTTCAGGAGATACTATTCCACAAGTGGGCCACCAGGTGTATATACTGTAGGTTGACTTGTTTATAAGTTTTTATTTTTTGAAATTTTCCTTTTGCTCCATTTCCAAAGTAACATTTGATTGTTCAATTTCATACTGACTTCTTCATGATAGTAACTTCCCAAAGAGAAAATATTGTTTAATAACAATAGAAACATGCTTTCTTACTTTATGAACTTTTAAACAAGAGCATACTTTTCACCCTAATACTGCTCTAAGGCTGGGTAGGCAGAGGTGAGGCAAATGCTGAGGAAAAGAATACAGTCAGGCTGTCTCACTAATTAATTAAATTTTGAGGATTCTCATTGCAGTTTATTTTTAAAGGAAGGCATGAATAGAGTTTTAAAAATAACTTTCTTTGCCTTTTGTTGTTTTTTCAATTTGTTTAGTTTCTTTGAAGTTAAGACCAAGTCTCCTTGGTAAAATATTTCAAATATACAGTTTTCCATATGATCAGACATGTCATATAGTTTTCTTATAAGTTTATTCTGGAGCCCTCTCTCCTCCAGTTCTAATCTGAATTGGCTTTTCTATGTCATTCTTGGGCTTTGCTTCATCATCATCCTGGGAATTCCTTTTAACCTTTGATAAGTGGAATTTCCTGTGGCTTGCATTCCAATTTTTTTTCTTTTAGTCCCTTATCTTGATGGGACAAATCTTCACTGACTTGTAGAGTAAAGGTTAATGAGAGGTAAATTCTTTGAGACTTTACATGTCTGAAAATTTAAAAATTTTTTTCAATACTTCATTAGTAATTTGGCTGTGTATAATACTACATATATTTTTAAAAGCATCACTTGACTGTCTCCTGGCTTCCAGTATTGCTTTCTGCTTTTGTAACTAATGTTTTTTTCTCTTTTGAAACTCTCAGAATTTTCTCTTTTTCCAGTGTTTTCAACTGTATGATGCAATGCCTTAGTGTCGTACATTTTTATTCATTTTTGGGGGCTCAGTGAGCCCTTTTTTTCTAGAAACTGATATATTTTAGTACTGAAAAATAATTTCTATTATTTCTTTGATAATTGTCATCCTTCTGTTTTCTGTGTTCTCTTTTTCTGGAACTTCTACTGATTGTATTTTGGTCCTTCTGGATTAATTCTCTAATATTTGTATCTATCATATTGTCCATTTCTTTGTCTTTTTTTTTTTTTTTACTTTCGGGGAGATTTTCTCAACTTTAAATTCCAACCCTTTTACTAAATTTCTGATTTTGGTTGTGTATGTGCTTAAGTCCCTTTTTCTTTTAATAGCAAATGTTCTTATTTCATGATTGCAATGACTTGTTTTACCCCTTAGGGATATAAATTATAATTACTTTTCAGTTTTCTTCTGTATTCTGCATTGTCTGTATTTCCTCTGGGTTCCTTATTTCTATTCATGTTCGTCTCTTTCATGTTGAAGCTTTCAGATGCCTGGAGATCCTTCGATGTCCACTCATATATTTTTTTTTTAAGGTGATTAAATTGTGTGGGACTGGTATACCCATTGTTTTCTCTGTGGGGTGATTTTATGATCAGGGGGCTTTTTCTTTGAGAACGCCCTAAATGTCAGAATCTGTAGATTTTTTTCCACGTTAATTCAATAGAAGTTTTCTCTCATCTCCTAACTGGTAGATGTAATTTTGACTGCCAGACTCCTGGACAGGTGAGGAGAAGGGGGCTAAAGGTCTCACGGGTTAGAAAGCAGAATTGAATTTAAGCTTCCTGGCTTTCTGTTTGCTACCTCATTGCTTTCTTTTCTATGCCTGGTAACCCCTTGTCCAAAGTCTATCTGGTGATTTTTCTCCAGAGAATATGCCTCCTATGTCCTATCAGAGAGGGGTAGTCGCTTGACAGCATAGGGAAGGAGTGAAATCTTTTATACCTTTATGTTACGGAATTTTAACCCAAAGTAGTGTTTTATTTATTATCCATATGAGTGTGTGTGATTCTTACATACTTAGGGATTTTGTTTTTCAATTGTTGCTTTTATTTGTTTTCAAATAGTCAATTGCTATTAGATGCCTCATTTCCATCTACAGATTGATAGCTTTAATAAATTCACCTAGTGCATACATTTGATTTCCACAATGTGATAGGCAGAATAATGGCTCCCCAAAGATGTCCATCATGTACTAATACTCAGAACCTGTGAATATGTTACCTTACTTGGCAAAAGGGGCTTTGCAGGTATGGTTTAAAGTTATGGACTTTGAGATGGGAAAATTAACTAGGATTATCCGTGTGGGCCCAATCTAATCACATGATACCTAAATGGAGAGGACCTTTCCTGGCTGTAAGTAAGAGGGAGATTTGGCTACAGACAGTGGGTCAACAAGATGCAGCATTGCTGCCTTTGAAGTTGGAAGAGGGGGGCCGTGAGCCAAGGAATGTTGGCAGCCTCTAGAAGATGGAAAAGCAAGCAAACTGATTCTCCCCTTAACACCTCCAGAAAGGAATGCAGCCCTATCATCACCTTGATTTTAGCCCAGTGACACCCAGAATTCTGACCTACAGAACTGTAAGATAATATATTTGTTTTGTTTTAAGCCACTAAAATTGTGATAATTTGTTACGGCAGTGATAGAAACTAATGCATAGAGTGACTTCTGTATTTCTTTTGACATTTAAAACTGAATGGGAAAATGATTTATAACACTATGTAATTTTTACTTGAAGCCGTCAATGTTGGAAATGAATGACACATTCATTCATACTTTGGAAAGTTCCAGTAGTGCATACTCACTTAAATCCTTTATATCATTAAGTGATGTAGAGTCAATAGGTAGATTTTACAATGTTTATGACAGAAGTTCAAATAATTTTATAAGTGGCATTTTAGCTTTATTTAGGTATAATCTAAATATAAAATTTAGTCATTTAAGCAGTAATGGAAAATTGGTTTATTATTTTTTAAAGTTTGCTACAATTAAAATTAACTCTTAATCTAGTTATGGCTGGTATTTTTTTAATAGCTTTGTTGAAATATAATTCACATACCATACAATTCACCCATTTAAAGTTGTACAATTCAGTGGTTTTTAGTATATTTCTAGAGTTGTGCAGCCATTATCACAATCAATTTTAGAACACGTTCATCACTCCCCCATAAAAAAAATTCTATACCTATTAGCAGTGGCTCCCTTCCCCATTCTCCCAACTCCAAGCCCTAGGCAACTATTAATCTACTTTCTGTCACTATAGATTTGCCTGTTCTGGACATTCCATATAAATAGAATAATGCAATATGTGGTCTTTTATGACTGGATTTTTTTTACTTAGCATGATATTATCGAGGTTTATTCATGTTATAGAATGTATCATATTTCATTTCTTTTTATTTTTGTATAACACTCCATTGTATGAATATACCAGATTTTATTTATCTGTTCATCTATGGCTTGATGGACATTTGTGGGGTTTTCCCTCCGTTTTTTGGCTGTATAAATCATGATGCTATGAATATTTATGAGTTTTCACTTATCTTGGGTATATACCTACAAGTAGAATTGCTGGATCGTATGGGAACTCGAATTTTAACATGCGAGGAGCTGCCAAACTGTTTCCCAAAGTGGTTATACGATTTGCCATTCTCAACAGCAGTGTATGAGGGCTCTAGTTTTTCCACATCCTCACCACCACTTATTATTGTCATCCTTTTGATTATAGCCATTCTAGTGGGTCTGAGTGGTATCTCATTATGGTTTGGTTTGCAGTTCTTTGTTGGCTAGTGACAAGGAGGATGATATTTTAAAAGAAAAAAATAATGCTTTTTTCCCTTTTTTCCTCTCTGTTATCTGTACTGTGTAACAAGTGCTAAAATGATGTTTCTAGTTGGACTTTTAAACAAATGAGAAATGAATGAGATTATACATCTGTTGTAAAACATTAATTAATTCTCTATTATTATTGCCATAATCTCTGATTTTAGTACATATTAGCCAAGAAAGCAAAACCTAATGTGATATTATGATGAAGTTCTAGAAGGATACTCTGAGGAATAATAGGAAGATTATTCCCATGGCACTGTTTTCTTTTGCTGCCCTCATCACAATTGTAATTAAGTTTTTTGTATGTTTATTAGTTTAATAGATGAGTGAACAGAGACTTTTTACATAATAAAGACCTGGTCATTTGTCTTTAAACATTTAAACTTCTATTACTTGAGTGCTAGGATAAGTTCAGGTGGTAAAACTGGGACCAACAGGGCCAGCCCAGTGGCCCATGGTTAAGTTTACATGCTCCGCTTCAGCAGCCTGGGGTTTGCGGGTTCAGATCCTGGTCACAGACATAATGCTGCTCATCAAGCCGTGCTGTGATGAGATCTCACATACAAAGTAGAGGAAGATTGGCACAGATGTTAACTGAGTGACAATCTTCCTCACACACAAAAAAACAAAAAAAAACAAAAAAAAACCTGGGACCAACAATTAGAACTGTCTTACATTGGAACATGCTACCTTGTTCTTTGAAATAGTGGAGGCTATATGACCATTAGGGATATGTTTTGCAGGGTTTTCTGCATTGGGTAGAGAGAAAGGATTATATGAAGTAATATTTGATTTTAAGATGTGTGTGAAGTAACTATAATTAAATCCAAATTCCTTTGACCTTTGCATGTTATGGGTCCTTCTTTACATTTCTAGTCCAATAGCCATCTTTATTCTCACAGTTAATCAGCAGCCTAGTTAGCCAGGTCCCTCCATCCTTCACTTAGAATTCCAGTATCTTGTCTGGATCCTATGTTTAATCTTTTTAGTAGTGCTTTTGCTACCATCCTTGATTCTTTTATCCTCTTGCTAATCTGAACTTTCTTTTTCCATTCCTGCCTGAGGATTGCCAGCATCACACTTAAATGTGTTCCTTTAGAATTTTTTTTTTTAATTTTTTAGGCATTTTCTCTATACCCATCTTTAAGATGAATGTAGAGTTTTATATCATTATATTAAGGGTATTAGAAATATGACTCACTCTTAAATTTAAGAACAATTTTGATTGTAGGTGAGTGAGGTTTTGAAAGATCTGAGCAGTGTATGATTTTATTTTTATGCTTCACTTTAGTTGCACTTACCATATTTATAAATAATTATTCATGTAATTATTTGTTTGGTATCCGTAGACTCTTGGAGTTGAACTCCAAGTGGACAGGAGCTATCCTGTTCACCACTATATGTGCAGTACCACAGGGTTTGGTTCACAGTAAGTGCTTAGTGAGTAAATCACAAATGAGTTCTTGCCATCTTCCACTATGGCTGTGCATTTGAAGCCAGTGTACTTGGGAAGAGCCTTTTTTCTAGCCCTTTATTGTTAGGAAGGGAATTGGTCCCTTTCTCCTTGTATATTAATCATATTTCATTGGTGAAACTATAGAATTACTGTAAAGGCAGCCTGGGATACTTCTGTTTAAGTACCTTATTATTTAGACATTTTCTTTGCATTATATTTTATGTGAAAACTTTTCACTTGCTTTTAGGCAAAGAAATTGCTTTTGAAGAAAATATAAATTAGCTTACCCATGTCTCTTTTGAAGTTACTTTAAAATTGACGTTTGTACTTTATGGCATATTTTCTAATAACTTTAATGTAACTTGAAAGGTTTCACATTTTCTTTCGTTTTCTTTACACTCTGTGTCATCTAGTGACTTTTCATCTTTTATCCAGGTGCCAGAGGACTTGTTGGGACCTATCTCTCCATAGTCTTTTACACACATGCATCATCTTCTACTCTCTTTGAAGTTGTCAGGTCTTTCTTCCTATCTCATACATTTTTATTTTGTTTTATATATCTCCTTTTTTGGAAAATAAATGGAATAAAAAGTCAAAGTACTTTTTAGCAGCTTTGACTGAAACCATATTGTTTTTCAGGATGTACCTTTTCTTATAGATCATTATTTTGGAAATAGACTTAAATGCATGGTTAATCTGTTTTTCATCTTACTTAACTCTAAATCAATAGCCTGTTCCAAGTGGCAGTCTTCATTTGAGAGATAATCAAATATCCTAGAGTCTACTTTGATTATGTTTGTTTTTAAACTAGTTTTACACATATGCAAAGTAGTATCCTTTTTAGCAGAGTTAGAGCTTAAGTCCTCAGAATTTGAAAATCTGGAATATGTTTTACATATATACGTATAATTTTTTATGCTAGTTTAATGGAAATATAGAAACATTTGGATTCAGCCCTATTGGAATGACTAAAAGTTACTATACATTGTTTCCCTATCTTAATTGACTTGTTATCTTTATACTAACTTTTAATTAAATTATTACAGCTCTGGGAAGAAAGAGTTATATATGGGGGCTGAAGGTATCAGAGTTATTATTGAGTCTATTATCAGACTCATGATGACTTCTGAGGTACTAAACAGATTATATAACCTCTGACTGTCATATATCCTTAGAAGAAACCTTGGCAGAAATTTCTGTGGTGAGCTGGACCATAATTAAGTCACTTTGGCTCACGTGGAAGAGATACTGTGGGTGTGCTCAGCTCAAGTAATCTTATTCAGAACCCAAAGGTGCCTGCTGTGCTTTTTGTCTATCGAAAATCTATCATTTTCATTTATTTCCAGGAGTATGAAATAAAGAGAATTAGGAATAGGCAGAGCTTCAGGATTTTACGTATTTTGAACATACCATTATCTGTGAGAAGAGTTTTATAGGAACGCTTATTTATTGTGTAAAATGTATATTTTTTATGTTTTAGGCTTGTGGTTATTTTAGTTTATAGTGTTAGCCAAATTGGTCATGATTTTCTTTTTATTCTTCCATGTATTTTCCTAACCCTGTTAATATAAATTAAATTAGATAAAAATAAACCCCATAGCCAGTTGACGAGAAGGAAAAACACTCGTTTTTGGTGATCACCATTCCATCTGTTGTATGCTGATAGCCAGCAGAAACAATGGCAGACACTTTGTTCATACATTGTTTACATATACAATTTTCTTTTGAATATTTTATCAGCTTTAATATATGATTGTTTTCAGTATATTGTTTTATAATTGGAAAACAAATACTTATTTTGTTAGGGGAAATATATATAAACTTTACATTGAAGCATTTTGAACACCTGTCAGACAGCTGCTGACATTTATTCCTCCATAAATCTGAAGATATTTAGCTTGACAGAGGTTTTCAAGGTTTGACTTAATTATCCTAATTAATATTAAATTTGGAATTTTGCTCATAAATAAGCATTCTCTTTTTATATATAAATTACATAGGGAGGCATTCCCTACATTTCAGCTAACCACATGGCTTATTTATTATTTGTCATTTGTGTAAATGTTGATTTGTCATCAAAAAGGTAAGTGTTAAATTTAGAGAAAACAGTGCACAGATGAATATGTGAAACTCAGCTTAGTGATATCAAAGATGTTGAGGCACTGTCTTTTAGTTTTAAATTTAGTTCATTTGTAAATGAATCATTTAACCTTGGAAAAATCGTCATGCATCTGCCTTAATGGTAAATTAAAATAACCCCAGCTCTAAAGAATTAATTAAAATTTGTTACATGTTTTCTAGTCCAAATGAGTGAAGTTATTGAAACATCTAATTATTTGTTTCAGATGAATAAGCTATTAAAATGATGTTTGGTAGCTAAAAATATTTTATTCTTTTCTAACTTATAGATACATTGTCTCTAATACCATACCACTCTCTTTGTGATGCTTTTATCACCTCCTGTTTTCAAGTAGACTTATAAAGAGCCAGGTGATCTAAGCAGCTTGGATCGTCATTGTTTCTTAGGCAAATAAAGTTCTTAAAAAATAATAAAACAGAAAAAAATAGGAATGTGTGAAGATCTGGAGCAAGTTTCGAACTTTCATTTACTTTTAGTAGCTTAATAATTGGAAAAGGAAGCAGAATTTGGAATTGAACCCTCGATTGATCATTTGGAACTTCTAGACAATGTATCTGTAACTTCTAAAGCACATACTTGTTAAATAAAATTATTCCTTCTTCCACATGCTGTTTTCACCCTGCTGCTTTATTTATTTTGTTTCTAAAATAGTGTCAGCCTCAGTGTATATCATGAAATGAGCACCTGGTTATGAATACTTCTGTACATCTAAGATGGGGCAAGCTCTTTGAAAACTGAAATTTGTTGAATGAGCCAAACATGTTTTTGTTTTTCTTTTTTTTTGGCATCATTTCTCCCTCTTTTTAACTCCCCTTACATTTTCTGATTCATTCAGGGTTACCATGTTTAGGATATCTTGTCTATTGTGATCATAGGCAGTTATGTTGTCATGGTTACAGTTGCTGCCACTTCATTCAAACTAGAAAAAAGCCCACAGCTCTTAGCATTTTCTTGGTTGAAGGACTTGGTATTGTGAAGAGTTGTTTGTATTAAATCCTCTTATATTTTTTTCTTTGGAAATATTAGTGGTGTGATAAATGCTAAAGAAGCTTGCTATAATTTACTTTGGTAATGGATCGTGTTAGTCATTGTACCGTACAGGTCACCAAATTGGGTAGAATATAGTGTCAGTTCGAGGTATTGAGGTTTCCTTTCCATTGAGTTTAATTCTCTAGTTTGCTTGTTTTGAAATATAAGAATTTTTCATTTATGCATCACAGTGTTATAGTTTATTTAAGTATTCAAGTGAGAATAAGAGATTAGCTTTCTCATGATAATTTTGCTCATCTCTACTTGGAATTAAATTATTAGTTTTGGATTTGGCATACAAGAAAAATCACCGAAATGAGAGTTGAGATACCTGGGTTTGAGTTTTACAAACTCTGTCAGTTATCAGCTGTGTGATCATCAAGTCACTTCCCTGGACTGCTTTTTCAGAGCTTTAAGATGCTATAATTTCTGGGCCGGCCCCGTGGCTTAGTGGTTAAGTGCGCGCTCTCCGCACTTAACCCAGGTTCGGATCCCAGGCGTGCACTGACGCACCGCTTCTCCGGCCATGCTGAGGCCGCGTCCCACATACAGCAACTAGAAGGATGTGCAACTATGATGTACAACTATCTACTGGGGCTTTGGGGGAAAAAAATAAAATAAATAAAATTTAAAAAAAAAGATGCTATAATTTCATATTGCTTGTAACAACTCTGTTTTTTTGGCTGGAAATTGTTTATGTTGAGTTATTTAAAATTACTACAGGAATACATCAATGATTACCATTTAGTAATAAATGTACTTAATTTAAAATGAGTGTTTAGATAGTTATAAATACACTTATTTTAAAAATAGCACTTTAATAAAATATATACATAGTTATATAAGAAGGAATTTATAAATATAGAGAAATGTAACTATGCCATTTGTGATAGGATCACTAATTGGCATTATGCCTTATGATGCTAAGTGCAGTTTGAGTATGAAAAACTTCCAATTGAAATCATACCAGATGTTTGAAGATTTAAATTATTAATCCAAAATGGTAAATAATTGTATGTCTTCAAAAGAATTGAAAACATAAACTTGGAGCCTTCATGTATATATACTTCAAAAATTAATTCAATGCTTAGATAATTCAAAAACTAGATGATTCATTTGCTACTTCATTACCTAAAAGATGGTTGAATGAAGAGAAATATGGAAATGGGTGAAGGCCTTTTGAACATTCTTAGGTGTTTATAGAACTAAAATGAGTAATGTGAATATTTTCCCTTTAATTCTGATCACCTTATTGAAATACCCTGTATACATAAATTATGCAAATTGAAAAATAGATTACTTGAGAAGGGAACAGTAATTTACTCTTTTTGTCAGTGGTTTTGTTATTTGTATTATCTAGTGTCATCATTTATGAGTTTCAGTCTAACCACTTATTATTTCATTAAACAAATTTCTTGAGCCTTAATGTAATACATATTGTATTAAGTTTAATTGGGTCTAGATAGAGGAATATGACCAGCGTGGGGATGAGTTGTGTTAATGGACAGAAATTGAAGCATAAAGGACAAGAGCGTCACAGAAGGGAAAGATGAGTATAGAAAGAGCTTAGAACTTGTATAAATGTTGTCAACTGATGGCCTCATATTTTAATGTGTATATGACTTATTTGGGGATCTTGTTAAAAGGCAGATTCTAATTCAGTGTATTGTGATGAGCATGAGCTTCTACATTTTTAACAAACTCCCAGGGGATGCCAGTACTTATAAGCCATGATGGGTATTTTGAGAAGCAAGGCTCAGTACTGTTCTTTGGAGTTAAGAATAGATGTAGTGCCTCCATTTAAAGCCTTTTCCTGGATACAGTCTTACTTCTTCCTGATTCTTTCCATATTGTAATTAAAACATACTGATTGGCAGTACAAATGTAAATGAATACATAGTCTATAAATTTACTTCTTTTGAATGACTACTTTAGTCAACTCTTGGTTATGTAGATGAAGATTAAACTATGCGGTTAGCCATGTTATTAAATAGCAAAGGACTCGGTATTATGAAGAATTGAAATGACAGTAATTTAGGAAAACCTGGATGTATTTATATTGGACAGCAATTCTGTATAGAATTATTTAGTACCTACTCTAACTTGGGAATGTTCCTTGACATCAACAGTCAGACAAAGTAATTTATGAAAGTGATGCCTCCTTTCTTTTCCAATCTCTAAAGAGCAGTGGCATGCACATGGGGATTTTAAGTCTATAAAGGCTGTGCTGTGTGGGTGGAGATTTTTAACATCTTGGCTGCAAATACTATTGTACTTATATTACTTTTAAATGTTTGGATGTTGTCTTTCAAATGGTAGATGTGTTGTGAAATACAGGATGTAAATCTTAACTAAATAATTTTAAAATAAGTCATTTGTATCATGTTTTAGTTAGTTTTATTTCAACCAGGATTTGGGGACATCTGAGATCTTTTCCTCCCAATTTTTTTATGGCTTTTAAAAATTGGTTGTTTCTTTATGTTACTCAAATATTTTTGCACACACACGGGCATACAACAGATGTAGTATGAGTACAGGTTTAGCATTTCAGCTGCGGAAGTCATGCATGATAAGTTATGAAAATTTAAATGCTCTGTGTGAATCATAATTGTGTATGCAGTGTTGAAAAAATCTTTCAAACCGATTTTGGAGAACTTCTTTTTTCTATCAGGTAATTGTGTTATTTAAAAGTAAAGCACTGTAAAATGTATTTAATTTGTCATGTTTTTATTTTATGTGACATAAATTGTAACAAAGTGCAATAAAGCAATATAGCGTTAATTAGAAATACTAATTTTCCAAGTGCTTAACTTAAGCAGTAACATTTAACAGAGAAAATGTATTTTTATTATTAATTAAACATTAGATATTTTGTAGATTTTTTTTTTTTTTTTTTTTTAGAGAACCAGAGGACGAAAACGAAGCTTCATTCCTGAGGAAGAAAAACATGAGGTTGGAATAAGTTAAGCATTTTTTACACAGTCTAAACTTTGAGAAACTTTCTTGATTAAAATTATTTCTGTTTTCCTCATATCCTCATTTTATGTTTTGTTTTGTTTTCCCTTATATGGCAGGAAAGAGTTCCTAGAGAGAGAAGACAAAGGCAGTCTGTGTTACAAAAGAAGCCCAAGGCTGAAGATTTACGAACTGAATGTGCAACTTGCAAGGGAACTGGAGACAATGAAAATCTTGTCAGGTAAATTGGATGCCAAGACCTTGTCTTTAGGGGATTGAAGTTCCATCTTCATCATTTTCTTATCACAGATATAATGGGGAAAAAAAAAATCACAGTATAGGACCTTTCTCAAAATCTTTTTTAGCAGAAGCAGTAATTCAGAAACAGATTTCATCCACTTATTAACCTGCCACACATGGTTATTCTCTGGATTTGGCTGTAATTAAGAGTGCTAATCTGGATTTTGAACACAAGAGATTTAATTTTCTCTTGGCAAGAGACGTTGACAATCCTCTGTAGATAGAGGCCACAAAAATAATTTGATCTAAACTCTTTGTACTAAGATTATCATGTTTTATCTCATAAAACAATAAAATTACTAATCTCTGCTGGCATATTATAAAAGTTGAAGTTTATTAGCAGTAATAAGACAGATACTTTTCATGCACAAGAGCTTCATTAGCACTTCCTTACCATTTATCAAAACAAATGTGTTAAATGCTTCTCTCTTATGAAATAAAGAAAGGTGAAAAGATGGCCTAGATAGATTTTTTTGGTTTGTTTTTTGTTTGTTTTCTTCTTTGTTTCTTTGTTTTGTTTTGGTACTTTTCTTTTTTTTTTTTTTTTTATCAGACATAATGCTAACCAGGAATCTCAGCTGATGTTGCACAGTGGCTATTCCTGAGGGTCCAGACACTGCTAATTTTAGCCATTTGCCTCTTTGCTGAGATGAAGAAATTGCTCAAAGCCCTGGGTGAGATGGAGGAGTGGGTGGGTGAACAAAAGGAGACCTCATTTAAAAGAGATATCATTCTTTCAAAGGACGGTGACATAAAGAATCTTTTAGTATGTTAAGGGAACCCTTTCTGATTTCTTTCAAAAATCGTCTTTTGATAAAGTCCTATTAAATTAACTGAGGGCACAGAAATTAAATGTTTCAAAAAGAATAAATTGATAAAATATATATTAATACTGTTATATAATTTTAAACATTTGCTTCTAAATGATGTCATTTGTCATTAAAAATATAATTTCTATTTGTTCAATTCCTCAAATAAAGGCATACAGTTTTAAATTTTGAGTTTTTTATGCCATCATTGAAGAAGATAAGGAGAAGATAAAAATTCCAGTGAAGAAATACAAAGTGCTTCAACAAAGTTAAGAAAGTCTATAATATTTGGCCAGCGTTTTTTGAAGTAGTTTGTGTAGAATGTCATGAGCGCTCTCCTGTAGGTTAAACTCATTTAAATTTAGGGTAAAATAGTTCCAGTATCAGAAGATAGCTATGAATAATTCTGACTGCAATAAAATTTTCTTGAGTTATGTAAAAAAAGAAATCCCAAGCATAAACATAACATAATGGAGTACTTAACACAACAAAAATAAAAAAACAAAAAGAAAAAATCCATAAAGACAATCTTACATAATGAACAAAAATTCAATATAGAGGAAATTCCCTTAAAGTTGAGGGTGGCATTGTGGGGCATGATCAATTTGAAACAATAGTTAAAAACTTAGCTGGTTATTCCCTTTTTGATTATAGGAACATGTGTAAATATCTACCCTCTTATTTGTTTTCTCTAAGATAGTAGATTGATTCAGGCCTCTTTGCTTTAGGACCTATACGTTTTTACCAGATTTTTATTTATATATTCATGCATTTGAATGAAAGAACCTAGGAAATACAATTTTTATTTTAAAAACCGCTTTATAACAAGAGTGTCTCCAACACATCGTATTTTAGTTGTCTTTAAAAAACAGGTGCCATCTTTCTTCAATTCTTGATAAGATTTTTGAATAATATTAGCCTTTCATTTATTTAATTAGTTTCTGTTATAAAATTTTCATTCCTAATTGCATTATTGTAACATGCCAGTGTGTGGGATTTTGTGAAAGTCTTCTGGAAGGTAAAGATATTTTTGTTACTCTAGAAATGATGGCTATACAAAGTCTTCTTCCTTGGTTTTGCCTTTTTAAGAAGATAACATCACAGATTTTCTGCAAAGGTTTTAAAGAGGTAATGAAGAAGGGATTAAGCGTTTTATAAATATTATATATTAATGTTTTTGAGGACAAAATAAACTGGCTATAAAGCAATGCCATAAAGTGTTTTGTGGTTATAATGTGATTGTTCTATTAAAAAATATATATACATTCAGTTTAAGCACTATTGCTCTTGGATTAAAGAAGAATTTATTTTATACAGAATTTCATGTGTTTAAAAAGGTAATCTTATAAGCTAATATCTGCCATTTCCCGTAACATCTCTTTTATTTTGTAATTGGCACCATTATTGTTTGTAAATCCCCTCCCCTACTTTTATGATTAAGTTGCATCTTAAATATTATGTACACATGCTATTTTTTTTTAACTTTAATTTTAAGACATTTTAAATTAGACTTTATTTTCCCTAAAGATATATTTCAGTGCTTGGTCAGAGATATATTATACTTATTATGTATGTCTATTAGGTTCTCTTATAAAATTAAATTTCTTGGGTCATGATTTAATTAATCATCTTTTACTGAATATACTGTATTTATTTTCTCAAATTCCTTTGAACTAATGTACATGACTCAGCAGAACCTGCTGTTTAGCAGCTTTGATTTTGAAACCACACTTCTCTATGTAATTCAGGCTGTATACAGAATTCCTTCTTAATTATTTTCCTTGCTTTTTCAGTTATTTGTATATATGAATTTACACGTATTATTTTTTAATATCATTGGGAAATTGCGTTTAATTTATCAGTTAACTGCAATAGTAGGTTCCAACTGTTGTTTTCTGTTTCGCCTCTTAAGTTTTTCTCAGGTCTTTGCAAAATTATTTAGCATTTCTGTGTCTCAGTTTTTCCCTCTATTGTATGTGATCATAATCATACTGTGATCCATTAGGGACTTGGTGAATAATTGCTAAGTGATAGTAAATTCTTTTCTGTATAGAATAGTAGGGCAGTGGTATTATTTAGTAATTCAAAGGATACATATATGTGAGCTCTGAATTAAGACTTCCAATTGGTCAGTATGTTCCAGTACTAATAAATGCTTATTTTTTACCTTTCAGAGAATGTGCGTGTCCCGTTTTTGTATATAATTATTTCTAGAATGTGGAGGACAAAAAATTTGAATTTGTTGAAACATGTTCTCTAAAATGATTAGACTGAACTATTTCCACTAGACATGGGAAATACGAAAATTATCAAGATTGTAAAGAGAAAGATGGTTTACAGTATCTTAAGCATTTTTTTTTTAAATAGTACTTTCTTTTTTGCCATCTACTTTTTAAATTTAATCAAAAATTACCTGGGAGGTTTCCAATTAAAAATATATTTCTTTTTTTTTTTTTTTTTTTTTGTGAGGAACATCAGCCCTGAGCTAACATCCATGCTAATCCTCCTCTTTTTGCTGAGGAAGACTGGCTCTGAGCTAACATCTATTGCCAATCCTCCTCCTTTTTTTTCTTCCCCCAAAGCCCCAGTAGATAGTTGTATGTCGTAGTTGCACATCCTTCTAGTTGCTGTATGTGGGATGCGGCCTCAGCATGGCCGGAGAAGCGGTGTGTCAGTGCGCGCCCGGGATCCGAACCCTGGCCGCCAGTAGCGGAGGGCACACACTTAACCACTAAGCCACGGGGCCAGCCCGTAAAAATATATTTATTTATGTTATTTAGTACAATTAAATGCTAAAGCCCAAATTAAAACTGTCTTGGAATTGTGAGGTCTTTTTAGGTAATTATCTCTTGTGATGAATGTTTTTTGTTGGACGTAATTATGGGCCCACTTAGTGATATCTTATTTGTTTTTGTTTCTGTAGTTCCTGGCACATTTAATACTCAGTAAATGCTTACTAAATGAATGACTACATAAGTAATGACATTGTTCTTCGCTGAATTAATAGAAAACTTTTACTATTATAATTTATTCCTAGAACAAATTGGTCACTAAATATAAGTATTTGATGAAGATGTTTAAAAAGCTTAATAAGGGAGGATTGCTTTTACGCTTTTAAGAATGGTGGATGAAATTTTTTTCTCTTAGGTAGGGAAATAGGAACCATAGATTTGAGATTAGTTGATGCATCTATGTAAAAGTAGAAATGAAGTGATTTCCTCTCCTTCAACATATTTGATTTTCAAAAGATAGATTTTAGAGGTAGGTGGGCCTTTTTTCTCTATAAGTCTTTATCAAGCCTTCAAATTAGGAATAAGACCAAACTTTTAGACCTCAAATTTTGTCTTAACTGTGTAAACTCAGTGTTGTGGCCCTTACTCAGAAACATTGAGGGTAGGAAATGATCTGTGAAGCTATTTTACTTTTATAGCTATGTCCACACTATTAAATACTTGCTGTATTCTCCTCCTCATTTGAATATATGACGACTTACATAGGTATTGAACTATTTTGGTTGTAAGATTAGGATGTCTGTTTGGTCTCTTAACAATGTTGTTAGCACTTTTATTTATTTCACATTTTAAACATGTGACTTCTGAGTGCTTCCTCCAAAACTAAATTTGATTGAATCCTAAGTTATTAGGTATACCAGCAAGAATTCATATTTATCAGATTTTTATTTCAAGTGTTAATCTCTTTGATTATTCAGATTTTTAATTTTTAATTATCTTTTCTGTTCTAACTAGTATGGAGGTTGGATTGTTTCCAAAGCTTGGATTTCTAATATTTCTTTCAGTTATGTATGGTAAAATGTGTCCTCTCATGTCACCGTGACAGCCTGTGTGATATACCTCTTTCTTTGAGTTTGGCTGCTGTTATCTCTGGTATATGTTTAACTTGGCTTTTCTCCCTTGAAAGTATAACCACCTTGAGGGCAAGGTCTGTTTTACTTCTCCTTATAGCTCTGTGTTCTTGCTCCAAGTCACTCTTGCTCCAAGAGCCCCCCGTGGTAGTTAGTGGCTTATACACTTCATAGGAAGTTGCATTAAGGAATCATTGGCAAGATATTAAATCTTCCTAATTTTTATGTTAAATTTAATATAAAAGGCAAAGATAAAGTATCATATCAAGATGTCTTAGAAGACATAATGGACTTCCTATAACTCGTAGCCTGAAGACGTATGCTGCCTAACTCTTTTATCAGGGTTCACATCCAAAGGGAAGAAAAGTCTAACGTTCTTAATCCACTTTGAGGAAGCATTAGGAATTATTTGAAAATTTAAACAAAGGAATATAATTATGACCTCTCTCAAACTTTGTGTTCTTAGTTTTGTTAACTATTCTTTTTCTTTTTTACATATACTTTATTTTTTATAGCTATTATAGAAACAACTACTTTTCAAGGAAATTCTGGTATGATTGTCAATGACATCATCTAATACTTAAGTAAAATTAAAATTCAATAAAATTATGAACACTTATTTCTGCCACATTCTTGGGTGTTTAACATAATGATGTCCCTATTTTAAGAAAATATTAATAAATTTCCATTTTGTGTAGCACACAGTTGATGTTTAAGGTTTTTGATACCTTTAAAAAAGAAATTACCTTATGAGGACTCCTTTAGTTTTGAAAGTTTGACTTATTATTTTTGAAAACCTGGTCATTTAATTGCATTAACTTAAAAAAGCCACTTAATTGAATCAGCTTAATACCAGAAGTAAAACTCTATCAGAATGCCAGTATTTAATATATGAATAATGCTAGAATGTATAAAGAATCAGCCTGAGCATTGATTAACAAAGATGTTTTTCTATCCTTTTTATCAAAGGTAAGTAGGAAAAAAAGAGCAAATATTACAACTATTTAAAGTTTTATATCATCCTTGATGATATGTTTTTTAAAATAGATATTTTGATGAAGTACAATCTTAGTAATTTGGAGGTAGACAACAAAAAATTAAGTCAAGTAAGAAAATGGCTGTACCTAAATAGAAACCTAATCATATGTGCTTTGTTTTAGTATTTTTAAATCCAGACTCTAAACTACAGAGAGAAACAATAGTTCAACTTTCCTAAAGTTGTAAATTCTGAAGTAATGATGAACAAGCTGAAATAGTTTCATGGAAATATTGTTTCCATTTATTTGTTAAAACGTATTTATAAATTGTCTTGTCTAATAGTTCTCTAACTTTTAGGTTTCAGGGCAATATATTTACCTGTTTGCTCAAGCTTAGAGTATACAGGAAGTAGTTTCAGAATTGCCAACCCAAACCACTGCAAAAAGTAAATCCACTAAGTTCAGTAGTTGTTTGGGTTTGTATGTGTGTATGTGTTGTAAAAGTTACATACAATGAAATGCATAAATGTTAAGTGAATAAATTGGTGAATTTTAAGAAAAGCATGTGCTCGTGTATCGCCAGTTTCTATCCAGAAATAGAATATTTTCGTCACTCCCAAAAAGCTGTGCTCTTTCCCAGTCAGACCTTCTTTCAAAGGCAACTGCTTTTCTAGTTTTTTCCACTATAGTTAGTTTTGCTTCTTGTAGAATTTCATATCAATGGCATGTTTAGTTTTTATTTGATGTCAGTCATTTTAATGGGTATATGAGAGACTCTCACTCTGATTTTAATTTGCCTTTACCGTGATGTATAATGATGTTGAGCACATTTTCATGCGCTCATTAGCTTATTTGTATATCTTCCTTTGTGAACTAATTCTTTTGCCTGTTTTTTAAAAAATTGGGTTGTATGTTTAGTATTGAGTTACAGGAGTTTTTAGTATATTCTGGATGTAGGTATTTTTACAAATATATGTTTTTTAAACATAGTCTTTTCTGTTGCTTGCCTATTCATTTTCTTAATGGTGTCATTTAAAGAGCAGAAGTTACTAATTTTGCTGAAGTCCAATTTAGCAACTTTTTCTTTTATGATTATTGCTTTTGTTTCCTATTTAAGAATTCTTTGCCTAGGTCCAGGTCACAAAGATTATCTTCTTATTTTCTTCTAGAAGCTTTATAATTTTAACTTTTATATTGAGATATGTGATCCATCTCAAATTAATTTTTGTTTGTGGTGTCAGGTAGAGTTAAGGAACGTTTGTTTGTTATGCCATCTGGGTTTTTGGTTTTCCAGAACCATTTGTTGAAAATACTTGCCTGTCCACATTAAGTTGCTTTGGTACCACTGTTAAAAATCAATTGATTTTTTAAATGTGGGTCTATTTCTGACTTTGTATTCTATTCTGTTAAGCTATGTATTTATTCTTATGCCAGTACCAATTTTCTTGATTATTGAAGTCTTAGAGTAAGCTCTTTTTTTCCAGATCCTTTGCATTTTCATGTAAGTGTCAGAAAAAGCTTGTTCATTTTCACTAAAAAAAAGAAAGACTGGATATGAAATTGAAAAAAAGCACAGGCAGCAACAACAACAACAAAAAACCTGATTAAAAATGAGCAAAGGTGGGGACCAGCCCCATGGCCTAGTGGTTAAGTTCAGTGCATTCTACTTCAGTGGCCCGGGTTTGCAGGTTTGGATCCCGGGTGCGGACGTGCACCACTCATCAGCAGCCATGCTGTGGCAGTGACCCACATACAAAATATGGGAAGATTGGCACAGATGTTAGCGTGGGGTGAATCTTCCTCAAGCAAAAAGAGGAAGATTGGCAATGGATGTTAGCTCAGGGTGAATCTTCCTCAGCAGGAAAAAAAAAATGAGCAAAGGACTTGAATAGGCATTTCTCTAAAGAAGATATACAAGTAGCCAATGAGCACATGAAAAGATGCTCAACGTAATCATTAGGGAAAGTCAAATCAAAACCATGAGATACCACTTTAAACCCATTAGAATGGCTATTATAAAAAAAAAACAACAACAGAAAATAGCAAGTGTTGGTGAGGATGTGGAGAAGTTGGAACCCCTGTGCACCATCAGTGAGAATGTAAAATGGTGCATCCACTATGGAAAACAGTATGTTGATTCCTCAAAAAATTAAAAATAGAATTGCCATATCATCCAGAAATTCCACTTCTGGATATATACCAAAAAGAATTGAAAGGAGAGACTCAAAGAGATATTGTTCATCCACGTTCATAGTAGCATTATTGGCAGTAGCCAAAAGGTGGAAGCCATCCAAGTGTCCATCAATGGATGAATGGATAAACACAATGTGGTATATACATACAATGGAATATTATTCAGCATTAAAAAAGAAAGAAATGCTGACACATGCTATAACATGGATGAACCTTGAAGACCTTATGCTGAGTGAAATAAGCCAGTCACAAAAGGACAGATATAGTATGATTCCACATAAATGAGGTACTTAAGAGTTAGGAGATCTCAGCTAGTCCAAGCTTATCACTTGCCAGTCCTGTAATTTTAGGAAGGTCGCTTAGTCTCTGTGGATCTGTTTTAGGAGAGGACCTGAGGCTATGTCGTTTTTCGGTCTAAAGCAGTAACTCTGATATTCAAAGATTATGTGGTATTCCAAGTTCTGAAATCCACGCTGCCTGTTTTGTCACAGGCTCTCCTATAAACATACTCTCTGTAGAATCTCTTTCTAGGCTACTCTGAAACTATGTGGAATGTGATTGTTTTTCTTGATTAAGTCTCTTAGAGTGGAAGCGGTTTTCTTGTCGCCCCCTGATTTAGGTAAAAGGAGTGGAAAATAAGTCAATTCAAAACACCTGCTTCCTTTGATAAATAGCAAATATTTCTTGTTTTAAAATAACTATATTTTTTTTTTTTTAAAGATTTTATTTATTTATTTTTTCCCCCCAAAGCCCCAGTAGATAGTTGTGTGTCATAGCTGCACATCCTTCTAGTTGCTGCATGTGGGACGCGGCCTCAGCATGGCCGGAGAAGCAGCGCGCCGGTGGGAGCCCGGGATCCGAACTCGGGTCGCCAGCAGTGGAGCGCGCTCACTTAACCACCAAGCCACGGGGCCGGCCCTAAAATAACTATATTTTGATCTACTTTTCATACCATAATAATTCAGCCATTATAAGTGTGGGGTGTAATGATTTTTCATTAATTTATAGAGTTATTCAGCCAACACTATAATCCAATTTTAGAGTTTTTCCATCACCTCAAAAAGTGCTGTGCCTGTTTACTGTCAGTGCCAGCTCCCACCCTCAGCCCTAGGCAACCACCGTAAATGTTCTCTTGTCACTGGTTCCGCATATCCTAGTCCTTTCATGACCAACTTCTTTCATCTTAATATTACAGTTATACATGTTTCTGGCTATGTATAAGTTAGATTTTTTTTCAAAAAATTTTTAATTCACTAAAGGCAGCAAAGAGTCTTTGCTGGACCGAACTTCAGTCATCTCCCAAATCTTCTCCTAGGCTCATCTGTGCACTTCCTTGTAAAATCCAGTTTTAGCAAGAACTCTGCTAATTGGGTTTAACCAGACCCCTCCACCCTTGATATCTGGTCACCCTCCACATCTGATCAGGTTCCTCATCCTCCACCATCCCCCAGGTGATGTCTGATCACCCTGCCCTGTCTTCAGCAGGAATCCTGTTAGGTCTGTTTAGCCAGAACCCCCTTACCTCTGATGTTTCTTTCCTCTTAGTAATTTTCTATCCGCTGATCTCCACCCTGCTCCTTGGCTATAAATTCCCACTTGCCCATGCTGTATTCAGAATTGAGCCCAATCTCCCTCCCCACTGTAAAATCTCATTGCAGTGGTCCTTATATCTATCATGATGGTCCTAAATAAAGTCTGCCTTACCATCTTTAACAAGTGTCATTGAATATTTTTTCTTTAACAAAAGAACTTCTAATTAAAGAAATACTAAAGTGAGTCTTGAAACGTGAAAAGAATTTTCCCAATTTATTCCTTCTTCAACTCGATATTTTTAACGTTAGATATTTAAAAAAAGAAGCCTGCTAAATTTATATGAAGAGCATAAATTTTATTAAATTTTAAAGTCTTTCTACATTTTGGGAGACAGTATTATATAATGAATGATTAAGTGTAAGGATTTATAGCCACTGAACTGGGTTTGAAACCTGTTTCTCTTATTTGTGAATTCTGCCTTTATCTTGCCTGTGGCTTAGTTTCCTTATCTATAAATAGTAATAATCAGTAGTACCTACCCCATAGCTTCTTGGAGGATTAAATGAGGTAAATACAAGTAAAGGGCTTGGCACAGTAGTTAGGGAGTTGTAAATGCTCTCTATATGCAAACAACAACAGCTGTAATAAAACACTTATATAATGCTTACAATGTGCCAGGTACCTCATATATACATATTAAATCATTTAATCCTTACAGCTACCCTATGAGGTAAGCAGTATTATTATTTCCATTGAATTGATGAGGAAACTAAGGCATAGAGAGCTGAAGTAACTTCCCAGAAGTTGCATAGCTAGAAAGTAGTGGAACTGATATTTAAATTCAGGCTCTCTGGCTCCAGAGCCCATGCTCTTAACCTTATAGGGTCTCAGCATAATTTACATTTCAGCTCCCTGGGAGGATAAAACTTACCTTTGATAAATGTGTTTGTTGCAGCTAAAGGATGACATCCGTTTCAACATCATATCTGGTGTTAGATTTTATGGTTTTCAAGACTCTATTTGATGTTCTTTGAGACTTCAGTGCTATAATCTTTATTCTTCTAAATATGCTATTTGATAATTTTTGATATTAAAAGGATTTATTAAAATGTACTACTTTTTCTTTTTAACTTTAGATATTATTGAATTTTTTATTTTTGTGCTGAATGAGGATCATAGCACTAATAATGAATCTGATCTTTGTAGATGTTTGTCACTACGATATTTGTTTTTAAGGAAATATACTTTGTCCTTTTTGGGCACAAGATTATATCTCTTTCTGATAATTTTAAGATATGTTAATATCCAAAGGGTATATGAATATAATAAATATGTTTACATTGTATTTATGTTGTATATATACACATATTAAAATAGCATATATGTTCATATTTAATTCATACATATACTACGTACATTTAATACCATATATATTAACTGAAGTTGTTTGTGAAGATCTCTGATGCCATCCATATTTTCATTTTTTGGTCGTTAGTAATTTTAATTGTGATCATCTATTTACTAGATGTTTTTGTAGTCCCTCTGTCTTGTCTTGAAGAACAACACATATCATTGCTCTAATTGTAGATTGAAGAAATCTCTGAATATACAGGTACAATGATGTGAAATTTTAGAGAGGTGAGTATTTGTATTAACTGCCAGTTGCTCAAAAAAAAAAAAAAACCACAAGATCACAAGCACAGTATATTGGCATTTTGTGAATTAAATTTGGAGACCAGACATACCTCGCACGTAGTCAGCCTCTTGATTACCTGTGATCTGAGGGCTTGTTGTTTTTTGGTTTTTTTTTGGAGGGGGAAGAAGAAGGGTCATTTAAATGAGTGGAACAATACAAGATAATAGACAAAGAATTGCAGTCGTTTGAAATTTAGTAAGCTTAGCAACTAAGAACATTTCACAATCTTCATAAAATAAATGTCAATTTGTTGTTAGTTGAGGAGGTTTGCATCATTATGTTGATTCTTTCTTCAGCATACATGAAACTGATACTTAAATCTCAGAAATATGTAACTTCAAAATTACATAACCTTAGGGTGGTCTTGTTCAGGTATTAAAATGTCTGTGTGTGTGTGTATGTTTTAGTTAACACTGATATGTGAACAGAAATAGTTTTACATTTCTATTTTATGATTAAGGATAGAGAAGAGAAGCTATCAAACCTCATTTGTTCCCTCATTTCACCCATTCTCTAGATGTGGTATGCATTGTTAGTATAACTCTAATTTTCCACTTAATATTGTTGACAGATATGGAGAGGTTGTTAATTAGGAAAACCAGGATGATAATTGTCTTGGTTGTTAAGGAACAATCTCCTTTTTTTTTTTTTTATTTAGGCAAAGGTAGCGCGTTTAATATTTATCTTAATAGTCTCGAAAAACAAGCCTCACTTGAAAACTTAATAAGTAACGAAACCAGGAAAAATGGTGGGGAGGGCATAGGTCTAAAATTGAGAAGTTGGATTTTTAGATAAGACTGCTAGCAAGAGGCTATGTCACCAGGAATAATGCAGATAACTTCTCTGGGAACCAGTTAGCTCATTCATAAAATGAGCAATGTATTAGATCGATTTGAAAATCCCTTTTAATTTTCACATTCTATGGTTTTATAATACTCTAGGAAGGAAGAAGAGGAGAATAATTCAGAAATGAGAAATATCAAGTTGTAAGGAATTCTTAATAATTTATAGCATAAACCTCCTATCAACAGTGCTTTTAATTATATTATTAGCTCATAATATTTTTCTAATTTTGATTTCAGTTATATATATTTTATAGGTCATAGCCTACCAAAAATATGTGAGTTAATTATAAGGCAACCACTTTTCATTTTTTACTAATTGAGACGTAGGTTTGTGAGGAATGGTTTATCATAGAAAATATTTTCTTTTAATCTGAAAAGTTTTTGTTCTTATTCTATTAAACAAAATATTATAGATTGAGCTTTTAAATAGGCTAAAATGTATTTGTAGATAAAAATGACATGTTATCTGAGTATTTATAGCATTTCTCATATTTACTCTTGCTTTATAGCTCCTTATTGTTTTACTTGTATGATATATGGTTTCTTTTCATTTTAATTCTTAATAATTTTTCTTTTAATTCTTAATTCATTTTAATCCTTTTTGTGAAAAAATTTTAAGGAGCAATTACATTTATCCTAAACCAGAATGAATTACGATTGTCAATTCCTGAATTAGCTCTTCCTATTACAATACACTTAATAGGATTTAAAAATATAGTGTACCTGTGTACAGCCGGCTCCCATTTAAAAGAAGTTTCCTCTAATTCTGGTCTCACTTTCTAGACTGACCTCATGTATTATTAAGAAAATACATAATCAAAAATTAGGTTGACATTGTGAGATGACTTGCTGACTTTCACCGTTGCACATAAACAGCAGTTATTCTAAATCACAGTATCACTTTCAGCCAGATAACTACTAAAATCACTGCACTGTGGTTTCCTGAAAATGCCATAATCTTTCAAATGCCACATTAAACCAAGAAAGAAAGCCATCAGTAGTGCCTGCACAGTTATGTAGAAAGATGAGCCATGAACCAAGTGAAAAGATGTTCTGGAAGAACAGTAACCTTTTCCCTTGATGTGTGCATTTCCCATTACATTTTTGACACAAAATGTTGCAAAATGATTTAATGGTGGCATTTTGTTTTGCTGACTCCTTTTTTTCATTAAAACGAAACCAAAGTTAGGATAGGAATGTAGGGGAAGAGTGACCAAGCACTGAATTCTATTATAGGAATCTGTTTTCAAAATAAAGAAATAAGATATTTTAGGAACATGACTTTTCCCCCTATATATTGTATGGTAACAGTGATATACCAAGTCATTTAGTTCTATTAGATCTTCAAAATGATGTTGTTTGATCTTTATTTTTTCTCCATTGTCCTCTTCGTCTTCTTTTTTCCTCCTAGTAACCCTTGATCATAAATGACATGTCAATAAATCAGAAAAGCTTTGTTTAGCAAATATACATAGACCTCACCTATTTCATGTAACCCAGAAAGTGTCCTTCTTTTTATTCTCACTTTGGATGTATATTACTATGGATGTATATTGCTAGAACTGATTATACAAGGAAACAGTAGCAATAGACTCAATGGTCTAAAAGATCAATGCCTGTTAACTTTGAGACGAGAGAGGATTCATTTCTATTGGAAATGAAGTCATAAAGTTGTCCCACATAAAACTAGTACAAAGCTTATTTGCACCTATGAAAACATGCCAAGAAAGAGAAAGTAACTTGCCAAAATAATCGTTTGTAAGACTTTTGCAGCATTGGATTTTCAGTTTTAGTGTTGATATGGAATGCCTGCATATGGGCCGCACAGTGGCATGAGAATTTATTTTGCACATGCGTATTTCTTAGTATCTCACTTAAAAAAATACATCAGATAGTGTTTGACTAAAACACTGCTTTGATTCCCCCTCACCCTCAGGATTATAGAAGTATTCATGAAAGGTACAATTTCAATTAAAGGAGTGGAAATTTTACTTGGAATTTCTCAGTCAGTATGCGGTCAGTTGTTCCTTTTTACCCAACTAACGTTTCAGTAGGAGACTTGATTGCTCTTTATGAATTCTATGGGTAGATTAGATTTAGTTTCCTAATAAACATTAACTCTGCTACTCTTTCTTCCAAATGTCTCAAAATGGAAGGGTCATGCATTGAGTTCAACAATTCTTTACCTTCATTTTATCTTATTTAATTCCTTTCGAACAACTGTAATCTAGATCAAAAGAAGTAATAAGGACAGTGTGCAGTGTGGATATATGTTCCCATGCTTTCGACTAAAATAACAGCTTTGTTAGTGATATAATTAAACTGTGCCCTGATGAGCAAGTACCTTTCTTTTTCTCTTTCTTGCTTCCTCTCTCTCTCTCTGCTCATCATCATGACCAAAAAGCCACAGAAATTTGTTAAATATAAATAATCTGTTTTCCCAAGAATTTCACATAATGGGAACTCTTAGTATAGGATTACCCAGTAAGATAATTGTAAAAAATGAGTGGTAGCCAATAAAACAAATGGGGCTGTGAAGAATGGATAGATTTAAGCAAGTAGGAAAGAAAGGAGCAAGGCATTCCAGAAGAGAAGAGAGGCTCTAGGAGTATAGCCAGGAAGATGAGAAGTTCTTTTATGGGAATAGGTAGCTTCAAGCACAGATCTATGGAGAATTGTTTGCCCTGAAACAGCACAATTTCTGGTGGTTTTTTTGGACTGTAACATTACATAAGTAAGATATAAAAAGATATTTTATAAGATGGTATTTTCATAACTCTTACTATTTGCTAAAAATGTAGTTAAAAATAACAATTACAAAACTTAAACTTTGAAATATTCATGAAGAAAATAAATATACACATATATTCTGGAAAAAAATAAAAACCATCAGTAAAACAAATGTTGCAGCACATACAGATAGCTTTTTATGTTAAAGATAATTAATGGCATACTGAATTAGAACACATTTATTAACTGAATTAGAACACATTTATTAACTTATCGGATTGATTTTTAAGTACCAAAGCAATAAATGTTGTTTATAATTGTTTAAATAACAAGTATATAGAGGAATGTTGTTTTCTTCCTACCTACTCTAAACCCTGCTCCTTTGAGGTAACAGACATTACAGTTTAGTGTATAATACTTCTTTCTTCTAAGTACAACTAAAATATTCAGGGCCCATTGACTGGCCTCCTCCCTCCCTCTCTCCCTTTTATGTCTATTATAGGCTTTATTCTGAAACTTGCTTTTATTTTTTAACTTGAGAACACATAATGGACTTCTTTCAATAAATATAGAACTAAACCAGTCTTTTAAATAGCTACAAAATATATCATAATGTGGATGTACCCTAATTTATTGAAACATTTCCCTAGTGATGGAGATTCATTTTTTTCTGTTTGATTTCTATCCCAACATGAGTTTGCTAGGCCAAAGTGTATGCGTATTTTATATTTTAATAGATACTGTTATTTCATTTCCCAAAAGACATGAATGTGTGAGGATGTCATCACATTGATTTTTGACAATCTGGTGGGTGGAAGTTGGCATATTGATTGTATTTTGTGACTACCTATGAGGTTGAGCATTTATTCATATATTGGTTAGATTTTCTCATTCGTGTGTTGTCTTTCCTTATCCTGTGCCTCTTTATAGAGGTGTTTCTCCTTTTTTAAAAATGAGTTTATCACATGCCTTTGTATAAGTTGCAGATATTTTCTTTCAGGTTTTTTTTTGTGTATGTGTGCTTTGTTTGCTAATGGTAGTTTTTGCCAAATCAGAATTTTAATTTTTTATATGTTGTAATATTTATGTCTGAAAAAAACTTATTTGATATGTTATTGTGAAATAACCAACTAATATCTTGTACATTACTTAGGAAAGCAGTGCATATTATTTGTCTTTGCCCTTTAGATGACCTATCTGCAGCTTTGCTTGAAATATTTTTAAAGATCTGCTGAGATACTGTGTCATGTAAAAATAATTTTTTATTTTACATTTTGGCATTAGTCTAATATAAAAATATTATTTTGCTTTACTAGAGTATGTTATATTCTTCTGTTGATTTAAAAACATAATTTGTTAGTTTTCAGAGACTATTTTGTTAATTTTTAAATATCGAGACTGTATATTTTAAAGTGTATTATACGAAGCTACTTATTGATGTTGTAGCCTTTTCTGTTGTAGCCTTTTCTGTAGTATTTTGGACCTTGTTTTCGTTGAAGAAGTCACTGGCGAATTCCGAATTGCTAAGTTTAATGGCCTTTTTATTTCTAAGTGCTCATTGTATTTGATCTCATTTCAGCATTTAACATTGATGACCAACCTTCCTTTTTAAACCTTTTGGTTTTCGTAGTGCAATGTTTTACTCTAGTTCTTATCAGTAAGCAAAACAGTGGTTAAAATGCTTGAATTTTGGAACCAAGTTATTTGGGTTCAAATCCTTGCCCAACACTAGCTGTGACTTTGAGTTGGTTATATAATCTCTGTGCCTTAGTTTCCTCATTTGTCAACTGGGAATAATAATCATTTCTGCCTCATAGAATTACTATGAGGGTTAAATAAATAGAAATATTTAGTGGTTGTATGCCTTCATCAGCTCTTTCCTAGTCTGTTGCAGTAACCAGCACCTTCACTAGATTGAATGTCTCTAGTCTCTATCCAGTTGTCTGAGTGAATTTGTTCACGTTGTACTTAAATTTGTCCAGAAGCTTCCCGTTTCTTGCGAGGTAAATCCAGAGTTTATAACATGGTTTATATAAGGCCCTCCAAACCTGGCCTCACTCTATCTTTTTGTCTTGATTTGTGGTTATCCGCAACTCCAGATGACCTGTATTCCAAGATAGCAGGCTATCTCTCCTTCCTAAAGCTTTCCTGCCATCTTGCTGTTACTGTACGTTATACCATCTTATCTAAAATTACCTCCCCTTTTTCTCTGGAATGAGGGCTTTTCAATCATTTATATTTAGTCTCTATGTCTTGGTCAGTCCATGATTCTTAATGTGTAAGTACCGTATCTTAATAATTAAACAAGTTAATTTTAATATTCCCAATCTCAAGCTCAATACTTACCACATAGTGTGCTATTTACATAGCTGAAAAGAATAAAGCATCTATAGATTTTAATTAAAGTAGTTCTTAAGAGTGACAATTGTCAGGTAATAGTGGGAACTTGACTTAGTTTTGTTATTTTTATATACAAGACTTTGAAGCCTTGTTTAGATTAGGATGGTAGTTTTTGCCATCTTTTATTTTAATATAATTTATATCGTAATTCACTTCGTTTTTTTTCATGGCTATATTGTTCTTCTATGAGTTAAGGTACATTTTAAATTCTCAAATGAGTTTTATTACCCTTAATATTTCTCTTGTGTTTCTAAGGATAGTACCTATTTCATTGAAATCTGAATTATTTTTAATCTGAAAATGTGTGTGTTATGTTAGTTTCTGCTCATTTTAGCTGCTTAGGTAATATAGAGTCAGTTAAGTTAGATCTGACTGTATCTTAATCTAATTTTGGTCAGAATAGAGGAAATAAGGCTATACTTTGTATTGTAATGTAGTGTGTAGCTATCTGGGTCTCCTTTTTACTCTGATCTGAAAGAAATTTCTTAACAGGTTGAGAACTCCTAATTTGGTTTCCTGGGGTAATTTCATGGCAGTAGACGGCACCGTGTTTGTTTCTTTACCTGTTTTTTTGGTTTGTTTGTTTTGTTTTTTGATATGGTACTTTGTGGTTTTTTTTGTTTGTTTGTTTTGTTTATTGCAGTAACATTGGTTTATAACATTGTAAAAATTTCAGGTGTACATCATTGTACTTCTATTTCTGCATAGATTACATCATGTTCACCACCAAAATACTAATTACAACCCATCACCACACACATGTACCCAATTATCCCTTTCACCCTCCTCCCTCCCCCCTTCCCCTCTGGTAACCACCAATCCAATCTCTGTCCCTATGTGTTTGTTTATTGTTGTTATTATCTACTACTTAATGAAGGAAATCATACGGTATTTGACCTTCTCCCTCTGACTTATTTCACTTTGCATTATACCCTCAATGTCCATCCATGATGTCACAAATGGCTGGATTTCATCATTTCTTCTGGCTGAGTAGTATTCCATTGTGTACATATACCACAGCTTCTTTATCCATTCGTCCCTTGATGGGCACTTAGGTTGCTTCCAAGTCTTGGCTATTGTGAATAACGCTGCAATGAACACATGGGTGCATGTACCTTTACAAATTGGTGTTTTCAAGTTCTTTGGGTAAATACCCAGCAGTGGGATGGCTGGATCATATGGTAGTTCTATCCTTGATTTTTTGAGGAATCTCTATGATATGGTACTTTGATATTGCTTCATTCCAGTGATTGGCTTCGAATCTTCGATGGGAATCTACCCATGCAGTTATTCCTTTCAGTGGCTCTTGCTGACATGAATTATATCTACAAGCTATTTATATGATCCCCAGTACCCTTCTCACTTGGTAATAAATCTCTAGGTGATGTCATTCATGTTCATAGCTTCATTCATTAGTGTGTATGTGTTTGTATGATACAGACACATGTACAAGACTCTAAATCTAACACTCTTTTCTGATATTTGGTAAGCACTTTAAATAAGTGAAAAGAAAATCAACTATGAATAATTTAGGAAAATTGTGATGATTTCCAGAAGTTGATTGGAGGCAAAAAGAAAGGAAAAAACAAAATAAAATATATACATCTTCAAACTAACATAATTATAAATCATCCAAGATGATTACTGTTAGTAGGACATCATTTTGCAAGTTTTAACTTCTGGTAGAATACTGCTTGCTTTGTTTCCTTCAATATAAAATTTAACTTTGCAAGGTTATCATTATTATTAACTTCAGAAGGAAATTTGTATTGGTCACACACATACATGCACACGTACACACAGCAGCCTATTTCCTAGCATGAGTATTTTACAAATTATCAAATCATACAAACACTAACAACTAATGAGAATAACACAATATTTTTTATTTTCAGGCATTTTAAAAGTATCTTCTATAAATTTAGCGTATTTCATATATAATGCTACTTTTTCATTTCAATAAAAAATCACTTTTCTTACTGGTTTGGTTGTATTTGTTGTATAAATATTCTTATCTTTTATCGTAATAACCTTCCTCCTCAGAATTTATCATAAGGAAATATCCAAAGAAAAAAAGCTACATAAAAGGACATCTATAGCTATATTTATAGTAGGAAAATTATCCCCACCTAAAACATACAAATCTCAAAATAAAAACAGCTTAAACATTGTATAGAAGGGAGATGATAAACTATAGCAAATCAGTATAACAAAAAATATTATGTATCTTGTATAGCTTACAAGATAATTACATGGGAATGAAGAAACCTATTTTAGAACATAAGTGTATACTTGTTGTTAGAACATAAGTATATACTAAATTGTTACATATAGATAGCTAGAGATTAGAAGGGAACAAGAAGGGAGCATGGTACTTTTTAGTATGGTAGGATTATGAGTAAAGCATTAAAAATTTTTTACAAATTTTTAAGTAAGTTAATTGCATGAATTTAATGTTAAAATAGAGCCCTATTTGACCACACACACCAAAAGGCTAGTTAAATATAAAAAACATGGCTATGATCAGTTGAGCACAGCCTATAAAAACCTAACACAAACCTTTGCCCAGAAACTACCATTTCCTAGGGAAAACATATTCGAATGAAATAAACATCAAAATTCCTCCTCAAAAAAGACGCTAAAGGTAGTCTAAATAAGTTTTGTGCACATAATTTCAGTTCGTTAAGCAACATAATACTAAACAAGGTAAAAGGATATATTTACTGAGGTATAAAGAATTCATTGATTTGTGTATAAGTATATATATAACATACCTAATCATTATAAATTAGGCTCTCAGTGTTGTCTGGCAGTGCTTCCATATTTTCCTGGTCAGCTTAAACTTTCGTTCCTGACAGCACCTATTTCCATTCTCCTTGTGCTCCTAATCTCATCAGCCTCTTCTCTTCCTCCTTCGTGTTTAAGAAATGACCTCATCCCCTGCTGCACATTGAAAGAAGCAGCCGTCAGACAGAAATCCCTAAACTTCGTGACATGAAACCTGTAACTTACCTATATACTTATTGATATCTATAGGCATCTCTCTTCCACCACCCTTCCTTCTCTTCTTTTCTTAACGGTACTGTAGAAGAGGTGTTCCCTTTTCCTTTGAAAGCTAATATTTCTACCAATGCCCTGGATCCCATTCTCCTTGACTATGATTATTTCGTACTCTATATAGATATACTTAACAACTTCTTCTCCATGGATTTCTTTCCTTTGGCTTTCAAGATATGGCATTCTCCTATCTCTCTGGATAGTCTTTTTATAGACTTCTCTACCTCTGCCTTCCCTGCACGTGTTAGTTTCTTAACGTTCTGTCCAAGATCTTTTTTTCGTTCTACCTAGTCTCTGATGATCTCATCTTCGACATATCTTCGATTAATCCATTAATGCTGAACACTCCTAAATTTTTAAATCTAGCCAAACTCTTTCTACTTAGTTTCTGACTGGTATTGCCAAATGCCTAGCAAGACATCGCCAATTGAGACTCCACAGGCAGCTCTGATTCAATATGTAAATTGTTGACTCAGTATCTATTTCATAGCAATCTCTACTTTCAGTCTGCATCTTCACTCCTGCTGCCTCAGTTTTGGCCTTTCTACTGTCTTATTTGAGCTTTTGCAGATAACTTTCTAAAATTTCTCCGTTTGTAACTTCCTTTTTCTCCAGTTAATGCATCCATAGCCCTCTTTCTATATCACATACTTATCTCTTTACTTAGTTCTTTCAGAGGATCTCCAGGAAAATATCTAGACCCCTGCCACTTATCCACAAGTACCCTTTACTACAGCTATATCAAACTATGTGGTTTGCTGATATGCTCTTTTTTTTTTTTTTTTTTTAAATGCTGGGGAAGATTTTCCCTGAGCTAACATCTGTTGCCCATCTTCCTCTATTTTCTGTGTGAGCTACCACCTCAGCATGGCCGCTGACAGATGAGTGGTGTAGGTCTGCGCCCAGAAACCGAACCTGGGCCACTGAAGCAGAGCATGCTGAACTTAACCACTAGGCCACTGGGGCTGGCCTGGCCCTGATGTACTTTTTAAAAAAATTCATCTGTGCTTTTTTTCTGCCTCAAATTTTATTCCACATTCTCTCTGCCTGGTAAATTCCTTCTTACCTTTCAGGACTTGCTTTAATCTCTTGTTGGTTTTTTTTATGTATTAATCCTTTCCCTAACCCTCTCTCTGACTTCTCAAGCAAAAGTTGTCTATCTACCTGATATGCTTCATCAGCAGTTTATGCAGGCCTCTATGATAATACTTGATAAACTTCTGATGTTTGGCTGTCTTAAATCCCTGAAAACTGTTTTTGGTAACAGTGTGTGATTTATTAATATCAGATAGACATGTTATCTGTGGGCAAGTTTTTCAGTCTCATTAAGCCTCTTCTTTGTATTGGTAAATAAGAATAATAACTTACATATAAATATAAAATATATAAGCATATATAATGTAATATATGTAACATCATTCCCTTTATACTTCATTGCTTCACCTGTAGTACTCTAAGATAATTAGATTTGAAATTAGAGTGTCTTAATCTTGTTATTTTTGTCAACTTCAATTTTGGTTTACACTAACTTTATTAGAACTAGAATTAGAAACTACAACACAAATAAGTGAGATGACTTACCAGAATTTTCAAAAGATTATTTACTGCTATATCTGGATTTTTCTTAAAACCCTACATATTAAGAGAAAAAAAAAGTTCTTGTGAACTTTATTCCTTTGCTTGTATTATCTGAAAATTAAACTATCCGTTCCAGAATTTAGTATCTCTTTCCAAAACAATACCTTTTCTCATTGATCCAAATTGGTTATTATGGTACTTAATTCCATCCTAGGCAAGGGTAGGCTGTTATTTAACCAAAGTTTATTTTATTGTAGCCTTACTTTAATTCTTTGGTGAAAGAAAGTGAGAGGAAGACAATTAGAAAAAAATTAAAAAGTGAATAACCCAGTTTCTTCAGCTTTTCTTTCATAGGTACTATATCAGTTATTTAATTCTTTATGATTTTCCATTGAACCTTATTTGAATACTCCATGGTTTCCTTAAAAGGTGACGTTCAGAACTCTGGAAACATTTTTTTATGAGGCACTTAGTGTATGTCTGTATTCCTAAAATACTTAGGCAAGTTTGAGTAAAGTATTATGGGTGAAGAGAAGAGCAACAGGTTAGAGAGGTTGAGTATTACCTCGTGACTATACAATTGAAAATGTGACTATATGATGTGACTTTAGTGTAGAATTGTTCGTGCATTCTGTGTATGTGTGTATACATCATTTTTTAGTACAAAGATGATATATGAAGCCCAGGACCCTAAGTGTGATTTAGTTTATGAATTGGCAGCCACTTGAGCACTGTGAGAGTTGATAGATTGAACTACATAAAAGTAACTGTTTAAGTATGTTCTCTCCAAATAATAGCAAGTGGAGGAGGAATTCTGCTTTGAATGAAACTGTTAGGCACTCCCTATAATTGCTCAGTAAATCAGATGGACACAGACAGCTGCACAAGGAAGATAGGCCTAGGAAAGACTAAATCAGTGGGATTCAGTTACATCCAAGTGAAGTTATATCAGTCAGTAACTTTCCTTTTAAGTGACTCAAATCTTCCAGACCCAAACTTCTCTTGTCAGGTTACTCATTGGTGTCAGTTATTAAAGAATCGTAAAATTGCCTGATTATATCAAGGACATTGTTGTCACATGGCTTGTAAATGTAGATCTTTTTTAAAAGAAAAGTTGCATTTCCTGTGGAGCATTGAGCACACTGACCAAATATTTCTTTGACTATTCTATTGAAGCTTTCATTTGTAAAGAAATTATGGAATCTACTATTTCCCTATTCTTTTAAAAAGAAGATTCCTGTGTTTGTTCTCATTAAATTTATTTTCTAATGTATTTCATATTTATTAAAGATATTAAAATCCATTCATTTTTTTCATCCATCAAATTGTTATATGGAAGTACATAAGAGACTAGAATTTAGAGGATCATATTCCTAAAAGAATGATGGAGAAATCTTCACATAAACCAAGGTGACATTTGAGTTGGATCTTAAAGTATGAGCAGGTTTCAAAAGATGGAGGTGGGAGGTAGCAAATCTTTCAAGAGAATGAATGAACATGAATAAAGACACAGGGTGGGATTGTTGGAGTCATGTATGATGTAGTTTTAAGGCACGTCCTTAGTTTTAAGGATTCAGGCTGAAGATTTTAAGAGTCCTAATGGGGATTCATTGGAGGCTAGGGAGGATAGTACTTTAGAAGATCAGTACTATAGTATCAATTTATCAAATATGTGATAAATGAATGGGCAGCTAGAGGTAACCAGTTTATGAGCTAGGAACCTAGACTGATGGAAAAATAAATGAAAATAATTAGAAAAATTCAGGAGACGTAAATTCAAACTAGAGATTACAGCAGATAATTAGCCAAAATGGGGAGGCAAGGAAGAAAAGGAAGTGTTAAACTGAACTGGCTGACTTTAAGATAACTATTGGATACAATGGTGATACCAGTAACAGAAAGATGAGTGGCTGTATTTATATTTTAGAGACAAATACGGTAGGTTAATGGCATCATAGAGGGTTGTGAGGTTTCTTTTTAGGAGTGTTGAGTTAGAAATTTCCGGAATGCATTTAAAGTTATGGGATTATAAACATAGAGAGGAATCAAACTCTGGAAATAGATTTGGTGACTGACACATTTGTTCTATACAACTCAAGTATCCAATCCTAACTTTCCTACCATTGCTTTAAATAAATGACTGTATCTCAGACTGGATACTGAAGGTCTGGTAGGAAATCATGTTCTATAAGAATGGAAGAATGGAAAGAATTGGGTAGATGTCCTTGGTTTAGTTGAGCCACAGGCCGAGTCCAGAGAAATTTAATTACCAAGTAAGAGATCCTCAAGATGAGATTGTTTTATACTCTGTGGGATTTTTTAAAGCTTTGTTTGGTGACCAAAATATCTCTGTGTATAAATAACATTTGTCTTTGCTTAACTGAATGTCAACTGTGCCACCTTAAGTAAAGTTGTAGAATATTTGTAATTTGTCTCCGACCCCCTTTATTTTGTGTTTTAGCTTTTGTTTCCAGTCCTTTCTTTGTGATTTCTTCATACCACCTGAATTTGCTCTACTTTAAGTGGAGGTTCTTAATCTTTAGGGTACATTCAAATCACTTGAAAGGCTATTAAACCACAGAGTTTCTGTTTTGGATGCTCTGGGGTGGTGCCCAAGATTTGTATTGCTAACAGGTTCTCAATTAATGCTAATTCTGATGGTTTGGGGACCACACTATGAGAACCACTGTTTTATTCCAGAGGCCCTTTAGCTGAAGCCCTAGGATAGTGCTTCTCAGCTTGGCTAGGAATGCAAATCATCTGTAGAAAGAATTACAAAAGCAAACAAACAAAAACAAAAACCTCACTCTTGGAGACTGCAAATCAGTAGATTCTAAAATTATGGGGTGGAATTTGGGCATCTGTGGTTTTACAAGGCTTCACAGGTACTAGGTACTTAGTAGTACCTCGTAGGTACTACCTAATTATACCTATGCCAGCTCTCAGGCCCTTAGATTCACCCTTTCATTATACTAAGTTCCAGCTGTTTGGGGAAGATTTTAGAAAAGCATTCATTGAGCAAATAATTATTGTACATCCATTTGTACCAGATACTGGACTTGATCCCAGAGATACAGAGGTGAACAACATAGGAATGGTACCTCAGAGTTTAAACATCTCCTGCCTTTTTTGCATGTGCTCACATATTTACTGATCTAAATCCAAACAAGTTGGCCTTTTTGAAGTCTTTATACTGGAACAGGGCTTATGTAGGGCTCTCAAAAGACCAAGAGCCCCATTCTCCACTAGCTGAACCTGATCATTGACTCTTAGATCCTTTAGGGAGGAGACACAGTTCTCTTGGCCAAAATAGTATTATAAAATGTTGAAGCAGGGATGCAGATAAACTGAGAATTGTTTAAAGCTCTGCATGCAAAATGACAGACTGGTTAAAAGGGGATTTTTCTCTCATGGTGACCCATGAACCAGGTTGGCAATAGCAGTGGCTCTAGACAGCTCTGAAGTAGTGCAATATCAGACAATATCTTTTAAAGACCATGCCCTGATACTTAAGATTTCTGTAGTCAGAAATCTTTTACTATAGTCAGAAAGTACAGTACAGTACTATAGTACAGAAAGTACAGTCCTGCTCGGCAAAACTTTTAGGTTTTAAACTCTAAACTTTTAATTTCCCTTGTGACTTTTCTCTTTAACTCATGGGTTATTTAGAAGTGTGTTTTATTTCCAAGTATTTGGGGGATTTCCTATATATCTTTCTATTAATGATTTCTAGTTTAATTCCATTTTGGTCAAAGAACATATCTTGTATGATTTTAGTTCTTTCAAATTCATTGAGGTTTGTTCTATGGCCTAGAATATGGTCTGTCTTATTCCGTGTGCTCTTGAAAAGAATGTGTATTTGTCTGTTGTTGAGTGGAATGCCATGTAAGAGTAGGTTGATTGTGTTGTTCAGGTGTTTTTATATGTACTTATTTTCTATCTACTTGTACTGTTATTTACTAAGAGAGGAGTATTAGGGGCCGGCCCGGTGGCATAGTGGTTAAGTGCGTGTGCTTTGCTGCATCGGCCTGGGGTTTGGATCCCCGCGCACACCGATGCACCACTTGTCGAGCCATGCTGTGGCAGCGTCCCATATAAAGTGGAGGAAGATGGGCATGGATGTTAGCCCAGGGCCAGTCTTCCTCAGCAAAAGGAGGAGGATTGGCGACAGATGTTAGCTCAGGGCTAATCTTCCTCACAAAAAAAAAAAGAGAGAGAGAGAGAGGAGTATTAAAGTCTCCAACTATAGTTGTATGTATATATCACCTTTCAGTTCTATTAGTTTTTGCTTTATATGTTTTGAATCTCTCTTGTTGTTTCTTTTTGGTGAATTGACCCCTTTATTGATGTATTGTCCTTTTTAATTCCTGGTAACATTCTTGTTCTGAAGCCTACTTTGTCTAATATTATTGTAGGCACTCCAGTTTTCTTTTGATTGCTGTTTGCATGGTATGTCTTTTACCCTCCTTTATGTTTAACAGCCTATATCTTTATATCTAAAATAGCTTTATGTTTATAATTATATATTATATAGATATTCACACAGACATACAGACTGTATTTAAAGTAGATTGGATTTCTAGTAAATAGCATGTAGTTGGAACTCGCTGTTTTATCCAGTCTGACAGTCTCATTCTTTTAGGCATGAGATTAACTCTGGGCAGGTTACATCATTTAGAGTTACATCATTTAGAGGAATTATTGATATGATTGGGTTTAAGTCTACCATCTTGGTATTTTTTCTGTTTATTCCAGCTGTTCTTTGTTATTTTTTCCCTCTTTTTATGCCTGCTTTTGCATTGAGCATTTTTTATGATTCCATTTTTTCTTTTTAAGAACTTTTTAGTAGTTGCCCTGGGGTTTGCAGTATACATCCTTAATGTATCACTGACTCCCTTCAAATATGATTTTACTACTACACAAGTAGTATAAGAACTTTAAAACATACCCTTAATGCCAGAGGCAGAGTTAAGACTAGTTCGGTCCTCACTCTGAAAGTCTCCCTTCCCTTCACATTCCCCAAGTTCATTGTTTATCCCCATTGTATCTAACTCAGCCACTTGTTGAATGTCATTGCTCTGAATAAGAAGCAAAGTGTGCACACTCCCAAATCTTGGCATGTTTGTCTCTTTGTCTATTTCTGTCTATCTGGCGTTTGTCTCCTTCATTTTCCCTATCTCTGAGCTATCAACGGTGCCATGATGTGAAAATGAAAACTTTAACATTTAAATTGAAATTTAAAGGAAGGTGTGTGTGTGAGTGTAGGAGAAAGTATATGTGAATCTTTGTATACCTCCCCAATTTTTCTGTAAATCTAAAACTCTTCTAAAAAATAAACTATTAATTTAAAAAAAAAATTAAAGGCAGGTAAGTGGAAACTTTTATATATATTTTAAAAATTTTGTTCATTGTAAAAATATACATACAAGAAACATTCAAAAATATAAAAAGGGTTTAAATCCCTATAATCTTTATAGCATCTTAGTATATTTACTTTATTTCATATAATTTTAATAGTTTTGTTCAAATTTTTTTTTTTTCTGAGGAAGATTCGCCTGGAGCTAACATGTTACTGTTGCTAATCTTCCTCTTTTTTTATTTTATGTGAGCCACCGCTATAGCATGCCTGCTAACAGACAACTGGTGTGGTTCGGCGCCCGGGGTCTGAACCTGGGCCGCTGAAGAAGACTGCGCCGAACCTTAACCACTAGGTCGTCGGGGCTGGCCCCCTCAAATTTTTTTTTAAATATAATTGTCGTATATTATTTGAAAACTAAAAATATCGGAATAATTTGGGAACAATTTTCCATTATAACATTTCTTGATATCTAATCCCTCCCTTTTCCCATTCTTGTGGCTTCCTTGAGACCTTTCTAGTGTCTTTTTCACTGTGTTCTACTGCATTATTCTGTACACCTTCACTGCTTCGGTGTTTCCTCTTGCCTTCTTTCTGTGTTTCTCACTTCTGATTAGCCCTCCTTGGATCCCACTCTGTTTTTGCCTTGGCTCTCCTCATTTTTATTGCTAGTGTATAACTGCGTTCTGTAGCTCTAATATATCTCAATTCCTCCAACCTTCTCAGTCTTTCTCTTGCCCAATAAAATGGCCTAAACATTAACTCCAATCATTGTAGAAAGTCCACCAGTATCCTCCCTAATTTTCGGAGCAAGCCATATGCTCTCCTACTTATTCATTCTCCAGTAGACCCTGCTGTTCTTTACTTTATTCTCCAAATACCATTATTCCAAGGCTGTCTTGAACATTTACTGAACAATTTAGGGTAACAGAGGCTTCTTATAGCACAGAACTGTCTAAAATTTAAAATTGAATGCTTTATATCACTGTTCTCAGAAGTAGCTTGGCCATTCCCACCACTAATAATGTTGCCTTTTTGCCTTAGACCTGCTATGTAAAAAACAATAATCGGTGGTTTAAGTTAATATGTTTAGATCTAAAATGATGCTGTATTGTACATCATAAAGAGATTAGATTCTAAAGAGGAAACTAGAAAATAAGGTGAGTCTTGTGAAGGAAACTTTATTTAAAAAGTTATTTTTTAAGAATATTTTTCTGTTAGTAAAAATTAGAAAAAAGATGTTTAATATTTAAAATATTCATGTTTGGATTGTGAAGGTAGCCCAGCTGCCTCTGAATTTTTCTTATTAAGGTGGTATTCTGATAAAATTTGGATTAAATAGAAAATGTTTACTCAGTAAATTTTTTTCTTTCATAATAAAGTTGATTTGATGATTTTGTTAGACGTGTGGAACGGCTAACCTGCCTCACACATTTAGTATTTAAACGTATGACATTCTTTGACTTTCAAATCTATATTAAAATACTAAACCTTTAAGTAACTTTGTATGATTCATAAACATTTTTTATGCCATGTGTTATCAATGTTTGAATTTTTCTAATTTTTTTTCTTTTTTAAATAAATGAATTATAGATAAGTAATTTATATTTCAAGAAAACAGAAGCCTGAACATGGTATACATTCATTACATAGTGAAGTGTGGTATTTTTGGAGTACGCAATTTTAGAATAGTAAACCTCATCATTTCAAGCACATATAGCAATGAAATATTTCTCGTTTCATTCATTTATTTTTCAGTAAAACTTATTTTTGTAATTTTTTACTTATTTTCCATTGCAGTATGTTAGTATTGTTAACTTATAAAAAAGGGATTATCTATTATATATTTAATTGTTTGGAAAGACTGGGGCTCTAGCCACATTTTGCTACTGCCTAAATGAATGACTTCAAATTAAATTACCTCTAAAGTCATTTTCTCATCTGTAAAATGAAGGCATCAACCTCACTTTTTCTCAAATTATGTAACTTTTGTAACTCAAAGAGATTCCAAAATAAACACCGTAGAGTTCTGAAAAGGTTCTCGAAGTCTATAACCCAATCAGTCGTCTGACACTTGAATCATCTGCCCGGTATCTCTGCTAAGTGACGGAGAAAGAGCTTCTGCCGGGCAGAGAGCTATGTAAATAATCCATTCCCTCTTGAGGCAGTTCTGACCATTGGCAGTTTCTCTCTCCAAGTGAGCTGACGTGTCTCTCCTTAGTAATTTCAATCCTGGAGTCATACAAAACAAGCATAATCCAACTTCTAGTATTAGAAGTCAACTATATTGTTTTCTAGTTTTTCTTTCTTTTTTTAAATCAAACATCCTGTTTCATCTGTTTCTTCTATAACAAGGTTTTGATATCTATTGGTTTTTTTATAGTTTTGGGTATGTGAAATAGACACGATGTTTAATGAAATTAGAGGTGAAATAAATTTGAAAATAAGATAAATTTTGGAGTTGCTGATAGATTTTGATATCTAGATAATAAATGTATAAGAATCTCATATTTTTAACATTTGTAATTTATCCCCAGAGAAATGTTATTTTAAAGTCTTTATGGACTGGGAATTAAAATAATGCTAATGTTAGATGATTACTTTGTCCTAGACTCTATTATCTACTCTCTAAACATATTATCTCAGTTTTTACAACAGTCCTATGAGGTATGCACGTCTCCATTTTGGAGATTAGGTAAGTGAGGTACAGAGACACTAAGCATCGTGAAATAGAAATTATTCCAATTATATATTGAAATTATATAAATTAATTTATGTATTAGAATATAGTTTCTTCTTTTCCCATAAATACTACTATAGTGTTTGATAAATTACTGTTCTTCATGTTAGTTGCTGAGATTTATAGAGTGTTTATTATGTAGGCTGGTCAGTGTACTAAGTGCTTTCCATATTTTATCTTATTTTATTGTATTAGTATTTCCATATTAATCCTCATCACAGCCCCATAAAATAGATACTGATTTTATCCCTATTTTATGGGAGAGGAAACTGAGAAGAATTACCTGTCCAAGATCACACAAGTAGAAAGTGGTGGAATTAGAGTTTGAGTCTAGGCATGTTGACTGTGTAGCTCATGCTCTAATCATTAGGCATGCTGCCTCATTAGACTACACTGCTTTAGCATATTTGACTTTGTTGGGGCGAAAGAAGGAGATGCTTCTTCTTCTTGGTCGGCAATTCCAGCTATACAAGATACAGTCTCCTGGTGCACGCATCAGGGAAGCCCTTTGAAAACAGTAATTTATTTTTCTACATTACTGTGTAAGTAACCTTACTAGGTACATATGGAATGAACACAAAACTGAAACTTGATCTCTGATGTAAAAGACCACATAGTCTTTTGTCCTAGGAAGATAGCAGCCAAGACAAGTCACATTGCTTATTCTGGCTTTAAGGGAGATTTGGAATATTAAGTGCAATTTTAGGATAGAGAAATATTAGCAATAGCTTTTTAGTTTTTTTCAAAGTTAAACTTCAATTTAGATTTAATTGGGGTTTAAAGCAGATTTCCATGATATCTAATGTATCTTTATTCAAATTCCTATCAAAGTTAAATACAGCTGTATCTTTTGGGTTGTCTGCTAGTCTCCATCATTTGTGCATGTAATTAAGAGTACTTCTGTAGTACATGATGTGGTTCCTTCCTCTGGCCTTATGCTTATCTAGTGGTGCTTAACCTGCAGACAAAGCACTTCTCAGAATATCAGATTCAGAAGGTGCTTAAACTTCTTGACTTAGAGACTGAAGTACTGAGAAAAGTTAGCACCTGTGACTATTCAACAAGGGAATTCAACTCTTCCTGTTTCCCTGTTATCCAATAAGGAAATGCAACTCTTTCTATTTATTTCTCCTATGTTGATAAGTACACTTCTCTGAACACTATGTTTCACATTATATTCTTTTTTTTCTTGTACAATTTTGTTTTTGCTTTCTTTGGAGGTTATTCGGTTTGGCATGGTAGCTCTTCTCAGTAGTGCTTTATTTGTCTGTGATTGTGCCACTTTTCACTTTCTTTTTCTCAGTGGAACTTAGAAGCATTAAACACATCTTTCTAAGAGTTAAATAGTAAAATGAACTTTTTTTATAATGTGTGATTACTTGGCAGTTTCTCCTCATCTATACAAATCAATAAATATCTGAAGGAAATGATAATTTTTTATGTTTACTACAGTCAAAAATAATGTTACTTCTAATCACTAAGCAGCTAAAATGTCTCCTCTGAAGATAAAGACGCAAAGGTAGCAAATGAATGTGTTGATAGAGAAATAAATACAAGAAACACTAGGGGAAGTTTTGAGAAATAAATGCAAGTGAATGAGTTTTGAAAATTTGGCTAAAATTAGTGCATTTATAATAAATGACCAGGTCTTTACAGTGAGGTGTATTCTATGTTGTTTTTGCACAGTCCACTAAAATAGCTAGTTAGGGATATACTTTCCACAATTGTAGCCAAACATTTCTAGTATAGTCTTTGATAAAGGAAGGCAGTGTAGGCACAGAGAATAACATCATTTGAAAACTTTCTCCCTGCGACTCTACAGTAGAACCAGCTCTGTACCATCTGGTTAGGTGTGCTTGTTCTCAGCACAATTGCGTGCTTTCTCAAGCATTGTTCAGTTGCCATATTTGATGAAAAATAGCAAACTGCTATTTTTCAAAACATTCTGGTCAAACATGTTTGCTTATGTAAATACAAACACTTCATCATTTTTATATTTTCTTTTTTGTTTTAGTGAGATAGATTTATTTTGACAACTGAAGGTAATAATGATAATAATATTACAAGAGGAGGCAACTCAATATTTCAAATGATAAAACAGTTCCATTTTAATCAGTGAGAACCTACACAGGATCATGGCATTTAGGTTTAGGGTGTCTGTCTCTTTGGACCAGATCGTATGTTATTTGAATCTACTGTGGTATTGTTAGTATGTTTCATAAGACATAGTGCAGAGCTGCTATGATCTTTAAATGTTAATGTTCTTTTCTTATCACTTTACTGTGTAGATACCCTTCATGAGACCCAACTCTGCCACAGCTCATCCTCGGAGGCAATCCTGGAAACCTCTTTTATAAGTGTGATTTTAAAAATGTGGATAACACTCTCAATAGAGTACATAAAGTAAAGGAGAACAGCTATCTTGTCCTTCCCATAAGCTTATCACTGCAAAAAGTTGCCTTTGCTTGTCAGGTTTGGATAGAATGTAATTGATTGGTTTGTTACTTGGATTGACAAGGCAGTTAATTTGCCTGTGTGGATTTTTTTCTATTTTTTTCTTATTTTTTTTTGCACTAATCAGAAACATTCGATATGTGCATTGTTGAAAAATACTAGGTAATGTCGTGTCAGAATTGTCCTATTAAGTAATGCCTTTCCCTGTTGCTTCTTTGGCAAATTATGATATACAGTGTTTAGACTTACTGAAGAGTTATGGAAGCCTGTGGGACTTAAATACAATGTGCTACTCACTGTTGTTGTTGAACAATACCAGTAACAAACAAGAAGGACAATACATTCCATTAGTCTGCTATTCTGTTTCATCCAACTTAATACATATATTCATATATGAAATGCTGCATTGAGAAACCACTGTGGACTCTTATATTAAGCGTTATTTCTATTTATAATATTCAGCAAAAGTGAAAGACTTGTAAAGCATATGCCGTTCTAGTTTTGACTCATTAGTTCTAGTGTGAAAGAACTAATGTTATTAGCATGAAATTTTTACAACTTCAGATTTTAAGCTCATGAATAAGAGTATATCTGTGTTGGTCTCTAGATATTTTCCAATAATACCCACATTTATTCAGTCTTTACGGTTTATACGAACTCTCCGTGTTCAGTATAATTTTATTTTTCTCAACCTTAAATATGAGGTTATGAAATAAGAAGGGAAGTACAAAGCTTGTTGACTGTACAACCTGCAAGGTGAAAGATCTTCATCAGCATCTGTATCTTTCCAGAAGTTTACAGAATTAAAATTTGATCTTCAAGCTTTAATGATCCAGTTTTAAGTCAACGACAGACATATGTTGAATATTCCATCACTCATCTTGAACTGATTTAAAAGAGACTCTTTGCTGAAATTGAAATGCACATATACATGTAAATTGTCAACATGTCTCTTGGAATTTCCTGATTTATAAATGTGGTTTTGGACATCTTTTCAGGTATAGTGGCAATTGAAAATAGTTTAAACTTTAGGAATAGAGTAGGCAGTGTTATAGATAATCAAAAGCAAGTGTAAATATAAAGTTGCTGTATGCTACTAATCTGTAATTATAGTAAGGAACCATATTATTGGATAACAACATAAGTAATTTGTATATAAAAATACGTATAAACTAAGATTATTAACTTATTGGAAGATCTTATAACATTGGAGGAAAAATATTAATGACCTGTAGCAAAACCAGTAGGCTTTTTTTTTTAAGAATAAGAAAGGACTCATTATGTATCACTACATAAGTTTAAGAATAAGTTGGTAATTATTACTATTACTGAACTCCAGCTAGTTTTAAGAAAAATGACAGATTACCATTTTCTTAAAAGAATGTATTAATGCCTTAGGCCCTAGCCCTTCTTTGATACATGGTGAGAAATTACTAGTGGTCATTTTATTGTAGATTTTTTGAGAAATCATTAAGCCTTGTGGTTTGGGTGTCACTATTAATCAAGATCTTTTCCACCTTGGTTCTAATTAGAATACTACATTATCATCATCCTTCATCTTGCAATTTTTGGTGGTGGATATGCTATTTCATATTTAGTGCTAGCCCTAAGAATCTTTGTCACACATTATAAATATAAACCACATAATTCATAAGATCATTTATCCTGCAAATGTATTTGGAGTAGGAGAACTTTTGAAGGGAGCAGAATAAAACACTTTCTCCTAGTAATCTCCTAAATATTCTTATATTTCCACAGTAGAAAATTAACCCTTTTCCATAATTGGTCCAGTTGCTATTTAAAGGAGATATTAACGTGTACTTAAGAAAATATGCGCTAAATGGTTCATATTTCACAGATATATGTAAGAGAAAACAGCATGACAGGTAAATATGATGGCTATTTGTCACACCATAGGGAAAGGAAAAAATACTGAAATATCAGGAAGGAATTTAAATGACTCTGAAATCCACGAAGAATGACATGGTGGTATATAGCAGTGGTTCTCAAACCTTATAGTGCATCAGTATCACAGGAAGGATTTGTTAAAACACAGATTGCTGCCCTATTCCCCTCCTTATCGTCCTCTTCCCCACTTTAGTCCCTCCTCCTGCCTCCCTGCAGTTTCTGATTCAGTGGGTCTGGGATGAGGCCTGAAATTTTGCATTTCTAACAAGTTCCCAAGTGATGCTGATGCTGTTGGCCAGGGACACCACTGTAAGAACCATTTGTATATAATATTTGTTAAGGAATCATTGCGTTGTAGTTGACATTGATTGATTGAATGTGGCTTTAATCTCCTTAAAAGGGCCCTTAAATTTTCAAAAATATTTGTTTCCAGATAAGAGAGTTTATGGTAGCTTCATTTACAACACATACAATAAATTTCTTTACTTTCATAAATTCAGTTAAACAAATCCTTATTTTATTTTAGACCTGTTATGGGACAGCGCTATTTTAGGTACAGAAATGAATCAAGCAACATAGCATTTGTCAATAATTCACTAATTCCCTTGTTAAAAACAAAGATTTGAAATTAGGGTTGTGTTTGAACATGAAAACAAAATTTACCCTTAACCTTTGTCCATCTTAAGTTTAGAAATGATATTTATATATCATTTACATAACATTATTCACACGTTTCTTGAATGTTTATCTGATTTTACATTTATGATGTTAAAAAGAGATTGCTGACCAATAATTAATAAGAATATTCACAACCATTATCCTATTTCCCAGTTTTTACATCCTATTACTTAATGAGACCACTCCTTTTAAACACTTAAATGTTTGTTACTTGACTAAACTTACTACTTTTTTACTTGATTCACTTATGGGCATATTTTATGACTATTTCACCAAAATATGTTTAAGGAATTCAGAAGGACTCTCTGCAGCAGAGTGGAATATTAACATTATTAAAGTTTTTTTATTTTCTGAAATTGTTTTGACAGTTGAAACTTGTTTAAGAGACTCAGCTTTAGAGCTGCATGGCAGATGAAGGCAGAAATTTTTTCCTTTGTGTCTGAGTCAACACTTGGTGAATTTACATAATTCTAAGGATTGTGATTAAAAATATTTCAGAGATGGACATGCTTTACAAATACATTCTTTATAAAAACGTAGGCCTCTTTCTCCCAGTGCTCACTCTAAGACTTTCTGCAGGCCTGCTGATAAGATTCACTGCTGTTCAGGTACGTAAGATATAATGAAATTGGATGCTCATGCTGGGCTTTGCAAATAGAATGAGATTGACCCCCAGCCATTATCTCATTTATCTGATTTACATTGTAAAATCAAGATCTACACTATTGATTAGAGCATAATTAGTTAATTATGAACAGGGAAATACAAAGTTATGTGGGGCCTGAGCACAGCAGGTTGTACTGCTGAAAAATTTCCAAGGGCATGAGCAGATGGAGATCAGTTTATTAAAGAACAAAGCAGACATGTTTCAGGTAGGATATGTCTAATCATTCTCTCATGCTGTGAGGAGGGACTTGACCATATTGTGTATTTTTATATGAATTCTTTTGTTTTGTGTTTCATTTTTTCATTTCACTTTTAATCTTGCAACCTGGCTGCTGTAGATGTAGCTAACTGAATTGATCCCGTTATTTGTGATCATTAAATACGAATTTCGATAATTATCTAAATATTTTACCAATTAATAGACTTTCATATGTAAAGAATATTTTTGTCTTTCTTACCACTCATTCATTCATTGATTATTATCTGTGATAAAAGTCTATAGTGGCATTAATGAAAATATGTTCAAGACTTCCACATTAATCTTTGTGAAATATGATATAAAAGACATTTTCTGATTATTTCATTTAGAAAATGCTCATATAGGTGGTTTGCACTAAAATTGTTGTAAAATATGAGGAATAAAATATATCTTTATTGATATTAAATGTTATTCTAATAGTGGTAGAATGCAGAATTTTGTGCAACCTTGTATTATTTTAAAAGTGACAACTTGTGGGCAATGGTCCTGCATTTTTTTCTCAGTCTGTTAAATGAGTAATTGAAGTAATTGGCCACTGTTCAATGAAAGAATTTATCACTACTGGTTAATAGATTTATGTAGGTGTTTAAGCTATTAGTGAAATTTTATTTAAGTAATGTTAATATTCAAGACCAATTCTTTTGATCTTTCTTGTGTAGAATTTTTACAGATATGATGAAAAAGTAAGAAAATCTAACCCATCAATTTTCTTGATGTTTAGTATTTTTTTTAAGTGAACCAATGTAATAGTATGTATTTTCAGCGTCAGTTCTTTATTTTACCCTATGTAGACTTGGAAGGGATCTAAATAAAATGTTCCATTGAATAAAAAATAGGTATGATTATGGATCAACTTGATCTTAAAAAAATGTACATCCCTTTTCAAGTCCCATGTTGTGAATTTCTCTTCTTTCTGAAGTTTAGCTTATCATCTGGCTATAAATTATATGCATAGGAGGTACACTTAATTGTTTCAGTTCATTTAAAAAGTAGTTATTTAGAGTACTCTCCTAGCGAAATTATCAATTGGAAATTAAGGGATTTGAAGAAACCCTTTGGAACACTGGCTTTTAGCCTGTCTCTTAGGCACAGGCAGAAATAAATCAGTTGTTTCTTTTTACTTGTTTGCGTATTCTCAGTAATAAGGTGAACACATGACTGATGGCTTGTTGTATGGATTATAGGACATATGAACATAAATCATTTTCTTCCTCTTCTTTGTCTAGGGTGCTATACTTAACCATATACTAAGTAAGTATCTTAAATACGTATAGAACTATGTTTATTTGGTCACTGCATTTTGTTAAATCAGTGTGTAAAAGACCATATACATATATAGCTTTTTTATTATTTACATCTGTATCCATTATGAATCTGATGCCTAGGAAGTTGTATTTAGTAAGAATCTAATTAAACAATCAGGTTTCCTTTTATCTTATAGATGGAATTCATTTTATCTCATTTAAAATTGTAATTTTAGAATGTCCTATAGTGTTAATGTGTACAGTATTTATTAGATGTTTAAAGGATACTTCTTTAAGCATCCAGTTTGCATTAAAAACTTTCATAGTGTTTCCTTATAGGTTAGTTTTATATTCTCTTTTAATATTTTAAGACATTGTCTTTCTATTTAATATATGTGCTGTTGGTATAATAGTTTGTTTTTATTACATAGATATTTGTGTTATTTAATAAAGTATATTGTGTTATATCACTACGATTTGTGGATCAATGACTGCTTTTGCAAAAGATTTTTAAAACATTTTATTCTCTATTTTGATAAATTAAATATGTACTACATTATGTGCTGCAAGTATGTGTTTCCAAATATATGTTAGAAGTAGAGGTAGAGACCATAAATAATAATTTGGTCAATAACTACTTCAACTCTATTTCAGCTAAGTAGCAGAATGATTGCAGACCCTTATGAGTTTCTGATTTTTGAGTTTTTTAAATGATCTAAATTTGTAACACACCCAAAACTTGTTGGTTGACAAAATTTGCTAAGATTTACAAAATAGTGTGTGTGTGCATGAAATAAGTAATCCACTATTTTTACCATCTACATTGTTCTTCAGTTTCTATGATTCTTAATGGTATCTCTTACATTTGTCTGTGGTATATTAATTCTTGCAAATTTTCCTTAAGTTCACTTGTATTATTCAGGATATTTTTGTTACCAGCACATAAAGATCTCTTCAATTCAATATTCTAGTGTAGAAACAATCAGATTTTTCCCACATGGAAATAATTTTCGTCATTTCTAGAAAGAGCTTATATTTGTATATTTGTTTATTAATAGAGCTATTGATTTCAAGATTGGGCTATTTCTTTTGTTTTTGTTTTTCCTCTCCTGGATTTTGGCAGTTCCTAAGTGTATTAGCCACTCCTTTTTGCTATTTAGTCTTGGAAAATTGCAGTTTTTATTTACTGGTGAGTGAGTTATAACTTGAGAGAACTCCCATATCACCCCCTAATTCTGACAAGCAAATTCTGCTTTTCCTCTTGGACCCGTCACAAGTACATTAGAGTTCCATATGTAGACTAAGTCATTCCAAAAAATATCACTAATAAAGGAATCAATAAGGATTAGGTCATTTCCAAATGACATATACTTCAATGTTATCTTCTAACAAATCTAGCATATAAAACCTTTATTTTTCCCATTTGCATTTTTTATTGAGCTGAAAGATAACTGATTTTACAATTAATTTAAGTCAACTACAAATTGGAACTATATCAGTGTTGCAAACTTGTTCTTAATTTATTAGCTGGAAACAGATATACCAACAGGAATTACCTTATGTACATGAACGTGAAAAATAATGAATTATGATTCACTTTTATATTCATCGCGGTGTTTGACTCGAGTTATACACTAGAAATCATAATTTGCAAGCTATTATGACACAGAGTTATAAAGTAAATATGGAGTAATTAGGTTGTAATTTGATATGAACCAGGAAAACATTAATCCCAAAACTCTTCACCTGTCAAGAGCCCAGATTATTGGCAAAATGAACTATAAGGAACATTGCCTGAAAACCTGAAGTTAAGCAAAAAAAGACTCTATTTAGCCCAAATTGAGTCTATGTACTTAATTCAGTAGAAGTTCTCATTTTCATATCTTTTTACTATCAATTTGCATAGTCTTCGTAAGTTTAGTGATCTGGTTTCTGAATCCACAACAAATTATTGCTGAGGAAATGCTGCTTAGAAAAATTCACTGACAATATCAGAAAGCAGTGGCTGATACTTTTCAAGCAAGCAAGGACCCTGAAAACCTGATACAAGAATTCAGCAGAACAGCAGACTGATGACACGCACTCCAAACACAGAAGGCTGGCACAGAGTTAGACACGTAGCAGCATCCGTTGCATGTACTCGTGTCCCTGAGATGACAAAGAGTAAATTATGTTTAATGTATTTTCTTGATGAAGCAAAGAATGTGATTCTTTTTAAATTTCCCATCAAAGATGATTGAAATACTAGTTTTCATGCTTGAAAGGATATGCCTTCAGGTATCTAGAAATCTTAACCTTCTCATAAACTCAGAAATACTTGTACTTGAAGATTCCTATAACCATATGTTTAATGTATTTGAAATTTTAACTATTGAAAGGTAAATAAGTTGAATAGAGAAGAAAGAAGATAAAATTGTGTGGGCTTACCATTTAGTCTCTATGTTACATTGGATGTTAGCTATATATCATCTATTACTTTTTCTTAATGCCAGAACAACAGGTATTTGAACATTTTAGTTGCTTTTAAATATATTTTTGGATAGTTTAGTTATAATATTGGCATAGTAAATAAAGTACTATTATTCCTATTTGATTTTATTTTTCCTATAGCTGGAATTATCATAGTAAACTTTTTTTTCAAGTCCATATCTTAAGTCTAAAAGAAGAGTTTTAGAAGAATACATAAGCGTATTTGGTTCATAAGGAGAAAGTTGTAGAGGAAGAAATACATAAACTTATGACATATAATTGTGTTTTAAACTTCTTTATACCTGAAAACTCAGCTAAGTTGCTACTTTTCTACAACTCTTGATGCCCAAAATGGGTCTTGGGGAGATTGGGTTTTGTAGCATGGCATGAAATTTTTACTATAAATATAGATTTGTAGTACCCTTTATGTGATAGTTTATAAAAATCAATTGTTTTTCTTTGTGTGTTATTTATAACAATAGCTCCTTCCCCCTTTTTCTAATCAAGATTATTGAATAGTAATTTTGCATTTTATTCAAGTAAAATGTCCTATAAATTTTTCCTCTTGGTTTCTTAGTTGTGGATTTCTCAACTTTTTAAGTTTTAAATCACTAAGAGAAGTGATATATAAAGAGAACCTGACAGGTTGGTTTAGAGAAAGTATTATTTTTTTTAATTTAAAAAAAGAGCAACAAAGAAAATGAAAAATATAATCTTTCCTATAAGATGTATACATCTTTGTTATTTGTTGTTAAATTTGGTCTTGTTATTCCAACTGATGCAAAATTCTTTTTACAAAACACTGAAATAATACAGATCTTTCTTCATTGTCAGCAGGATGAGATTGTCTGAAACGAAGAATAGGTATGATAGTTTTCTTAGATTTTGTACATCATAGGTGGCAAAGACACTATCAAAATATTTGTTAATAAGCTTTAAAATGTACTAAGAGGTACTTTGAAAAACCAAATGCACTGAGAGAAAGTGACAGATAAATTTTGAGAAAATTTATATTTGAGAAAATAATATGAAATTCTTAGAATGTTTTTTATTTGCTGTAGATTGTGTTAGCATGCTATAAACATTAGAAAGTTTATTTACAATCTACCTTAATTTGGAGAAAGAGAGTGATAAGGTATAACTTGTATAGAATTAATTATAGCTTAATGTAGCCTAGTAGAATTCTTTGCCTAGTAGAATTCCTTAGAGTTCTAAAATTTTTTAAATAATCACAATGTATTGGATTGAATTCATTATGTTGAATTATATATCTTATATTATCAAATGTTTTTAAACTATCTAATGGGCAAATGATTAATTCTTGAAGTTCAAAATTAAAATTGTTGTGTTTGTTAGTTTTGAACACATATGGCTATACACATACATTCATTTATAGGCTCTTAACATTTCTACTATCAAAATGTTCTGAATGATATTTGTTTTGTTTGTTAATTTTATTGTTTGGTGTATTTTGTTGTTCTAAGACATTTATTTCAGGTTTAGATTGAAATGAGTGTCATCTAAGGTTTAGAAAATCTAAGGTTTAGACTGAAATAAGAAAGACAAATAGTCTTTGTCATAAACATTAGTTTAATAATCTTGTGAGCTAAGATAGAATTAACAGCGTTAAAGCTGAAATGTACAATACTCTGCCATTTGTCTTTGAAAAAGTTGTTTTTGATAGTATTTAGATATACCATAAATCTGTTTACCCTGCAGGTGTGATGAATGCAGACTGTGCTACCATTTTGGCTGTTTGGATCCTCCTTTGAAAAAATCTCCTAAACAAACAGGCTATGGGTGGATATGTCAGGAGTGTGATTCTTCATCTTCTAAGGTAAGGGGGGAAAAAGCCTATAAGAAAAAGTGCTGTTTCCCTTCATTTTCATAGCTTTTCTATATCATACCATCAGCTTCCTAACTTTAAAGAGAACTGGAATATGAAGGACCAACATTTTAATCTAATTTACTTTAAGAATGTATTACCTTGGTGATTTTATTGCCCTTAAATTAAGGAATAAACAGCCCTACTAAATTATATAAATTTCCTCTAAGGAATAATTTAGCTATTTTGTGTATTCTCTGTGTTACTGTAGCATATTCAGTAGTGCTCTAGTAGCCCAAAGAAGTCACCCTCTGCTAACTTTCCGCACCTAGGGAATGATGGCAGGGCAGTTCTGCCTTGAGTCAAAGAAATTTGTTTTGACAAGTATATATATATGTGTGTGTGTGTGTATATATGTGTATGTGTATCTATATATATGTATGTGTATATATATACATGTATGTATATATATAAATGTTAACCAACAGAATAACCAAAAAAATCCAATTTTATTTTGTAGATGACTCATCTTAAGATATAATAAGTATACTGTGAATGTTTTATAAGGTCTGTTCTTTTATAAAACTAGTTTTTATATCCTAAAATTTATTTTTGATGTTTATTTTAGCTGAGTAGAAAGGATGAAATTTCTGATAAAGTTGTTTAATAGTTTATCTCCAAAAATAAACTACTGAAATTATGTCTTTTGAATATCAATATTATAACCTTAAATTGTGGTAATATACAGTTTAAGATTATTGTGTGTGTGTGTGTTTTTAAGTGTGTGAGTGAATAGCTAGACTCCTGATGCTTTAACTCATTTGACAGAAATATTGAATATATTTGAACTAAAACATTCTGGTTAGCTGTATTAATCAAATTGTTCTTCCTTAAATAGGCAGTGGAAATTAACTGTCTATAGTAATATGAACATCAAGGCATCTTTCTTAAATGCATTTGTCTGTGCTAGAGTGAATTAAAATTAATACTGAATTTCTGTCTGATCAGGGAATCAAAAATATTCTTTTTATCATTAGTTAAAATGATTTGTACCAGGTTACCACAGAGGCCATTAGTAAAAGTTTATTTATTAAAAAATGCAGAAAGCATTTGGTTATAGAAAAAAACTATTTAAAGGTTTTTTAAATAACCAAATTTATTAAAAATTTTATGTATTTGTATACCGATTATTAAAATAGAATATACTATGCATTTTATTTAATAATCAAGCATTTTTGCCCCATGTTTTAAACTGTATAATATCAAGAATTATTTTCCATTCATTTTATTATGACCCAGATTTAAGAGGGAGCATATTTAATATCAAAAAGTTTTATTACATGATTAAAAAATACTTTCCAAAAATTGTATTTAAATGAAAAAAATAGTGGCATACTATTGATTTTAAATAGTTGTCTTATGGGACTCCTTGTGGTATAATATAATTTTTCTAAGTGCGATTTTTTGTTTGGAGTTTCCTCCTACCCTCAATGAGCAAGTTAGGAAAGCAATTTTTGAAAAAGGATTATTTCCTTTTATAAATATGCCTTTTTGCATATATTCTTTTGCAAAGGCTCTTTACCACCACAAATATTGCATTGTATTAAATGCAAAGAGTGATTTTATTAAGTTATATAGTAATTTCATTAATGAATATTGAAAATGCAAGGGGGCATATTTTACATATTTGAGAGCATATTATACATTTTTTAAATGCGGTAGGTGCCAGTGGCTCTTGAGAAGGGTAAGGAGTTTTTGTTTTTGTTTTTCCCTCTCTAGCAGAGAATAGATCTTTGGACTCTGAAAGGAAATCCATTAGGAAGGCACATTGTTAGGAAACTTTCATTGTATTTGCTGTACTCTGACCTGTGATTAACTAACAGATACAAACAACCAACATTTTCAAAATTTCATCCAAATATGGTATCTAATTTTTGGAATGTCACAGCAGTTTACTGTAAGGATTACATCAGTGAAATGAATTTGTATTTTTATCATACCAACTTTATATTATATACTTCTTTTTTTCAATGAAAAATTGAATTTAATGTAATAATTAAGCTGAAAGTTAAGGAAACTTAATTCATTCCCTTGAATATTTGTGTTGCACTAATTCTGTTTTGCTCACTTTTTAAGACTTCCATCCTGACAAGCAGGTAGTAAATTTTCTGTTTACATTTTCTCTTGAGAGATGTTTGCTAGTATTGAGTCCCAAGAAGAAAGCATTGATAGATAATATCATGTTCTGTAATTCAGTGAATTGCTGCAGAAACTTTAAATTAAGAAAGCAGTATATTATTAACATCGGAGTCAAGAAAATATTATCTTAAGACCTAAAAGAATCCCAGAATGAAAGTTGACATATTTTGCTTATACTTCATTTTCCTCTGTTTGCTTTGGTAGAATGTTATTTGTTAGGTAATACTGGGTATATTTGCCATGTTCATACATTTTAATGATTTGAAAAGCTAAGATAGAAGTAGTTATTTCCAGGAGAAAAGGAAGTGAATCTGTTGCCAGTAAATTTAGGTGGGGGGAAGTGAATGTAAAATTGTTATAGCCATAAAATATATATCCAGCTTCCTTTCCCTGGGGTAGTCAGGATTATCAAGTTCAAGAAATCTTAACTTTTATTATAAAAATTAACTCACAAATAAGAAATTATTTATTTTGCTTAGAATTTTAGATAATACAGGGTAGGGGTATATAGTTGAATATGTGCTTGAAAATGCATTGCACTTTAAACATTATTTAACTGTTAACATTATCTCCAAATTTTGCATACCAAAGGAAACTCTAAAATATTGCCATGTATACTCTCAGCAGCATGATATATTTATACGTGACTTTGTCTTTCAAGTAATAGGTTTTTTGCTGTGGGCTTTATGAGGGCAAAAATCTTCTGTCCCTAATCTGCCTTTTACTTTTATAGAAATTCCACAAAAGTCTTACAAGATTCATCATACGGAAATCCATAATTTTAAGTTTTAGCACATGTAAGATAAAACAGACCTAAGTTTAGTTAATTTTAATAATATTAATTTAATAACAATTACCTAAAAGTGGAGTGACTGTTTTTGAGATATAATTGACATATATCAACATATTAGTTTCAGGTGTACAACATATTGATTTGATATTTGTATATAGAATGACTTTTTATTCTATCCAAACCCATGAAGTATGGCTTGATAAGACTTTCTCTGCTGTATCAATCCTTCGTAAACCTAGCTAGTCACTTTAGGTTTCGTGAAAAATGACCAGCTCCATGGACACAGATATGTGCATATACATGTACACACACGGAGACACAAATCCGTACACGTGGAAACACACACACACACAACATACCTTCTCTCATAGGCTATGCTTCAAAGACATTTGACTAAGGCAGCAGCTATCCAGGCAGTGAACTGTGTTTATATTTAATGGAGCTAGTTCATTGCTACCTATCACCATGCATTAGGGTTTTTTCCCTGCTCTTTAACATGTTGTGAAAATACTATTGCTAATGAATGCTGTAAGTCTGGAAAAGTAATGTATTTTATTCTTCCCCTCCACCTCACTCATCTCTTGTTTTTTCTTCCATCTCTACTTCCATCCATTAGCTAAAGCCAAATACCTGGAATAATCTTCAAGCCTTCCCCATCCTTGTCCCATATAGAAAACCATTTCTTGAGTCCTCTAAAAGTTTTCTTTCTTAAATGTTTCTCCAGTCTTCTCTTTGCTCCTTTTCTTCACTGCTACTGCCTTGATTCAGTGCCTCACTTTTTCCTCATTCTATCAGTTACTCTTATTTTAGAAGCTGTCTAAATAGTGCTGTCAGACTTATCTCCCCTTTCATCCATTCTCTTCACTGGAGGCCTCCAAAATGAAGTGTTTGCACCGGGAGATAAACAAGATGACTAATTAAATCAACTTAATTGTATATAACGTTTCATGTTAATTTCTATGTCTGTGTTATTATTTTATAATGTAAATAATATATTATTACTATAGAACAGGACTATAACTTCACACATATGTACTTATGTTAAGGTACATATTTAAAATATTTTTAGTGTTGGGGTTCATCAACAAAAATATTTGGAGACCATAGTCCTATACTGCTATTAGAGTAATCTTTCAGAAGGTGTATTTGTCACACCTCTGCTTTACATCTGTCAGTGTTTTTCATCCTCCTACATACTCAAAACAAAACCAACAAAATCAGGAAGTTAACGTTGATACATTATTACCATCTGATCCTTAGACCTCACTCAAGTTTTGCCATTTGTCCCAGCAATGTCCTTTATAGCAAAAGGATCTAGTACAGAATCATTCATTGCATTTCGTTTTCATGTTTCGTTAGTCTTTAATCTGGGCAGTCCCTTAGTCTTTCCTTGACTTTCATTACCTTGCCACTTTTGAAGATCTACAGGGCAGTTGCTTTGTAGAATGCCTTTCACTTTGCATTTTTCTGATCTTTTCTTGTGGTTATATTCATTTTATGCATCTTTGCTAAGAATATCACTGATGTGATGCATTATGCACTTCTGTCAGTTGACACATGGTTTTGATTTGAGCTGTCGATGGTGATGTTAACTATAATTACTTGACTAAGGAGTTATTTGCAAGTCTTCTCCATTCTCTTCCCATTTCTAATTAATAAGTAATTTATGGGGAAGAACTTTGAGACTATATAAATATAGAAATATTAATATATGTAAGTATATATATATAGGATATATAGCTATCTTATTCCTTCTCAAACTTTCATTTTCTCTTTTGTTCAGTGGGTTATATTGGTTATCATCATTATTTATTTTGATGTTCAAATTGTCCCAAATTTGGCTAATGGAAGCTACTTCATGCCAGCTTCTGCCATTTCAGCCTGGCATCTGTGTCCTTTTGACATGATCCCAGTAATTTTTGAGTACTTCCTTACTAAAGATGTTCCAGGCTCAACTTATGCTTTTCTTTCCTGGACCCAGCCGTTTCTCCAAGGAGCCCTGGTTCCTTTTAGTGGAGAATAGTATTTAGAAACCAAGATCTTGGTACTAGATGTGTTCATTGTTACTGGGATATTGCTCCTCCTAGGTCTTCTCAGTAGACAGAGCCAAGGACTAGATGTACGTACGTACAGTCACACACATACACATTTATTTCTATATTTCTGTGCCTTTTTAGATATTAGAAACAATTCTAGTTTTCTCCCTGACAGAAAACTGGCTCCCATTATCCTTAATATATATTTTTATATGATTAATCCCCTGATATAAAACTAATCTCTTGTCACCCTCCACCCCCACCCCACAAGGACACCTATTTTACTTACCATAACCTGATGGCTTTTAGATTGAATTGTTCAGGAAGAGGCGAGAGAGGAAATAAGGGTGGACATTTATATTTTTTTACAAGCTCCTCAAATTATTTTAATGAGCAGTCAGGAATAAGAATTACTGTTTTATGTATTTTATGAATTCTTCAGTTATTAAAAAAGTTTTCAAGCTAAAAACTAACTTTTTTAGAATTTTAAAATAAATCTACTCAATGTGTATAACCCAAGTCAAACTTCAACTAACTGACATTTTGAGATTTTATTGTATACTTACATATAAGATATAAGGTAGACTTAATATTTTTTTAAATATAGGGCATAGTTCACCATTCAGTCTTTTCCTAGGGTATACTTGATATAGATCTCAACAATTTCTGTCTGCATAAACGCCCCAAATGAAGATAACTTATTTTGACATGGTCAAATGAACTTTTATAAATATTTCTTTTAAAAGTGCTTCATTCAAGTCATATGTATTCACAAGTACCACTGAGAATTTAAATATACATCATATATTTTACAGTGACTGTGCCAGTTATGATTCTAGCTTTTCATCCTTGTTTAAGCTCTGTTTTGTTAAAAGCCAGAGTATACATGACAGGTCATTATCTGACTACTACAAGATGATCTGTCTTAGCTTAGAGACCTCCATTTGTTTCACTCTTATTTGGTATTTCTAGTATACTACTCTTTTTTAGCAGTAATATGTTGAATTCGTATGCATAGAAATCTCATCTAAATCCCTGTGGAAGATTTTCTGAACTACAAATGCATGACATGCCAACTGGGACAAATGGTACTTTTTGATAATCATTTGTATTAGAAATCCCTGAGTAGGGGAAGTATGATATTTTTCATTTTTGTTTTATTTCCCAAATTTTCTGTATTGAGCAACTAGAGTTCTATAACTGATAGACCTACGTCAAAACGACAGTGTATCAATATTCATTTTCAACTCAGTCGTTGAGAATTTTGCCTCTTTAAGAACTGAACAGAACAATCTCTCCAAGGAGTATCTTGCCACAATACATTAAACTAGCACGTTTAATTGAACCTGGTAATATTGGAAATTGAATGTCTGAATTTTATGTATTATGAAGATTTATGAAAAATATAAAATTAAAATGAATTATCCTTTAAAGTTCTTTTAAATTTGAAGCATATAACTGACCCATAAAAAAAGGACGTTTTAATATTTTAACTGTTCGTTTGACCTCTGGGATTTTATCTGACATTAGGTTAAATTTTAAGTTTTTGAATTTAGCACGGTTGACAAAGAAGTCATTTTTAGGTAAAACTTATATACCACTTAACCGTCTTAATTCAGTATTCTTCTAGCAGTTGTGTGACAAGCATTAGAGCTTTATTGAGTTTTGATTTGCCTTTTTACTGACACAGGTATGTAAAAGTTTTTTCTACAGTATCCTACATTAGAATCCCATAGAACAAATCTGTGGTGGTTTATAGACTTCCTGAAGTCTGGGAATTAAAACTATGGTGTGGTTATCTTTGATGATGGCTGTAGGTAAATGTTTAAACTTTAGATTTCCTCTTTGCTAGTGTGTCGGATAAAGCCCACAAACTTCCAGTTCATCTTCTAAGTTATCTTAGACTTAAGTTCAGGCTGTTGCAGTTACTCTAGCATTTTCTCTGGCAGGCAAAATTGTTTGTATAGATGTCTTTTAAGCCCTTAGTTTCTAATTGAGTACTGTACTTTGAGACTAGTGACAAAGATTTGTGAATTCAATGAAAAGTAATAGCCATTAACAATTCCACTAATTATAGTTGCTGCTATGCTTTTTTTTAAAAAAAGTAGAGTGTATTTGTTTAAACCCAACACTTCTGTACTGAACTGATTATTTGTCATTATTGCTGGCTCCAAGAGGTTGTTTACTTGATTGTCCTAGAGATGTTTCTGAAACCTATCCCTAGGTAATATTTTTATCATGTAACAATTTTCAGAAAAACAAAGATTATTTATAGTTATTCTTTATAATAGAATTGGAATCTATTCCAATCTGTTTAGTTCTGTAACCTAAGGTGATTTTCATAGGGACTGTATAATACACAGGAAGTGTATTGGAATACTTCAGTAAGTCATGGTCAGGTATTCCTTAAGAATCTTTCTGAAAATATGATTTCTTTCCTCTAGGTAAAGTTTGTCAATGTTTATAACATACATTTTTATGTATTTCAACATCACATTCACAGAGAAAATGATTAGACCCTCTAAAATTAGACAATTGTTTTCTATATTAATAATTGGCAAAGTTGAGAAACTAAATCACTTTTTAAGTTACACTTACTACAAACTGGAAAAACCAAACCATTTTCTAATTCAGATGGCATATGGGCCTGATGTGTTTACATAGCATGCTGTGGAATACCATATGTGATGAAAAACTGAATCGTAACTGAGATAATTAATCAAAGTACAGTAGGGTGCCATATATAGGAATGTCTTTCAAAACTCACCAAGTTCATACTATTCTTTAGTCTTAAAATAGTTTTTTAATGTTTTTATTTTTTATTATTTTGGAGAAAAAAGTCACCTACTAAAATTCTGGTAGTTAAACTGAAGGTTATTTCATTACAACTTTTAAAAAGTTAATAAGAATATTTTTATCTTATTAACTTAGCATTTGAAATATTGAAATTGGATTATATGAATATGCCAACGTAAAAATTCAGAAGGGTGGGGCCGGCCCGGTGGCGCAAGCGGTTGGGTGCGCACGCTCCGCTGCGGCGGCCCGGGGTTCGCTGGTTCGGATCCCGGGCGCGCACCGACGCACTGCTTTGGCAAGCCATGCTGTGGCGGCGTCCCATGTAAAGTGGAGGAGGATGGGCATGGATGTTAGCCCAGGGCCGTCTTCCTCGGCAAAAAAAAGAGGAGGATTGGCGGATGCTAGCACAGGGCTGATCTCCTCACAAAAAAAAAAAAAAAAAATTCAGAAGGAATGCAGAGTATATTAATTATATAAACTTGTTAATATAATATGAGTGAGAGAGACGTTGTTCATCACAGAGATGGTCCTAGTTAAAATAAGCTAGTCCATTCTCAGAGTTGTGCAAGTGATGCCTGAATGATAGGAAATGCTTAAATCCTGGCTTCAAAAAACAGAGTGAGATTTCATGTATTCTATATGTAGATACAGTTAGATAGTTTATTCCTTCTAACTTATTAAACATTCAGTTTAACTATTTCATTATTTTGTACTTATCTGTTAAAAATTGTCTTTCTAACCTATATATTCTGGTTTAAGAAGTACCCGTTTGCCTACAACTAAGATAGACTTCTTCAAATCTAAGCTAAGAAAATTCAAAGAATGAACTCTGATAGTTAATGGAATTGATTTCTGAAATCAAATATATTTAAGCGTTCTAATCTTGATGTTCTGCTAGAATCCTTACCAAGATTAAGAAACTGTAGATTAGGGGTTGGGGACGTAGTGAAAGTGTGTTATGCCATGTTAGTTACATTTTTACGTATTCATTTTTTGACATTTCCGAGATTAGACGTAACTGAAATTATAGGAAACTATAAGAAGTTTATATCTTTAAGTGATAATACTTCATTTTTCCATAAAAATTCGCCATTAAATTTATGGATTTTCTTATAATCTGAGGCATGTTGAGTAAAAAATAAAGAAAAGAGTAATTTAAAATATATGGAAAGTCAAAGTATACAATATGATATAGAACAAAGAACTTCATGACCTTTGAAAAGAAACAAACTGGGTTCAGATATTTACTATTTACTGTGCTTGTGACCTTCAGCAAGTTGCTTCACTTCAGTGAGCTTCAGGTTGCTCATTTGTGAAAGGTTTAATAGCGATATTTGGAATAATACAGGTACTCAGTAAATAACATCTCTTCTTATTCTTAAAAATAAGCAAGCATTTTAGCTACAGAGAGAAAAGTTCAAAATTAGTGATAATGTTCTGATTTTCGAATATAAGAAATGTTTTTGAGAAGTAATTTGAATAGCAATTTTCTGTGTTTTATTTTTTATCTTCACACATACCAGGTAAAAATCTTTCTTGAAAATCTTTCTTGTCTCTTCCAGAGTTTCACACTAAATAGAGTTAGATCATGTTTAACTTTTTCATTCACAAAAAGGTTCATTTGTTTTAATTTCTTGCTAGAATTGAGGCAATGAAAGCTATTATAATTAATCTATTTTTTAAACTTAGGCACTTATAGCTCTCTAAACTTTGAAAATTATACACTCTTCCATAAGATATTTTTTCTAAATTTATAGCAAATAGTTGGAATTTTTTTATATTGATAGCAATGACTATTTCACATTAAATATAGAATTATGATCCTCTGTGAATCACACAGATCATACACTAATGTATTTATTTTATAAGTAGAATGCTAAATATATATATTTAGAAAGTAAAGATTTACTTTCATATTTAAACTACTAGCTCTACCATTGAATAACAGGAAAAGACGTAACTGATAAGGGCATAAAAGGGAAACTTGTTTTAACTGAAGGCATGTTTTGTTAATAGGTGAAGAAACATCCAAGAAATTTCCCATAGACTGTGGAGGGGTATTATTTCCTTGTCAAGGTCTTGAAAACTATAAACTTGAAACAGAAATGAAAATAAAAAGTAAATAAAATAAAATTTCTAAGTAACAAGCCACTGAAGACAAGTGTAAGATAATTTATGAGTCCGCTTGTCAAGGTGTATGTAGTTTTTGATAATAAAAGATTCATCAAGCCTAACGAATGACTTTTAGAGAGCAGGCATATATCAGCAACACATCTTTTTATTGTATTAAATGTTTGAATACTTTTAAGAATGGTAATGTGGGAAGCTCTGGGCTAGCACTTTCACATTCCTTGTGGAGTCTGGAAATTAAGGTTATTAACTTTTAGGTCATGATGTGTAAACACATTTGGAATTTCATAACATGATTATGTGCCTTTAATATATCTTACAGCGTTTATGCCAAGAGAAAGCCTCGTTCTTAAGTAAGGAAATTTGCACTCATTCTCCAAGGCTACTAATACCTCTCTTTCAGAAAGGTGGCATCTCAGTTTGTGCTTTATTTGTAGGAGTCAAAGGGCGGTGATTTACACATGTAAATTCTTCAGAACCCTATCTTTACACCCCATACTTCTCTGCCATCTGCTCCCCTGATTGCAGTGGAAGAAACTGTTAATAATGTATTTCCTTAATTATAGCATATAAATGTCTTTATGTGTTTACCTTCATGTTAGTTAAAAAATGAATATTTCTTTCTGGGAATATCGGATATGCTGTTCTTAACATGTTTTCCATTGCTAAAATGCTAAGTAAGGTAAATTATAAGACTGTGGTCTACACTCTCCTGCCACAGCCCTATAGCCCCAGCTTAGTCCAGTCCGGCTTCATATTACAATTTTAGCTTCAGTTCTCATTTTGACAGGGCCCTATGAACCACCTTTAACTAACTTGAATAGGTTAGGTAAACATCACTTTATTCCTTCTTGTGCTTTATTTATTATTGATATATTTATTTATCAAAATTTTTTTTAGTATCTTCTGATTTACATCATAATTTGAGATTTTCATCACTTGTCAATCTATATAGCCCAAATGCTGGTGATTTCTCCTCAGAGTGTAGTCTACAAACCATCTGTACCAGGATCTTCTAACGTTTTGTTAGAGATGCAGTTTGGAAGGCCCCATGCAGACCTGCCAAATCAGCATCTCTGAAACAGTGCTCAGGAATCAGTATATTTATAAGCACCATAGGTGTTAATTATGATCATTAAAGTTTAAGAACCACTGCTTTTGACCCGAATCTCTTTTAAATTTCTTTTTTTTTTTTTTTTTTAAAGATTTTATTTATTTATTTTTCCCCCAAAGCCCCAGTACATAGTTGTCTGTCATAGCTGCACATCCTTCTAGTTGCTGTATGTGGGACGCGGCCTCAGCATGGCTGGAGGAGTGGTGCCTCGGTGCGCACCCGGGATCCGAACCCGGGCTGCCGGCAGCGGAGCGCACGCACTTAACCACTAAGCCACGGGGCCGGCCCTCTTTTAAATTTCTTACACATAGTTTTGTCTCTAATTGAAGTATTCATTTATTGTACCTACGGATATCATTCTCAGACTTCACTCTTCTATACAGGACTGTCTTTCAACCCCACAGGCAGGTTCAAGGTAGATTGATGACACCTGATTCGGGTTCAATACAGTAGCATTCTCAGATTACTGGTATACCATATTCCCTTTCTTCTTTCCAAGTTCTGGAGTTGCCCAGCAACATCTCAAGGATCTTTTCTGAGCCATAAATTCAGTTTGTCCCCATCAAGAATCTTCCTCAGTTACTCTGCTTCGTGTTTTTCTACTTCTTTGTGGCAGTTGACACTGGTAACTTCTTCCTTGTTACAAACCCCTTTCCCGCCTTCAGTGACCCTGTTCTCTCCTGGCTTTCTCCCTTCTTAGCAGATGATTTCTTTGGTCTTTCTGATAGGCTTCTTTGGCTTGTTTTCACAGTCTTCTTTTCTCCCTCTGCAAGTGACTGCATCCATAACCAAAGCCCAGTACCACACCGGTTTTGATACAGGAAAACTTGGGATTAGGATTTAATGATCCATCTACTTGCTCTGAGTTAATGTTTATCAAGAGAGAGACTTTCTGCCCCTTAAAATATTATCCTTTTGTCTAATAATTAAGATATAATGTAGTGATAAATTTACCAATAAGTTTTAGTTGGCCATTTCCACTATCTAATAATCTCTTTTTGCTACAAAGTTTAAATAGTATTTTACTTAAGTAGGAGAATGTGTTATCAACTTGATCTCTAAGTGAAGTATTATTCTGGAGGTATGATTAAATATGCTGTAATTGAGATGTAGAACTCTATTTGAGTTTTGTTTAACTTTGAAGCTAGAGAGTAATAATTCAAAGTAGCAATTTTTTAATATAATGAAACTAATATCCTTTATATAAAGTCTTGCTTTAAAAAAAAAAATATGTGCTTCTCACTCTTTTTCTCCATACTTGTTTCTTGTCTCTGACTCTTTCTGGAGAAAGTTGGAGTCAGAAAAAAAAATTGCATACATTATGTGTGTGTGTTTTTAATTTCTTATAAATATAATACATGGTCATTGTAGAATATTTGGAAAACTCACAAAACATAAAAAAAATATTTAAGATTACCTGCAAGTATAACATCCAAAAGTATTACATTTCTGCTCATGTTTCAGTAGTACATCCTACTACAATGTACTGTTTAAAAATTGCAATCATATTCTACATTCTGTTATATAATGGTCTTTTTTTCATGTAATTGTATATATGACAATTTTCTGTGTGTTTTTTTGTGCGTGTGTGTGAGGAAGATCAGCCCTGAGGTAACATCCATGCTGATCCTCCTTTTTTTTCAGCTGAGGAAGACCAGCTCTGAGCTAACATCTATTGCCAGTCCTCCTCCTTTTTTTTTCCCCCCAAAGCCCCAGTAGATAGTTGTATGTCATAGTTGCACATCCTTCTAGTTGCTATATGGGGGATGCTGCCTCAGCATGGCCCAAGAAGCGGTGCGTCGGTGCGCGCCCAGGATCTGAACCCGGGCTGCCAGTAGCGGAGCGTGCGCACTTAACCGCTAAGCCATGGGGCTGGCTCCCCTGTGTTTTTAAATACTCTTTTCTAATCAGATTTTTAAGTACTATACAATATTCCTTTGCACAGATATACTCTCAGTTACAATATTCCTTTGCACAGATACACTCTCACTGTAATTGCTGGGTCAAAAAAAAAAAGAACATTTTTAAAATAAGAAAGTACCATACTAGTAATAATTATAGCAATTAACATTTATCGAGTACCTCTATGTGCCTAGCATTATCTAAGCACTTAAAATGTATAATCTCTGGGGCCGGCCCCGTGGCATAGTGGTTAAGTTCACGCACTCCGCTTCAGTGGCCCAGAGTTCACAGGTTCGCATCCCAGGTGCGGACCTACGCACCGCTCATCAAGCCATACTGTGGCAGGCGTCCCACATATAAAAAGTAGAGGAAGATGGGCCCGGATGTTAGCCCAGGGGCAGTCTTCCTCAGCAAAAAGAGGAGGATTGGCAACAGATGTTAGCTCAGGGCTAATCTTCCGCACAGATGCAAAAAAATGTATAATCCCGTTTAATCCTCACCACAGTCTTTAAGGTAGTTACCATTTTTTATCTCCTTTGTGTGGGTAAAAAACAATTACATTTAAAGAAGTTAAGGATTACACAGCTAGTAAGTGGTATAACAGTGACTCAAACCCAGATCTGCTGATTCTGGAGCCTGTGTTTTAGAGACTTGCTTTCATATATTGAATCAGGTATTTTCTATTCCTTGTTATAAGACATTCTCAAATTAGATTTTGTCCTGAAGCCATTTTAGATTTTCATAATGTAGAAATTCAGATAATTTTTCTATTATAAATAAACACCACTAGTAATAGGAAAAGGAAGAATACCTTTGTTGGTAAGTGGGATCTGTTTTCGTCTTTCTATGAATAGAGAAATAAAGCACGAAGGTAATTCTTAAAACAAATAAATTGATTAAAGATGGCCCTACTATAAGGTGTAGAAGATAGGCTCCTACTCCTCAAGGCCCTTTCTTCATAAAATTCAATGAAATATTGAATTTCCCTGTGTTAAGGGAGCTGCCACTTGACAATATGGATGATTTATGTAGACCCAGCAGAGTCTAATCTATTGTACTTGGAGGGAGATGAGGGAAAGGGCTCTAAAAGTGAGTTTTCTTTATTAGGCACTAAACACTGTATTTTAGCTGAGTCAAATATTACTTCTTAATGTTTGTCATGAGTTGTGAAGTTTTAAAACCTGTATTGTGAAAAGAAGCTGAAACCAGCCACATTCAGTCTCTGTGCAAAGATAGTTTAAGAATATTCTGATTTGTGCAATGTCAGCCACTTGGTGTGCAAACTGGAAGATTTTTTTTCAATATCAGCTTGCTTTTGCAGTAAAAATTCTTATTCAAAAATAGTACCTATTTGTCAGTGGATCAAATACTAATTATAATGCAGTTTAGACTCATTTAAGTTAATTCTTTTCTTTGTTAACCAAAGAGTATGAAATTATTACCTCACTTATAAAAAGTTAAAAAAATGTTTCCCTCCTCCTTGAGAGATCCAGATCCATGTATGTAACAGCTTTTATTCTGCTGTATTTCCACCTGTGACCTAGCTCAGTCATCTAGGTTCTTTTGTGATTTCAGACTTCTCTAAGTTGTTTTTGCTTTAAGATATTGTTCTCTTTTTTTTCTCTGGACTGTATTCATTTGCTAAATTTAAACTCTGGTCACCTAAGATGCAATCTATTTTAATGTTTTCTCTGAAGGTTTCTTAAAGGTTTATGTTGTAGTGTGATATCTTCATTGAAGTTCAGTTGGTTTTTTGTTAAATGTACCTTCAATAATGGCTACAAATGATTATCTGCTTCGCTGATTTGAAAACTCTTTAAAGTATACTTACAGAGGTTAAGATTTTTAAGAATCACTTTGAAAAATTCAAGCTACATCAAACCATTTTTGTCAGTTCACTTTTGTGTTCCTGAAGGACTGGACTATTTTCTCAACTTTTAAAGAAAAATAGTATTCTGTAAATTTTGTTTCTGAAATCAGATTTCTAAATTTAGATTACCAGATATTTATGAATCAGTTTCCAAAGCACAGATGTATAGTAGCATAAAGCAAGTCATGAACATAAGGTATTTCAGCATTACTTCCATATTTTAATGCAGCAGTTTCAACATACATACCACCAACAAAAAATCATTACTTAATAACTCAATTTAAAATTTATTACAGTATCCAGTCGTTAGTTTAGTTATCATTAATTAATTTTTCCCCACTTCAAGTCACTTTCGGATTGTGAATGAAGTAGAATTTTTGTTTTTTTCTGCTGAGGAAGATTGTCCTTGAGCTAACATCTGTTGTTAATCTTCCTATTTCTGCTTGAGGAAGATTGTCCCTGAGCTAACTTCTGTGCCAGTCGTCCTCCATTTTGTATGTGGGATGCCGCCGCAGCGTGGTTTGATGAGCGGCGTGTAGGTCCTCCCCCAGGGTTCTGAACCCATGAACCCTCGGCTGCCTAAGTGGAGTGCACGAACCTAACTGCTACGCCACTGGGCCCTGAGTAGATATTTTTAGAAAACATTCTTTTCTCTTTTACAGGAAGTCAAAGTGCTGTATAATTTAAACATTTTTCTACCTTTTCCCTGTGACATTTAGTGAGGATGTGGAAGCTTTAACCTGTTTGCAAAGATAAAGCCTATACTAAGTACTATCTTGTCCTCCATTTCTTTTTGAGTGCTCCCAAGTCTGCTACTCGTGAATCTAATTTTTGCAGTGAGATAAACTTTCTTTCTTCATGATTAGCTGTTCCAAAATCCCCAAATTTTCTCTTCTTTCCTACTCTTTCTCTTCTCCGTCTCATTTTTCCCTGCGTTAATGGAAGCAGCGTTTGGAGCATGACACTCTATATATTTATTAAATATATTTGTGTTCCTTTGTCAGTAAAATGCTTTCCTGGGATAGGAACCTCCCTAATAGGGTCTAATACAGTTAGTTGCCCTTTTTTTTTTCACTCATCATAGCAATTTGAAGGAAAAACAGTCTTGCAGTCTGAAATTGACACCTTTAAACAAAAACTGTTCAAATTAATTTTAAATAAAGAGTATAAAAGGAGACAATAAAGGTGGTCTTACCTTATTAAATGCTTTAAAGATTATCCAGATTTCTATTTTTAAAAGAGTAATCTTCCTTTTTTTTTCAGATAGAAGTAAATTTTATTCTTGAATTCAAGACAAGATAAAAATAGAAAGCAACTTAATTCTTTCATCCCAGTGCCTATATATAAGCTCTGTTGGATCTTCTTTTCTTGAGTGACTCTAGGGCATATCTCATGGTTTTTCAAGTCTCCCTGAAATATTAATAATCTTTTTTTTTTAATATCAAAACTCTTGTCCAGTTTAATGTCAAGGCTTCAGTCTCTCAACCAGTTCAAAGTTTCTCCTCTCACCAGCTCAAGCTTGCTTCAAACTGGGAAATCTGTAGTTTGGAAAGGGGCCATACTAGACTTGGATTCTTGTCCCTGCTTCCTTTTGTGGATTTTTAGTGATCTCTCATTGCTAGGGCTTTCCTGCCTGCTATTCCCCTGATGTGAGAGATGCCTTCTCCTGTGGGTTACTTATAACTCATTTTCAGAACTTAAGTTCCTTTTGTCTCCTCTTGATTGGCATCACCTCATTCCCACCAGACTGTCCTCTGGCTAGATCCCTTTCTAGACAACCAGAGTCTTGCTGTCCCACAGGTCATCATTTGTCCTAAGGTAAACACACACAAACCCTTGCCCTGCAGGCTCAGAAGAGCAGTCATTCCCCCTGCAGCCCTGCGTCTTTCCTCTGCTGCTCTGCCCCTACAGCTAGACAGACATGCATCACCACCCAGTCTCTATGTCCTTCAAACCCCTACGGGACAAACCCTCTGAGTACTTTTCAGAAAATCCCTCTTACATAGGGACTTCCTTTCAAGTACCTCTTTTAATGAAATCCTTACTCTCCCGTCTCACTTTTCCTTATTCTTCAGGCTTCTCCTTTGATGAGTTACTAGACCAATTTTTGTGTGTATGTGAGACTTTGAAGAAAATATTTTCTGAAGTATTTTATCACTGCATATCTTTTAAAAAGTGAAATTTTAGACCATTTATGAGAGAGTAATACATAGAATTTCACCCACCCCATGATTAAATACGCTATCACCATGACTCAATTATGATCTTTTTTCGTACTTGCTTCACTTCTTCAAATACTTTCTACCAGTTCCTCAACTCTTCTCAAGACCTCCAGGCCATCATCTTCCTTCTGATTTTATCCCCCACCCCCTTTTTCAATGATGACTTGACATTTTAATGTACACTTTTAGAAAACATTACAGCCCTCTATTATAATTCCCCAACTTTCTCTGGTTCTTTTTTAAACTGTGACTTGACATTTTAATGTACACTTTTAAAAAACATTAGAGCCCTGTGTTATAATTCCCCAACCTTCTCTGGAGCCTTTGTATTGATTCATCTCCACTGTTTCTTTTCTGGCCAGAAATAATGGGTGAAATTTATGGACTTAGGTTCACTACAAATTCATGCCTCCTAAGTTAAACCAGGCCTCATTCCTATCTTTTGTGAGTTCCTTATCAGATTTCTTATAGCAGTTATTTCACATCTTTGCCACATATCTCAAGTCTCAGTTTTATTTCCAGCACTCTGATTTTTTCAAGATGACTTTGTCTCTTACTTCACTGAGGAAAAAGGACCATATCCTCATCTTATCTCCTCTCAACCTTAGAAATAGTCTTTGTTACTTTTCCTGTTTCAAGCTTTGTTACTTTCTCTACCTCAATCTCTTATTTCCTGTCTCAGAAGAAAAAAATATATCACTCACTTTTGCTCTTTTTTCCAGAAATCTCTTTTCTCTTCAGAATCTAAGTTTCTGTTCTCATTAAGCCATCCTACAAACTTTTTCCAAATCAGTTTTTTTGAAAGATCACTTTTCACATGTCCTTCCAGGTTAGAAAACTCAAGGAAGGAGCTGTCTATTGTCCATACTATGGGACAGACGTCAGGATTTTACCCCTGACTTTCAAGGCCGTCTATAATCTGGCCCCACACTGATATTCTGAATTGCTCTCTTTCTCTGTCTTCCTCTCTCTCCCCCCTCCCTCCCTTCTTCCTTATCTCTTTTACAAATATCATTGGGGTATTTTGTTTGTTTGTGTTTTATTAATTAAATGTCCATCTTAAATCCTGGTTTTCTCCACAATCCTTAGGACTCGACTAAATTTCTTTTGCATTTCTTTGCTAGACTGTTCATTTGGCATTTGGTAAATGTTTCTTTCTATTGTTATTCATCTTTTTATGTCTAGGTCCTTTTTACCAGCTAGACTGCAAACTCTATGGCAGAAAATATTTCTCTCATACTTCCTCGAAGACAAGGAGCCTTAATATTACACATAATTTTTTCTGATTGCTCCTGGTAGTTCTTCACTGCTAGCATGTTTCCTATTAGATGGTATTGAAATTATTTTTTAAGCTTTTATTTTGCTGAATGGCAGTGAAAGTGGTACAGGTTCTAGTTTTTGCCTCAGATGCCCAAGGCTGTTTGTTGAAATAACAAATGATGTCTGAAACATAAATTTCTGCCAGCTATGACACAAAAATGCAAAAAAGACTGAGAGTAAGAGACATAAGAAAATATCTTATTCAGCAAGATATTTTCTTATTTAAAATATTCTTTCTTAGAATAGTTTCTGTTCCTGTCTAGTTCACTCAGCATTTCTGTTAACATTCAAGAGTACCTGTTGATTATAGTAGATTTCTTTGGAATAGGGATATAGTTTTAAATTAAAAAGAAACTGCCTTCTCCAGAATGAAGAACACTGGGATTATCTAAGAGTATAAAACTAATCTGAAAGAAAATATGTATTTCATATTTTTCATACATAAAATTTGAGAAGAAACAGTGAGTCTTTTATTTATACAGATATTTCCTTTCTCTTGATGACCCTATAGGGGCCAATAGGAACCTCATTTTACTGAATAAAAATCTGTATAGTACTCAAAAAAAGTAAGCCACGTACTCTACTGGGTGCTTGAGATATGCTAAGATAATCAGACATGAGTCTGGCCCTTAAAAACTTACGTTCTAATAGGATGGATAAGGCATGTATGCATATAACTATAAGATTTAAAGTGTTAATATAAGATTGAAAGTGTTAAATGTCATTAGAAAGTGCAGATAAGCTCCTATGGGAATTGAGAGATTAAGAACATTGCTTTCGGCTTCAAGAATCTAAAAGAGATTGTGGATAATATGTCATTTGAATGGAATTATGAAAACTGGGTAGAATTTGATAGGAATGTAAGTCAGGATAAGCTAGGTTATACAGCACACACAAAAAAATCCCAAATTTTTAGTGGATTAAAACAGGTTGATTTCTCATGCAAGTAAGATATCAATACAGATTGGCAGAGCAACTCTGCACATGAGTCACTTGGAGACCGAAGCTGATGATGGTTGTATTTCAATGTGTGGTCCAAGGCACTGTATCAGAGAATATGGCTGAGTGCAGAATGGCTTTTAAAGTCATATCTGGAAATGACATATCCCTGCAGTTTGTATTCCACAAATTACATAGTTAAACCTAACTTTAAGAAGCCAGGGAAGTATAATGCTACCATGTGCTACCATACTTCAAAGGCCTTTCTGGTATTTGAAGCAGCGCGGGGGAATCCTTGGAGAGAAAGAGTGTATGTACAATTTGTATGTGGGAAACTGCATGATAGTTTGAAAAGTAGTAATTGTACTAATAATAGTTGCTAATATGTTTTAAAATTTTTTATTTTTGCTTTTATTAATAGACTTTTTTGATCAGTTTTAGGTTTATAGAAAAATTGAGCAGAAAGTACACAGAGTTCCCATATGCCCCCTCATTCCTGCCCCCACACCCACCAGTTTCCCCTATTATTAATATCTTGCATTAGCGTGGTACATTTGTTACAGTTGATGAGTCAGTATTGATACATTATTATTAACTAAAGGCCATAGTTTCCGTTAGGATTCACTCTTTGTGTTGTATATTCTATGGGTTCTGAAAAATGTATGATGACGTATATCCACCATTACAGTATCGTACAGAATAGTTTCACTGCCGTAAAAAATCCCCTGTGTTCCACCTATTCACCCCTCCCTCCCTCCCTTTAAACTCTTGGCAGCCATAGATCTTTTGACTGTCTCCACAGTTTTGCCTTTTCAGAAGGTCATCATACAGTGTGTATGGATGTACCACGGTTGATTTATCCATTCACCTGTTGAAGGTGAGAGAGAAAGAGTATGTGTGCAATTAGTTTATTATGTGTACAGCAATCTTGGTTGCTTCCGAATTTTGGCAGTTATGAATAAAGCTGCTATAAACATGCATGTACAGGTTTTTATGTAGACATAAATGAGTTCTGGGGACAAAACAAGGAACGTGATTACTGGATCAATTGTAAGAGTATGTTTAGTTTTGTAAGAAGCTGCCAAACTGTCTTTCAAAATGACTGTACCATTTTGCATTCCCACCAGCAATGAATGAGAGTTCTTGTTGCTCCACATCCTTGCCAGCATTGAGTATTAAACTCAGTGTTTTGGATTTTAGCAATTCTGATAGATGTGTAGTGGTATCTCATTATTGTTTTAATTTGCAGTTCCCTATGACGTATGTTGAGTATCTTTTCATATGCTTATTTTCCATCTGTATATCTTCTTTGGTGAGCTATCTCTTCAGATCTTTTGCCTATTTCTTAATTCAATTGTTTGTTTTCTTATTGTTGAGTTTTAAGAGTTCTTTGTATATTTTAATGCCAGTCCTTTATCAGATATGTGTTTTGCAGATATTTTCTCCCGGTCTGTAGCTTGTCGTTTCATTCTCTGAACAGTGTCTTTTGCAGAGCAGAAGTTTTTAATTTTAATGAAGTCCAACTTAATTTTTTTTTTCTTATAGGTTTTTCTCTTATAGGGTTGTGCTTTTGGTGTTGGATCTAAAAAGTCATCGTCAAACCCATGGTCACCTTTATATTTTCCTATTGCTATCTTCTAGGAGTTTTATAGTTTTACATTTTACAGTTAGGTCTATGATCCATTTTGACTTAATTTTTGTGAAAAGTGTAAGGTCTGTGTGTAGATTCTTTTTTTCACCTGTTTTCCTAAGTGTTCCAGTGCTATTTGTTAATATTCAGAAGTCAATTGCTTTCTTATATACTAGCAATGAACACTTGGAATTTGAAATAAAAAACACAATACCATTTTCATTAGCACCAAAAAAAGTAAATACTTAGCTAACAAAATATGTACAAATCTATATGAGGAAAAGTACAAAACTCTTATGAAAGAAATAAAAATCAAATGGAGAAATATTCCATATACATTGATAGGAAGACTCAATACTGTCAAGACGACAGTTCTTGCCAGCTTGAACTATAGATAGTGCAATCCCAATCAGAATCCCAGCAAGCTATTTTGTGGATATAGACAAACTGGTCTAAAGTTCATATAGAAAGAAGAATAGCTAACACAGTTTTGAAGAAGAACAAGGTTGAAGGACTGAACCTATCTGACTTCAAGACTTACTATAAAGCTACAGTAATCAAGACAGTGTGGTATTGGCAAAAGAAAAGACATATAGATCAATGGAATAGTAGTAGACAGCACAGAAATGGACCCATATATATATAGTCAACTGATCTTTGGCAAAGGAACAAAGGCAATTCAATGGAGAAAGTATAGTATTTTCAGCTGTTTTTGATGCAAAGTGGTTAGGAGGGTAGATTGAGATCATATCATAAAGGATTGTAAATATTACATCATGAATTTATAGCCACTGAAGTGTTGTTTGGAGCCCTTTAGAGGATGTTAGGGATCAGAAGAGGAGGCAATATCATTTAGACCAGTGATTTGCAAACTTTTTCAATGAGAGATTTATTTTATATAGTCTGTTACATATAACTTAAAGATTTCATGGAATAAAAGCATGCTGATAATTTTTGTTCTTTACTTCTTAGATTAAGAAATGCTAATCAGGGGCCGGCCCCATGGCTTAGCGGTTAAGTGCGTGTGCTCCGCTACTGGCGGCCCGGGTTTGGATCCTGGGCGCGCACCGACGCACCACTTCTCCGGCCATGCTGAGGCTGTCCCCCACATACAGCAACTAGAAGGATGTGCAACTATGACGTGCAACTACCTACTGGGGCTTTGGGGGAAAAAAAAAGGAGGAGGATTGGTAATAGATGTTAGCTCAGAGCCGGTCTTCCTCAGCAAAAAAAAAGAGGAGGATTAGCATGGATGCTAGCTCAGGGCTGATGTTCCTCACAAAAAAATAAATTAATAAATAAATAATAAATAAATAAATAAGAAATGCTAATCAATCTCCACTAAATCAATTTCACTACCACTTATTAGGGATAAATTATTTGAAAAATATTAATCTAGTCAAATTGCTTTATTTTACACATAAGGAAAGTAAGACTCAGAGAAGTAAACTCAGCTCAAACTCAGGGTTACACAGCTAGTCAATGGCAGAGCTATGACCAGGTTTAGTGCTAGTTAGTGCTCTTCCTACAGTCATTTATTAGTCTATCATTGATCACTTCATAAATTATTGTATATTGTCATTAAATCTGTTAAGTGATTAAAAAATTTAGTGTTAAAATATAGGTGTCTAAAATTATTTTGCAAAAACATGAGTGAACTCAAACTATAGAAGGATACACAGTGAATGATTAGGTAGAGCAAACCATAGTCCTCTAAATAAACTTTGTCAAAAGACTGAAAGCATTCTTGTGTTATATGTGTATTGTATGAGTACTTGCACATAAATATGCTAATTTCTTTACTGGCACTGGAACCCACCTCCTTCTTCATTTGACATAGTTTTCTAAGGCCTCTGAACTTGACTTTATTCCTTCCTTTATCAGTATACCTCATTACTTCTTACGGCACAATGTTTCCTGAGAAATTAGTCTCTCAGAAATTAGTCTCTCAGATGTACTCAGTTTCTCTGTACTTTTAGTCCAACAGTCTCCTTCAAGAATACAGACTCAGAATCAAATTGTCTAGGAAACCTGAAAACTTGAGCAAGTGACTTAATCTCTCTGTGTCTCGTTTCCTCATTTTAAAATAGAGATTGTAATAAATAATACCTGCTCAAAGCTTTTTTTTTTTTTTTTTGGCTGTTTTATCTGTGTTTTAGAGTCTGCTAATAGCGACGATGAGCCTGACCAGTACCTAATTCACTTTTCTCTTTAGTTGCACATCCACAGGAAAAAGAAGTGAAATGGTTTTCACTAAGATCAAGATGAAATATACATTTATGTCTAGTACTTCTGAAACACTGAGAATAGCACATCCATTGTGTTTTTAATTTTTTATTTATTTGAGGATCATTTAAAATTATTTTAATAGAATGTTCACTTTAACTGTAATTTTTTTAAATACTCTATAAAAAATTAAGTTTATTCAGGTGTCAATTTTTTCTATATTTTTCACAGTAAAGAAATATCTTTTTTTCCTCATTGAAACTCCAACTTTGATAAGGAGCAACAGTTTCTTGAATTGGTTATGTTAAATGTAACTTGAGCTTTCAATGCATTGCTGTGGTTATGTTTCCAGAGCCTGCTGTAAGAGATAAACCCCTTGCAAATGAAGACAGCATTCATTTCCTTCCATCTCAGGCCACACAGAATTGATTGAGGTAATAAAATGACAGCGCTTTGTAATATACTGAAGGCTCTTTAATTCGAAAACCAGTTCTAACCTGATTCAGAGCTTGTTTAAAGCTAATTTATAGCTTGCATAATTTTCAGCTGGCCGACCAAGGTAAAGGATGATATATGAAAACTGATAAAGAATTAACTTATGATGCATTCAGACCTGTCTTGTTAAAGTCAGCTGGTATTAAAAAACAGAGGTACTGGGGGAGAATGGCAGAAAAAATCATTGGTAAGCTTTTGCTTCACATAAGTAACATTGTTGACAACAGTTTCAATTTCCCATCTTATTTCAAACCTAGCTTCTTGTCCTTTCTTTGTAAAATCAGTTCTACTGGCCTTGCCTGTATTTTAGTCCTTCATTTTTCATCACATATTAAGATCAGTGTGAGGCTGGGTACAGTTAGCAGCTGTTGTGACTTCCACAGTGCCAAATCTATTGTATGCCATGGTATTAGTGCTGCTGCTAAATGGTTCTGTCTGTCAGCATTTTAATTACAAATAATCTTTTTCAAGATGTAAGCTGAAAAGAGTTAGAGCTGTTCATTTTTATTTGGGCTGAAAAATCAGTATTAGGCTTTTTCCTTTGTGGGCTGTTTTTATCTCTTTATTCTAGCATATTTATTTATTTGTCACCCACAAATAATACAACTGCCATAGTAAAGTATTCTGTACTATGAATGAAGCCAGATTTTCAGAAATTTCACGTCAGCATTCGTAAGTAAGAAATGGATTCCATTTTCCTTTTTTATGTTTAAATCTTTTGCATGCTTATTACTTTTTCCCTTAAAGAAAAGATAGTGGAGGATGGACATATCTTTTGCCATATTCTGTTATTACTATAGGATCTTGGAAAGTGTCAAAACTTTCAGTAGTACATTTATCATTCTTAACCCTGTGTATCACACTAAGTACATGGCAAATGTTTTGGATATCTAAGCCAAAAAAAGTCAGTAAACAAATATATTTAAACATCAGGTTAGATATATGAGACTGAGAAATTCTGCAGTTTCTTCAGTGAAACTTGCCTAGATATCTAGTTAGGTATTAAAATGAAGATTGTGGTTAATCTAATTATGATGTCTATCTATAGTAAACATGACCATAATTACTTTAATTACTTTTTTGAAAATTATAAAGCAGTACATGCTTATTATAGAATAGTATATAGAGATGAAAATAAAAATTATTCAGAGGATAACCACTGCTAACATTTTGTTATTTTTTTCTATTTATATTTTTTAAGATCTTAATATCATATGACATATGCCATGCATTCTCTGTGGGGGCATTATCGCTCCAAGGGGGCAAAAATTGGTTCTTGCAGGAGTGAAAAACCAAGATTAATTGGTTTGTGACCCTCCATAGCTCAACCTTTTCTGATAAAATCTTATTCTTAGTATTTAATTTCTCTCAGGTTTTCTTGGGTATCACACAAGTAGTTCTGACATTGAGCTCATGTAAAATACACAAAATCTATACATGATCAATGCTACAAAACAATGATAAATAATAGATGGTTGTGATCAGCTGACTTTCGATTAATTGCTTGATCGTGAGGTTATTTCGCACGCGGTGGCCTGTGTGTGCCTACTGGCTGCCATTGGCTGTCTTGTGGATGTTGCTTATGCTTGATCTTCAGTGCTTTTGTGTATAGCTTAGGCTTTGAGAATTAAATAAAAATCGATTATTTAGCAGCTAGTTATTTTCTCTTATCAAGCAAAAGTTGAAGTTCACTAAAAATTATTTTTAAGATTGATTTTTTTTAAGTTATTTATTTATTTATTTTTGCTGGAAATATAATAGTTTGAATGATTTGTTAAGACTTGATTTTACATTGTTATATGTTTATGTAAATTATAATTTGCACGTGTAACAATGTTGTAATTTACATAAATAAATTACATAGTACTCAGCAAATGTAGTTGCAAAGTTGTTACATATTTTAATAGCTTTTAATTTTTAACTTAAAAATTATATTTAGTCATTTGTAACCTTGTATCAAATAAGAAGAGTTAAGCATTATGCTTACTCTTTTTATGTATAAAGTACAGCTATACATACAGCATATAAACAGATATACAGTATGTCTGTGGCATTAAAACTTCATGGAGAGGCAGTTAGGAAAAATTTCTAAAAATATTCTTTGGGGGATGCTAATGAAAAAAAGCAGTTGAGAAACACTGGTACAAACAACATATATCCTGCTTTTTCCCTTAATATTAAATAATAAGCATTAACAATTACTTTTAAGCAAAGCCAGTTTTGGGCCCTGTACACAGTGAGCATACTACTAAATTAAGAAGTAAACAGTAGATTCACTTGTGTTACCAGCATCAGTTGTTATAATCGATTTCTTTTGAGATGATAATCCATAAATGCTACTAATCTACATCGTTGGAGACAGAGAATTGTAAATATCAATTTAGAGATTGAAACATCAATCTTATTAAATCTGTCTCAACAGGATTCCTTTGTAACATTTTTTATGTATTATTGTTTGAGGTGCTTCAAGTGGTCTGACCTTTGTATTTACTATGGTCCTTCCAGTTTGTATGTATATTTTCCTTTCTCTCATATAATTCTAGGGTGTGATTTATGTTTCTACTCTTCCACAAACATTAGTGTCTTTATGCTGCCCACTATTATGCTATGAAGATTCAAAAATGAGTAAGACAATTCTTCCTCTAAGTAACTCTATCTCATTACGAAGATAGGCATGTAAATTGAAAAACTAAGGACTTATTACTCCTTTAAAAATTCCAGGTATATGATATGGTAGAAAAAGAGAAATAAATCATTCTTTTACGGAGCCAAGCAAGCAAATATTTGGCAGAATGAAGTACAACAATAACAAATCATATTTTATTGTATAAATCACATATATTATGCTAAATATTCTAACAAATAATATTTTACTTTCTAAAACTTATCTCACTTGTGTATAATTTTTGCCATTTTCATTAATTATCTTAAGAGAAAAAAAGTGAAGACAAGTACTCTAAGAGTGGGAATAGTATATTTTTTTGTTTTCTTATTTTTGTAGCTTGAAGACTTCTATTTTTTGTGTTCAGCTCCATTTTTAGTTGGTTCACTGTCACTAAAATTTAAACTCCTTGACTTGAATCATATAATATGAAAACTTTATTTTTAAAAATTGTATTCCTTTTTAAGTGAATTTCGAGCCCACATAACAAGTGATTTTTGGAACCCAAGTAATGTAACCAAACACAAACATATGGTGGTTATATTTTTCTTCTTTTTATACCTTGGGGAGAATGTAATTTTTAGAACAAAGATTTTATTTTTCCCTTGTGTGCATTTGAAACCATCTAATAAAAGCAAAGGCCCTGGAGATATTCTTATTACAGAAATCTCAGGGAGTAGGTATGTCTGTAAAAAATATTGTTGTTTTCATATTCACAATATTTATATATATAAGAAAAATTTTGTTTTACAACAGAGGGGTTTTTTTAGCTATATTCTTACAGTCCTACTGGAATTGACAATAGAAAGCAGTTAGTTTTGAGTAATTTAAAGCAAAATTTGTCCCTAGCACAGAACTGATTTATTTAAAAATTTACAGATTCATTAACAAGAGATGTATTAAGAGAAAATGTTTAAGTAATTTGTGTTGTTTCTGTTACTAAAAATTAGGCATTTATCTATATTTAACCTTGTAGAGTCACTATTGTTTCAGTGTGTACTCGTTTCTGCTGATATTTGGAAGCTATTTAGTATATGACTTAGTGTTGCTTGCATTATATGGGAAGATTAATTTTACAAGCTCTGCTCTCTGTTTGAGTAACTTTACATATTAAAGTTAGGAAGGAGCATCATCAAGTTAACCTAATTAAGGTAACTAATTGTCACACTCTTATGAACTTCATATTGAGAGGAAATTAAAGACAAATATATATCATCAGCCTTTGGTTTGAAATCAAATTTAAAGGATTTTACAAAGTTGTATTATATTTAAGTGAAGAGTGTATCTATCTTATACTAACTCTAAAATATAGGTCATTTAAAATGTTAAAAGGCAAATGTCTGGAGTGTGCCAAGCATTTAGCTTTGTTTCTGAAAGAAATGAAAAATAAATTACAAAAAATGAAAAATATGACAAGTAACTTTTTGTACCTTTTATGTATACAAAAGGTATAGCAAATGTTTCTGGAATTGATGAGTAAAATTTTTCATGGGATGTAACTTAATGTACTATTCCTAATAATGTGCTAATGCATCATTGTGATCAGCAAGTCCATATAATAGTGGCATTGACTTCTGGATTCCTGCCTGGGTGTAGGGATAACCTGACCTATGAGGCCATTTGGGGCAGTAACTTTCAAAGGTCCCTGACTGGGACCCACAATTTCCTACACGTTCCTACATACCATCCTACACGCATCCCTGTACATGATTCTATACATACCTCTGCACACCAACTTCTCATACACCTCTACATATATCCTTACAGACATTACTACACACAACTCTACACATAGCCCTACAATACAACTCCTACATAGCCCTTTACAAGACCCCTACCGTACACACACTGTGTGTATACACATACACTACACTAAAACAAAACTTACCCTTCTTATATATGTGATGTATCCTATTTTGTTCTTTTCTATTAAATTTCACCTTTAAAACAAATATTATTCACAACTCACTAACCCACATTTTGTCTAAACCAGAGCATGCTTGCTGTTATAGTACATCCTGACCGATACATAGGTCTACATATTTTTCCTAGGTGTCTAGGCATATGAATACAGTTACAGAAGCAAATATAGATGACCTGGGGGGAAGTAATATTTTGCTTACATTCCAAATTTTGTGTAGGGTTTTTTTCAAGTTGTTGTGATGTAATCTTTCATTGTTTAGCAATAATGAGCTATAGATTTATAAATTTCTTTTTTTCTCACCATACAATAGACAAACTGCAAGAATATCCTATGCAAAAATATTTAAAGAAACTAGAAGTTCAAACAAAGAGGTTCAAATGATAGGATTTGAAAGAGGTTCATGTAATAGAATTGAAATTTCTATACTTTATAATAAAATGAAGGGCTTCATGCAAGTAGAATGGCAGTAGGTTGCAAATTTTGGCATTATCTGAAATTGTTCCCAACTACTTACTGACATTGAGAAATGTTTAATTCCTGGGAAATATCTTTGACATACAGTTCGTCTTATCATGTAAGTGTCAAGAAGTCAGTACTGTTTTCTGTTATGTTTATTATCTGTGAAGTAACCTCTTTTTTTATATGTCTGTTTCTATGAAATTGAAATTAAGTGAAATATGCCCTTGGCGCCTCAGGTTTGTAGTCAGACAGACTTGGATTTGAACTAAGCTCCACTTTGTAGCTTTGCCATCCTGGGCAAATTCCTTAACCATTCTGAGTTTCAATTTCCTCGTCAGTACAGTAGAGATAATACTTTGTAGGCATGTTCTGAGGATCAGAGAATAGCATATGTTGAACGCATTGCACAATTCCTGGCCCATTAAATCATCTGTAAATGGTAACCCATATCATCATGATTATTATTATAGTTATTAACATTATTGCTAATCTCATGTTATGTTTATCCCAATTTGTGAGCAAAGCCGAGCTGTTTTGTTGCATGTATGTTTGATTTTTCATAACCCAAAGAATAAGAAATGCCTAAAAACTTACGGTAGCTCTTTATATAATTGTTGCTGTCAAAAAAGATTGCTTGAGAAAAAAAGTATCATGTATAAATTTGCTTATAGACTCTTTTTTCCTCACTTATAACCTATGGTTTCTGGATTGATATGGAATTACAGCACAGTACTATTTCACAACTTTTCACTAGAGGATTATATGAACACTGGGTTTTCTAAGCACCTCAGGTTTTATTGTTTGTTTGTTTTTTCGTGAGGAAGATCAGCCCTGAACTAACATCCGATGCCAGTCCTCCTCTTTTTTGCTGAGGAAGATTGGCCCTGGGCTAACATCCGTGCCCATCTTCCTCTACTTTATATGGGACACCGCCACAGCATGGCTTGATAAGCGGTGCGTCGGTGCACGCCTGGGATCTGAACCTGCGAACCCCTGGCCACCACAGCAGAGCATGTGCACTCAACTGCTGCGCCAACAGGTCGGCCCCGGCACCTCAGTTTTTAATTCAGGCTCTTACTATTGAATTTCATATGGTACTAAATTATTACTAAAAACAGAGGTCAGTAGATACTGCAAATGTGCTCAGACTTCCCTGAACAAGTAATGTCTGCCTTAAAAATTCAGTTTGTTAGAATCATAAAGCATTGACCCAGGGAGAGAATTCATTCCCCAAGGTTATTTGAGGAGAATACCAGTTTCACCTTGAGTTTTATTCATGATAGTATACTTTTTGTTCATTTAGAATAGTTGGAATCTTAGAATTTAAATCTGGAAGTGACATTCTAGATCAATTGGTCAAATTCTCTTAGACCTCCTTTCCCTCAAGGTTAGCTCTGTAGTTAAGAAATCTGGAGTTCCAGAAGATTTGTGAATGAATTGTCAAAGACCCATAATGAGTAACAAGGCCCAGATAAGGCCTTTGACTTGCTGTCTCCAAGTCCGTTGGTCTTTCTGCTATGTAGTGCTGATGTCCAGTGCTCATTTATGTACATTTGTGGTTGAGTCTCTTACAGTGCCTATACAATTTCCAAATATTGTATAATTTCTGTGATGATCTAATGGGGCTTATTGTTTGGCGTATGTAGATAAAATAAAAATATTTCTTATCACATATTCACTTGATACTTCCTTCTCCTTACCATGTAGTCTCCCAAAATTTAAAAATACTGCTTCATGAAAAAAAAAAATACTAGCGTTATTTTCCTCAACTTATCAGACTATCAAAATTATTTGCCTATAATATTTTTTGTGTGTGTGTGAGGAAGATCGGCCCTGAGCTAACATCTGCCAATCTTCCTCTTTTTGCTGAGGAAGACTGGCCCTGGGCTAACATTCGTGCCCATCCTCCTCTACTTTATATGGGACGCTGCCACAGCATGGCCTGACAAGTGGTGCGTTGGTGCGCGCCCAGGATCCGAACCCCGGGCCGGCAGCAGCGGAGCGCACACACTTAACCGCTACACCACAGGGCCGGCCCCTACCTATAATATTTTAGATGGCTACCTTTTAAATATCTAAATATCAGAAACGCAAAGTAAAAGGAATAATTTACTTAAGCAAATAGCTTCACTGGTTATTATTTTTGCATTAGGATTTCTTAGACATGTTTTTTTGGTTTGTTTTGCTGCTACAGGTGCTTCTCAATTAAAGCAAATAGTTTTATTGAGTTTTCTCCAAAGTGTCCTATAGACAACAATGTTAAATTTATTATCAATGAGAAATCATGAACCCCAAACACATAAAATTATGGATTTTTTATTTCCTCAGTAACCTTAGGTATCCTCAAATTTAAAGCTGGTAAAAATGCTTGATACCCTTTTCTGTTCTTATAGTGATACACATAGCAATTAATCACTGCTCCATTATGGATCGTTTTTATCTACATCTTATGTCTGTTCTGTTTATATAGAATAAATATTTATGTTTTCTCATTTTTCTGATCTAAGAGATACAGATAAAATAGGTTTGAAATATCAACCATAATTCATTGCTTGAAAAGAAAGGCCTTATACTGATACTGTACGGAAGAGAAAACTATCTAAATCTTTTCAGCAGCAAGCTTATAACCAAGATTACCACAGCATTTTCCTTCTTGAAAATGTATCTTCTATATATTAAAGTAAGGAAGCAGTATTTTATGAAAAATAGTATGACAAGTTTAACCTATCATCACCACAAACCTAACTTAAAGAAGATCTTGTTCTATTTGATAGGGAAAAAATAATGGTAAGATTTTTTTTTTAGTCACATGTTCACTATACAAGATCATCAAAAAACTCCTAAAATGCAAAAAAATAAGTGAAATAATTCATATGTTGTTTATAGTTTTCTACTTTAAGTTCTCAAAAACAAATTATCTTATATAAATATACAATGATAAAACATTAATGACTTAATGGCTAGTTGGCTAATGTCATAAAAGTTATCAGTTTGAAACATCTAGAATTTTCTTTTCTGCTCACACACAAAATGTAGCCCAATAATTGAGTACTGCTTGCATTTTTTTTGTGGTTAAATATTTGTCTAGGATAGGAACAGGCTATATACCACTTGATCTGCATTACTTAAAAATTAGAAATATAAAAGGTTTTAGTTATGTTAGAAATATTGGACATGCTTTGGGAATCCAGATTTATATTTCTTGAGTTTGACTTGATATTGCCTTTTCCAACAACGAAAAACAAAATTTTATTGAACTATGGTCTATATACTAAAATATACCCCTAAATAATTTTTCGAAGGTGGTATACTACAAGAATTTGTAAGTAAATAAGATATATAAACTTTGTTTTGCATAAATGTTTTCTATAAATAACCATGCAGTGTACTTTTTCTTGTATTGCTGCTTATCTATGGTGTATTCAGTAAGGAATTAAGTGGCAGATCACTTTGAGCTGTATTTTTTAATGTATTAATTTTGTTTTCATTATGCAAGTAATACAGTTTCATTATAGGTCATTTGGAAAATGCAGAAAAATGGATAAAGAAAACAAAAGTCATAACCTACTTGTCAGAGATTACCACTGTTAGTCTATTAATGTATTCCTTTCTAGCTTTTCTCCTTGCCTTCATTTAACAAATATTTACTGAGCATCTTATAAGCGTAAAGCCCAGTAATAGTTACTGGGAGTATGGTGGTGTCCATGGCAGGATATAACCCCTGTCCTCTTGATGCTTAAAGTCTATCAGAGAATCTAGACAAATGAGATGAAAGCTATGGAAGAAGAACTCAAGGTACTGTTAAAACCAGTAGCAGGGGAACTAACCTAGTTTGATGGGTCTCAGCAAATATTCTTTTTTTTCTTTTTTTGTGAGGAAGATCAGCCCTGAGCTAACATCCATGCCAATCCTCCTCCTTTTTTCTTCCCCCTTCTCCCCAAAGCCCCAGTAGATAGTTGTATGTTGTAGTTGCACATCCTGCTATACGTTGCTGTATGAGGTGGGATGCCGCCTCAGCTGGACAAGCGGTGTGTTGGTGTGCTCCCGGGATCCGAACCTGGGCTGCCAGTAGCGGAGCACGCATACTTAACCGCTAAGCCATGGAACCGCCCCCTCAGCAAATATTCTTGATATTTTTAGAACATGGTAGGAGTCTTCCTGTGATTCTAGTACTATTATAGGCATATGTCCTCACTTGCTATCTTTCTCTCTCTCGTATTTTTAAAATTCCATTGGCCATTTCAGTGAGGATCTAGAAGGAAAAACAATTCTTATGTGCATATAACCTTCATATCTGAAAAATTCACATTATTTTAAAAACCCCTATGGTATTGTTATCACTGCTATAATCTTAAATAGACTGAAAATGAGCATATCTACAAAATGTCTGTTAGGCAATTACTTCACTAAGGGCAGAAAAGAATTTAGCATTTCCAAATTATTTTTATGATAATAGAAAGTTGCTGATTCACTTGTTATAATTTATGGAAGTATTTTATCCAGTTTTAACACTACTGTTGTCCTAAAGTAATTAGCACAGCAATTTTCGAAGCAAAATTTCATAGCAATTTTGTAATAATAATTTTATATTAATATAATTAATTTTAATCAAACTATTTAAAGACCTATTTTTCTAATCAAATAATCATTTGCTTTGTTTTTACCATTATAGAATATGCTAATGAATGTGAGAAGTAACATATATTATAGATATATGTAATAGTACCATAATCCTATTTCATTAAAATAGTAAATTAACAATGTCATAGAATGCTAGGCCTTTTAATTTTTTTCTGTCTCACTTCTAGTTTTATTCTGTTCTATATGATATACCTTACCATGTTTTAAACTTGTTGTATTAGTATTAAAAAATAAAGGAAAATATAAAAGCATATTTCATATTCAAAAAATTTCTTAAAAATAATGGCAAATAAACTCTTGAATGTCTTGAGCCTAAATTCTTCATCATTAATTATTATTAACTATCTTAAATTAATTCTATTGTTATATTAAAATGTTTCATTAGAAAATTTAGGCTTATGACAGTATGTTTTATGGCATAGTTTCTAGTGCTTTACAGTCAAAATATGAGAATTCCTACAATAGAATATTTATTTACATATTACAGAAATACATTTTGAAAGCAAGTAATTTTGGTATGATCTAAGACTTTATATTTGAAGCTAATACCAGAAGAATAGCAGATAGAAAATATCTTTTTAGTTCCTTCAAGAAGAATCTCTTCATTTCTTTAATATTTCCTTTGACAAACAGGTTTTAATATCTCCCAGTTTTTCAGAGACTCTAACCTTGACCTCATCCCTTCTCCAACTATTGCCTGTTTCTGTGCTACAGCAAAACTCTTAAACCGTTGTCTGTACTCAGTACCACCATTTTCTCTTTCGCCTCTAAAATTGGAAATGTTATCAAAAATAAGTGAAAGAATACAAAATATTATATACTTCCTGATTACAATCATGTAGAGATAATTCTCAGAACACTCAATTGAAGTTGGGAAGATCATTCTGATTTGACTGTTTGTTTATGGTTGGCAGTATAAAGCAACATATATGCACTTTTTTAAAAAAAGCTTTTATAGAACTCTGCTATGTGTGAAAGCTTTCCTTTCATGTGTACCTTCAGCTCCATATGGTATTTCCAGCATAACTAGGACATGCAAACCTATAAGGAGATGCTGAAAGATGTTCTATTTATAATAAATGCAGTATACTCATTCTTTGTGCAAATCAATGCTGCATGTGTTTTTTGTTTTTTATTCAAACTGAAAGTCTTAGAAACCAGGGTAGATGGTTTCTAATATCATATATTGTTTTGGGGGAGGGATATTTTTATGCTGCAGGAAAAGTTTGATTAATATAGGAGATATAAAGTAGAATGCTTAACAAAGAGCCCAGAAATAGTATTGTCAGCAGCCCAGGCTATCAGGAGTTATTTTACCATGATTCCTTTGGTCTTTCCGTTATGGTTCAAACATGGCTGCTATAGATCCAGTCATTATACCTATGTTCCTGAAATTGAAGAGAAAAGATGAAGTACAAAATGGCATCTCTCCATTCTCTCTTTAAACTATTTCAGCCAGGCTTTGTTCCTACTACTCCATTGAAATGGCGCTTGTTAAGGTCATTTACCATCTCTTTCTTGTCAAACTCAGTAGTCGTGCCTCTGTCTGAATCTTATCTGACTTCTCAACATCATTTGACAAAGTTGACCATTCTCTCTTTCTTGAAACATTTTCGTATCATGGTTTCTATGACCCCCATAGTCCCTTATTTGTTTTCTACATGTCTGGCAACTTCTCAGTCTTCTTAGCTGAATTCTCCACCTGTACCCAAGTTGTATTATCATGGCTTAGTCCTTGGGGCCCCTTTCTTCTCTATTTATATACCATTTCCTAGATGATTGCATATAGTCTCATAATATCTTTATGTTGGTCACTTACACATTTCTAATACCAGCTGTTAACTCTTCCCCCAAGATCTAAATTCAAATATCCAGATGTTTGCCTGACATTCCCATTGGATAGCTAAAGATTGTCTCAGGCTTAATGTTGCCAAAATAGAATTCTTATTTCCTGATCCTTCCTCTCTCCCATCACAACTTAATTCTTCTATAGTCTTTTCCAACTCACTTCTACCATTTTTGGGTGCCCAAAACAGAGGAATCCTTCCTAATTATTCTCTTTTGTTTATTCCCCATATCTACCTGTCAACCTGTCCTGACTCTGAACCATATCATACTTCTTTCCATTCCCACTACTACTGCAGTACTCCAAGCCACCATCATTTCTGATCTGGACTGTTGCGAAAGGCTTCTGTCTTATTTCCTTATTTTCATTCTTACCTAACCTCTACCCTTCTTTCTCTATACTACAACCAAAATAAGCTTAAAACTCAAAATCAAATCATGTTACTTAAATTCTTAAACCTTCCAATGGCTTCTCCTTGCAAATGGAATAACCAGTATGGCTTACTCAGTTATGCTTGACATTTCATCTCATGCCAGATATGCTGACCTTTCTAGTGCTCATACATGCTGAGCTCGTTTGTACTGTAGGGCCCTTGCCCTTGTTCCCTGTGCCTAGATATTCTCTTCTCACGGATCAATACATGACTGGCTCCTTCAAATTGTTCAGGTCTCAGCCTGAATGTTACCCGTTTAGTTGAGGGACTTCCCTGACTACCTTGTCTAAGAAAAAATGTGTTCCCACACTTTGTATCTCTCTCCTCTGTTTCTCCTACTACATAAAAATATGAAATTATTTATCTGCTAACAGTTTACTATCTGTCTTTCTTGTTGGAATTTAAGATCCATGAGGACAAATACATGCTGTTGTTCACCACCTGTTTCTCCAACTCTGAACAGAACCTGGCACATAGTAGACGCTCACATATTTGTAGGTTAATACACAAATACAAAACAGTTCTACATTATAAGTAATTCTTAATATAACAGTTATAATTTGTATTGAAATACTAAAATTGTAGTTAGAAAAGGAAGCAAAACTGATCACTTTCATTTTGGTAAGAAGAAAAAACACTTTTTTCAACCATGTACATGTGAGCTCAACTTTGGGCTACAGTTTTTAGAAGTGTACTTTAATCTTTACAATAATAATAGCTACCGTTGTTTTGAGCACCTACTGTGTTACAGACATTTCACTAGTATAATTTACATGCATAATCATATTTTTAATCCCCAAAGTCATTTTTTGAGGTTAGGTTTTTATGTTTTTACTTTTTACAGGTAAGAAAACTGAGACTGAGAGGTCATGTGCCTTTCCCAAGGTCACACCAATAGTAAGTGCCAAAGCAGGATTCAAATAGGTTTGTCTGACACCAAAGCCTATACATTATCCACTGTGCTCATGTAGATGTTTTGGGTAAGAACATCACCAACTGTTTTTCAGTATAAGATCAATTCAATTGACTTAATACATACACACACACACACACACACACCCAACTTCACCAACATTTTTTTGTTTTGTTTTGTATTTGTACATGCTGTGTTTTTGCCAACATTCAGTTTAAAATCATACTGATTCATTAAGGTTGATACTGACTCATCATGGCAGACAGTTCCAGACAGCAACTTAGAAGACATGAATTCTGATTCCAGCTCTACTATTAATTAGCTGGAGGACCCTGGGGAAGTCAATTATGTACTTTAAGAATGGTTTCTCTATCTGCAGAGTAAAAAGAGTGGACCAAATGATCCATCCTCCAAGTAAGGTACCTTCTAGCTCTAAAATCTTATCGCTCTTAATAGAGAAGAGTGGTCTGGAAAGACCATTAAAATCTGTTGTAACCTCGTGGCATCTGACTTATCTCTTGAATGTGAATTGCTTATTCAATATATCAATTTGCTTTTCTTAGAAATACACATAGTGGGCAGTATTCTTGCCTTAATCAGTCTTGAAATTTAGGAAGATAATTAGAAGAATACGGATATAGAATTTAAACGTTGTCTTGAATAATCAATATTGTTTTATTGTTTGTTTAACTCTGTTGATTTCCCTCATAATATCAATAGAGGTTCTCTCTGAATTCTCTTATTGTTTGTAGCAGAGTTTCAGTTGATTCTCTTGACATTTCCAGATAGACACAAATAAGGATGATTTTTTCTGCTCTTTTATAATTTTATACTTCATGTCTTTCCCTTTTCTTAATTGTGTTGGTTAATATCTCAAAAACAAGATTAAATTATAGTGGTATATTTGTCATCACCTTGACTTTAGTCGTGTTGTTTCTAGTGTGTGCTGTTAGCTTTTGAGCCGAAAACATGTATGTTATATTAAGAAAGTATAACACAAGTAAAATGTAATGTTGAAAATAAACTGCAAGTTGTAGAAGATACATATAATCTGATGCCATTCATATAAAATGTTAAAATATAAAACATACCAAGGAGCGATTAATATCCACTTCAGTATATTGGTCACATCTGGTAAGAAGGAAGGAAGGGAAATGGGATGGGGAAGGAATATCCAGAGGACTTCACTAAGTGTTATAAGTTATGGTTATGATTATTGTTATGTTTGAAGCACTTGATAACAAAATAACTTATTTGCTGAAGAAACATGGAGGTGTCTTGTTGACTAGGTATAAAGAAGGTAAGAGGCATAAATTGAGCACGCTTTTAACATTTCCAGCGTTATCAGTTTCCTGAGAGCAGGGATCAGCTCTGTTTGTTCTCCTCTCTACCTGAACAAATGGCATGTAGTAGATATTCACTAAATAATTATTGAATGAAAAAATAGAGGAAAGAAAGAAGGAAAGGAGGATATTTTTCATCATTTTTTCTGTGCCCTCTTTCTCCTCATTGTTTCATACACATCATTAATTTTTTAAGTAAAGCTTAGTATAAATAAGGCATATAGATTTATTTTGTGTATTAGAAGCCTACATTTTTCCTAAAGAACAAAATGTTAACCATGTTTTCCATACAGCTTTCCAGAAATCAATGTGTTATTACATATTTATTGTGCTGCTTGTGTGTGTGAAACATGTAACACAAATTAATAATGGGGTATACTACTTGTGTGCTAAGTCCTAACAATGATTCAGGCTGCCTACTTTCAGAGGGGACAAAATGGCATCACAGTCTCAAATGCCTGCTATTGCTCAGTTGTATTCCTGCTTTATCATGCCTTTGAAATTGAATATATCAAGACATTTCAAATCGTGGTGAAACACAGAGTATACAGTTTATTTTCTATTTTAAAAGAAAATTAAAATAAAGGAGCCACATTCTATTTATGTATTTTCTGTCTATGATAAAATATATACCAGTAATTTAAAAAATAGGAAAAGCAAAATAAAATCATTTTTTAAAAACCCTCTCAAAATGCAATGGAGAATTATAAGTTTAAATTTCCTGGGTAATTGTTGAACATCTGTATTATGAAAATTAACACTTTCTAAACGTTTAACGTATTTTTCATTGAAGAATTTGGTTGCCACATTATGCAGCTATGAGATCATCAACTTTTATTTTCTCATTTTTATGTATTTAAATTTATAACAATTTTTCATTAGCTATTGCATTATGTCAGAGTTTTACATTCAACTGAGTAGTATACTAGGATTTTTCTCTAGCCAGCCCTGGTGGTCTAGTGGTTAAGATTCGCTGCTCTCACTGCTGTGGCCCAGGTTCATTTTCCGGTCAGGGAACCACACCATCTGTCTTTCGGTTGTCATACTGTGGCAACTGCGTGTTGCTGTGATGCTGAAAGCTATGACACCAATATTTCAAATACCAGCAAGGTCACCCATGGTGGACAGGTTTCAGCGGAGCTTCCAGACTAAGACAGACTAGGAAAAAGGACCTGGCCACCCACTTCGGAAAATTTCGCCAGGAAAACCCTATGAATTGGAGCAGAGCATTGTCTGATACGGCGCCGGAAGGTGAGAAGATGCTGCAAAAGGATCGGGCAGAGTTCCTCCCTGCGGCACGTAGGGTCGCTAGGAGTCAGAATTGACTGAGGGCACTAACAACAACAAAAGATTTTCTTTTGAGACCCTTGAGTTTGAACTCTCAACATTCCCCAGAGCCCCCAAGAGTTCTTCATGGACCTTCCTCTGTAGAGGCTTATGATTCTTAGAAATAGAGACTGTTTTTTTCTTTCTCTTAAAGAAAGCTTTTGTGTTAGTAGCTATCAAAGAATTGAGAAAGCCATGGACCTTCATAATAAATCCTCTTTACATGAGCTTATTTGAAGACATAAGAGCAGTCATTCCAAGGTAATGGTATAATTCTATGTTGCTCAGAAACTGATCCTTGCAGTTGGATTTCCCAGTACCCTTTTTTTTTTTTTTTTTTGTGAGGAGATCAGCCCTGTGCTAACATCCGCCAATCCTCCTCTTTTTTTTTTTGCTGAGGAAGACGGCCCTGGGCTAACATCTGTGCCCATCTTCCTCCACTTTATATGGGACGCCGCCACAGCATGGCTTGCCAAGCAGTGCGTCGGTGCGCGCCCGGGATCTGAACCAGCGAACCCCGGGCCGCCGCAGCGGAGCGCGCGCACTTAACCGCTTGCGCCACCGGGCCGGCCCCCCCAGTACCCTTTTTGCCCTCAACTATTTCTGCATCCTCATGAGATTTAGGAAATATAACACGACAAATCCTAAATGTGGTCAGAATGCTTGAAAAAATAAAAAGGCAATTGATATGTTTATCAGGATTTCTATAAATAATCTTCAGGGAGCAGAATTGTTGACCTATTTTGGATTTGAAGATTGCTTTTTGATCAATTCTGCAAGGTAGGCTTAGAACCTTTTTTGTATAACTGAGTAATTAATGGTCAATATTCATTGGGAAAAAATTGAATAATATTAGAAAAGTAGGTGAACCTTTTAAAATTTATTGATCATGAGCAATTCTAATTGTCCATATACATACCATAGGGTATATTGGAAGGAGAACTCTGGAGTCAGGCAAAGCTGAGTTTGAATCCCAGCTCCTCTTATATTTTTAGGTGTGTGACCAGGGCCAGTTCCTTAATCTCTCTAATCCTCAATTTTCTCAATGGGAAATGGGAATGATAATACTTATCTTGCCTTGCATTTGTGAGAATTACATACAATGCATGTAAATACTTGGTATTTAATAAATACTCAAAATGTCAAAACTATTATTTGTTTCCCATGCATCTATATAGTAGAGGATTCACTCATACGTTCAAGAAAATATTCATTGAGGCTATGATATGATAGGAATGGCACTAGCTCCTGAGGATACTGTGGTAAGCAAGACAGAGAAAATCTGCTATCATGGAGCTTAGACTCTGGTGAAGGAAGACAGATGATATGTAAATAAGCAAGTAAATGATCATTTCATTGTGATCAATGTTATGGAAAACAATCTGCTTGAGTGGTAGAGGAAGGGCGGGTTTCATGCATGAAGTCAGAGAACTCCTCACTGACTGAGACCTGTATGACAAAAAAAAACTAGGCATACAAAAATCAAGGGCAGAGGAAACAGCTAGTGCCATCTGTTCAGGAATCAGAGGGAAGACCAGCATGTTTGGAGCCAGGTAAGCAAGTTGGAGAACTGTGCAAGATGAAACTAGAAAGGTGGGAGGGCCCGGATGATATGAGACTTTATAGGCCATGGCAGAATTTTTGATTTACTCTAAATACAATGCTATTAGAGGGTTTCAAGGTGGGGTGTGATGTCATCTTTGTCTTACAAAGATTGCTGTCTGCTATATGCAGAATAGATTGTACAAGTACAAGAAGAGAAGCAAGAAGGCTGGTTAGGAAGCTATTGGAGTAATCCAGGCAAGAAGTATGATAGCTTGGACTAAGATGGTAACAATGGAGATGGAAGCACTAAACAGATTTTAGGTACCTTTTGGTGATAGAGACAACAGGACTTGGCTGTGGAGCGTGAGAGAAAGAAAGGAACTAAGGAATGACCCCTAGAGTTTGGGTTTGAGCAGTTGGGTGAATTGCAGACCAAGAGAGTTATAAGGCTTTTTGAGAGAAGTTGGCAGTGGTTGAGGAAGGGGTATCGCAGTTTGCCTTTGTACATGATATATTTGAGGTGCCTATTAAAAGTGTAATTAAGGGGCCGGCCCAGTGGCGCAAGCTGTTAAGTGTGCGCGCTCCACTGTAGCAGCCTGGGGTTTGCCGGTTCGGATCCTGGGCGCACACCAATGCACCACTTGTCAAGCCATGCTCTGGCGGCGTCCCATATAAAGTGGAGGAAGATGGGCATGGATGTTAGCCCAGGGCCAATCTTCCTCAGCAAAAAGAGGAGGATTGGCAGATGTTAGCTCAGGGCCAATCTTCCTCACAAAAAAAAAAAAAAAGTGCAATTAAGACATCAAGTATCAGTGGATATATGAGTTTAAAGCATGGGCTATATGTCAGGACTGAAGACATAAATTGACGAGTCATCATAAAATAGATGGCATTTGAGGTCCTTTAGAGCCATCTCCAGATAAGGTTATCAAAGGGTAATAGAGTTCTAAAGACAACAATAAAAAGAAGTTAAAAGAAATAAAAGTTATGGGGAAAACTGAGGGCACTAGGAGAAGAAATTGAAGAAAGATGCCAATGTTGTATTGGTAAGCACATTTAACTGCAAGTATAGAAAACCCACTACTTGTAACATTTCATACCTTGTATATTCAGAACTGAGAAGATTAGGTGGTTATAGGGTTAATTAATTAAAGAAAACATTTCCCTTCTAACATTATCAGTGTGTTGATTTTTGACTTTAGGCTGGTCTGTCATGGTCACAAGATGGCTGCAGGATCTCCAAGCATTGTGTCCTCACATAACACAGAAGCAATCCAATGGAAGTGATCTCTGTCTTGTGTTCTTTTTTTTTTTAATAGTGAGGGATACTTTGACAGAAGTTCCCCGGTAGGTTTCCCAACATGTCTTATCTAGAATCAGTTCATGTTTCCAATAGGATCTATCATTATAGTCAAACACATTTGAGAAGAACTAATAGATTTAAGTAAGTTATTTATATGGAACTTACCTTACAATGAAGGTTTATTTCTTTGGCATGGACTATTTATTCAAATAATTAATATTATATTTTCAATAAGGATTAATCATATTTACCATATATTTATACAGACCTCATGAATTTAAAATATTGTCCATTTTAGTATGTGTGTACAATCATGCACTACATAATGACATTTTGGTCAACGATGGACTACATGTATGACAGTGGTCCTATAATATTATAATGGAGATAAAATATTTCTGTCACCTAGTAACGTCGTAGCCCTCGTAACGCTGTAGCACAACGCATTACTCACGTGTTTGTGGTGATACTGGTGTAAACAAACCTACTGTGCTGCCAGTCGTATAAAAGTATAGCACATACCATCATGTACAGTACATAATACTTGATAATGATAATAATGACTGTTACTGGTTTATGTATTTACTATACTATACTTTTTATTGTTATTTTAGAGTGTACTCTTTCTACTTATAAAAAAAGTTTACTGTAAAACAGTATGCCATGTGATGCTGGCAGCAGCCTCATACATCTCGTGTTTACAAGGGCTTTTGCATCATTTTCTCTTGTGCTTGATTTAAGTACACTCTGTGATGTTCACGTAAAGACAAAATTGCCTAACGATGCGTTTCTCAGAATTTATCCCCGTCGTTAAGTGACTCCTGACTGTGTATATCTGTGTATATACATATGTAAAAGAAAAACAAAATTTAAATATTACTTCAGGGAGGTGAATTAAATTACTTTTAACTTCTTTTCCAATTCCAAGATTCAATATTTCTAAAAATCTAAGAATTTATTTATAAGATTGTGGCCCATTTTCTTTGAAGCAACGATATGCCTAAAAGGATCTTAAGTCAACTCTACAAGAACTATATTTGTCCAATTTCTACAGCAAATCATTATTTATTGTTCTTATATATTGAACCTACCTATATCCCAAGATTATTTTCATTTCAGTTGGACCCCCACACTAAGGTTGTTGCTTTATTTAGAGAAAAAAGCATTAATTTATATTCATCTACAATTACAACATCATGCAGACTCTAGGTCACTCTGGGAGGAACTTCAATCAAAGATGCTAATCAAAGGCCCATGTTGAAAAATTTTGAAGAATTTAATTATTGCCTTTCCCTAATTATTACCATTTATGAATGAAGATCTTTGAGAGTAATTCACCCAATTAACTTATTCTTTTATTTACTGTTGATATCTTTGAATCTGGTAATATAAACAGTTGAAATTGCAAGATCCAGAAATTAAAGAGACACAGATGGAATTGGATTCTATTTACTATTATAATGATGGTTATTCAGTTAAGCAGTGTTTTTGAAGAGGATCCCCACTACCTACCCGCATATCAATAGGCCATTAATGATTAAAACCTGTCATAAAGTTAAGCCTGGAAAGAGGCGAGAATAAAGCATATTGAGTGCTTTCTATGGGCCAGGGTCTGTTCTAGTCTTCTCATATTTTATTTCATTTAGTACCTTTAGCCATCAATAATAGTTATTACCATTTTATAGAGGGTGAAAATGAAGTCGAGAAAGGGTAAGTGATTTTTTTCAAAGTTGCATAGCTTTGGATAGTGTGTGTATGAAAGTTAGGATTTGAATCTAGGTTGGCCCGTCACTAACCACAAAGCTGAAGTTTCCTCCACTCCACAATTGCATAGAAGAAACAGGACAAATATAAAGTACATCTAAAGTAACCATCCATGAGCACTGCGTAATGCTGGAACCAACGTTGTCTACCTTTCCATGTCCTTTCCCACTCCTTTCCTCTCTCTCACGGGGCTTCAGCTGACAGCCTTCTTACTGTTTCTGCTACCTGGAATGCTCATCCCTTCATTCTTTACCTGACCTACGCCTTCTTATCCTTCAAGTCTCAATGTATTTGTCATTTTTAGGGCGGAGGGGAACGTCCCTGAAACTTTTAGGTCCTTCTAGTAAAAATTTCATAGGACTGTACTTTTCTTTCATTGAACATAGCATAATTGCAGTTATATAGTTATCCGAGTATTCAGTTGTTTTAGTCACAGATTACGAGTTTCAGAAGGTAGGGATTGTGTCTGTTTTATATCTCACAGTTTTTTAGCACCTAGCATGATACCTGACATGTAGTTGACAGTTAATCAGGGAGGGATGCATGGTGCTTATACAGCCCTCTGGGTATCTTTTTTTTTTAAATGTTATTTTATGAAATATTTTTTCTCATGTCCTATAGACTAGATTATGGACTATTGAGAAATACTTTATACTTATCGAATAACTAATTGGTCAAGAAAACATTGGTTAAATGAATGCATTTTCAGGCATGCTTTATCAGTGATTTGGTACTTGCCGAGTGGCCTACTTTTGTGAATAATTTAAGAACACAGTGCATGGTTTTCATTATGGTAACAGTTTAAAGCAAATAGTTTAAAACATTTAAACTTTTTCTTAAAAAGCAAAGTAGTGGCTAGGCAATAATCTATAAATTCAAGATGTGGAAATATGGCTGTTGTTTTTGACACTGATTATGAAATACCACTATTAGAGAAAAATTTTGTGTGGAATTTTCTAAAATAGTATTTTTAATTTTTCTTGAGGCAAAATCAAGTCTTTTTGCATCCGTGAAAAATTAATGTGCCATAGGAGATGTGTTACTTGGACGTCTAATGAGCTATTAATTTCCAATAAAACTGTGAAGATTAATGAGTTCACTCTGGGGAAAAGAGCATTCAACTTGAAATAGAGATATTTGAGGCAACTTAATCTGTTCACTTGGGAGTAAAGTTTTAAAATTCACTTTCTAAACATAAGTTTATTTCTGAAAGACATAGTCCTTGATGTTGAGTTTATCTTAATGAAAGAGCAGTGTAAGTTACATTGAGAAATATTTGTTATAAAGATTCACAATACTAATCTTTGGGCGTATATTATTTTGATGCTATAGCCCAACTCTAGAACATTAATCATTAAAAAAACTTTCCTTATGTGTTGTCATGGTTCCGTTGTCTTCTTTTCACGTTTATATGCCTGGAGTGCTTGATTATATGCTTTCTCCATTGCATTGTGATTATATGCACGCCTTTATACCGCAGTGGAACAATGGGCTCCCCTTGGCAGCAAGACATTTTATTTATCTTTGTTATTTCTAGTACCTTGCCCACTGTCTGACACACTATCATTGTTCAATAAATTTTTGCAGGAGGGAGAAAGGAAGGATTCTAGGAATAGAATTTACTTCGAGTTAATAAAATGTTTAATATGAGTCAAAGGACAAAATATATTCTAGACTCTTCTAAAATGAGAATAGTGTTTGATCAGTACAATCAAGTCTGTCATTGAGTTACCAAAAAATAAAAATGGTTCTTTTACGTTTTATTTACTAACATTTTCACTTTGTTTTGATATTTGTGGACAATTGTCAGTCTTAGATCAAATGATGCTTCTGTGGAGAAGTTTCTTTTGTTAAGCAAAAGACCCTCTTTTTTCTCTAGATAATAGTCAGACATCATCTTGAAACCCCTGATTAAAGGTAGTGAAATAACATGTCAGTATTAATAAGAACATCTGCTACCCAAAAACACTACAATATGAAATCATAAAAACAGGTCATATTATTTTTTACCATATTACAGTTACATAGAACAACTTGTTCTAATGGTTCCTAAACTGCATGAATCCAGAAACATGACAATTTCATGTGTGAAACTCATTACTGAATGACTGTATGATTTTACTAGGAAGCAATAAATACTGATTTATAATGTGAAGTCTGCAATGAGCTGTCCATATCACGAAAGTGCCGCAACCTTGTTATCCATAACTGTGGTTACCTCTGCGTACTGTTCTGGTGAGAACTTTGTGGTATTTAAAACCAAAGTATCCTTATTTCTAAATTATCTGACGAACATTGTTTTCTGTTTTTACTTTTTGTGTTGAGATAACTTTAGATTTTAAAAGAGTTGCAAAAATTGCATGGAGAGTGTGGAGTACTCAGCTTCTCCCTATGTTAACGTCTTATGTAAGCATAGAAGAAATATCAAACCTTAGCCGTAGTATAATACCATTAAGTAAACTATAGAATTTATTTGAATTTTACCAGTTTTGCCACTAATCTCCTTTTTCTGGTCCAGTTTACTCTATTTCATTTTATCACCATGTCTCTTCCAGTTTGTTATAGTTACTTACTCTTTCCTTGCCTTTCATGACTTTTACACTTTTGAAGAGTACTGTTCATTTATTTTGTAGAATATCCCTCAGTTTAGGTTTGTCTGATATTTTCTCATGATTGGATTGAGGTGTGCATTATGGGAAGGCTACCACAGACCAGAGGTGCTGTCTCTTCTCGGTGCATCATATCAGAGGGAACATGATGTCAATGTGTATTACTAGTGATGTTAACCTTCATGGCTCAAGTTAAGGTGGTGTTTGTCAGGTTTCTCCACTGTGAAATTATTGTTTTTCTTTTAACAAAGTAGTTTTCAATCATTTGGGCTTGGGGAGTTATTTGTTTTATTTTTAAGTAGCTAGACAGTCTAGTGAAGAAATTGCTTTCATATTTTTGTCTATCTACTGGTCAGTATTTTCATATATAAAGTGGGGAGTTAGATAAGCTATGTTAGACATCTTTCAACTTTAATATTCTATGACTTAATGACTCTAAGGAGAACTATGAGAGAATGAGATGTGTCCCATACATAACATAGTTGCTTCTAGATTAGCCTGAAGTGCATCTTTGAATTTGATGTAGCTTTTGAGATGAATACCTTGTCAGCTTTCTGCTTAACAGGGGTATTATATATTGACAACAACTTAAATTGAGACAGTTTATAAATTTCCTAACTGAAAATCTATTATCTAGATGTTACTTAAATATAAAGTTGTTTCCTAGTCTCAAAATGGTCAGTTTAAAATATTTATAGTTTATCTGGCCTCAGAAGAAATAATATTAAAAGAATATTAACTATTAAAATACTTTAAATCAGGCTATTTTGTATCTTAATGGAAACTGCATTTTTCACTTTTTTTTTTTTTGTTTTTTTGTGTGTGTGTGTGAGGAAGATCAGCCCTGAGCTAACATCCATGCTAATCCTCCTCTTTTTGCTGAGGAAGACCGGCCCTGAGCTAACATATGTTGCCAATCCTGCTCCTTTTTCTCCCCAAAGCCCCAGTAGATAGTTGTATGTCATAGTTGCATATTCTTCTAGTTGCTGTATGTGGGATGTGGCCTCAGCGTGGCCGGAGAAGCGGTGCATTGGTGCGCACCCGGGATCCGAACCCGGGCCGCCAGTAGCGGAAAGCACGCACTTAACCGCTAAGCCACGGGGCCGGCCCTGCATTTTTCACTTTGAATCTGATGAATTCCATTCAGTGAAATCAAGTTATGGAAATAATATCATTTTCATTAAGGGAGTTTTGTTACCTTTCACTTTTTGAATGTGTCCTGCCTATTCTCTAAGATTATGATATTACCATTTATGTAAATTCTGTTTGTTTCTTTGACACTGATTTTGATACACATGAGCTATAACTGTCCTTTGTTTAGAATGTCAAAATTCTGCAAAGGAAATATAAAATTTCAGTGTTTTCTCTTATTTTCTATTGTGGCGTGAATTAAAATGGCCAAAGATTATGATTTTTCTAATGGCAGTAATAGAAATTAGTTTTGGTAAAAATTAACCTTAGGGCCTGACTAAGCAAAATTTTTTTTCTTTTAATATATATAGTGCCTTTTTTATCTATGTTGCATTAAACTCCTCATATTGTGAGGGAAAAACAAAATGCCGTCACATCCTATTAAAGAAGGCACTTATTCTACAATGTCCAATTCCTGTATCATGGTTATTGCTTATATTAATGAATGAATAAAATATGCTACCTATAAGTATTTTCCAGCTTGTATAATGAACTCAGTTATTGATGAATAATTTGTAGTCATAGTAAACAATGCATGTGTGTCTGAAAATTTTAATGAGCCAACCACTGATTTTATTTTTGTCCAACTTGGAAATCTTTAGGCTCTGGAACTGTAATTTGACTGGTGATCTTGTGTATCTAAAACCTTTTAGACGTTATTTTTGCCTCATTTTAATTTGGTAGAATTTTTTAAACTCCTGGGAATTTAAACTTGTAAGTGTATTTAGGGCAAAAAATAAAAAAGCGTAAATTTAGAAATGTCTCTTCTCCTTGAGTCCCTATGGGGAAAGTAGAAGTTTGTATGTATTGTCTTTAAATATTAGCACATTTGGGGTTTTTGAAATGTTACATTTAGTGAATAGTAGATAATTTGTGCAGAAATATTTTCTCAAGAACCTCTTTAAATATGATATCTTAGTAACCATAAACTTTTGATTAATATATATTGGACTTGTGCTGTCCTCATTGGGTTTATGCTCATTCAGAGTCTCCCCTAACTCACACTTACCATCCATCATTCATTTCATTTCCTTTCTTTTATCCTATTTTGCCAGACTGTCACTTTCCACTCCCTGATCTTCATTTTCTTTACTGTGAATACGCCCTCCCTAGATGGCTGTCACCAGCCATAGGGCTTTTCTTCCAGGTCAGAGAGATTCCCTCTTGATCCCGAATCATACGTGGCAAATCCAAAGTCTTATTTTTAACTGCCCCATTTCCATGCTACCAAAAGCCACGATAAAGAAATAAAAAGTGACAGGAGGAGCTAAGGACTTAGAAAAGCAAACCTACTCCACCAGAATGTAAATCAGAATCACAAGTTGGAAAGATAAGTAATTGTTCAACAAATGAAGTAGAATTATTCATATATTCTCATTCATGAAATTAGAAATTCATTACCTCCCTTTTATCTGTCTTACTTGCTATTAAAATAAAGGATATGATTTTGTAATATTAAAGGGAGATTTCTTTGATTATCTTTTGAGTCACTAAGTAGAGAAAAAAGGTAGAAATTTACAAAAGAGCTCCATTCTGTTTAATGACATATGTGTTTAAGCTAGGTTTACTAAGAACCTCCCAAGTTACGTTATTTTATAGTATAGCCTTAAACTTTCTAATTAAATATGCAACTTCTGTCATAGGAAAAAATGACAGAAAATTTTATGCTTTTTACAGTAAATTTAATTAAGCATTTCTTGTAAGTTCATTGCAGTATCTATCATGGCCCACTAAAGTTGGAATTCAGTTGTAAAATGGTAGATTAATTGCCTTTTGTATTAAATGAAATAAGAATCTCAAATCTGCAAAGTCAGGAAATTTAATTGTGGTCTTCAATTGCTGATTCAATGCATCGGAAAACTGAATGCAGAAGTACAGAAAAAGGGCCAAAGGTTGTTAAATGTAGCACATCACACACATTTTGCACTTTACTTAATGATCCAAGTGTTTATTACTATGAAGTAAATGCACCATTTAAAGAATTATGGTGGAATTGTAAAACGTTAAAAACTCCAATTAATTTTAGTCTGAAGCATGCAGCGTGCTCATTTTGCCTAAAACATTTTCATTATCATCAGTATTTTTCCAGTTATTAAGATAAATTTTTTCCTCATTGTGCAGCACTAGCATATTTTCTGTATTAAAAGCACAATCTTAAATGCTGTTGAGAGTTATATCTGGTATATGTTTTAAATGAATAAAAGAAAGTAGTTTTTAACCACAGATTGGAACAGTGAATTATATATTGCTTTTCTGCGCTTGTTCTGTAACTAACAGAACAGGTTAAGTGTGTCTACATATTTTTCACCAGAAGCTGTATACATATACTAACATTTTTAAAAGAATCGTTAATATAGCAGACAGATAATTTTGACTGTTAATTTGAATCCAATTACAATAACTCTTCCTTCTCTGATTAGTCAAAGGAATTTTTTAAATCTAAACAAAATATCATAAGAAAATAGCAATATTTTAAGTTAGTGCTTAACTGCACCTTCTCACTTCGTTTTACTGTTGTAGCAACATGTGACTTTGCTGTGAACAGCAAATTCAGTAAAGTAAAAACAACTGACCTCATTCTCTTTGTAAACATAGACCCCCTTTATGCTTAGTTATTTCGGGCTATAGTTCAAATGGCCAGATTATAAAGGGACTTATTAAAAGAAAGCTTATGTTGGGGCGGGCCCGGTGGCGCAAGTGGTTAAGTGTGCACGTTCCGCTGCGGCGGCCCGGGTTCATCAGTTTGAATCCCATGCGCACACCGACGCACTGCTTGGCAAGCTATGCTGTGGCGGCGTCCCATGTAAAGTAGAGGAAGATGGGCATGGATGTTAGCCCAGGGACAGTCTTCCTTAGCAAAAAAAGAGGAGGATTGGCAGATGTTAGCTCGGGGCCTATCTTCCTCACCAAAAAAAAAAAAGAAAGAAAGCTTATGTTTTCTGATTGTGAAGTAATCCGTGTTCAGAGTAGAAAAGTAAGAAAATACATGAAAGCACAGACAAGAAAATAAAATTAATAACGTCACCAATATGAACATTTGAGGTACTTAAGAAAGGAATTTTAAGTAGAACAGTGGAAAGCAAACAATTTATTCTAGCTGTGTATTTTCATCCTAGGGGCTACAAGTGACTTGAGTTTTTTTCCACATAAAATCTTTGCCCATACGTCATACTTACTTTGAATCTAGAAAACTTTCATTAAGTAGCCATTTTTATTTTATTCTTTTAATCTTTTTATTTTGAAATAATTTTAGACTTACAGAAAAGTTGGAAAAATAGTACAGATAATTCCTATTTGACCATCATCCCGCTTCCTGTAGTGTACCATCTTCTATAACCAAAGTGAATTACTGAAATCAGGAAATTAACATCAAGACAATACTGCTAACAACGCCATGGCCGTATTCAAATTTTGCCTGTTTTCCCACTAACATCCTTTTTTTGGTCCAGGATCCCACACTGCATTTAGTCATCATGTCCCCTTAATCTCCTCCAATCTGTGATAGTCCAAGCTTTATCTTGTCTTCCACGACCTTGACACTTTTGAAGACTACTGTCAGTTATTTTATAGAGTGTGTATCTGGTGTTTTCTCATGTAAAATTGAAATTATGCATTATTGGGAAGGATACCATGGACCAGAGTTGATGTGCCCTTTTTAGTGTATCATACCAGAGGGTTAATGTTAATATGCATTACTGGTGATGTTAATCTTGATCATTGGTTAAGGTGGTATTTCACAGGTTTCTCCATGATAAAGGTACTTATAAAGTCATCTTTAAAGATATAAACAATGGGGAAAGTTGTCCCTTTGTATAATCCTACCTTTAAAAGAAATCATTTAAAACTTGGCAGTCTATAGGGTAAATACAGAATCATCTGTACTCCTAGACTGTAATCTGAGTCCAGATATTACCTGAGTGATAGAAATTCAGCTACTAAGATAATTCGCCTTTGTTTGGAGTTAGTTACCTCTTAAGACAAAAGAAAAGCAGGATGGATAGGTTTTATTAATTGCAATCATCTTTGAACTATTATGAGAACTAAGCCAAATTTGTAAATAAGGAAGAATAGAGGGCACCTCTATTCCAAATTGATGGTGCAAGCTGAATAGCATTTAAACAAAATTTTCAAATTTTATTCAGTGGTAAGAGGGATTTAGTTTAGATAAAAATGGCAGCATTTTTACTTATTTCTCTGTTAGAATAACTCTTTTAGTCTCATGTTGCCACCTGAAGCATCAGACCATAATTACATGGTCCATGTGTGCCTAGAAGTTATTATTCTCCTCGCTACGGTGATGTCAGTGTAAAAAGAGCAAGAAGGCTAAGGAACCACATTGAGTTATTTGGCGTTATGAGTGTTATTGTTATATGGGTGCATATTCTTGAAATTCCACATGTAAGTAGCAGATCTTCAAGGTGGTTATAATCAACATGTTTTCTGGAGTATGAATTAACAAGATTAAACATTAAGAGGTAAACCTGTCTACTTTCCAGTGGCCCCAAAGGGTACATTTTCTTGCTGGCTGCTTCAGAACACTTCATGAAACAAATGTCAAACTTGTCACGGCTGTCACTAAGAAAATGATCCGTGTAGCAAGGGTCTTCTTTCACTGGGAAACAAACAGATGTCTTATCTAAGCAAAGAGTGACAAAAACCTGCCATCTATCAGAAGAAATTTTTGCCTGCCTTTAATATCTGGTAGTGAAGAAATATTTTAGTAAAAAGCTTCCTTTGTTTGCAGTTTCAGTCATTATGCAGTCATTTGTCAGTGATATTTGATATGCTGCCTGAGCTATTTTAGTGATTTTATTAGTCTTGAACTGCAAGTTCTTATAAAAATTGACCTGCAACGTTAGAAACACAAATTAGCACTTCCAAAAAAGAAAAAAAACCTCTGAAATTCTATCTGGAGCTTTATTGTATCTAATTGTAATGCTTTTATTTATAATGATAAAATCTATTACTGTTATTTTGATTACTTTGATGATGTTATACTATAGCAATTATGATGTTTTTATGCTGTAGCAGTTAGGGTTAAATGCCCTTTCCACCCCTCCATAATCCTCTTCTACGTCCAGATCGCAGCTATCTTTGTACAGAGGAAGAAAGAGATTGGATCTTGTTACTTATACAAATGGTTTAAAGGCAAAATATTGTAAGACATATCCTTAGCATAAAGAACAGTGTGAAACAGTTCTGCACGTGTCCTGAACAGGAAGCAATGTTAGAAGAGACATGCTTTTATAAACTATACTTTATTACTAAGAAAAATTCAACAACAAAAAGACTGGCATTATATTAAGAATGTTAGTTAAATAGGAAAATAAAGTGTATAGATACTTCCTAGTCCTCAGGGTCATTATTAAGCCTTTTACATTTCTATTTTAACTTAGAGCAGCATTGAAGGGTGCTAGGGAAGACTAGATAACCAAGCTTCTTAAACCAGTAAGTCATATTGGTGTGAGAACTTCGTAGACTGTCCGCATGATGAAGGCTCCACTCTTCTCCTACAGGTTAAAGGATATGAGCTTGATAATGGCTATTTGGGCTGATGTTGCTTCAAACGTTTTCGCTTATTTCTGTTTCCAGTACTGTTCTAGTGGGTTGAGATTGCTAGAAGTATGACTACTGGATACGGAAAGATATTATGCTTTTCCAAATTACGTATTAATTTAGGCAGACCTTTCTTTTGTTCATTTTTTACTCCACTGTTTCACATAGTTCAGAAAACATTTATTGGGCTCCAACTGTTGTACTAAATGTGCCCCGGTAGATGGTAGAAGTATTGGATACGATGAAGCCCTGCCTTGGGGAACATGTGGACAGATCGTTGCTACCTAACAAGAATTTCTTGCCACCTTTACCTGCTGATTTAACACTTTCTGTCAGTGTCTCACCTGAAGAATACAGTGGAAAGTGTAGAATAAGATTTGCTTTTCATTAGGATGTAATTAGAATGTGATCTCTAGAAACTTTTGTCTAAAAGTGGAAACTACCTGTTCCTTAGTAGATTTTCAAGAGTCAATCAAATATAATATCTCTATTCAGCAGAGATAAATTGGAAAAAAAATTAAACAACGTACAGTGGCTGTTATGCTTAGAAAAATGTATTAAAATTACATTGCCAAAATGATAGTCAAAACTCCATCTCTGGTATCTCTCATGCCTATAATAATTCAGGTCAGTTGATAATATTGATAATTTCTCTGCTTTCCTGGTGTTGACAAAGTCTAAATCACAGATGCTGCTGAATTTAGAGAGAGACAAAGTATATCAAGGAAGCTTTCTCCATCATAATGTTTATAGGAAACGGTGTAGTTTCTCTTGATATATAATTTTGGTTTGTATTTTCTTTTTTTTTTTTTTTTAAAGATTTTATTTATTTATTTATTTTTCCCCCCAAAGCCCCAGTAGATAGTTGTATGTCATAGCTGCACATCCTTCTAGTTGCTGTATGTGGAACTCGGCCTCAGGATGGACAGAGAAGTGGTGCCTCGGTGCACGCCCGGGATCCGAACCCCGGGCCACCAGCATCAGAGTGCGCACACTTAACCACCAAGCCACTGGGCCGGCCCTGTATTTTCTTAATAAAGTCACTTTACTAAGCAGAGCTCAGCAATTATTAATTGAATTGAATTTGGTTTTATAAGATACAGAGATGCAGGATGATATGTTTGGTGATACTGATATTATTACTGTTGTCTAGAGATACTTAAGAAATTGCTACTCATGCTTAAATAAAAATGAAAAATCTTAGTTGTTAAATCAGAAGTCTTAGGACAGCAGGACTGCTTTGTACTTAGGTATTGTTGAAGGAACATGTATGGTGAGATGGGTTACAAATTGTAAGATGAAATATTTTTCCAGACTCTCATTATTTCATACTTTGGAGGTCACCGTTTAATATTGAACACAAGATGCACTTCATTTCTATGGAAGCAGATGTTATGTTGTCACTTCATTTATTCGCCGTGTTCCACAGGAGCGTGCTGTGAATTATGAGGCCACCACTTAGAATCGAAACTGTAGAAGATTTTAGGAATTCTATAGCCTGACATGCCCCTGATTCCTATTTTAGAGCTGACTGATCTTCAGATAACATATGGTGGTGCAAGTAATTGGAAAATTGGCAGACCTGTCAAGAAAGCATGCTAGATGAGACCAAAATGCCATGCTGGAGCACATAAAGTGTTTCAGAAGTTTAATTTATTGTTTTTTATCAAACAGTGAGGTAAAAATATCTGATCCATCCCCTAAAAAGGATACTGTTTAGTGGCAGGTGTTTTCAAAAGTAATTTTTAGGTCATTGATAAAATAAGTTGCTTTTAAAAACATGTCATAGAAAATTTCAGTCAACATGTAGTATAAAACAGCACCCCACTGTACCTATTTAAATGTTACATAATTTTATAGCCTTTTCCCTAAGATTACTGGAATCACAATAGTTAATTCTTTAGAGAAATAGAGTTAAAAGGTATTAAGTATAGCTGATAAAATGCCCTAAAGTTTATATTTTAATGTTTTCTAAAATTTATTTCACAGGAAGATGAAAATGAAGCTGAAAGAAAAAATATATCTCAGGAGCTCAGCATGGAACAGAAAAATCCAAAGAAATAAAGGATTTTCTGTAGTGTTTTGAAAAGTTTGCAACTTATGTAGTAGCAGATGAAATTTCTAATTGTAAAATGTTAAATTGTAAAATCTAATTTGCAAAATGTTCTCAATAAAGTCGTTGAAAATGAAATAGGAGCTTGCATTTGGAATTTGTATGTTTTTTAGAGCAATTTAAACCCTTAATAAAAGTTAGACCTTTAAAATCTTTTTAAAAATTTTTTTAACTGAAATTTGAGAATAGATATGGAATTTTCTCTTATCTGTAACCTAAATGTTAATACATCTGGGTGACCTAAAAGCAAAACTGTAAAAGTCTTTTTTCCCCTTACTAGTCTCTGTTGTGTTCTATGGCCTTAACAGAATTTCAATTATTAATGTAAAGAAAACCCACCATCATTCAAAATTGAACAAGGAATGCTTGCTTGCATGTGAAAACTCTTCAAAACAACCAGTGCCGCAAGATGAAATACCATTTTCTGATTTCATCAACTTATGTATGACATAATACTCTAGGATTTCAGGTAAAGGCTAAAAAGAAATGATAATTTAGTCTCTGTGGCAGAGGTAGTGCCATGACGTTTAATTCATAAAATATTCACTAAGGACCTACTATGTGCTAGCCCTACACACATTTCCTGGACATTTCAAGAACAGTTCCCCATCTGTGTTTCTTTGGCTTAGGGATTTTCTAAAATTTCTTTGATCCCTATCTTTATCAGAGTTCTCAGTAACCAGCTATTTTACTTTCCCTGGTTCTAATTCCCAAGCTGTCATTTGCCAACTACAGCAGGAGCAACGAATTTACTTGCTATTTGCAGAGCCAAATGTTTTTGGCAGATGTCTTTGATTGTTTAAGGCAGAGTTTCTTAAAATGAGAAGCAGAACTTTGGAGGGCTCGTAAGACAATGCCAGTGTACAACTTCTTCCCTATGAGAGTGAATCTGTACACTGGAATCTGTACACTTGCCCTGGAGCCATAGTTTTATCACATGCATCTGACAAGCTCAATGAAGGTGTGACAGTGGGCCGTGCTGGCAGCTATGATGCAGTGGGCTGAAATGGGAAAAACTGCAAGTAGGCAAGATAGAAAATTCATTGATGTGTAGCCTCAAATAGTGTAACTGTGGATATCAGGGAAACAGCTGTATCCCACAGATTGGACTCCCTGGAGGAATTTTGGAGCAAAGACTTTGAGCCAAGAAAAGCCTGAGAAGGCAGGTCAGAGTCTGAAGAGGGCCTTTGCAAATAAGCAAATACAAAAATTAATTTGACTTTTTTCCCATTTCTTTCTGTTTTTGAAATAGACATCAGTCTATTTCAAAATACCCATATTCACATAAATCAGAATTACCTTAGTAGTGTTACTTTTGAAAAGATGCAATAATACATGATTCATATCATGGCTGACATTTATTATATTTATTATGTTGCAGGTACTGTGCTGAACACTTAGTGTGCATTATGTCACTGATCATCCCTATTAACATATAAAAGATAGTTACTGTTACTTCTCCCATTTTACCAATAATCAATGTGAGGCTTAGGCGAAATAAGTTAACCAAGGTTATGTAGCTTGTAACTGGAATAGCAAGCCTTCAAAGGAGCAGGCCTTCAAAGTAGCAAGCCCCAAGTAGCCCCACCCCAGAATATCACATTTAATCATTTTAAAATACCTATTAATACCATCCTCTTTCAATCCACTATCTTCCCCCAAAATTTAGTCTTTCTTCTTAACACCTCATTTATCACCTGCTATCCTTCCTTTATTATTTCCGTTCCCCAACTTCTTAGCCATGCTTAATTCATTTCGAAGACTTTGGCTTAAGTGCAATAAGTGAAACAATTATAACTGCCATTCCACCTGCTCCAAAACATGAAAATCCCACTTCATCTTTTTCACATTGAGTTATGATGGAACAATAAGTATGAAAGCATTTTGTTGCTTCTGTACGATTTTTCAATAACTTTGGCCATATTTTTCAGTAGACTTTATTCAATTATTAGTGTGTTGTCATCTCGTCTCTTAATACTTTTATTTCTAAAATAAATTTTGAGTATGAGAGGCACAGTGACACTCAGCCACCCAACAGGCATTTTAAATATTTATATTTAAGTGATACTTTTAACCATTTAAAACCCCAGTTTCCCTTTTAAAAATTTTTTTAAAAATACATACCCGTTGGTTTAGGGCAGTAAGGAATAAAGTAGAATTTTTACTGTAAATTTACTGTAGACACTGTAAATTTCCTTTAGGGAAAATTTGCCGTGTGAATTTCTCAAATTTTTAGGATCCATACATTCATGCCATAAGTACATACATATAGATCTTGTTATAATGTTACACTGTTGCCCACCTTGTGGCTGTGATTAAGCTGGTCACTTTATTTGAATCAAATTATGCATATTATATATATTTTTATGTGATATAGAATATTACATATTGTATTAGCTCAGACTGTCATAACAAAATACCTAGGTTGGGTGGCTTAAACAACAGAAATTTATGTTTTCAGAGTTCCGGAGGCAGGAAGTGCCGGATGAAGGTCCAGCAGGTTTTGGTTTCTGGTGGGAAGTCTCTTCGTGGCTTGTAGATGGCAGCCTCGCTGTGTTCTCACGTGGTCTTTCCTCCGTGTGTGCACATGCAAAGAGAGCAGGCAAGCTCTCTGGTCTCTTCTTGGAAAGACACTAATCCTCTTGGATCAGGACCCCAACCTTGTGATCTCATTTAACTTTAATTACTTTCTTACTCCAAATACAGCCACACTGGGGCATTAGACCTTCAACATATGAATATTGAGGGGGATACATTCAGTTCATAACACATTATTTAAATAAGTCCAAGTGCCTCTGTTACAACAGTTCTGGTTATGTTAAGGAGAGCTAGAACAAAGTCCCAGTGAAACATCTATGGCAATATGGATTATATGTATCTAGGGTCCTTAGAAATGTTGATAATTGGAGTATGGTCTAAAAATTGATTTATAAAGAAGACAAACCATTGCACAATTAGATGTACCTGTTTTATCTCTATAACCCCATTTTTCAGCTCATTTCCTGACTCATACTAGATGTAACACTGCCACTATCAGTCAGCCTGGAACTGACACTATAGAATACCTAACAGACAAAATTCCTTTAAACTTCGTGATGCCTGTATGGTATCTACTCACTCAACCAAATTGTATTCTCTTCATTTCAGTTATTGAGCTATATATTTCTTCACATCTTCAAAGAATTTAAAAATAAAACTTTTAATCAGTATTTGTTTCTACTTATGAGTAGCATTTTTGTAAATTGTCTTCAGAATTCTACTCTTTCCTCAGGTCTATGGAACAAACAGAAGTAGGAAGAGGTGTTCTGCTGTTCTCGAATGGAAATTGCTGGGCACTAAGAGGCCCAAGTTCTTAGATTCATTCCATGAACCTATTGGGACCTACTAGATGCTATGCACATGTGTGTCACTGGGGATTCGATAACAAACTCCCTCTGCTGTCACTGTTGTGAAATTCTTAATACTTTTTAAAAAAGGGTCCCCACAGTATTCCTTTGCACTGGGTCTGCAAATTACATAGTGGGTACTACTAACATGTATTGCTTTTACTCTTTAAAACAATTCTATTGGAGTATAATTTACATAGAATAACATACACCCATTTAAAATGTACAGGTCAATAAATTTTGGCAAATGTATATATCTATGTAATCATCACTTCAATCAAGATGTAAAATGTTTCCGTCACTCCAAAAAGTTCTCTTGTGCAGTATTGCAATCATTCACACACCCCTACTATAGCCACTGATCTGCTGTCTTTCTTGATTAGTTTGCCTGTTCTAAAGTTTCATACAAATGGAATCGTTTTCTGTGTTCTTTTGTGTCTGTCTTTCTTTACTCAGCATAATATTTTGAGATTGATCCAGGTTACTGCATGAATCAGTTTATTCCTTTTTATTGCTGAGTACTTTTTAAATTGTATGAATATACCACAGTTTGTGTCTCCATTCACCTGTTGCTGGACATTTGAACAGACCTTATACAAATGGCCAGTAAGTACATGAAAACACACTCAACATCATTTAGTTATCAGGAGAATGCAAATTTAAACCACAATGAGTTACCACTGTATACCCACTAAAATGTCTGTAACTGTGTTGTCCAATACAGCAGCCACTAGCCACATGTGGCTGTTAAGCCCTTGAAATACGACTAGTCTGAATTAGATGTGCTGTAAGATTAAAATACCATATTTTGGTGACTTAGTATTAAAAAAGAATGTAAAATATCTCAATAATTTTATTCTGATTACATGCTGAAATAATATTTGGATAGATTTGGTTAAATAAAATATATTATTAAAATGAACCTCAACTATTTTCACTTTTTTAATGTAGTTCCTAGGAAATTTAAAATCACGTATATGGTTCCCGTTGTATTTCTACTGGACAGTCCTAAGCTATAATTTACAGTCTGATAATGAAACGTTGGTAAGGTTATGAAGCGACTAGAGCTCATACAAAGGCCTCAGCTAAGCCATGTCCAGACTCCTGACCCATAGAAACTCTGGAATAATAAATGTGTGTTGTTGTAAACTGCTAATTTTGTGGTAATTTTTATGCAGCAATAGAAAACTAATGGAGATATTACAGAAGAGGTTGAGGATAGGTTGCTGCTGTTGGCGAGTTAGGCATTCAGCAGTGGTAACCAAATCAGCCTTCAGGAGTAAACACTAATGTTACTGAGTTCATACACAGCCTCCATCCCTGCAGGATGGCCATTTTCTTCATGAGCCTATTGAAAACACACTGATGTGGCCATGGAAAGAGGCTGGCTGACAGCTAAAGGGATTGCCGCCTTGTCCACCTGATTATCGGTGCAAGTGTAAAATGGTACACCACTTTGGAAAAGAGTCTGGAAATTTCCTATGAGGTTAAACATACCCTTAATAATTCCACTATAGATTTTTACGCTAGAGAAATGAAAATATATGCCCATACAAAGATTTGTAAGATTTGTACATAAATACACAGATATTTTAAACAACTTTATTCATAATAGCCAAAAACTGGAGGCAATTTTTTTCTTTTTAAGTGAAAATCATACTTCACAATGGTATTTTCAGAAAACATTTGTCACACTAATGAGTAGTGTGGTTCACAAAATTAGTGTTTAATCCTTGATTTTCTTTTAGGGAAATTGGATGTATTGTGCAATGGTATTTGTAACAAGAGTATAAAAGTTAGAAGTAATTACTATCTACAAAAGATGCTAATGAAGATTTAAAAAGAAATTAAGCAACATACAAAAAAATTTAGCATCCAAAAAATAAGGTGATGCCTTATTTGAAACATTTAATGGAGTTAAAGCTCTTTAATGGTGCCATGTTGTGTTTTAATGATTTTTTTCGAATGGCTGTTGCAGTTGAAGATATGTTTAAACACAATTTAAAAATTTTAAATCATAACTATCTTCTGGATAAATTCTATCCATTTCCCTTAGTATCAGAAAGCTTGAGTGAGGGGGAAGCAAGATGTGTGCCCAGTTGCTCCAACTTGAGGTGTCTGTGAACTGCTTTGAGTTTCAAGCGTTTATGAACTTCTTTGAGTTGCATTTCCACACACACCAAAGAGGACATGCTCTTCCCAGGGTATAATAGTTTTTCATTTGTAACTTTCTGATCATCCAGATGAAATGAGGGGAGTCTAGGTGAATCTTTTGCTTCTCTAAAAAATTTTTGGAAGCAATAATTATGTTCGTATTGCTCATTTTGTGTACTTATATTTTTCTGTAAAACAATCACCAATGACTTTCCTCTAAGCATAAACAGTAGGAGGTGTTTGCTATATCTGTACTCTTACATCCATTATAATTTGTCTTGTTCCCAGATGCAACAAATGGTTGCTCTCTAAGTTGAATGTATAAAAAACAAAAAAAAGGAAAATGTTTCCTACAAATGCATCCCTCACATAGCTACATAAGATTTATTCCAAAGTCCATTGAGAAAGAAGAAATAAGTTCAATTAATTGCTTTGATATTTCCCAGTGCCTTGAGTCCCCGAGGCTTGCACACATTTCTATTGATTGGGTGCTAAAACCGCATGGGACTGGAGCAACTCACTCCTTCTGATAGTGGCTAAATAAGATTCACTCTGAATAGTGGAGGTTGATTAGAAACCTAGCCCATTTCACGTTACCTCAAGAAAACAATTCTTACGTAGCTACGAATGAGCAAATTTCATCCCCAGACTATCCTGAGCAATCATAGCAAGTAATAAATGTCCACCCGTGGTGAATTCAATATGGAGTCCATGGTTTTGTTATCCAGAGAGGAAGTTAAGTGCTAACGGCAGCAGCGTGAAAACACATGCAACTATGGCATAATTCTGATTTTAGAAAAACTATTAATTTCCTTGTTACAAAGCCAAGTAAGTACAACCCTTTAAAATTGTTGAACCATGAAAGCCATTTTCCTTAAGGGTTTTAAATTTGGGAACAGACTCATGAAATTTATAGCTTTAATGAGATATTCTTTGCCTGCAGCAAGATGAGAGCTAGATCATTGGTTTCCCAGCATGACACCTATGTGTTCTTGTGTGCACTTGATATCATTAGGCTCATAACAACACAGCCACCAGCACATTAACGTTAGAAAGGTTCACTTTTGTCTCTTGGTTTATGTCTTTCATTTACACCTACAGCATGCTAAATATCTCACTCTAGAAAATAAGATACACCCTACCTTTATTGACACTGTCAATGGAGTAAAAAAGTCACTATTTTCATATCTATATTTCAAGCCACAATCAATCAATAGATATGGTTTCCAGACAATAGATAATTGAATCAGATGTTATACGTGTAAGTCTGAATATGATAACCTTCCTTGTTCATACGTAAGGAGCAGAAAATGTGGATCTCTGTAATATGTGTGGGTTCCAACCATTATCATTTTTAATATTGAGTATAATTCCAAAGGCGATGCAAGATTATTGTTGCTTAGATGAATTCTTTCAGGGTATTCAGATTTCAGGGCAATGAGAAAGGCAGCTTTTTAAATAGTATCAGAAAGAGGTAATAACCACTGAAGGAATCTATCATTCTATCCTCCATGATGAAATAACATATGTGAAAGAGCTCTGAGGAAAGGATCAAATCTATGATTTGCAAAATATCATTATTATTTTTTCACGTTACACAATGAAATTCTGAGATTAAGGAACCTAATTCTATAGGGTGTGTCCTTAAATTTGTGCAAATGTCTGAAGGTATTTTATCTGTAAGTTTTTGATCTTTCTACCATTTATTATCATCAACAATTTCAGACATTAAGATTTTGCTATGCCTGCTTTATCTATATATTTTTTCTTCTCGCTCACTCTTTCTCCAAAGTATCATAAAGCAGATCCCAGACTGCAATGCTTTTTAACATATGTTTTTCTCCTTTCAACAATTCATTTCTGATTGGATATGTTTAATTTGTACGTGTTTTTCTATGATAGATGCACATTTTGTTTTGGTTTTTAATAATGTGAGACAGTCAATAGCTTGATATGGTAATTGAAGATTGGACAACAGTATGTTCTGCCTTGTGCACTTCAGGCCACATTTTTAGTGAGATTCAAAAGAAGACATTTGTTTTCAACTTTTTTTAATGGTGATGATGGAAGAAGCAGAAATTATACAGAATATCAATTCACAATTGCATTTTTGCACCTTAGGCAGAAAAATAGAACTAACCAGAGCTGCAAATCATAAAGGAGAACACATTTCAATCTCCAGAGCACTGTTGAACCAAGACATCTTATACTAATGAAGGACAAAACTGGTGCATTCAGCAAAGCCTTCAAAAACACATCTTGTTAGTAAAAATCAAATTAACAAATGGAACATCTGTTCAGGGTTACGATTCTTTCTCTTGTTTTTAGACTTTTTGGCAAGTATCTTTTTGGCAAGTATCAATTTGGGATTTGAAATTTCACATTTGATTATGTCTAATTCTGAAAGTCAGGAACAGTGTTATGCAAAAGGTTTTAGTGGGCTGTTTGTCTTCAGTGCCCTTAGACACACTCAATTTGTGAGTTCCTTCTTCCCTCATCTCAGCCCAGGTCTGTCTTCCCTGGAGAACGACTTCTGCTCAAGACCTTTCCTTCACACCTGCATCTTTCCTAGACTCCTCTAAAATCAAGCTCTCCTTTACCTCCCCTCAAACTCAGGATCTCTTTCCCATGGTGTTCCACATTCTCCAATTAGTTATATGACAAGGGGACAGCTGATGAATATGGTGAATGAATTCTTCGTGAGTGTTTTAGTCAGGCTAGGCTAGGCTATGCTGTGGAAACAAACAATCCCTGAAATCTCAGTGCCTTAAACCAACAAAAGTTCACTTCTCACTCACATCACTGTCTGACGTGGATCAAGTGGCTCTTCTCGGCAGTTCTTCTCCAAGAACTGCCTCATGGATTTATACATTCACATTGCAACTTCGCCATTTGAGGGTTCACCATTTGAGAGAGAGAGAGAGAGACAGAATCTGATGGGGGCGACAAAAATGGACATAGAAAATTGTCATGATAAGTGCTCCAATAGAGGTTGGTAAAGGTGCTATAGATCACAGAGGGGAGCAGCTAAATCAGCTCAGAGGTGGTAAAAACACTGCATAAAAATAGTACTTGAGGGGCCAGCCCACTGGCATAGGGTTATGTTTGGCACTCTCTGCTTCAGCGGCCCGGGTTCGTGGGTTCAGATCCTGGGCATGGACTTACACACCATTTATCAAGCCATGCTGTGGTGGTGACCCACATACAAAAAAATAGAGGAAGATTGGCTACAGGTGTTAGCTCAGGGCCAATCTTCCTCACCAAATAAAATAATAATAATAATGATGATGATAATACTTGAGCCTGGCTTTGAAGACGTGGGATTTTATAAGAAGTAGTTGTGGGAATAGTGTTTCAGAGAGATAAAATAGCAATATGCAAAGGTAAAGAGTTTTCAAAGGTTAAAGATGATTCAGCGTGTCAGGATCCAAGAGACTGCAGGGCAGGAAGTGCTAGGAGCTGTGTCTGGGAAGATAGGATGAGGTTTTCTTGAGAAAGGCTTTGCGGGTTTGTTAAGACACTTGGATTTAGTTCTATAGAATTGAACATGTATTAAAATCAAGTGAGAATGAGGAAATAGTGGTGATGGCTGTACAGTATTGTGAATGTAATTAATGCCACTGAATTATACCCTTTAACATGGCAAATTTTATGCTATATATATTTGTTACCACAATTTAAAAGATCAATAATGGAATATACCAAAACCCATTGAAATGTACTCTTTAGATGGATAAATTGTATGGTATGTGCATTATATCTCAATAATGCTGTTTAAAAAATTTTAAAAATGTAAGCCTAAAAAATCATAAAATCACATGAGGAGCTTTTTAAAAACCTGACACTTGGTAGCCGGCCCCATGGCTTAGCCGTTAAGTGCACGCGCTCCACTACTGGTGGCCTGGGTTCGGATCCCGGGCATGCACCGATGCACTGCTTGTCTGGCCATGCTGAGGCCGCGTCCCACAAACAGCAACCAGAAGGATGTGCAACTATGACACACAACTATCTACTGGGGTTTTGGGGAGAAAAAAAAAAGGGAAAAAATAAAGGAGGAGGATTGGCAATAGATGTTAGCTCAGGGCCAGTCTTCCTCAGCAAAAAAAAAAGGAGGATTGGCATGGATGTTAGCTCAGGGCTGATCTTCCTCACAAAAAAAAAAAAACAAAACCTGACACTTGAGCCCCATCCAACGATCAATTCAATCAGAATCTCTGGGGGTGGGCCGAACACCCAGAGGCTTGAAGAGCACTCCAGGTGACTCTAATGTAGCATCACGGTGCAGAGTCGCTGCTGTAGGCAATAAGGAAGCAGTGAGGAATTTTAATCAGGGGAATAACATGATCAGATCTGCATTTTAGGAGCATAGATCCCCAGCTTTTCTGCTCAGATCTCTCAGTAGCCACATGAATGTGTATAGAGACTTTACTCATAATAGTCCAAACCTAGAAACAACTCAGATGTCCCTCCAGTGGCAAATGGATAAATAAATTCTGCTATATTTATACAATGGAACACCAGTCAGCAATAAAAAGCTCCCACTACCTTGATCGTATGAACTCGGTGTTTCTGCCGCCGCAAGCTCTATTGGCCGAGGCACACTCTGCCCTTATTTCCTTTGGGGCTTGTCTGCTGCCCAGCCAAGCTTTCCTATTAACCTCAGCAATGTCACTCTCCAGTTGTCACTCAAGCCAGAAACCTCATTCATTTTTCCTTCATTTTTAAAAGTTATGATTTACATTTAGTAAAATTCACACTGTAAGTGTGCAGTTCTGTGTGTTCTGACAAATCATACAGTCGTGTATCCACCACCACAATTAAGATAAAGAACAGTTCCATCACACCCCCAAATTCCCTTGTGCCCCTTTGTAGCCAACTGTCAATGTCTCCTTCCCACCCCTAACCTCTGGCAACCTCTAATCTGTTTTCTGTCCCCGTAGTTTTGCCCTTTTCAGAATATCATATAAATGGAATGACACAGTGTGTAGTTTTTTGAGTGGGGCTTCTTTCACCTAAAATAGTTCATCCATGTTGTTTCATGTGTCAGGAGTTCATTCCTTTTTATTGCTGAGTACTGTTCATTGTATGGATGTACCACAGTTTGTTTATCCATTCTCCAGTTGAGAGACATTGGAGTGGTGTCCAGGTTTTGGTGATTATAAATAAAGTTGCTGTAAACATTTGTGTACAGATCATTGTTAGGATGTAATTTTCATTTCTCTTGGGTGAATGACTAGGAGTAGAATTGCTGGATCATACGTAAGTATATATTTAACTTTGTAAGATGCCACTAAAGTGTTTGACAATGTCACTGTAACATTTTACATTCCCATCAGCAATATGTGATGGCTACGGTTGCTCCATATCTTCACATGCTCACCAGCACTCGGTATTTTTTGTTTTGTTATTCTTTGTTTTGCTTTGTCTTTAGCCCTCCAAAGGGGCACCTCATTGTGGTTTTAATTTGCAATTCCCCAGTGACTAATGAGGTTGAACACTTTTCATGTGCCTATTTGCTGTCTGTATATAATCTCTGCTGAAGTGCCAGTTCAAATCTTTTGCCCATTTTTCTATTGGGTTTTTGTTTGTAAAGTAATTTTTTATTGTCCCTGATTGCCTCTCTCTAACTATGATGGAGGCAGTCAGTTGTTCCTTCATTACAATAATCCAACTTTCTTTTTCCGTCATTAAATATCCTTCTAGCTCCTGCTTCCTGGAACTAGTAGCATCCTCTTGTTAATTCAGCCACGTAGCTTTCCTCATTTGAGCCCATTCTCTCACGAAGCTGAGGTCTCCGAACTCCACCCTTCATCTAATGAAGCTTTCCTCTCTGTTATTTGCATCCTGCTCTGGATAATTCAGACTTCCTCATCGATACCCATAGCTCCAAACCTGCATTCAGCCAGGGCTATGTTGCATTGTCTCTTTTTTTCCCCTCTGTTCCCCCAAATATCTTTTTCTCTCTTTTTCTCCCCATTCATGTTGAAGGCTTTCCTCAAATATCTGGAAATCCTTGACTTCCCACTCATACTTAAAGAGTGGGAACTATGTATGCAGGGCAGCCTGCAGGCTGGTGAGCTTCACCCCAGGAGGCTTTGATGGGAGAATCCTCCAGATCTTTGCACTTCTGATTCTTTTTTGAGGCTGGTCATTTCCTCCAGGAAGATTGCCACAGCGTCCTTCCTGGAACCGTGTGTCTCAGAACAGTATGCTGGGGGAGAAGGCTCTGGTGGGGCTACAGAGTCTCATGGCCCCACATGTAAACTCACTCAACCTCCTTGTGGTCAGTAGGGAGCCTCCCCTCTATCCTTCTGAGAGCCTGCTGTCCCTCCATCTGAAGACTCTCTCGGCAGGGAAAGAACTTCCTTTCTTTAGCTGGAGGAACACTCACCTGACTATGCAGGTAGGGGAAGTACACCTAGATGTCTGTTCTTCATTCATGTTTGTTTTCAGCTTTGCTCTTCACTCTAGCCTCCCATCATACCTGGTGGTTTCATTTCTTGAGTTTTTCTGGGGTTTGATACACATACTGGTCTGATTCTCATCCCTTTTTACAGGCACCGGGGCCTCACCTTCTCTGCTTAGCTAACATCTCGTCATGCTCTTTCCATTGTTCCAAATTTAGACTTTATTTTTTTCCTTGTCCTTGTGAATTCAAATCCTTTTATTTCTTTGCTGCAGTTTTACTGGGTCCTGGAGAAGCAGCAGAGAGAAACACGGGTTCAGTCTACTATTTGAAAAAACAAATCAGCCCTAATTTTTAAAAATAATTTTTCTCAGGATTGTTGTGAAATTTCTCAGTCAGATATAGTTTGTAAAGAATAAAATCACTCAAGCTTGTTTATGTAAAGGGAGATTTTATACGTGAGCACAGGGATGTCTCACAGACTCCAAGTGCCAGAAAGCCTCAGACAGGCTGGAATGGGGAGCTAGAAAGTCTTCAAGAATCGGGGTAGCTAATTGGCAACATTCCACTCTGCGGTCTTCCACCTATTTTTCTTACCTAAAATTAGCTCCCATCTCTTTCTGTAGAAACTCTCTTTCTGATTACTCATCAGCATAGGTTCTAAATTAACCATAACAGACCTCTGATCTTCTAACTGTAGGAACTTCTACTAATTCTAAAGCCTCAAAAGAGGTAATCTGATTGGCCCAGTTCTCAAGTCACATGTTTCCTCATATCCAATCAGCTGAGAGCAGGAAGTGGGAGGCTACAAACATAGTGACAGCTAGGGCCACTGGAAGGAGACATTTCTCCCAGACCAGGGCCACTTAAGACTTATCTACTACATGAAGATTAAATAAGTAATGGACATGATGGTGTTCTGGTACATGATAGATATCAAATAACATCTTTTTTTAACTAGTTCCAAATTTATGGAATATCATCTCTATCTCATCCTTTATAATTTCATTAAAATATTTTACTGCCAAATAAGCTTAAAAGGTATTATAATCTAGTAAGAAAAGAAAATGAAAGATAGTAATATTAGCCAAGTGGCTCAGAGAAGATACACATGGTGATGGAAACTCAAAGCATGAAGAGTCTGACTGTTTCCAGAGGCCCTGAATGAGAAGGTACTTAAGGTGCAAGGTCTTAGGCCAGAATCTACAACTCGATGACCAACACTCAGAGCAAGGCCAGAAACTTCTTAATGTGGCCAGAACAATGTAAACATGAAGAATCTAGAACCAAATCATTAATGGATTTAAAAATATAAATGAAGCTGTCCATATGAGAAGAAGCAGTTTTATTAAAAAGTAGGTCTAAATCTCAGGGGGAAAAAATGAAATATAAAATAGGAGGCAAAAATCTATATGGAGTTTAATTTCATTTTAAAGCTAATGTGGCTTTGCAATAATATTACTTTTCCCAAGAATCATATTTTCAACGATACTATATAGTGGTATTGCAAAGATAGAAATGATGTAAACTAAAAGATAAATACTAAATACTAAAGATAACACAAAACTAGGGAATTAATTGTTGATTTAAACACTCTTACAGAATTGGAAGCAATTAATTTTTTAAACGGGTAAAATCAAAAGGAATGTTATTTTCAAAACTTTGAGAACAAAAAAGTTAGACACAGATTGGACTTTAAAAATTCTAAGCATGTGCAAGAAAGATATATTTCTCTGGCTTGTAAAGGTTTGCATTTTCTGAAGTTCACTGAACAGACAAAATGTCAAAGGGAAATCTCAGCTCTTAGTGTCCATATTTATATGATAAAACATAAAAGAAGCTGTGAGCTTTCCTTAAAAAAGAACACAAAACACCACCACCTACAAAACCCTCTTGCTCTGTACTCATTCAACAACAATGTCTTTTTCTTCCTGGTTTAGTGCATCATGATCCACGAATCACACTTACCCTTTGATAAGCTGGCCTGGAGGTACAGGCTTGAGAGGGATGCAGAGGAACTCGTCCTATAGGGTCAGAGGAGAACAGTGACCACTTCTTGCAGGAAACTAAAAGAGGCAGGCCCCTGCTCTTTGGTTGACTGTAGGCCTGAGTGGAGAAGGCCAGAGGGAACACATGTACTGTCACCACTTCTAGATCCAACACTGCATCAGAGAGATTCTTTAATTGAAGCGCTCAAATAAATATCCCAAAACCATGTGTGCCTTTGCTTGGCAATCGTACTTCCTGCAGAGTCCCAATTCCAGACAGTCTTTGTATTTTATCAATTCTTCTACCTCAGGCTTGAGCTAGATGAGTGGAATATTTCTCTGCTCAGGATTCTCCTGACTCCTCAAGGGAAAAAGAGTGAACTCCCATTGAGGGGCTGGAGTAGGGAGTAACGGTGTGTTACTCAACTCCAGCTCAGTTTCTTTCTTCTAGCAAGGCTGAGACTATTTTTTTTCTCCTAAAGTGCCTAAAGGTAATCACACCTACCACCAAGAGAATTCATTTCCACCCACTACCCATCCAGGCTAGTCTATGTCACAGAGCCAGACCTACAACCCAGATTGTACTTCTCTGTCTGTGGTCCATTACAATATCAAATTCCCCTAGTGCTTTAATTTTTTTAAATTTATTTTAAAATAATTACCACTCTTTAGGAACATGTCTATTATATAAGAGAAGAAGTACCCAAGCTACTCTACAAACACATAATCCACAAATACTCATTGAAGCTCAGCTTTGCTAGACTAAATATGTTAGATGGGAAAGCAAGATGATACCAAAACTTCCAGGTAACGGTGGAAGATAAACTCTTAACGGTTGCCCCGGTCAAAGAAAACAGAGTCAGATGGTCATCAAATGTGGTAAGACAGAGTTTACTCAGGCTACTGCAGTAGAGGAGAGAGACTCCAGTATAAACTGAGTCCATTTCCACTGAAACAAAAAGCAGGAAGCCTTTTAAATGCTAGGTGTGATTAAAAAAAAGGACTGAAGGATGTTGTGCAGGGAAGTTGGTCAGTGTAATTAGGCCATCTGTGTCTGCCAACTGATGCTTATTGAAGTTAGGCTCCTACCACTGAAGACTGGGAGACAAGGACCCTTTCTTGATGATTACATTTCAAAGAGATGGCTCCCAGGTCCTTGAGAAAGACATTCCTGGGTTGTAAAAAATATGTTTCAAAGGGACAGAGAAAAGATTTACAATTGCAAGTTTTCCAAAGTAAATCCTCTACAAAAAGGGAGATCAGGAGACTATGGTCAGATTTTAGCTAGAAGAAACAGTCATTTCTTCTGGCAGCACGGAGCTGTCTCAGACAACCATTTTAAAGGGATTGGAATTGTCCTCCTAGGGACACAGTGTTGAGCTGATAGAAGACCCACTAGAGTTTGTTCAAGTGTCTTAATGTGAGTGGTGGACACAGTCATTTGTGCAGAGAGTTTTGCAATTCTTACCCCCATGATTCCTACCTCTTGATATTCTTGTTTTGTGTAATCCCCTCCCTTTGAGTGCAGGTGAGACCTATGACTTGCTTCTAATCAACTGATTTCAGCAAAGATGACGGGATGAACATGACTACATTTATGTAATTACGTTACATGAGATGGTAACACCCATCTTGTGGAGAGACTCTTGGCTCACTTGTTGGTTTTGATGAAAGGAGACCCAAGTGGCAAGGAACTGAGGACGTCCTCCAGCCACCAGCCAGTGAGAAAATGAGACCCGCATCCCACAATCGCAAAGAAATGAATTCTGCCAACAACCTGACTGCAGTGAACCCTGTCCCAGTCAAACATTCGGATGAGACCCACCCCCAGATAACACCTTGATTCAGCCTTGCAGAAAACAAAGCAAAGTGTACCCCAACTCCTGACCCACAGAAACAGAGAGATAATAAATGTGTGTTGTTTTAAGCTAAATTTATGGTAATTTGTTACACAGCAATGGATAGCTAGCACACTCAGTGCTTCCAAAAGCATGTTTAGTCGAACACTAGTCTCATATCAGGCCCCATGAAGAAAAAAAAAATGTTTCACATCCAAATCAGTTTGAGGAATGATGCAATCTATATCCTCCACCCCCTTAGAGACTCACAGTGCACTCTGTGTAATACAATGAAGAAACTTTGCTAAATCAGAGTTACCTAAATTTTTTTTCCGTTGTGGAGTCCAGCTCCATTTTGATTTTTTTTTTTTTTGTGAGGAAGATCAACCCTGAGCTAACATCCGTGCCAATCCTCCTCTTTTTTTGCTGAAGAAGACCAGCCCTGAGCTAACATCTATTGCCAATCCTCCTCCTTTTTTTCCCCTTTTTTCTCCCCAAAGACCCAGTAGATAGTTGTATGTCATAGTTGCACATCCTTGTAGTTGCTGTATGTGGGACACTGCCCCAGCATGGCCGGACAAGCAGTGCGTTGGTGCGTGCCCGGGATTCGAACCCAGGCCACCAGTAGAGGAGCAGGCACACTTAACCGCTAAGCCAGGGGGCCAGCCCCCTTGATTTTTTAACCTCTAGTTAAACGTCTTGTAAAACTAGTTTTCAAATTATCACACCACAAATTAGTGGTTGGCAAAGAACCTTCAAGCTGGGGAACGCATCCCCTCAGAGGTACATTAAGACCTGCAACAGGTACTTGCATGTGGTAATTTTAAGGGAATCAATTTCCAGGTTCTCACTTCTTTGTATTCTTTTTCCCAAACTAACCTGCCAGAGACTACTCCTGGGAAGGAGTCTTCAAGTTTTCCTTTCCCATTTTACAAAAGAAAGTCGTCCCTCCCATCCACCCCCAATAAATTTCTAGACAACAAACAAAGACACAATTTGAAACGTTGGTGTCCATGCTGAGAAAGTGAACAACCGACCATCAGACTGGGTATGGAATCCTTTCACAAACCAGATTTTCCTTTCTTTACTTTCACATTGCAGAAGAGCTTCTGGGAAGGAAGAAATTGAGGTGGCCACCTTTGGAAAATACAGTCTGCCACAAATGGGCAAATAAACTCATAAATAAAAGTCTCCTCATGGGTAATTAAAGCAAATGAAGTATGTCCAAGGGTAGGGCTAGGACATCCCCTGGGACAAGGTAAACCCATAGCTCTGAGCTGCTTTTCCTGAAGCCTGCCAGACTGGAAAGAAAGAGGCTTAAAAAATTCCTGGTGTTCACACATAGAGTTAATTCTTACTGTGGGGCGGGGAGGGAGTGGGTGATGGGGAAGGCCTATTCCATGACCAATATGTTCACACTGAATCCCCACAACCACTTCAAAGGTAAGGGGAATTATTACCCATGTTTTATAGGTGTAGAAAACTATACTTTAGTGAGCTGCAAAACTAGGCCTTGAAACCAGACTTGGGGCTCCAAGTCCAGTATGCTGTTAATACCATACCATCAAGTGGGCCTTGCCCACTACAATAGGAAGGCAGCCAACCAACTCTTGTTTTCTCCCTTTAAGGCAACACTTTCGTTTCCTTTATGGAGATTTCACTTCTATAAAGGGATCTGGGGAGCATTGGGCTCCCAGGGTGATTCAGATGCAACTCAAATCTCTGAGATGTAAGCCTGTTCGAGTTGTATTCTTAACTCTAAGCATAACGGCAGGCCATTTTTTAGCTCATGAGATGTCTATAGAAAGACTGATGAGATTCCAATGATCAGAAAATGCTTTTCCAATAAATATGATATAACTGTTAAATATTTACAGAAACTGAAAATACAATATCATTTAAATGATGTACGTCATTATAAGAACTGGGACTCGCCAATTTGGCCTTACTATGATTTTGTTTATCCATTCCTAAAGTGTATTCAATAGTTACATAGCACATGAACAGGTTAAGTAAAATACCCAAGTGTTTCACTGTCTCTGAACAAAACATACCAGGAAAAAACAATGACAAGGGAAATTGCAATTTTCCCAGGAATTTCTCTTATCAAATTAAATAGAGAGGCACGTATAATCTATGTATATAAATTTCTTTCTTTTTATCTGGGCTATTCTCTAAAGAAGTAGAAATGGCTTATAAAATGTATCGATAAAATAGAAGAAAATAAACGTAAACAAGTAAAATCAGGAACAGGTAAAACATAAATTAGGAACCAAGATCAAGACTGGAGAAAAGCAGAATGCAGACCAGTAGGTTTCACTGAGTTATTAAAGTTGAGTCACAAATTTGGCTCCGAGCTTCCTGGAGGCTAAGCAGCTAGAAATTAATGAATAGACTAACAGATTTTGATATGTTATCGGTAGGAAAAATATATTTTCCATTAGCTGTCTAATTCTTTAATACTTCACACTAAATATTGTTTGCAGATAAAGTTTAAATCTGGAAATTTTTGTGGAAAATAAAGGTTTTGCTAATTAGAAGGAAATGCTTAAAGAAGTGTGCTTATAAAAGTGTTTCTCATTATGAAAACTGATGGTTTCAAAAAACATATTACGATAAGGAAGAGAGTTTCAAAGTGTTCGCAGGTTAATCGGGAAAAGTAACCAAGGGCCTGCTGCTTTGAAGGTTTAATCCAAGATGCTTATCCAACATCTTTGTTGAACAAATCTTGCAAATAAGGCCTTCTCAGAAGATTCACAGCCTTTTCTGTGGGAGCTTGAAATGTCAGCAGAACAGGCTTTCTGATGATATTATGCAGGCATAACGTCCTAACAGTTGGGGTGGGGGTAGGAGAGGAAGATAGTAAAATTGTTCTGTTGCCTGATTTTTATGCTATCCTACATACCAGCTCTCCTGGCAACGATGATCGGCATAACATAAAGAGAAAGCAAAACAAATAAATCAACCAAAAAAGAAAACAAAGCTTGACAAGAGAAGCACAAATCCACAGTTCTCAACAATTTCTAGTATTAAAGGACACATTTCAAAAGAGAATAAAATTATGACTCTCATGCAGATAAAAAATAAGCATACATTAAAGATTTTTTTAAACTCACTGGTAATGAAGGAACCAGGCAGATGTTACAACTGGTTCAAAGGAGAAGCGAAAGAACGGATACATTTACAGATCAGAAATATTGAAATAAATTTTCAAATGGAGCCATAAGTGGCTTTTCCATGGGGAGGATGGCTGGTCCCCTACCACACAGAATTCCTTTGCATGTCCATAGACGTGTATGATTTGCTTTGCCATCAATTGTAAAATAGCTCAAAGGCAATGAAAGACTAGAATCAGATACCCCTAGAAAGGGGTCTTTAAGTGATGCGCAGTTTTCCACTGGAGACACCATAATCTTATTTGCTTGTTCTGAATTTCCTTATACTGCTAAGTGAATATGACCTCCATCCTGGACACCTCACTAGTACCAGCATTACCTACCTCTTGGGCATTTTGAAGCATAAGATGCTCTTTATCTTACTTCCTGGGATTCGTAAATGGAACAGTGGTCTTCAATCTTCCACGAAGTAAACAAAATAGAGAGTTCTGAGCAGAGTCCTACTGATCTGTGGACCCTCAAGATTTGCCCTAGTAACAGATCTTTTGATGGCTGCCTTTGACCTAAGACAAAAGCATTTGATAAATGGATGAGGTGAGTGAATGTGCAGATTTCATCAACATCCACAAATCTGTCCTGCAGGAACAGTTACTTAATGCTGCAATTTCAAAAGAATGCTTTAGTAATAACTTTAATTTTATATACTCAACAAATAAATAAAATTCATCAGAATTCTCTTTCTACCAGTGGCAGAGCCACTGTAGAACTCACCAAATTCATCTCCTCCTCCTCCAGGGTGCACAGCTAGACTGCATTCCCAGCTTCCTTTGCAGTGAGGGATAGCCATATGGCTGCATCCTGGCCAAAGCAGTGTGGGTAGAAGTGATTGCCCCACTTCCAGGCCCATGCCCCCCTACCCACCCCCCCACCAGCTGGATGCAGAACGCTCTGAGATACATAGGAGGAAGGAGAACTATTCTGAAAGGCACGTAGGTCACTGAATGACCACAAGCTTTTGGACTTTGTGTGAGTGGGAGATAAACATATATTGTATTAAGCCTTTGAGATTTGTGATGTATTTGCAAGAGCAGCTGGTATTACCTTAACAAACACACATCCCAAATTTCTTTTGAATTTAAATTTTAAAAAATAGGCAATATATTCACATTGTTTAACAATCAATATGATATAAAGGGTGCACATTGATAATCTCACTCCCACCTCATTTCTGTACACACTGCTCCCTGCCCCCCTCTCCTCTGCCCTATAGTAAACTGCTTTAATAATTTCTTGGCTATCTTTCCAGTGTTTCTTTATGCATACAACATAAAAGTACATACAAATAATATACGTGGGGCCAGCCCTGATGGCCTAGTGGTTAAGATCGGTGCTCTCCACTTCAGCAGCCTGGGTTCAGTTCCTGGGCGTGGACCCACACCACTTGACAGTGGCCATGCTGTGGCGGTGCCTCACATACAAAATAAAGAAAGATTGGCCGCAGATATTAGCTCAGGGAAAATCTTCCTCAGCAAAAATAATAATAACAACAATAATAATAATAATCATATATGTGAATATAATCTTTTCTTCCCTTCCTAGCTCAAAAATAGCATACTATTTAAACTGTTTTACATCTTGCTTCTTTCACATAACAAAATATCCTGAGGATCTTTCCATTGTACTACATAAGAGCCTCCTCACTCTTTTTATAGTTGCATGGAATTGCATTGGATCGACTACTATAGATTAACAAGTGATCTATTGATGGACACTTGTCAACGCATCTTGCTGAAGGTAGATGATATAACTGGAATAAATCAGGGCCAGTTTAGGATTTAAGCCTAGTCCTAGATGACTGCAGACCACAGGTCCTACCACACCTTCTTCAGGAAGACAAGTACCTAGAAGAATGTTTTCTTTTATTCACCAAAAACAACAATATGACACACATACAGGGAGTCAGATAACCAAAATAAAGTGAGGATGAGGTTGAGCGGAATTGTCCTCATCACACCAGGTGGAGGAGAAAGTCATGGCAGCCTCATTCAGCTGTCTGCCACAGGTTATCTGTGTCAACAGAGCATTAGCACTGTATTTGTATTCCAAGGGCCTCCCTATCCTATTCCTTATGAAACAGCATTTTTGAGGCCATCGTTACTCTACACATCAGAGCCAAATTTTTTAGCTTCTAGCTCTCACTGCTGAAAGAACAAAAAGAATATGATTTTTTTTCTAATTTAAAAATCCGGGAGGCGGAGTCAAGATGGCGGCATAAGCAGACTCGGAACTCACCTCCTCCCGTGGACACAGCCAATTTACAACTACTCGTGGAAAAATTACCCCTGAGACAGAACTGAAAACTGGATAAGAGGAACTCCTGCAACAAGGCACAATCCTAACTGAGGTGGAAGAGTCAGAGACTCCCTTCTGGAGAGGAAAAACGCCGCCTTCACAAGCCGCCAGCGTCATGGCCGCCGGGAGCAGCTCACAGGTACGCAGCCTCCCTGGAGGCACGGGGCCCTGAGCCAGGGAGCGCCCCCACTGTGGGCATTTTGTGGACCCAGCACAATCGAGACCAGCGGCATAATATCTGACTTTGCCTGCTACTAAAACATTGGGGAGTAACCCCAGAAAACCCGGTTCACAAAGAAACTAAAACCGGCTCTTAAAGGGCCCACGCGCAAACTCACCCGTTTCAGAAACATCCTAAAATCACCAGAAAGAAAGGTGCACAGTGCTTTGGTCACAAGAGACTCACCTAATAGACCTGAGTGCATCTCAGTGAGGGGTGAGACCTCTCCAGGGACTGGGACATTGGCGGCGGCCATTGTTGTGGCCTGGTGTGAGCGTGGTGACACAGACGCCATGGGAGTTCTCCCTGAGGCCTGCTAGCAGAGGTCTGCCCCACCCGCTAGAGCACCGATTTAATCCAGCTCAGCCAGGGCAGGCAGCCCACCCTAGAGACTGGCCCCACCCAAAAACAGGCCCTCAGGCAACTTGTGGGCCTGCATAGATTGGTGACTGAATTCTCTGCAGCCTGGCAACTGAGCCGACTTGAGCGGGGGCAGGGTGTGCACAAGGAGCGGGTGGAGAGTGTGGGGTGGTGGCGGAGTGTGTGGGGCTCCCGCCGTGGAGAGATTGGGTCCGCTTGGGGAGGTCGGGGCGCTCACACGGGGCAGGACTGTGTTGACTGTGTGTGTGGACCTGTGGGCAGCAGGGCTTGTCAGCTGCAGAAGACTTGTGCTTCTCAAAGACCCACACAGGAGGTTTGCCCCACCTTCCAAAGCCTGAAACAATTGGGTGCTCCTGTGCCTGAGGCCAGCCCCACCCAGCTGCAATCCTCAGAGAGCTGACAAGAGACATACAGGCTGGAGGCTTGCAGCAATTGTAAGGCCCTGAGCCTAACAACCTGCCACGCTGGGGGCCTACTCACTCAAAAGAAATACTGCAACACAAATGTGGTATTAGAACTTGCAGCCAACTGTGCTGGGGCTCCCCACACCTGATAAAGAGACTGAAGGGCCCACAACTACAAGCAGCTGAGCATTACAACAGCTGGCCAGGAGCATAAGTCAGCTTCCCTGGGCGCCTACAGAGAGAACAAACAGGCCACAACAGAAGGACACACGTAGCCCACATAGGGGTCAACCCTGGAACATTGAGAACTGAGGGAAGCACACTGGAAGCCTCCTAAGGCATCACTTACATCTGATCACCTATCCAAGAGCAGGAGACGTAGCTGACCTACATAATACGTAGACACGAGCACAGGGAAAGAGGCAAAATGAAGAGGCAAAAGAATACATTCCAAGTAAGGGAACAGGACAAAACCCCAGAAAAGGAACTAAGTGAAACAGAAATGAGCAACCTACCTGACAGAGAGTTCAAACTAAGAGTGTTAAGGATGCTCACTGATCTGGGGAGAAGAATAGATGAACTCAGTGAGAATGTCAACAAAGAAATGGAAGATATAAAAAAGAACCAATCAGAAATGAAGAATACAATACTGGAAATGAAAAATTCATTAGAGGGACTCAAAAGCAGAGTAGAGGATACAGAAGGACGGATCTGTGAGCTGGACGAAAGACTAGAAGAAATTACCCAAGGTGAACAGGTAAAAGAGAAAAGAATTAAAAAGAGTGAGGACAGTCTAAGGGACCTCTGGGACAACATCAAGCGCACTAACATCCGTGTTATAGGTGTCCCAGAAGGAGAAGAGAGAGACAAGGGGGCAGAGAATCTATTTCAAGAAATAATAGATGAAAACTTCCCTAACCTAAGGAGGGAAACAGACATCCAGGTACAGGAATCACAGAGAGCCCCAAACAAGATAAACCCAAAGAGGCCCACACCAAGACACATCATAATCAAAATGTCCAGAATTAAAGATAAAGAGAGAATCCTAAAAGCCACAAGAGAATGTCAAGTTACATACAAAGGAAACCCCATAAGACTATCAGCTGACTTCTCAGCAGAAACCTTACAGGCTAGAAGAGAATGGCATGATATATTTAAAGTGCTAAAAGGAAAGAACTTACAGCCAAGAATACTCTACTCAACAAGGTTATCATTCAAAATGGAAGGAGAGATCAAAATTTTCGCAGATAAGCAAAAATTAAAGGAGTTTGTCACCAAGAAACCAGTGCTACAAGAAATGTTAAAGGGACTGATTTAAGGGGAAAAGAGAAGACCACAAATAGGAAAAATTATCTATTTCCATGATTAGAACGTAATGGATACAAATGCACAAAAAAGAGGTTAGATATGATATCAAAAACATGAGGGAGGAGGGGAGTTAAAGAGTACAGCTTTCAGACAGAGCTCAACCTAAAGTGACCATCAATTCTGTACAGAAGAAGAAAGGAACAGAGAAGGACTACTAAAACACTGAGAAAAAAAAAAAGTTAAAAAATGGCAGTAAGTACATACTTATCAATAGCTACTTTAAACATCAATGGACTAAATGCTCCAAATAAAAGGCATAGGGTGGCTGACTGGATAAAAAAACAAGACCCATATATATGCTGCATACAAGAGCCACACTTCAGACCTAAAGACACTCACAAACTGAAAGTGAAGGGATGGAAAAAGATACTCCACGCAAATGGCAATGAAAAGAAAGCTGGGGTAGCAGTACTCATATCAGACAAAATAGACTTTAAAACAAAAACTGTAAAAAGAGACAAAGAAGGGCATTACATAATGATCAAGGGAACAATCCAACAAGGGATATAACACTTGTAAATATCTACACACCCAATGTAGGTGCACCTAAATATGTAAAGCAATTATTAACAGACATAAAAACAGAAATAGACAGTAACACAATAATAGTAGGGGACTTTAACACTCCACTTACACCAACGGATAGATCATCCAAACAGAAGATCAATAAGGAAACATTGGCCTTAAATGACACACTAGAACAGATGGACCTAGTAGACATATACAGAGCATTCCACCCAAAAAGCGAAGAATACACGTTCTTTTCAAATGCACATGGAACCTTCTCCAGGATTGATCACATATTAGGCCACAAAACAAGTCTCCATAAATTTAAGAAGATTGAAATAATACCAAGCATCTTTTCTGACCACAACGGTATGAAACTAGAAATCAACAATAGGAAGAAAATCAGAAAAGCCACAAATACGTGGAGATTAAACAAAATGCTACTGAACAACGACTGGGTTAACGAAGAAATCAAAGAAGAAATCAAAAAATACCTGGAGACAAATGAAAATGAAAATACGACACACCAGAATTTATGGGATACAGAAAAGCGGTTCTAAGAGGGAAGTTTATAGCGATACAGGCCTATCTCAACAAACAAGAAAAATCTCAAATAAACAATCTAACAATGCACCTAAAGGAACTGGAAAAAGAAGAACAAACAAAACCCAAAATCAGTAGAAGAAGGGAAATAATAAAAATCAGAGCAGAAATAAATGAAATAGAGACCAAAAAAACAATAGAAAAAATTAATAAAATCAAGAGCTGGTTCTTTGTAAAGATCAACAAAATTGACAAACCTTTAGCTAGACTCACCAAGAAAAAAAGAGAGAAGGCTCAAATAAGTAAAATCAGAAATGAAAGAGGAGAGGTTACAACAGACACCTCAGAAATACAAAAGATTATAAGAGAATACTATGAAAAGCTATATGCCAACCAATTCGACAATCTGGAAGAAATGGATAAATTCTTAGAATCATACAACCTTCCAAAACTGGATCAAGAAGAAGTAGAGAATTTGAATAGACCAATCACCAGTAAGGAGATCGAAACAGTAATCACAAACTTCCCCAAAAATAAAAGTCCAGGACCAGACAGCTTCCCTGGTGAATTCTACGAAACATTCAAAGAAGACTTAATACCTATCCTTCTCAAACTCTTCCAAAAAACTGAGGAGGGGGGGAAGCTCCCTAACTCATTCTACGAAGCTGACATTACCCTGATACCAAAACCAGACAAGGACAACACAAAAACAGAAAATTACAGGCCAATATCACTGATGAACATCGATGCAAAAATCCTCAACAAAATACTAGCAAATCGCATACAACAATACGTTAAAAAGATTATACACCATGATCAAGTGGGATTTATTCCAGGGATGCAGGGATGGTTTAACATTCGCAAATCAATCAACGTAAAACACCACATTAATAAAAAGAAGAATAAAAATCACATGATCATCTCAATAGATGCAGAGAAAGCATTTGACAAGATACAGCATCCATTTATGATAAAAACTCAGAATAAAATTGGTATAGAAGGAAAGTACCTCAACATAATAAAGACCATATATGACAAACCCACAGCTAATATCATCCTCAATGGTGAAAAACTGAAACCTATCCCTCTAAGAACAGGAACCAGACAAGAATGCCCACTCTCACCACTCCTATTTAACATAGTACTGGAAGTCCTAGCCAGAGCAATCAGGCAAGAGAAAGAAATAAAAAGGGATCCAAATTGGAAAGGAAGAAGTGAAACTGTCACTATTTGCAGATGACATGATTTTATATATAGAAAACCCTAAAGAATCCACCAGAAAACTTTTAGAAGTAATAAACGAATATGGTAAAGTTGCAGGATACAAAATCAACATACAAAAATCAGTTGCATTTCTGTACACTAACAACGAAGTAGCAGAAAGAGAAATTAAGAATACCATCCCATTTACAATTGCAACAAAAAGAATAAAATACCTAGGAATAAAGTTAACCAAAGAGGTGAAAGATCTGTACACCGAAAACTATAAAACATTTCTGAAAGAAATCGAAGAAGACACAAAGAAATGGAAAGATATTCCATGCTCTTGGATTGGAAGAATTAACATAGTTAAGATGTCCATACTTCCTAAAGCCATCTATAGATTCAATGCAAACCCTATCAAAGTTCCAACAACATTTTTCACAGAAACAGAACAAAGAGTCCTAAAATTTATATGGAACAACAGAAGACCCCGAACAGCTAAAGGAATCCTGAGAAAAAAGAACAAAGCTGGAGGTATCACATTCCCTGATTTCAAAATATACTACAAAGCTGTAGTAACCAAAACAGCATGGTACTGGCACAAAAACAGACACACAGATCAATGGAATAGAATTGAAAGCCCAGAAATAAACCCACACATGTATGGACAGCTAATCTTTGACAAAGGAGCCAAGAACATACATTGGGGAAAAGAAAGTCTCTTCAACAAATGGTGTTGGGAAAACTGGATAGCCACATGCGAAAAAATGAAAGTAGACCCTTACCTTACACCATACACAAAAATTAACTCCAAATGGATTAAAGACTTGAATGTAAGACCTGAAACTGTGAAACTTCTAGAAGAAAACATAGGCAGTACGCTCTTCGACATCAGTCTTAGCAACATCTTTTCAAACACCACGTCTGACCGGGCAAGAGAAACAATAGAAAAAATAAACAAATGGGACTACATCAAACTAAAAAGCTTCTGCACAGCAAAGGAAACCATTAACAAAACGAAAAGACAACCTAACAATTGGGAGAAGATATTTGCAAACCATACTTCTGATAAGGGCTTAATCTCCAAAATATATAAAGAACTCATGCATCTCAACAACAAAAAAACTACCAACCCAATTAAAAAATGGGCAAAAGACCTGATCAGACATTTCTCCAAAGAAGATATACAGATGGCCAACAGACACATGAAAAGATGTTCAAAATCACTAACTATCAGGGAAATGCAAATCAAAACTACAATGAGATATCACCTCACGCCCGTCAGAATGGCTACAATTAAGAAGACAGGAAACAACATGTGTTGGAGAGGATGTGGAGAGAAGAGAACTCTCATACACTGCTGGTGGGAGTGCAAACTGGTGCAGCCACTATGGAAAACAGTATGGAGATTCCTCAAAAAATCAAGGATAGAACTACCATATGATCCAGCTATTCCACTGTTGGGTATTTATCCAAAGAACTTGAAAACACCAATTTGTAAAGGTACATGCATCCCTGTGTTCATTGCCGCATTATTCACAATAGCCAAGATTTGGAAGCAACCTAAGTGCCCATCAAAGGACGAATGGATAAAGAAGCTGTGGTATATATACACAATGGAATACTACTCAGCCATAAGAAACGATGAAATCCAGCCATTTGTGACAACATGGATGGACATTGAGGGTATAATGCATAGTGAAATAAGTCAGAGGGAGAAGGTCAAATACCGTGTGATCTCCTTCATTAAGTAGTAGATAATAACAACAATAAACAAACACATAGGGACCGAGATTGGATTGGTGGCTACCAGAGGGGAACGGGGGGAGGGAGGAGGGTGAAAGGGATAATTGGGTACATGTGTGTGATGATGGGTTGTAATTAGTATTTTGTTGGTGAACATGATGTAATCTATGCAGAAATAGAAGTACAATGATGTACACCTGAAATTTTTACAATGTTATAAACCAATGTTACTGCAATAAAAAAATAATAATAATAAATAAATAAAATAAAATAAATAAAAATCCGTAGCTCTTGGCCTCCATTCTCACTTCTCTCTCTGCCTCCTACACATTTTCTCTTGGATGTCTAAAACCAGACTCTATATGCTCACCTTCCTATTCCTCCTGGACTCAAAGTCAAGGAGCCATTGTTGAGTATGCTGTACTCAACAGGGGCTAAGTCTTAGTGATTCTTTGCTCACACTCCCTCACACTAGGCAACGTGGAGGAGGCAAGATTTGAATATAGATCTGTGTGATTCCAAATGCTGAGCTCTGAATGTGCTTCTAGGCTGTATAAATTAATTATTGAGGATGGGTTAGTGCACAGACGCTGTCCCCACACCAGTGTTCCCATCATCCTCAATAATAAAGCACAGTGAGACCACATTAAGGCATCAATCCTGGAAAAGCTTAGGAATTGGGCATTCTAGTGAAATTGTAGATCTTTCGATGTGGAAAGATTCCTAGAGATTAACTTGTCCAAGAGGCTCCTTTCACAGATGAAGAAACAGCATTAAAGAGGATGTGCCTTGCTCAAGAGTCCACATAGAACGAGTGACAGAGATTTGGTCTTCTCATATCCATTACTTTTTTCTTTACATTTCATGCCCCACTTTCAAAACTTTGTATGATTAGCCATGCTTTTAACTGCTCTCAATTTAGCAGGTATATTAATGGGCTGTTTTGACCTGCCTAAGTAGGCCCTGGTTTAAGTAAGGCTGAAAGAAATCATGAAAAATTGTTGACCTTTGCAGCTGTGAGTGCTGAAGTTTCCTGTGCTGTTTTGAACGCCATGACGAGCTTCTTGGGTAAGGGGGGGTGGGGGCGGGGGTAAGGGAAGAACAGCTACCTGGGCTGAGATCTGGAGGATGGCTACAGACACTCTAGACATGCTATTCCCCTTTCTACCTCTTTCCTGAGCATCTGGAACGTTGTTGATTCCAAATCTTCTATGTCAGTATTGCAGAGCACGAGTGTATCCACGAGGGAGCAAAGGAGATAAAGACCCATTTTCTGTTATCATTTGGTGCTCAGCCAGATTCTTCCACCTCAGTATAAATTTGATATCCTACCCACAGGGTTGACCTATGCAGACTTATTTTCTGATCTGTCCAAAAGCTTATTCAGTCTGTTTCATCTCAAATCATGACTTTAAAAAAATGCAGGGCCAGAGTAAAATTGTTTGGCTGCTCCATCCTTGGAAGTGGGGGCAGGTCCAGGTTAGTCCTGCACTTTGTAAGTTCGGGCTCAGTTTCTTCTATTAGCCTGGGGACCGTTGGACATAAAGCATAATTTATTCATGATAAACAAAGGTGATGACACTGATTTTGTCTGTCCAAGGAAACAGCCTCCCTCCACTCCCAAGATGTTGGAACAGTATTCTCACCCATCTCTGACAACATGATCCCAAACTGGACCAATCATTGCATTACATCCCTTTGACCTCCCTCACAAATGAACATATAATCCAAATCTGAACAATAGGAGGCATTCTTTAGGATTTTCTCTGCTGGAACTAGCAAAATAATTTCTTTCTTCCTTCTTGCTTTTGAGCAATAAAGATACAACCTCAGAGCTGCCAGTGTCTTCCCAGATGTAGAAAATCCCCAAGCAATGATGAGAGCAGAACATGGAGTTCCAGGTTCCATATCCTGAAGACCCTGAGGCAACCTTGGTGCATGAAGTTCCTTCTTTGTGAGCCAAACGGATAATTTGCCAGGAAACTCCTTTTGTTTAGCACATGTTGGGTGTCTGCAAAATAAAGAGTCCTGACTACACACCAGACTCCCAAGAGGTTGTTTTCTAAACTAGGTTGTCAACTTAAAAATTTATGCTAAGAAATATAACTGCCGCGTGGATTGGAATATTACTATAGGCTGGTTAGCTCATTCTGTTCCCTAAGCACAGCCTATGTCGGAAACAAAATGATCATGTGAAGGTTGCTTCGCAAGTGCCATGTAAGGTTAAAAGGAGCAGGACCGTCTCCAGGGGTACTTTCTACAACCCATGGCACTTTAGGGACACAATGCCTGTTAAGTAGGGCAGAACAGTTCTGCCAGCTAAACAAGGTGCCACTCCCTTGCATAATTACTAGAGGCACATTGACAAATTCTTTTTTCCAACTTTTCACTCTAAAATTTATCAATCACCACACGACTCTGATCCCTTCATCAGGTATCATGTAGTTTTAAACCCCTGTGACTTTGCTCCTTGCCCTCGTCACCCTTCCTCCCACCCCCAAACCCCTCACTGCCGCTCACACCCTTTCTCTTCTCTCATTGTAGAAATCCTCCTAATCTTCTAGGACTTGATGGTACACATCAATTCCTCTGCAAGGCATTCCCATTTTTGCCCAAATGAGAGTTTAATCCCTCCGTCTCCTGTGTTTCCCTTTAAGAACAAATTGCACTCATTTTGCAGTGTCACAAGCTGTGTGTGCCTTGTGTCTCCTTCTAGATTATGAGTTCTTTGAGGACAGGGATTCAAACTTACCCATCCTTTTTGATCCCCAGTTTCTAACGTAATCCACTGCAAATAGTAGATGCATGAAATATATGTTGAATGTTAGACACATAGTCATCACTAAGTATCTGAGGGGGATTGGTTTCAGGACCCTCAACACCAAAATCCTCGAAAGCTCAAGTCCGTTAAATAAAATGATGTAGTATTTGCATATAACCTATGCACATCCTCCCGTATACTTTAAATCATCTCTAGATTAGTTATAATACCTAATACAATGTAAATGCTATATAAATAGTTGTTATACGGTATTGTTTAGGGAATAATGACAGGAAAAAAAGTCTGTACGTGTTCAGTACAGATGCAACCATTGTAGGCCTTTTGATTTGTGGTTGGTTGAATGTGTGGATGCAGAATTCGTGGAAGCAGAACCCGTGGGTTTGGAGGGCCAAATGTATTAGCACGAGTTACTGCAGGGTTTTTGGGTTGTGTTTTTGTTTTTGTTTTTAACTTACAAGATATTGTATTGATCAGGACTTTTTGGATAACATTTGACAGAAAATCAACCTAAATTAAAAGAGTTTGGCTTGGGGACCTCAGAAGCAGGCTTGAACAACCAAATGACAGAAAAGGCAGGAACACAACTGAGGCTTGAGGACAACTGGCCATGGGGTCACGGGCATCCTGAGACTTTCTTTCTGTCTTTTGCCTCTGCATCTCTCCCCACATACCACTGCAGAACAACTTCTTCCTCACACTGGGCAACGTGGGTGCTGGCAGTCTTAGAGCTGCACATCTCATAATGTTAGCTACCAACGACGAACTGAAATTCTCCAGCTTGAGATGGAACATTCCCAAAGAATTATATGGAATTATGTGGTTGATTGTGCCATTTGCCCCAATTCTTCACTTCTCCCTCAATCTTTGTCCTTTGGCTGTGAAGTTCTCCTCACAAAAGACAGACTACATTCCCCACTTTTTGACAGTGTTTGGATGAGGTGAAGACAGCAGTGTGCTGTCTTCAGGAGGCTTCTTTTGTTTCCATCCGTGCTTTTGCTCTTTGGCTATTCCAAAAGAAGAACATGCCCAGGCCAGCCCTCAGGTCCCCAGAGACAGATGGAGCGCAGCCACCTAGCTTGGTCCAGGCTGCATTTGTTGACCCAGCTACATCAGCGAGCTCAGCCAAGGTCATTAGAGCCACCCAGCTGAGCCCAGGCTCAGCCAGCTAACACTCATGTGACCCCCAGTTCCAGAAGAATACATGATTGTTGTTCTAAGCCACTGAGTTGTTAACCCAGCATTTTTGTGGCAATAGCTAATTGATAAAAACCAAGACCCAGCTTTGCACTTTTCTAGATGTGTGACCCTGGGCAGGATGCCTAACCATCTGGATTCTACTCTCCGCCTCTGCAAAATGGAGGTAACAAAAGTACCCATATCATAGAATTACTGTAACAATGAGTTAAAATGCAAAATGCCTGGCACATAAAAAACCTTAATATGATTTTTTTTACTATTATTACTGTTTCACATACCCACCCACAAACAATTGTAGCCAGGGATATGGGAAGGGTCTTGGGACTGGTCTGGCTTGGGCAGGTGTCCCTTTCTGGACCAATCAACTGTGGACAGAAGGGCAGAGGATCTGTGAGAAGAGAGTAGCTCCCATTTAACGAGATAGTTGGAAGTGGTAGAAGACGCATTCCCCAGATGATGTGGATGCTGATTCCACATGAAGATGGGAGGCCGGTTGGGCAGACAAAGCAAGAAGAATGTACCCAGTTATTTCTCGAATCATAGGTTCATTGGTAAACTCTGAATCACAAGAGATGGTTTCAGAGACAGCACAGAGCAAGCAGCACGATTTACTATTTAATCTTTGATCTATTTACTAGGCATTTAATCTTAGGGATTACTAACTTTACTTACATTCTTTGAATATTGGAGAAGGAAAACAGTAATTCCCATCTCCCAGTATGGTTTTAGGAATTAAATGAGCTAATGTACGTGAAACAAATGGTCTAGTACATGACGTATAGCAGGGACTCAATAAGTGGTAGCTGTTGTTGTTGCTGCTGTTATTCTTGGCTCCTTCCATGATGAGCTCTTTCTCATTAGCTTCCATTACAAGAGAGGAGCCTTCCTGACTTGGCCTCCTCTGTTTCCGAGGTTCTCTCCACTGCTTATAGCCTAAAGCACATCCTATTAAGATCGCGTGTGTGAAGTCCGAACGTGAGCAAGTTGCATCCATTCTAGTGCAGTTAATGCTAAACAGGTCCATGCCCCTAGTTTTTCAAAGGTGACAGGCTCAGAAGAAACCTTGTGATATCTGATCTGGAAATTCTTTTTAGTGCAGAATCTGAATTGCAAAGCTGTTATTAAAATCTGCAAATGATCAGCAATGGTAAATGTGTGATATTAACCGCCTCTAACCCTCTTTGTCTCCTCTTGGCTGACACTCCCGACTGACGCCGGGAAGCGGTGAGCAGCTCGCTGTGCTGGGCTGTAATTAGTGTGTGCCTGGAAATGCAGGTTGTTCACAAACAGACCTTTGCAGGGAATTGCTCATTATTCTGGTGATTTCAGGAAATAAAGAAAGACTCCAATTAATTTCCAAGCCCAAGAAAGAAAGAAGAGCAACAAGCAGTTTTCTTCTGGAAACAAGAAGGGAAGAAGGTGCTCAGACCCCGGTTGTCTGCCCAAGATCACAATGGATGGAGTGCATTTGTCCCGGCAGCGCATAAACACAGCCTCCATCTTGCCCAGAGGAAGGTGAAGGTGTGCCTCAGTGGGCTGGCCTTTCCCAGCACTAAAAGCAAATGCCCTTTGTCACACCACAGCCTGGCATCAGGAGATGTGCTGGGGAGGAGAGGAGAAGTTTGTAGTACTGGAATGAAAGGATTTACCCTGAGGAGGAGATGAACAAAGAAAATGTATCATGTCTCTACGTGGAGTTAAATAAACGGCCGGTCATAATTGTAGATACTTATATTTTCTAGATAAATTAACAATTTGTATCCTGATATGTATGTTTGAACGCGTGGTATGTTGGAGTGAGGACAGGGAGGAGGGGAGGTTGTAAGCAGAGTGCAGTGTGCTAGAATGTTTTAGTATGTTGCTGAATGTCAGGCAAGTGGAATCGTATGCACGATGGGTTGTCCTGGTGCTTTGCTGTTAGTTCATCAGAGGAGATGGGATAACGTCAGCAGGCTTAGACATCTCAGCGTGTCCCCAGAAATGCCACTGCACTTACTATCCTTTGAGAAAAATGGTGAATTCTCGGACCGGGAAGGGGCTGCAGTGAACTGTGGGGCTGCAGTGATCAGACAGGACCAGTGGTCCCGGCACCCGGAGCACATCCCAGTGGCTTTGTCTGGAAGACATGATCAATGGCTGTTTTTGAAAGATCTTGATTTTAGGTAAATTTACTTTCCCATCATGAGTGCCATGCTGTCAGAAAGACAAATTAATTTAACATGAGTGACTTACCGCTCCCTTATGAATTACTTTCCAATTGTTTTTAACAGCATCTCTTTATCTCCAGCCCAAGAAAACACAGTTGACCTTCAACAGCCTCTTTTATAAATGAACCCAATTGCAGCTCAGCTTTTCCACTTTCAGATCTTTATCTCCAGGCACCTTGAATCCCAGCTCATCTGAATGCAGGTCCAGCTGTCTCTCTAACGGTCTCTCTCCATTAATTAAACACTCAGTGCATGCCAGCAGTGTAGAGGATGAGGAGGCAGTTCTCCTTTAATCTACAAATGTTTATTTTCTTCTGGGGGGATTGGTTGGGAAAGATTAAGTGTATAGGAGGATAACCAGCTTATGGAGAATGCGCGTGCGGTGGTGGAAGTTTCCCGCCGAGTCACGTCAGGTGCAGTTAGTAAGCAGGAAGGCTGGCTCCTGATCCCTGCAATCATAAATTATGCAGTACTGGTTAAACAGGCGTCTTCCTCCATCTGGGCTGAGGAATGTGTCTGTGTTCTCCGAGTATTTTAATGAGTGCGTGTGAATGAGTTTACAGGGAGGAGTGAATATAACTCACATAGATGCTGACTCTGATATTTATGGGAGCCTGTCTGCACAGGAGCCAGGTCATGGCTTGTATATTCTTATCCTGCCACAGTGCATGATGGGACCCTCCTTAGTCCATTTACATTTTCCCTTGTTCCTCAGACTCATTCATCACTGAACTGTATAGAAACTGTCCTGGAATAACTAACAGGTTGAAAGTCGGACACAGCATTAGCTTTTTAAAAAATGTTCTTTTAAATACAGAAGCAGTATATGTGTGTGGTAGAGTATTACAAAATACAGAGGCCAGCCCCGTGGTGTAGTAGTTAAATTCGGCACTTTCCGCTTTGGAGGCCCAGGTTTACAGGTTCGGATCCTGGGCGTGCACCTATGCACCACTTGTCAAGCAACGCTGTGGTGGTGACCCACATATAAAAGTAGAGGAAGATGGGCACAGATGTCAGATCAGGGCTAATCTTCCTCAAGGAAAAAAGCAAAACTAAGAGAAGAAAAAAGATTATATTGCAAATACTTAGAGACTGAACGTCAATGCCTTAGTGTATATCTTTCCAGATCATTTTTTAAGCTTTTTTCTGTCTTTTGGGATATATATATATAGATATATAATAAAATTTTCTTTCATAATCCGCTTCTTTAGTTAACAACATCTATTTTTCCACTTCAGTATATTTTCATCTCCTAAAGTACCAGACCATACTCGCATTTTTATAATAGTCTCAAAAATGTCCTTTCTATCTGGTTTGTCTAAACTAGTGTCCAATCTAGAAACACATGTCGCCTTTTTGAGGTAGGTGCTGATAAAATAACCCTGCCCTTAAGTTTAGAAAGTTTTGTAAAATAAAATATTGTGGTGCTATGGTAGAATTTTATATGGAGTGTAGTGTTGGGTCAGAGGAGGAAGTGATCAATTCTTTCAGAGTGGTGAGGGAGGAGGGAGAAGGAGAGAGAAAAGTCTTCATTAATGCAGTGACGCTTGACCTGGGTTTTGAAAGATGAGTGGATGGCGAGGAACATATTCTAGGCTGAGTTGTATTGGGAGCAAGGGTTATAGGCATGAAAAAGGACAACTTGTTTGGGGAGCTGAAAGTCATTCAGGATGACTGGTGAGTGGGTATAAAGGGGTGAAGCCAGAGTTGGAAAAAGAGGAAGGGACAGATCACGGAGACCTTGTACATCAGCCTAGATGTTGTCTTCCCTGCTGGTTTTACATGGAACATTCCTGGCATGAACACAGCATGCTCAAATGTGTTCAAAATTTTGAATTTTTGGATGTATAAAACTGTGATTTAAAAAAAGCCAACAACTTTTTCTAGAGGGCAACTCCAGAGGGTTGTTACAATTTAGTTAGTGAAGACTCTGATTATATAAGCATACCTTTCACATGATTTACAAAATGCAGCTGTGCGTGTAACTTCTTTTGGGTCATGGAGTTGCATAAGACATTAAATGTGTGAAATGAAAGCAACTTAGAAGGAGGACTGATGAGACAGTAGGATTGGGACACCCTGGGCCTCTGTCTGCAGGAGGTGATAGGGATGAGTGGAAGAAGACTGCAGGAAAGTGGGAAACAGGAGTGGAGGGGTCAAAGCCAGGTCTGTTGCTCTTGGTAGCCCAGTTCTAGAGACATACGACAAGTCTTATAAAGAAGAACTAGAGACCAAGATGGATGGAGCTGTTTCCATGAGGGAATGTGAGGCAAGGGGCATGGGCAGAGGTGCTTTGGCACCCAGGTGCTGAAGGGCAGCATGATATTGGGGAGAAGAGCATTCCTCCACCTGCTCAGGAACACAGGACCACACCAGCTCCTTGAAGTTTGGGCAGATCAGGCGATTGCCCCCTTGATGGAGACACTCAAAGTTCTCACAGCAAACATAGCTGGTAGGACAGCATCTCCAGGTGCCTTTGCAGTTTGTAGTTAGGAAGGAGGAGGCTGGAGCAGACCAGAGAGAACATGACAGATGCTGCAACATAACTCTGGCTGGAACCGACAACTTGGTCTGTGAGTACTTTAGGGTGATCCCACGGAGACTACCCAAAGTAATTAGGTCAAACTTTATAGGGTACTGCCTAAATAGATGGTGTCAGTGTCACTGAAATTAGTGTTAATGTAGATATTGTGAGTTTCCACATGAGGGTAAGGCTTGGAAGATTTGGGTTACAAATAAATAATGCTAGGCCAGAAGTATACCTAGTTGGGTCTTGTGCCTTAGGGCCTTTAGCTTGTACCTGAAAGCCTCTCTTGTGCGTGTGTACTGCACCATCATGATGGTGTCCATCTTGTGGTCATATCCTCCTAAAATGTGTATTATTATTATGGATTACACAGTGAAGGTTAGAAACCCCTCGAGCATGAGATCTAATCACGGTAAGAGCCAGTCCTATTGCTCCCATCCACCCTGTGTTGGCTGCCTTATCTCCGTGCAAGTATTGATCACTGCCAGGGGAAGAGGCTGTATATTCAACCCCTTCTGCCAAAGTGAGGAGATTTATCTGAGAACGAGTAATGGAAGGAGGCCAGAAGAGGGGAAATATGACCAGGGATCAGCTCCACTTGACGAGACAGTGATGCCTGGAGGAGTCAGTGACACAAAGGAGAAAAATCGGAGCAGCGTCACGCTGCAGAGCACGGCCAGCAGCACCTCCAGGTGATGTATGATGATCCAGGCTGCCGAGCGCTGCCTTCCTAACGGGGCTACGTCGGGCTCTCGTGAACAAGCAGATTTATTGTATTGTCATTGGTGCATCACTGAGCCGAGAAGTTGTAAGGAATTATGGGTAATAGATTTTTGTTTTTTTCTGGTTGAAGCCAACAAACTGCCCCCTTTATCTCAGCAAGCAGGAGACTCAGAGACAGAGCAAATTGGAATTTATGCATACATTGCTTATGTTTCTATCCTTTCATGCTTTGTTATAGTATGTGTTTGACTTTTGTTGTTAAAAAATAATGCAATAAAAATAACACAAACTATAGTCTCATATAATCTAAGACTAAGATTTATCTTCTGTCTTTCCTGCTGTTCCTTTGTTTTTACAAATGATCTATTGATACTTACAATATTTTTAACAATTGTGAGCTAATAATAAAATATACCTGGGGTTTCTTTTTTTGAGAATTAAAAGAGGGAAGGAGCCATTTGTGACAACACGGATGGACTTGAGGGCATTATGTTGAGTGACGTAAGTCAGACAGAGAAAGACAAATACTATATGATCTCACTTGTATGTGGAATCCAAAAACAGGAAAAACACCCCCCTCCCCCTAAACTCATAAATACAGAGAACAGATTAGTGATTGCCAGAGGTGGGGGGGTGGGGAGTTGGGGGTGGGAGGTGGGCAAAATGGGTGAAGGGGGTCAAAAGTTACCAACTTCCCATTATAAAAAGTAAGTCCTCAATATATGTAGTATAGCATGATGACTATAGTTAATAATACTGTATTGTATATTTGAAAGTTGCTAAGAGAGTAGATCTTAAAAGTCCTCATCACGAGAAAAAGAAAAGTTTGTAACTATGTGTGGTGATAGATGTTAACTAGGCTTATCGTGTTGATCATTTTGCAATATATACAAATATCAAATCATTATGTTGTACACCTGAAACTAATATAATGTTAAATGTCAATTATACCTCAATAAAAAAAAGAAGGAGGAGGGAGCTTGATGAAGAGGGGTGGGGGGAGGTGTGTTCATGTATCCTGTTGGTGGCAAAGTCACTTGATGTGCTGTTTTGGAGGGGCAGTTTAAATACCTCACAGAATTCAAAATGTGAATTTCCTTTGATCCTGCAATTTTACTACTAGGAAAATTTCCTTACAGATATACTCATACAAACGTGCAAAGATAGATTGAAGGATGGTCACAGAAGCGCCCTTTAGAAGTGAAAAATTGAAAACAAGCTAAATATTGGTCAATAAGGGATTTGATTAAACAAATTCTAGTGCAATCTGATGAAGAAATATTAGTGAGCATTAAAATGAGTAGTGTGCTTTGAAAAAAGCCAACTGTAGGACATTTTGTGGAGTATGGTTCCATTTGAAAAACATCTACGTGTATGTACATGTATGTGATTGTATATGCCTAGAACATTTCTGGAAAGGAATGAAAACTCTGAACAATCATTCTTCAGGAAAATGTGACAGGGGGTGGTTGTAGAGGTGGAAGTTAGATACTGTTGTACAAAATAAAAAAATATATTACCAGCATCTTTTACTCATGTAAATTTTAAATGCACTCAAAAGTGAAGAACAAAAGGGAATATAATTAGTTTTCAGGATTTTTTAAAACACCTGCCTCAAGATGGGGGGGCCCATGACTGATTAAGGTACATCCCTGTAGCATGCTCTTATGTTGCACGTCCCTCTTCACTGAGGTTTCTCCTCCCTCTATTCACTTTCAGTATGATTTTTAGCAACTGCAAAATATGTCAATAAAGATGGAAAAATAAATCGAGTAAAAGTGATTGTGTAGAATTATGAGAAAACACCCAGAAATGGTAGAAAAATATCCTTGTTGATAGCTGTCAACCAAGACGAATGTGCTATCTACTTTCCACGGCCCTTTGTGACTGGCTGTTTCTGTATGAGGCTACCGACAATGCTATTTTGAACCAACTTATGGTTGTTTCAACTGAGATAGGCAGGAAGCTAGATATGAGCCGGGAGCAAGGTCACTCCACCAGGTGCAGCGTCCTAATTGCTGGGCAGCGGCTCTTCGGACGTGCAGCACTCCCCCTGACCCTGGTGGAGAATAGCCCCAAGCCTCATTATACTCTCATTTGCATTGCTGTTTTGACCCCCTTGTGGGGGGTCACCGCCAGGACAGATCCGGAGATGCCTATGTAAGGAAAAAATCTCTCCCTCCCGACGTGGGGGTGGAGACAATGCCCAGGTTGGCCCACCTTCCAAGACCCTCAAGCACCCCCGGGGCCCTACCTTCCAAAGCCACTGACCACCACAACTTTCATGCAGTTGCTCACCTCCAGCCTGCCCGCCCCTCCCCTTGGGGGTGTACTTTCGCTTTGCTAGTAAATCCTCCTCTGTTAGAACTTCCACTGAGTGTCTGCTCTCAAACTCTTTTGTGTCTGTGTACCAAGAACCTGGGACCTCACTGAACTGATCTGACGGGTGTCGGTGACACAACCACATTGAACTCCGAAGAAGTCAGGGTTGGAGTCCTTAATTTTCTTTCCTGTGTAAAGCTTGCAGGTGAGGAGAGCCAGGGCATTTTGGATGGAGAGCATCTTCAGTTCGCGGTAGGCATTTGAGCTGAGAAAGCACCACATCCTGAGGTATCACTCACTGTTTGATAGTACTTGTAAAGAAAATCTGTGCACAAAACCTGTACATAACTGGTTAAACTGAACTTTCTTGATCGAATGACCATTTTATTAAATTGTCCACATTTCTACTCCATAAGCATCGTTGAGCACTTTTATGTATCAGGCCCTGCTAGACACTGGGGATATATAGAGAAAGTGCATATTCTTATGGAGTTTACAATCTAGTTGGAGAAGTAAATATATGATACACAAATTATAATACAGCATGTTAACTGCAATGAAGTGAGTAGTTCCAAGGTATAGTCACCAGGAAACACACACACACTGATATTCATAACTGGAAAACACATGCCCAATTCAGCTTCTTTTCAGCTGAAGGAATCTACCACAGAGACACCATCTAAGCTTTTCTCAGAACGTACAGTACAATGTTGTAAAATCACAAGCTAATGCTGGGGACGGTGGTCTTGGGGGGAAACAAACCACAATAGAATTTTGTGACTGTCTATTTATGAAATGCATCCGGTTTTTATTCTTGAGGGGGTTTCCTGCTTTTCCAATTAACATTGCAATAAAAATCGGGGTCCCCTTGAGTGGTTTTCCAAATCTGTTCATTGAAAAAAAAACTTTTCTTCTAAATATTGTACAAGAAACAAACAATTAGATTTGGATTGTTCACAAAAACTTCTTAGGAAATTTTGAAGAAAAGGTAGCAGCTGTCAACGAATGAATAGGAGAGCTCTTAACATTGTTAAAGACCGTTAGATTTTTCCTTTCCATTCTGAGGTCTGCCACACTTGTCAGTTCCATTTACTTTTAATTACACCACATGAATAAATCACATGGGAAAACAATAGATCTGTGTGTGTTAATTGCATGTTGAAAGACAAATAGATCCAGCAGATTAAACTGAACAGAATAAATACGTGTGCACTCTTGAGTTATTTTTGTTTGGCCGTCTGTTTTAACAAGCACTACCCAGATTTACTTTTGCAGTGGTGTGAAAGGAGAACAAAAGGAATGCAATCGGTAAATCTAGGATTAGGTTCAACTGAAAGAATGGAATTAAGAATAAAGAGCCCAAAAGTTGTATAACAATTTTTTGTTCTGTAGTTTGATATTTGGGGCCATCTAGAATGTGAACTCTTTCTTGCTTTCCAGAAGGTTTTGGAGTGAGCCTTGCACCATCTGCTGGATCACATCAGGGTTTGCATATGCACTAGGAAGGGATCTGGAAAGACATCCAAATTCACATAGCATGTCTCTTGAGCTACTGGCCACAGCAAAGTACTCTTTATTCTGGCCTATAGCATTTTCATGTGAATATGTTTTATCTTTCTTCTGTCTTCACTGCTAGAAAGATGGACAAATTAGGAAAAATCCACGTATTTTTCAAATCTGATGTGTATAAAATACAGCCTTTGCAAACAAGTGAGATTTAGGGGACAGAAGTGAAGGCACAGACCTGAGCCTCCCCCTCATCTGCTTGTGTGGGTGGTTATGTCCTAAGCAGGGGACAAAAAATGTAGTCAGATAAACTGATCCATTAATATCTTATTTTACTGTATTTTTTTCCATTCAATCAAATATCTTATAAATAAAGGTGTCCACATTAGGTTTATTCTGACAAGTGAGCCCTATCTGATATAAGAAAGAGGGAGATATGTTTTGGTAAAGAAAAAAGTAATTGATAAAATAATGAATATTTAAAATACTAGGTTTATGGAAAGAACAACCCTTGAAATTGTGATTGATAATTTCTTTATTATTCTAGGATAACTAGACTGACTTTGAAATTAAATCATTACCTAAACACCTTATGAAATTCTGTCACAGAGTGAAATGAATTCAAAGATTATGTCATCATTACATGTAAACAAAAGCAAATAAGCCAAGCTGCAGGAAAGTGCTCAAAGGACATTTTCTCACTGGATGAACATGTGAGGTCTTCTTGGTCATGGGTTAACTACTTGGTGTATTTTAGATTTTGAAATTGCTGGAGCATTCACGTGGGAAACAAATGTAGTCACTGTTTCTGTGGTAAAGATTTTTCCAGCATTTCTTTCTTTGTCTTTTTGCCATTTTGTGTGCATTATGGTGCTTGTGGTACAGTGTTATCTGTATTTCCAACTGCACTTTAAGCCTAAAAAATAGTAGTACTTCCCATTTAGCCAACTGGCCCCACTTCAACAAGTTAGGAAAGAAATAAACACTGAGTCCCTGTCTCATATATTATGGGATTTCATGGAAAACACCGAGCCAAACAGCAAGCTAGCTCTTGATTCTTTTATGTACAGGATAATAGGTCAGCGGGATTGCAGCACGGGAGAGAGCGTGAAGGTCTAGAGACGAGGGACATACAGAACTGACAGCTCGCTGCTGTCTTGTTATGCAAGATTAGTTGCTTGAGAACAGATTTGTTAAATCTCGCATTTACTTCTTGTCTGTCACTGGGGTTGACCCCTCTAACAGATGCAGATGACAAGAGGAAGGCAACTGTAACAAAACAGAGCCTTGCACCTCAGGGAAATTTCTGTCACCAGCCCTTCATTTAACCTCAGCACTGGGTCCCGTTACACGGGTCTTCCAAACATCTCTTTATCTCTGGACCAAATTGATCCAGAAGAGACTGCATTCCATGAGTCGTGGGGGAAGTAGAAAGCAGGTGCATGAATATCTAAGGGTGAAAACTCTTGGATGAGGCCACTTCTAAGAGACATTTATTATTACAAGAGCCCCTAACTCATTTAAAAGAATAATAGCAATGGAAGTATAGGAAATAGATTCCATTATCACTAAGAAAACAGCTGCCATTGCCAACTTTTAATACGTAGTTATGGTACCTTAGAGGGCTCTTTATTTGTACAGATGATGGGAATGGAAATTTTTCCCTTCCTTTACCAGATATGTACATTACACCCTCAGTATTTAGATTTTGTATTTATGAATGTTGGGGAACATGGAAATCTACATTTTTAACAAGTTTCCCAGGTTATCCCTACATTATAACGTTTTAGAACATAGATTTAGGCTCCCAAAGCAGAAGCTTAACCCATTGGCAAGCTGTGGTCAATGGGAAGATCAGCATAGTATCCTTTTACTTCCCTCACCCCTTGTTCCCGAGGTAAATACTTGTACTGTCTGGAGTGGGTCTGTGGACCTCTGAGGCAGAAAACAAAACACTGGAGATGCTCTTCTTGGGAGTCATTATAGATACCCTAGAGCTTGTCTTTGGTAAGACCTAGAAGTGTAGGTCTGAAGCAGCATTTAGTTCCCAGCTAGTCCAATCCATTCTGTCTGACTTTGGCTCATGGTCTTTATGTCTCCAGGACTCTCCTTCTTTTATCTATCTATCTATCTATCTATCTATCTATCTATCTATCTATCTATCTATCTATCTATCTGTCTATTTATCTGTCTATTTATTTATATTGAAGTAACATTGGTTATAACACATTAAACAAAATTAATAGCAAGATACTAACACAGAACAAAGACAATGCAAAGCACATCTGTGAATGCTTCCTGGTGAAACATTTATCCTGTTACAGAAGGGTCTCGAAGAGTGGATATTAACTCAATACATAAATCTGGGAATTGGGGGTGCTTTGAGCAGTCATAGGGTATTTCAGGAAGCAGGAACAGCATGAACAAAAGAGAGTTATATTTTTGGAAACTGGGAGTAACTACAGGTGACTAGAGCTAAGGACACATGGAGGGAACTGGAAAGAAGTGTGGGTGGAAAGATGGAGCCAAGTTATGAATAGCTTTGCCTACCATGCAAAATGCTCCTCTCTCGATTTTATTTTGAAGAAATGGAAAAATCAATGGCTTCTAAATGCAGAAATAACACAATCATGTCTGTGTTTTAACAAGATAATGCCAATGGTGGGCAGCATATGGATTGGAACAATTCTGTTGGAATTAGTGAAGAAATTAGGAAGAGTCAGGGAAACATGGAAGAACGTAGAGTGGTGGCAGTGAGGGAGGGGACAGGAGAAATTTTCCTGAAGTAGAAACAGCAGGATTTGGAGGTAGTTTCGGTGTAAAAAGAATGGCCGTAAGCAACCCGTTTAATAGTTTTGTCCTTTCCTTGGCGTGTGGGGTGGATGGAGAACCCTACTAAACAACAAAATGCTTCAGAATGGTCAAAGAAAGGGAACACTATAGTTCTTAGTCTTCAGGAATAAACAGTGGGAATACAGAAAACCAATTGTTTACGTATCGGGGAATTTAGGTTTTAGTGCTACAGGATTTAGAATTATTCAGGTACCTGGTAGGTTTTTCTAGGAGAGATCTATGACAAAATGAATACAGAGCAGAGATTCAAAGGAAGATGTCAGAAGATAACTTGAAAGCAATGAGAGAGACTTGAGACAACCAACCAACAAGAAAAACTGATTTAAAATATGCATTTATACCAATTAACAATACACACCTTCATTACCATAATTATTGTCAGGAATATCTCCTTTGAGCTAGCCAGACAGCGTCTTATAGTTTATTTTTAACTGACTCAGATATAAAAATAGAATTGGGTACACAGTCTCAGGCACTTAAAAAATGAAAAATGAATAGAGACCTATTTGATAAGCGGCAAGGGACCGAGTAGAAATAGCGGCAGCAACTGTCCACCCTCACCCAGTTCTTCTGCTCCCTGTCCCATGGCAGACACTCTCACATCTGCGGCACCTTCCACTGAATGCGTGGGACTGGTGAAGGACGCAGGCTTAGTGGCACGTCCTTGACTGAGACTCAGTAATGGTGGGTCCCCTTGCCAAGGATCCTACTCATGAGGCATAGGGAGGGGCCCAGAGTGGCAAAGCTGGGCTTCTAGGCACATGTATATAGCATGTCAATTACAACAACCTCAGTCTGTGATCTAAAAAGCTCCCCTTCCCAGCTTCTGAATATCGCAGATGTGAGTTTATCCCTCAATGATTTATGCACTCTTAAGCACTACTCAGAAAAGTATCGGCTCAACTGATTTTGCTCATTAAGGAGGACAAAGTTCAGTATGACTTAAGCACCTTGTACTCATCATTTTTTACGGCTAGGTTGTGTTCATCATTTCAAAAGTATCTCAGATTAACCATATATTTTATTTATTTTTTTTTTTTAAAGATTTTATTTATTCAGTTTTTCCCCCCAAAGCCCCAGTAGATAGTTGTACGTCATAGGTTCACATCTTTCTAGTTGCTGTACGTGGGACTCGGCCTCGCGTTGGACGGAGAAGTGGTGCCTCGGGGCGCTCCCGGGATCCGAACCCGGGCCGCCAGCATCAGAGCGCGCGCACTTAACCGCTAAGCCACGGGGCCGGCCCGTAACCATATATTTTAAACAAAAACAAACTCAATATCCAGAACTAAATATGTCCCATGTGGCTTTTCCTTGCTTTTTATGGTGAGATAATCGCATTACTTCTTTAGAAAATTCTTCCCCATAATTAGACTGATCCCAACTTTTCTCACTTCCTCAGTTGAGATCCTCACAAATAAAATCTTGAGAAACCCCCTGTTCAACTATTAATTGTTGCTTGCATTTTGGGGTGGCCAAATACAATATATAGAGCGATGGACTGGAGCCTTCGCCTTCAGTTTTCACATGCAAATTTTCTCAGGAAACTTTTTTGTTCCTTTCACCCGACCTTCACAAAGTTGGCACTTTCACATGCATGCTCAATTAACTCTTAGGTTCAGTGATTTCCAAGCCAGTCTCCTTCATCTTTGGCTTCATAAAATAAATGTTCAAGATGCCATATAGCAATCAAATAAATATTCAGGAATTGCACTTCTTTAATTTATCTGTTTGTATATAAGTTTTTATGCGTTTTCTACTCTGGTACATTAGTTAGCCATCTGTAGCTAGCCTCAGAAACTTTGAAAAATCTTCTACCTACATACACATATATGAGCATATCCATAGTTCCCTGTTTTCATAATGATCCAGTGCATACTTTCAAGAGTCCCTGTGACTACTATTGCTCTCAGTGTTCCAAATGGAATATTTGGTTTGAAATTATATAGGAAGATTGTTCTGAAGGGCTTGGAGATCATGGGACTGACTGTAGAACTTCGGCTTAGAAAAATATAGGACTGAGTTAGGTCAATAGGATGATGGGTATGTTTGTCTAACTGAGGTCTGAGTATACTGGTAAGTCAGAATCATTTTAAAAGTGATTCAATTGCTAAAAGTCTTGTATTAAACAGAATTTAGAACAATGGACATCATGTGCAAGGGATAAAATGGGATAAAGCCCATATGCTACCTCAGAAATCTTATTGTCCAACATGGGCAACAGACTTCAATATATCAAACTCTAGTATAATGCATTACATGGTGATTATCCCCAAATGAGGGATAAACAGAGCACTATGAAAAGGTAATAATTCTAAGCAACATAATTAGGAAAGGCTCTATGGAGGAGAAGGCATTGGGAAAAGGCTTTGAAAGACAATGGAATACGAACTAAAGCTGATGGAATAGCACAACTGTCTTATTGAGGCCAGAGATAATGAAGGGCTAAAGGAGACCACAGGCAATTGAGAAAGAATCAAAAGTGCATGCAGGGAATGGCCTATAGTTGTATGGGGCTGGTGCGTGGGCTATGTAGACTTTTCATCTTACTTGAGAGGAAATCAGATGCCACTACTGTGTGCCAAGAATGGCAAAGACAGGATCAAAAGCACGGATTTAGGTAATTCTATTTAACTTTATATTTTACAATTCCATATGTCAATCCAGGAAGGTCTACTGATGATGCTGAATAATTTTCTGGTCCCCAGTGATATTGTGAAAAGGTGTAGTATCACGTAATTGCTTGGCATCCATTATGAACATTCACTTCCTTCAGATCTTTTAATTGATTGTTAATTGCTCTCCTCACACCCAGGATCCAGGTATAATCATTAGTGGTTGTTCTCATTCATCAATAATGCTCACTGCGTTACAGTGAATTGATCCATGAATATTTTCTGAAATTCTGTATTAAGTTTCTCTTATCACATTGGGGAGATCAGCACCAAGAACGGATCTTTTGTCTGAAGTGCAATCATTAATTTTGCTCCTCTTGCTGAATCTCTTTGATTCTTGCTTTGCAAATTCCCTGTTATCTTAGATTTAACCACAGTCTGAGAAGACATTTACAGGAGCAAGGTCTGCATCTGAAGGGCTCCATGCACTTCTAATATATTCTTTGTAAGAATGATGGTATGGATGGTCATACCTTATTCATGTAGAGAAATCAGGTTCTGATTAATAAATACATTAAAAAAATACATGTCAGTGGGAGTGGAAGTGAAAATGAAAGCCAAAGCCGTGTGGCCATTATGACATAGTGTCAAGGAAAAGAACAAATTCAGGGTACTGCCGGTAAGACATTGCCTCAGGGTAAAGAGTAATTCAAGACTTAGGTTGTAAGGCCTTTTGCTAAGACTTCTGAAATGATTAAGGTGCCTGCTTGATCCTCTTACACAGACAAAAGAGTTCTTACAAAGATTAAGGTCTTGGTTCCATAGAAGCCTGGAAACCTCTGAAGTATCTGTGATTGAGTTTCTGGAGAGAGAGGCATGTCTTAAGAAGAATTATGGGGGTCACATATTTTGGTGCCACAATGTTTAGAACTTATGACATTTTGGAAAAGCCCTATTGGAAGAAAGCATTGGCAGCCTGAACTAAAGGACTGAAATCATTTGAGATACAAAAAGGACTTGGGACCCCCAGATTTCCTCAGGCAGGAATCAGTCTGGGAAAACTGCTCACTTTTCTAATGGGAGTTCGTATTACTTTTATCCCATCCCCCTTCTACCTTTGTATGTAGGGTGTGTGCTGGGCAGATAATCTGTCATTTTACTAAGAGGTCTCGGGGAACAAGAAGAGCTACATTTAGACCTGCTGTAGATCACAAGGTCCTGGACTTTGAACCTGATGCTGTGATTAGATGAGACTTTTGAGGTCTTGGGATGGGAATGAGTGTGTTTTACACATGGGAGGGATATGAATTAATATAAACAAGAGAGTTGACTGTAACAGTTTGTGAGATTGTTCAGCCAAAACTCCTTTCCCTCTCCCTCTGCCTCATTGGTGCTGGGCTTGGCCATATAATTTGCTTTGGCCAATGGGATGTTAGTGGAGATTACATAAGCAGATCCTAAAAATATGTTGTGTGGTGATGGTTCTGTCATTGCCATAAGAAGAACCCGCCCTGGGGAGCCTGCTGGTCCCAGGAAAAGGGACACGTGGATCAGAGCCTGCTCAGCTTCCCTGTACACCTGCAGCTTGAAGTTGTCACCTTGGTCAACACTGTTGACCCTGATCAACAACTCAACAGAACTATGAGTATGAGAATGAAAGCTTATTGCCTCATGCCACTGAATTTGGGGGATGTTTGTTATACATCAGTAGCTGACTGATATAACGCTGTATCCTAGGCACCAGTCTAAGCACTTAATCATTATCGGCCTTATGAGGCATATTAATAGCACCATTTTTTGGAGTTTAGAGAAGTTCAGTAATAGAGTGTAGCTTATTACCAGGCTTGTCTGATTATAAGTCTTTTCTCTTTAACCCTATCAATACCTTTCATTGCTCTGGAAAACTCAGGTTTGATCCTTTTCTTCCACTTCCCCTAACCCTGCTTATAAAGGGTCCCTGCTTTTAGATGAACATACTCAGTGGGTAGGACAAGAAGGCTTTCCCTGGGCCCACTGCTGTTTTGACCTGAGTAGAGATGACACTAACCAGAGCTGGTCTAGGGCCCAATCGTGAATCTGGCAAAAGTTGATCTGGGGCCATGCAATTGTCCCACTTTATGTTGCTATTTCTTTTATCAGTGAAGTGTACTACCTTTACCATTCAGTATGTTTTTTATTTCTGAGTCCTTCTCAAATCAAAAAGAAAAAGATCTTAAATATTTACTTGGTGGAAGAAACTCATCAACACTGTGTGCTCTTGATCCTAGTTACTTGCATTTTAATCTTCTTATCTCAGAGTGTGGAATTTAGGGCTTTGTATTCTCTTAAATATGTTTGAGGTAAATGTGAGCAGGTTAGGAAGATTGTGGGGGCTGGAGAGAACCTCTTCAGCCCTGAAATATTATCATAAGTAAGCCTAGCTCTGAAGGGCAGGGAGGAAAGAGAAGAAGGGTAGAGAGTAGGGTAAAGGAAAGAAAGAACAAAATGTAGATTTGCGCTCACTTCAAGTGCTAAACATTTTACACGTGTTCTGACGCAGCATGTAGCCCCCTGGACAGAAACTGCCCTACTGAGAACATGTTATGAGGTACCAGGTACCCCTTTCACCTTCTTTTGGGTTCCTGAACCCAATTCCAATGTGTATGGGGGAGGGCTTCCCACACAACACCAAACAATTCTGACACCAGCAGGGTCTCTGAGAATTCAACTCCATTCTGACACTATCTACCCAGAGATAGCACCAGGTTCCACAGATTAAGGGTTTAGTCCTATAAAACTTTGTCCCCCCACCCTCTTCAGATGCCAGTCACATGCCCAGGTAGTTACTTGTGCTTCTGACCAACTGGCTACAAATTGGAGCTTCCAAGGACCCCCTCCTTGGACTCCAGATGCCAGTTGCAAATCCAGGTTGTTATCTGTACTTCTAACCAACTGGCTATAAATCAGAGGTTCCCATGCCACACCCCGCCTCGAATTTGATTAATTTGCTAGAACAGCTCACAGAACTCAGAGAAACATTTTATTTACTAGATAACCAGTTTATTAATAAAAGGACATAACTCAGGGACAGCCAAGTGGAAGAGATGCATAGGGCAAGGTATGGAGAAAGGGTGCGGAGCTTCCATGCTCTCTCCAGGAGCACCATTCTCCCCGCACCTCCACCGGTTCACCAACCCCTGGAAGCTCTCCAAACCCATTCTTTTGGGTCTTTATGGAGGCTTCACTACATAGGCATGATTAATTAAATCATTGACTATTGGTGATTGAACTGAATCTCCAGCCCCTCTCCCCTCTCCCCTCCCGGAAGGCCAGGGAGTGGGACTGAAAGTTCCAACGCTCTAATCACACAGTTGGTTTTTCTGGCAATCAGCCCCCATTCCTAGGTGGGGCCCAAAAGCAACCTCATTAACATAACAAAAGACAACTTTACTGCTCCCCATCACAGGAAATTCCAAGGGTTTTAGGAGCTGTGAGCCAGGCACCATCGACAAAGACCAAATATATATTTCTTATTATAAATCACAATACCACAATCTACTCTGAAAAGTTGAACCTTGGTTGAAATAGTCAGATAGGGGTCTCTCTCTTGTAACCCTCCACACCAGGAGAAAATGACACAGTAATTCTTGGAAAAAGTTCTTTTAATTGTTCTACAGCAAACTATGCCTTGTGTTGAGTGGAGCTCACTTCTAGGTTTTTCTTCACTAAGGAAACTGGTGAAAATCTTTAGCTGAGGAAAAAAATTTCTCGAAACCTCATTTGGGACAGAATCCTTTTGTGCAATATAATTCATGACTTCCTTCTGGGAAGATATTAGCATGGCCAATAAAACACAAAGCAATTTTCAGATAAACTTTATGGGAATTAATGGGGCTAAAATTTGTTCCTGGAAAAACTGTCACTCATTCTTTCAAGAGTCTAGTGATCTTTTGCTTTTCTTTTGTTTTTGTATTTGGTCTAACAAAGCTTATTCAACCTTTCTCTGTTTCTAAAAATGTCATTAGCAAGACTAAATCTTTAAATGAGCCTGCTAATTTAATTGGCCTCCTAACAGCAAAATTGTAACCAAACGTTGGCCTTTATGTGTAAACAGCAAGATTATAACCAAACACATACCTATAAGTCAATTTTCAACACTGGAAAAAATTTTTTAACATTTGTCTGGGCCAATTCCTCCTCTCATTGTGCTGTTTGGGGCTACTTATCCTCTTTGTGGTTCACCATGTTCTTTTCACAGGCCAGCGTCTGGGTGGGGGGTTGAATTCAACCTTGGTGGACCCCATGTTACATGATAATATTTTCAGAATGCCTGGCATGAAATAGCTACTCAATGAATGTTGATTTCCTTCCTTATTTACTCTTTCCTTCGTTCTTTTTTCATTCCCTCTGCTCACAACAACCATAACTGTTGGAGGGTTTTAGGGCAAGAAGATTTCTCCCAAACATCTTATCCTCACCCTCTGCTCATGACCTTTCACAATTTCCACTTTCAGTATTGCCTTTATGTTTTTAGCAGAAATCTGTTCTTTCAATATACTCGGTTAATCACAGAATGATTTATTTTCTCTCTGTGTGGCTGACCCTCCCTGTAGGTTGTTCTTGATTGAAATTGAGCATGCTTGTTCCCATTCTATGGGTGGGGGTTTCATCTGTGTGGGGATGAAACAGGTGCGGGAGTTTTGTTTGAATCCCTTCAACTCAAAGAACCACTTCATAGGTAAAGTCAAGCTGAGAATAGAGCCCACCCCACTGGGCAGAGACATGGCTATTGGGGCACTTTCTCTTTGACATCATTAAAGCCTACCCCTGACGGCAGAAGCCTGGGGTTGTCCTTTTTCCATTTCATGCCCCCTATGGTGTGTGCAGGCTAAACATCACACTTAATCACTGCAGGAAATCTGAAACATGGGAACAAGTGTCTTTATTTTGTAGAGGGGAAAGCAGATTCTTAAAGAGATTAGGTCAGTGTTCCCAAGGTCGTATGGCTTGTGAGTGGAGGAGGAAGATTCCCGCGCTGGGTGACTGTGGAGTCCGTGTGCTTTTCAGTCCACAGTTCTGTAACTGCGAGGCCTGACGTGTTGCCTAGGACCTTACCACAAAGTATGGGCTGCAGACCAGCAGCACGGGCATTTCCTGGGAACTGGTAGCAGTATGGAATCTTGGGTGCCACCTGACAATACTGACTCAGAATCTCCCTTTTTACAAAGATCCCCAAGTGATTTTTGTGCACATGAAAGTTTGAGAAGCACAGAGATAGGACATAATATGCAGTTACTAAATAAAGGCACGGAGAGTATGAAAGAAATTTTAAAAATATGTGGGATAGGTCAAGGAGTTCTGCTATCGGTCACTTAGGAGATCTAGAAGAGACCAGAGAGAATGGATGTAAGGCAACACGCAAACGATAACAGAGAAGAATTTCTCTGCGTTAAATGTCAGACTGAATGGGCTCATGGAGTCCTAAGTAGGATAAAGGGGAAAATAACAACATCAGCTCACACCTGGATAAATGGAAGACACATTTCAGAACACTTAGGAGAAGGAAAAAACTGTTAAAACTTCCGGGTAGAAAAAACAGGTTAACTGGGAAATGAGAAGCAGAGATATAAGTTGCAAGAAGAAAATGGAATCATATAAAAGTTCTGAAGGAAAACATATTTGAACCCAGCCTTTCATACCCAGTGAACCTATTATTTAAAGACAAGAGAAAAATAAACATATTTTCAAACACAAAAATTGATTGTGCACCAGCTCTGATGGCCCAGTGGTTAAAGTTTGGCATGCTCCACTTCGGCAGCCTGGGTTTGGTTCCTAGGCATGGAACCACACCACTCTGTCAGTGGCCATGCTGTGGCGATGGCTCATATTAAAAAAAAACAGAGGAAGATTGGCAACAGATGTTAGCTCAGGGTGAATCTTCCCCAGCAAAAAAAAAAGTTGATTGAATTAGGATTCTTAAGTGGCAGACCACAGAATTGTCTCTATCAAGTTTAAGCAGAAAGGGACTTATTAAAGGCTTTTAGGCAGCTCACAGAACCTCTGGGAGGGCCAGAAAACAAGGCTAGCAGGCCCCACAGCCAGGAACAACGCAGCCAGAGGCAGGAGCACTTCCCCAAACCACCAGACGGAGCCAGCAAAAACCCATGACTCTGGCCACTTTACATTCAGTGCCTGTGATGCTAAGCGCTGGACACAAGGAACTCTGCTGCAGCCCCCAGAGGAATCAGATGCCCATGTTATCTTGCTTGCCCGAAGATCAGCTCTCTCTGCACATGGCCTTACTTGCAGTTGCACGTTGCTATCTCTGAGCCGCACGTGGGCGCATCTGCTTGGCAGAACTGAGGTGCCATGGAGATACCTATCTTCTGGGACATTGAAACCATAGTTTTCAGGATGACAGGAAGGCAAGCTAGAAGAGGGCCTAATCAGAGTTGAGTGACCCACACTATAGTGTTTCTCACTAAAAGGCTCAAAAGAGATAATAATTAATAAATACTCTCTAAATGAGTGAATGTGCTACAGAGCAAGAAAAATTTGAACCCAAGGTGAAAAAGAGAATTGCAAGAAGTATGATGATGAAAGAAATTAGTGTTTAAAATGTGTTTAAATGTGTATTAATTATAAAAAAATAATTTGGATCTAAAATTTCAAGTTCTATCAAAATACGAAATAGGAGTGGGTAGGTAGCAAGACAGTGGAAATAAGTTCTTGCTCTTGTTTAGGTAGAAATTGTTGATACTGATTAATTTGAGACACTGTCATTATGTTTCAATATGTGCACTAAAAATGTAAAGATAATCACAAGAAGAAGAAAAACAGAATGCATAACTTTCAAACAAGGACAAGAAAAAAAAAAAGAAAATTAAATTAACCCCCCTCCAAAGATTAGATAGACTTAAAAGTCTAGATCAACCCAGCAAAAGATAGATAAAATTTTTTTTAAAGACTAGAAACTTTGGAAAATTGGATGCACAAAATGAAAAGGGAAGAAAAAATCTAAGCATACAGGTACTCACAATAAATGTTAGTGTTATGCCTGTCTATCAATAAACAAATTCCCAGATTTAAAAATCCATCTCCAGAAGTTTAAGAATAAAGGGATATTTAAAGAAGTATGAGCAACTGGTTACAAAAAGAAAGTATGTATAGTAATTGAAATAGTAGAAAAAATAAATTCAAGATGAAAAACACTAAATGGAGAAAACAAGATGATTCGTACTGATAAAAGGAATAACCTACCCAAAAGATCTAAGCCTCTATTCTCCACATCGTTAACTTACTAGTTACTTAAAATAGGATGAATTTATAAGAAATTATAGCACTAAGAGCTCAAATTTTAAAAATGGAACTAACGTATAACATTGCAGGAATCCTTTTTTTTTTTTTTTCTGTTTAGAGGAATATGGAATTAGTGGCGAACATGCAGAACATGAGAGAGGAAGAAAAAAGCCTTAGCAGAACAGGACAAGTTCGTATGTAGAGATGGACCATGTGGACCCCTATACAAAACAGTCCAAACTGCAGCTGACCTGGCCCAAGAAAACTGAGTCTTCCAGAAGAGATCAGCGTGACTTGAGCAGCACAGGAAGAAGCAGATTTCTGGAGTGAGGAGGAACTAGAAGTTTATATAAAACCGCATTGTGTGGCATTTATACTCTACTTTCTACATTTCTGCTTTAAGCTACTTTATAGAAAATGTATGTAGTTCATATTCCAGAATGTAGCTTCATTTTACTCAGTTGATAAAGCTATCATTGAAATTGAATAGTATTTTTGATTCATCAGAATATTAGTCATTACCAATTACAGGAGTCAATAAACTATTCTTTCCACAGAGAAGGCTGTAGTGTAGGCAGTCGATCTTCTCTGTATTTGACACTTCTTGTTTTGTAAGTGTAGTTACCCACTCTGGTTGGAAAATAGACACCTAAAGGGCCAAGCTGGAATTTACGATCATTTTAGCAGTTTGGTATCTTGGTAGGAAAAACCATATTTTTTCCCAAAGACACCATGTTATTCTTGGAAAGTTCAGAAACTGTTTCGGCGCCTGCAGTTCTCTGAGCATCTTTGCCACCTGCATGTCTTGAATAGCATGGATTGGCTCAGTCTGCAGATCTTCCCTTGAGCCTTTTTCCTTTAGATTTACTGCTGGAAGGTCTGCCTCTTAGGGAATCATTGTGATCAAGGGACACAATTTAGCATCTGCTAAAAATCAGAGCTTAGTAGAAGTTTGTATTCCCATTTCCTTCATTTGAGGAAGTCCATGTTTTCCAAGTCTCTTGTCAAATGTGACAAGTAGTGGTTAACAGGATGGATTTTGAGATAACATACACCAGCACTTAAATCCAGGCTCTGCTACTTAGTAGCTATGTGTACTTAAGCCAGTCATGTCCCTTCTCTGAGCCTCAGTTCTTGGTTTATAAGGTAGGCATAATTACAGTCTCCAATTTGGCAGAATCAGATAATGACATGATGAGTGTAGAGTACTTGACACAGTGTTGCAATAAATGGAATCTATCACAACGAAATAGCTATGGATGTCCTTGAAAAAAAAAGTTAGCTGGGAGAGCTCCTAAATATCTTTATTGCTGTTTATCTGTTGATGGTGAAAGTGGAACATCAGGGACTCGGTGCAAGAGAAAAAAACAAAATAAAATAGAGGATTGGCTAAGCAAGCTGTAACCATTCACCTATATGGACCTTAGTATTGCTTGCACGTCTCTTGGTGGGTATTTTGACAATATGAATCTAAAACATTAAAGATAGGCCATTGGGGGCAGCAATTCCCTTTCCAAAAAGTTTTCTAAATGAGTATATGCAATCACTTGCTGTGAACCAGGCACCCTTCTATACACTTGGGACATATCAATATATACAAATTAAATCTGCTAGGTTGCAAAAATTTGTATATTAGAAGGGTCACTGTAACATAATTTATGTAATGGGTCCAGTCTTAAGTATAAATAAAAATAAAGCTTTTATTTTTCAAATACAGTCTAATTTGATCACTTCTGTGCCAGATTGGCAGCAAGTGCAGTAAATCTTGGGTGAGAGGGACAGGAGTCCCCCTTCTGAATTGTGTAAGAAACACATGAGTTTAGTCCGTCCAAAAGAGCTTTTACAACTTCCAAACATCTTGTGGTTATAAACTAGAAGACATGCTCTGTTTACAGAGATTTTTCAGCTGCTATTGTTACTGTTACTCTCCTGTAGTGATTCTGAAATCATCCCCTACACTGCAGAGTATCAAGCCTCACAGGTGCGATGACTGTGACGCGCTGGGTCTAATCCCTGCGCATGCCCTGTGGTGCTTCAAGAGAGGCAGCTACAGTTTGCAGAGCATTATTCACAGAGAAGAGCACCCCATGTCAGAGCATTGATACAACTTATCTCAGGGCATTGGGATCATGGGTACTTTCATTTTTTTCTTTGCTTATCTGTAATTTTTAATTTTTCTATAAGAATTACTTGTATTACTTGTATTAATTTTTCAAGTCAAGAAAAGCCTCTTTTAAAGTGAACTTTATCAGTTATGTTCAATATGAAATCCCTCTCTTAGACCTGACGGACATAAGAAGATTAGGCATGGATATTCATTTAAAAATGGTCAGATTAAACTTTTCCGTTGTGCACTAGTCTTTTACTCAATAACTAATTTGGTGCACGGGTTTTTGGGACGGAAAGACATGGATAGAAAAGGAACATGGCCCTACACACTCATGGAGTTGACCAACTCCTCACTAGCTGCTAGTGAAACACATGGGGTCATTGTTAGTTGCTCTGGAAAAGTGGAATGCTGACTTTCTCCTCTGGATGTGGTTGCTTTGCCATTAGACAGACTTCAAATGGCATGTAAGTCAGACATGTAGGAATCCTTGAGCATTCAGACGGGTGTTTACACAGAGGTACAGAGCATGGTGGACAGATGCAGAGATGAGAGACAGTCCCACCTGGGCTCCCATCCTGGTTCTGTCAGTGATTTTCTCTGTGACCTTGGACTGATAATTACTTAATTCTCTCTTCATGGCTCAGTTTTCTTATCTCCAAGTAAGGAAACATAATAATACTTACCTTGAAGTGATGATGTGAACTACATGGCACAATATAGTTTTCCATAAAGAATGTTGGAACCTACATTACTGCTACCTGGACATCCTTGCTCATGTAAGGGATGGATCTAGCCCACTTCCTTCCTCCACACACCTTTCTCTAGTAGGTTTTGGGAAAAGAACACTTGAGTTATGTGCAGTCTTGTGTTGGCCCATACCAATCTTGCTTCTCTGCTGTCTCCTAACAATTGCTCTCCTTGCTGTTGAAACTGATAATCAGTTAGCCATTGATGATTGGTAGTTAGTAACTAAAGTTTTTTTCTTTTTTGCAATTACTGATTACAGTTTTTAGTTGTTCATCCTCCCATTGTTAATTGTGCTGCTTAGACAATATGCTATCTGACACCCACTAGGTTTCTATAGATAACATCTCCCTGGCACCTGGGTCACCATGGTAATGGGTGTTTGAGCTGTTTTTCAGGAATTAGGACCCCCCTGTTCAATTCAGGCAGATTAAGACCACCAACCCATCAACTGGGCTATGCAGATGCCCAATAAGTGACCTTTTGACATCAAGAGGCTAAAAACTCCACCCTCAGATCATGCTAACGCCACCATTTTGTGAACATGAGTCCTATGAAGAGGCATGAAGTTTGACTACGCTTGCGCAGATCATCAATTACCTCACCTCTCCTCACCTCCAGTCATTATCTCCACGCTTCAGACCACCTTTCCCCCTACCCCATAAATAAGCCTGAGTCCTCATTTTTCAGGCGGTGGATTTGAGACTCGTTCTCCCACTTCCTCAGTTGGCTGCCTTGTGATTAAAACTCTCTCTCTGCTGCAGTCTCGTCATCTTGGTGTTTGGCTTTCTGGGCAACAGGCAAAAACAAACCTGGTTTAGTAACACTGTCATCTCCAGAAAGCTTCACACACTGGACATTTCTTCCCTCACTCCTCAGAGGATCCTTAACGTAAGACTGCTGTGTCCAACATTTACGAATGATGTGAGTAACATAAGGAGAACCCAGCAATACAGTGGAATTTGAATACATGACATCACTCTTCTTAAAAACTCCCAGGCCTCAGGGGTGTCAGGGATTTCTTGCTGTCATCTTTCTCTGTAGACTCTTTTGCTGCTGTTTTACCGGGCTTCTTTTTGGCTAAGACCCTTTTGCCGTCTCCCCAGCTGCCTGGGAGTACATTTGATTTCTTTGTTATACAAAACAATTTGGTCTTCATCTAGATTAAGCTTCTGGTCTACTTTTGCATATCTAAAAAGAAACTAATGACTTCCACTCAACAGAATAACCAATCTTTAAGTCAATTCTTCATTTCTTCTAGAATGTGGAAGTTGAGGCAGAAATTCTCTTCCTTTTTAATAGAATTTCCCCCCTTCTGTTAAACTAGCTATTGCTGTTGTTGGTTCTGCCTCACTGAAGCTAGATTCTAAGGACAGGAAACTTGAAAACAAGTCAGTAGGCTGAGTGTGTTCCTCCTAAGCCATTTCTCTGACTATACTTATACTTTGAGGTGAAACTATAAACTCCTTAATTTAATTGAGCTTAAACAGTTGTTTTTCTATTATTTATTTCTGTATTGATTTTCGTCCAATGTCTTGCAGTGCTTTCACAAAAGAATTTCCTAAATTTGATTTGATTGATAGGCCTCATAGGCACCAGGGCTGAAAGATAAACCTAAAAGCAGAGTGGGAGCAGTGTTTCAAACAACAATGGTGGTGAAGAAGAGGAGTGAGGGATTACTTTGAATGGTATTGCCAAGATCATTTCAACAGCTTGGAAACAGCTGATAAACACTGTAGAAAAAAATATTGAAGTCCACCGTTCGGTGAGACCTGCTTGTCCAGATATGGTTGGGTGGCTGCCAGCAGGTGAATCAAATGTCAGTTGGGTTTACACAGTAGGATACAATCTGTTCTAGCAGTACTTGGACTGGAAAAAGGAGATGAATTGGTAAAGAGCTGTTCTACAGCATGCAGGTCTTGCAAGGAGCTGAGAAAAGCCTGCTGAATGCCAGATTACTACAGGGTCAGGATTGCGCCATTTCTCTGTTAGCAGCCACGAGAGTAATCACTTTTTCAGCATTAAGGATGAGATTTTCTGAAGAATACTGTCTGGATGAAAAAACGCAGGAAACAGATATATGTGTTGAAAACTCAGTGGCAGAACTTAAGTAAAATTTATAGGCTCTGGGTTTTGGTACTAGTCTAGGGGGATATTGGAAAAATAACTAGTAAATTCCTTACCCTATTTATTTCAAATTCCTTTTAAGCCTTAAAGATTCTCACTGCTTTGTAAATTACAATTTCAATTGTAATAATTTTTTTAAAAAATTAAAATTACTTTTATATTTTTGGAATATATGAATAAAATATGCTCATACTCAAATATTCAGGCAATAAAATTAGTTTAAAATAGAAAGGAAAAATCAACCATAACCCACCATCCAATAAAATTATTCCTAGCCTTTATTTTATGATGTATGTCTTTCCAGATGATTATATATATATAGAGAGAGAGAGAGAAAGAGAGAGGGACAGAGACAGAGACAGAGAGAAATACAAAAATCTATTTGTGTATGCATTTTCCTATACTTAGAAAATGAGATCATACTATACATATTGTTTTGAAACATGTCCTTTTTCATCTCACTATATCATAGCATCTTTTTGTGTTAATAGATATACATGTAAACCATCTTATTTAATGGTTGCATAGCATTCATTGTATGAATGTATAGTGATGTGTTCAGTTAATTTCCTGTCGGTGGACATTTGGATTATTTCTAATTTTTGCCTATTGTAAACAATGAAGTTATTATGGATGAATTGTGTGTTCCCTCCACCCTCAACAAATTCATATGTTAAGCCCTAACCCCCAATGTGACTGTATTCGAAGAGAGAGGCTTTAAGATGTAATTACAGTTAAATGCCATCATAAGGGTGGGGCCCTAATCCCATAGGACTGGTGTCCTTATAAGAAGAAGAAGAAGCCCTGGAGAGCTCTCTCTCTTTCTTTCCATGCAGGCACAGAGGAAAGGCCACATGAGGACCCAGCAAGAAAGTGGCCAACTGCAAACCAAGGAGAGAGGCCTAACAAGAAACCAAACCTGCTGACACCTTGTCTTGGATTTCTAGCCTCCAGCTGTGAGAAAATAAATTTCTGTTGTTCAAGCACCCAATCTGTGGTAATTTGCTAAGGCAGCCCCAGCAAACTAAGACCTTAGCCATCCTAATGGACGTGAGGTGGAATCTCACTGTGGTCTTGATGTGCATTTGCATTTCCCTAATGATTAGTGACGTTGAGCATCTAATACACAAATTTTTAAAGCTTCTGATTTATATTGCCAATCTGTTCTCCAGAATTATTTTACCAATTAAAGCTCTTAACAATTGTGCCTCATTTGCCCTCTCCAATCCACAGGCAATATTTATCACATAACTTTTGAACGACACTCATCACAGACGTGGAAAATGTTTCCGTAAGTACTTTGATTGCAGTTAAAATGTGCTACATTTCTTCAGTATTATAGATGGCCTTAGCTGGGTAGGCACTAAAAATATACTTACTGAATTGGGAGCTACATTTTCAAACATATAATTGATCTCTAGAAAGATTACATGAGATTAAATAACTGATTTGATTCTTTTATATCTGCATTCTCTTTGCCTCTCCTAACCCCTGCCACCTCTAAATCCTAAGTGTTTCATGTAGCCTCCCCTCTCCCTACAGACTTCTTGATAATATTTAAGTTTCCTTATCTAATCTCTAGTTCATTTCACATTCCTTCTGTTGACATAATCAATAAATAGCAGTTCTCTTTTTATAAGGCAGAAAGAAAAGGAGAGCAGGAAAGCATATTCTTCTTAATTGAGGAAGCTCACATTTCTTGAACAATGTCCCAAGAACTCATTGACATGTTGTACTGCCCCATTTCATCACAATTAACATTTCCCTTTCTCTATCCTATTAACTTTAAGGTGTCAAATCTACTGGTAAAATTGTCTACTAATAACATGCCCTTCACTAGGAGGTGGATAGAGTTGAGTAGCCTTCTGCTCGTGTCTTGCTCCTTCAATCTCAGATTTTAGTGACTCTTTTGCTACATCTGTGACTTGTTGATAATACAATTGATAGAAAGAAGAGGAAAACTTCCAGGTGTAGACCTTATCTGACAAAATGTCCTGGCTCGTGTGGAAATTGCTTAGAGATTCCTTCTCACTGAACTCTGTACTCCACCCAGACTTTTCATGCTCTTCTGGTCAAAACAAGGAAGAATCATTCAGCTTCTTTCTTTCTCAGGAATATAAAATAAATAAAGATACATATGTTCTATTGGAACAAATAGGAAGCCATAAAATTGTTCAGCCTGCAAGCAAACGTAAAAACATAAAAAATAGAACAGCAAACAAACATAATCTTTGGAGAGGGCATTTAGAGAATAATCACCATCCACCTTCCCACAGGTAAGAAAAGGAGTAGATACCTTATATAAGTGGAATCATGCAGTTATCTTTCTGTGACTGGCTTATTTCACTTAGCATAATGTCCTCAATGTTCATCTATGTTGTCACATATTGCGGAATTTCCTTTTTTTTTAAAAGCTGAATAATATTCCATTCTATGTGTATCGCACTTTCTCTTTATCCATTCATCTGTCTATGGACATTTAGTTGTTTCTACATCTTGCCTGTGGTGGATAGTGCTACAAATGGCCAACATGGATATGAAAAAATTCTCAGTGTCACTAATCATCAGGGAAATGCAAATCAAAACCACAATGAGGTATCACACCTGTCAGGATGATTAATATGAAAGAAAAAAGACAGCAAATCTTGGTGAAGATGTGCAAAAATTGAAACTCTTGCCACTGTTGGTGGGAATTCAAAATGGTGGAGCGCTATGGAAAACAGTATGGAGGTTCCTCAAAAAATTAAAACTAGAACTACCTGTGATCGATCAATTCCACTTCTGCATACTTATCCAAAAGAATTGAAATCATGATCTCAAAGAGATTTTAGCACTCCCATGTTCAGAGGTGAATCTTAAGACGTGAAGAGATGGGATGAGGTCAGGCAGAGGCCCAATAGGAGAAAAAGTGCCAGAGACAGCAGTGTTGTGTGTGGAATGGCAACCACAAACTACAGTTTGATGTTGTCCGTTGGGGAAGGCAGGCAGGGAACGAAGTAAGCAGAGGCTAGATCACCTAGAGTGGGTGTGGGGGCCTCTGTATCATATTAGGAGCTTGGCTTTTGTAATGGAGGGATGGACGTTCACCAAAGCCATTTAAAGTGTACAGTGACATGGCCAATCCTGGGACCACATGCATGACCTGTTGGACTTTAAGAGGATGGATTTTCAGGGGGTGGAGTAGGAGCTGGAGGCAGTCATCCAATAAGGAGTCCATGGCAACAGTCCAGGAGGGAGAACATGAGGGCATGAAGTGAGACCATGGAAGGAAGGGTGGAGAGAAGACAGAACTGAGAAACTTTCAGGTAGATTGGGTATGAGGGAGCAGATGGAGGAGGAGGAGGAGTCACTGTGGGCATCTGCATTTTTTGTTTAGATGACTGTATAGTTGGGGGTGCCCTAAACTTGGCAATAATTCAAGAGGATGGACCCGTTCAAGGATGTAAATGAGAAGATGACAAGGCATCCATTTCGATGCCCAATTTGAAGATTCCTTGAGGCTATGGGAAGAGTTCTAGGCCAGTGCTTCTTAGACTGTGACAAAGGGCCTGTTTTGTTTTGTTTTTAGATGCATCACAGACTAAGAAAAATGGATAACTAGGAAACGTGAAAAAGGCATACAAAGTAGAAGCCCAAATAAACATAAAATGACTCTGTCAAATTACTATCAAAGTTTCTAACTTCTTACTCTCAATTTCTCTACTTACTTTGTCACGGACCTGTAACAGTTTGTATTTCAACAGGGACCACACTGAGTAACATTGGCTCTAGGCTATAGATAAAGATTTGTGGGTCATCAGCATATATTTACTTAGAATTTTTTATTATCTCCCTATTTCCATCAGGACAAAATCAAAACATCTTATTAAGGTTCACCAATTCAACTGTTTTCTAGCTCAGAGCTTCTCAAACTTTAAAGTGCATAGGAGTCTCCTGAGGTTCTTGTTAAAATGCAGATTCAACTTCAGTAGGTCTGGGGAGAGGCCTGAGCTTCTGCATTTCTATGAGTTCCCAGGTGATGCTGATGCTTCCAGTTCATGGACCACACCTTAGTAGTAAGGTTAGCCAACTGCTACTCAACCCTCAATACGTGCTTTGCAATCATCTGAGATGATTATGCTGGCATCCTACTCACGGACATTCTGATTCAGTTGGTCTGGAAATTTTTCAAAATTTCCCTGGGTGCTTTTGGGCGGCCATGGTTGCTAACCACTGACCTGCTTTACTCCTTGCCCCTTTCAACCCTCCTGTGGAAGGTAGGATGCCTAGCTTCTTCCCAGCAACCTACGCTAGCATGGAGTTCTCAGAAGCCATGGGTAAAACTTAGGAGTGGCAATTTTTTTCCCAGCTTTATTGAGGTAAAATTGGTGTACAAAAAACTGCACATAATTAATGTATAAAATGTGATGAGTTTGAAAATATGTCTACACTTGTATTACCATCATATGCCTGGTAATTTTTAAAGATAACACGTACAAGGACCTAAGCAAAGTAGGTTTCTAGAAACCAGAAATTCTAGGGTCTTAAAAATAGGGTTAACAAATGTTGTGCTTTGACCGGGATAGTTATAGTTTATGGCAGTTATCATCCTAGTTTAATTGTTTATAGTTCCCCCTCTCACTCTCAAAAATATCCTTATTTGGACAACAAATAATATGCTTGATCTATTTATAATAAAGCAAAAGGAGATCACATGTAGATTCTCTGTTCTTCCTCTAGGGTTTCTTCATGTATTGATGGCAGAAGACATCCAGTTGTCTGGGAGGCGTCATGGAGCTATGAAAACTTGATTTGATTCAGATTTGGTAGATCAGGTTTGTGGGAAAGTTGACAGGCAGGACCACGCAGATGCTCCTGAGTTCAAACGCTCCAAGTTTTCCTTTTAACATAACATAAACTGTTTTCCATCCCGTATGACCTCAGTCATTGTCCTCTTCAGAAACTATGCCTTAACTACAAGTCCCCTGCTGACCAAGATATCCTTTGCTTGCTGAATCACATTTGTCTAATTCTACTGATTTAATTCATTCTACGTTTACCACAGAGCAGAATCTCTTACAACATATTGTTCATCTTAAATTTCTCCTTCATTTTAAGATGGTAAATTTACCTCCTGATAGTATTACCCATCCTCTCAACATCATGTGTTACATGTATCTTTCTAAAATTTTTATCTCTCTATACACAAAACTAACATCTGAATTTTCCACATTCTGCTCTCTTGTTTGGTATTACCCATTAAAACCAACACAACACATGCTGTTAGCATTGTAAACTCAACTGAAATCCTGACAGCCCATTACATGGATTGTCAGTTACTATTCTTCACAGTTGATGTCGCTTACATTTTTTTATTGAGTTACAATTTTCCTGCGAGGTATCTCTCTGAGAAGCTAAGAAGAAAAAAATGGAAAGAAATATTTTGTGCAGTGAGGTGGGGGAACATTAGAAGGGGCCAAAGAGTCCAAGCTTATTTGATACAACAGTGCTAACAAGCACAACACCAAATTCAAAAACCGGCATGTAAGTGGATTGGGGAGTGTTTAAGAGAAGAAAGAGGCGAAGAAAACAAATCTATAGGAAAAATTTGTTTGTAAGGGACAACAAGCTAGAGCCAGGTGAGTTAGGATGACTAAGCAAAGTTTAGTTTATTAACATTGACAGTTGCCGTAGGAAGGCAGTCTATAAATTTTATGAAATATTAAAAGGAAGATGTTTGAACTAAAAAAACCTTTCACTGTGTAACACATTTATGGAGTGTCAAGCCACAATTATTTGCAATGAGATATATTTAGGTATATTATTGGAAACATAATATCATTATTGGACTGTTGGCTGCTGTATGGGGATAGTCACAATGAGTTGAAGCTGTTGGCAGTGTTTAATGAGATTTCCTATTTTTCTCTCTTTCATTCAGCTTTTAATAATACCAGTAGGTCTCGTTTCTTTTTTCAGTGGGCTGGAACAAATAGTTTTTAGAAAAGAAGAATGCTGCGAGGCTGCTCCCGTCCTAAAGTGCTGTTGCAAATTGTCTTAAGCATTTTAGGATCATCTCTTTATTCAGCCCAAATTCCTCTTTATCATGTTGTGTGCTCTGTTATAAATGATAACACTGAGTTTCTTTTTGTTTGCTGACAACATGCCAGCTAAGCACTGTGCAGTGTTCCAGAGAAAACATATACTTTCTTTGATGTATTTGCTTTATAATTTTTCAAAACTTAGTCTTGTATCTCAAATTATATATAGTCTAGAATTAGAGAATTGAGCAAAAACCAACAAAACCCTGATTACTATTTGGGCACCAATTTGGTTTCAGGTATCCGTCTATCCTGGTAAGATAATGAACTAAGTTTATTAAACATTTTCATTATTCCTTGAAGATTTCCAAGCTGTTTGTGTGGCATGTATAGGCTCTCAGTTATTAACTACATTAAACAGAAGGTAAAGAAAATGGTATGATTATTTTTGCTGTACAGGATTTTAACATTTCAAGGAAATTATATGCAAGTCTGATAAATGTAAAGCAATGTTCTGAGTAAAATGTGCAATTATTACAAATAAACTCTGAGAACCCTGCTATCATTTGCTGTGCTTAACACCATAAAGCAAATTACGTTATCCTTTGTTTTACGTAGTTTGTATCACAAATTGTAAAGTAACTACATGCTGTATTCTTTCCCTAGTACAATTAATAGAACCACTAATAGTAACGGTCTACATGGCTGTAATTGTCTCCATCTTTTACACAGTTCTTCCTCATTAAGTGTTTTGATCATGACTTTACTGATTATATCCTTTCGTTGAATATAAGCGGAAAATTGAGAGTCCTTTCTTTCGGCAGTCCTTAGAGCCCTGGGGATTTGATTTTTCTACTATGTTGAAGATGACTTTTTAGTTTTATATTCTATGATTTGCATGTACAAGTCTTCCCATCTCTGCCCCTTCTGAAATTTGCAGTAGGTGTTCAATGAGAAAATTGAGGTAAATTCTACCAGTAGAATGATACTTTTAAATAATTTTTTTCCTACACTGTACATCTGTCTTGAATTCAACTATACCTCTCTGTCCTCGACGCTGCACCTGCTGGTGCACCAGCAGTGGGCCTCGATATTTCTCCCAGGGCCGTAGCTACAGCCTCCTAGCTGGTTTTCCTTCCTCAGTTTCACTCTCCTTTACTCAATTTTCTGTTCAAATGCCACTTCCTCAGAGAGGAACTCCCTGGTCTCCCAGTGGAAAACAACACCCCATACTCTCTTTTCCACTACCTTGCCTTCTTTTTCTTTGAAACATATATCTGCCATTATTTGAAAATATATTTATTGACTTTTCCCTTTAGAATGTAAATTCCATTAGTGCATGAACTTGGTTCCCTGCTGTATCTACAGCATCTAGAAAAGTCCCTGGCATAGAGTACTTAATAAACATTCGTAATAAAAGAATAAATATTGGTAGGTATCAAAGGCTTAACACGTTTGTATTTTAAGTGAGAATTTCTAAAATACACTGTGCCTGGTCCTAGTCACACACACACAGCAAAACTATGGTTAAGTTCTGATTCAAGATGGTGATGTAAGAGGATCCTGAAATCACCTCCTCCCGGGAACACACCAAATCTGCATATGGAACAACTTCCTCTGAACAAAACCTTAAAACAGGCTGAACTCTCCTAAGCATCTGACAAACAAAGGTCCACATTTAAGTGGGTAAGAGAGGCTGGGACACAATCTCACCGTAAACCCTATCCCCAGCTGCAGTGACCCACAGTAGGGAGGGAACTCAAAACCTGGAACTTCTCCCTGAGGAGCAAAGGGTCCCAACCACACATTGGGCACCCACAACTTTTAAGATGTGTGCCTGAGAGACAAGCCCTCAAAATGCCTAGCTTTGAAAACCAATGGGACTCACGTCCACAAGACCCACAAAACTATAGATCTGAGAAAGGACTCTTAAGGGGCTCGCACGCTGGGACTCGCTGGCCTGGTGCAGAGGCGAAGGTGTGGACTTTGTGTGGGAGAGGACCGTTTGCTTGTCTTAGAGCCTGAGTCTGAGGGGCAGCATCTGATCTGACACACACGGGGTCTGCTGGGGTGCCCTCCAGGAATGGAAACTGGAGGATGCCACCTTTGTGCTCTCCCTCTGCCTTGCTCCAGCTGGCCAGTGCCTTTTTTCTTAATTCTAGGCTTTTTTTCTTTCTTTCTTTTTTCTTTCCCAGGGAACACCATTTCTATATTCTCCCTCCGCCTCACTCCAGCTGGTGGGCACCGTCTTCACTCTCTCCCTCTGCCTTGCTCCAGCCAGAGGATGCCATCTTCTTCTTCTTTTTTCTTTTTTAGCTCTAGGCCTTTTTTGCCTTTCTTTCCTTTTTCTTTCTCAGTGGGCACCATCTCTATGCTCTCCCTCTGCTTCAGTCCAGCCGGTCAGTGCCTTCTTCACGCTTTCTCTCCGCCCTGCTCCAGCTGGCAAATGCCACCAGTTTTTTCTTTTTAAAACTCTAGGCTTTTCTCTCTTTTCTTCTTTTTTAAATTTTTCTTTCCAGGTGGGCACCACCTGTATGTTCTCCGTCTGCCTGGCTCCAACCGGTGGGCTCCATTTCACGCCCTCCCTCTGCCTCCTGCTGAGTGCGGTATCTCCGGGACGGGAGCTATCAAATGTCTGGTACTGTGGTTTTATGTCTGATTTTCCCCAGTTTTTGCAGTGGCTGCCAGGGGTCACCTCTACATCACCTGGATTTAATGGCTAGTGGGGCTTATGCTGGTGGGTCCCACAGGCCTGCACCCAACAAAGAAAGAGTTCTTAAGTGGCTACTGTCTCCAGGGCACAGCAAGAGGCAACAGACCCAGGAACTCAGTCTTTCTGTGAAAGAGGCCTGTTACCTTATCATCAGAGCTGCAGCTTGAGGGGCAGACTTCTAGTTAAATACGCATCTCAGCTGACTGTAGTCCTTTGCAGAGACCTCAGAGGGCTGGTGCTATCTTCACGCTCTCCCTCTGCCATGCTTCAGAGTGCCAGTATTTCCCAGAGGGGAGCTTTTACTCTTGTCTGATGCCCTGGTTTTTATTTCTTGTGCCCTACTCTTTGCGGCTGATGCCTAGGGGATGCCCCTTGATAGCCTGGCTCTGATGGTCTTGCATTCCTGGGTCCCACACAACTGTAACAATCAGAGAGATAGTTCTTGGCAGGCTGAGGACACTGTACAGACTGCAAACTGAGACATAACTCCCGTTTTCCTGTGAAAGAGGCCTATTTGCTTGTCCTGGAGCTTTGGCCTTCAGGTTAGGCATATCTAGGGGCCTACAAAGGTGCTCTCAGGGAATGTTGGCTGGGGCATGCCATCTTGGCAGTCTCTCTGCTTCGCTACAGCTTACCAGTATCTCCCAGACAGGAGCTGTACACTTGTCTGGAGCCCTGAGTTTTGCAACTGCCACCGGGGGACACCTCTAGATCACTGGGCCCTGGTGACCAGCGGGGCTTACGCTTGTGGTCCCACAGGACTATACATATTTGCATACTTTAAAAGCTGCTGCTTGAAGGTCTGGCTTCCAAACAGCCTGAATCTAGGTGCTGACTGAGATCCTCTCCTTTGGGACACTGACAGGTCTTGGCAGAGCAGCAACTACTGGGAGCCATTAAAAATAAAATAGGCTGCTTGGGCAATCATGAAGGTTTGAGAGACAACCAAGAGCTAGGGAAGGGTTGAATGGTAAGTTTTGTCTCCTACACGAGGCCACTCCTTCAAGACTGGGAGAGGTGGTTCTTACATCTAATACACAGAAGTGAACACAGAGAGTCAAGCAAAATGAAGAAACAAAGAAATAGGTTCCAAACAAAAGAACAGGATAAAATCTCAGGAAAAAACCTTAATGAAACAGAGATAAGTAATTTCCTGATAAAGAGTTTAAAGTAGTGGTCATAAAGATACTCACCAAACTCGGGAGAAGAATGGATGAACACAATGAGAACTTCAACACAGAGATGGAAAATATAAGAAAGTACCAAGTAGAAGTCATAGAGCTGAAGAATACAATAGCCGAACTGAAAATACACAAGAGAGGTTTAACAGCAGACTAGATGAAGCAGAAGAAAGGATCAGTCAACTCAAAGACAAGGCAGTGGAACTCACCCAATCAGAGCAGCAAAAAGAAAAAAGAATGAAAAAAAAGTGAAGATAGCTTAAGGGGCCTATGACACAACATCGAGCAGACTAACATTTGCGTTACAGGGGTCCTAGTAGGAGAGGAGAGCAAGAAAGGGGCAGAAAACTCATTTGAAGAAATAGTCGCTAAAAACTTTCCTAAGCTGGAGAAGAAAACAGACATCCAGATCCAGGAAGCCCTATCAAAATTCCAATGGTATTTTTCACAGAAATAGAACAAGCAATGCTAAAATTTGTATGGAACCACAAAAGAGCTCAAATAGCCAAAGCAATCTTGAGAAAGAAGAACAAAGCTGGAGGCATTATGCTTCTTGATTTCAAACTATGTTATAACGCTATGGTAATCAAAACAGTACGGTATTGGCATAAAAACAGACACATAGATCAATGGAACGGAATAGAGAGCCCAGAAATATACTCATGCATATATGGCCAATTAATTTACAATGAGGGAGCCAAGAATATACAATGGGAAAAGGACAGTCTCTTCAATAAATGGTGTTAGGAAAACTGAATGGCCACATGCAAAAGAATGAAACTGGACCATTGTCTTACACCATACCCAAAAATCAACTCAAAATGGAATAAAGATTTGAACGTAAGACTCTAAACCATAAAACTACTCGAAGAAAATATAGACGGTAAGCTCCCTGACATCAGTCTTGCTGATGATTTTTTGGATTTGACACCAAAAGCAGAGGCAACATAAGTAAAAATAAACAAGTGCAACTATGTGAAACTAAAAAGCTTCTGCACAGTGAAAGAAACCATCAACAAAACAATAAGGCAACCTACTGAATGGGAGAAAATATTTGCATATCATATATCTGATAAGGGGCTAATATATAAAATATATAAAGAAATCATACAACTCAATGGCAAAAAAACAAATATTCCAATTAAAAAAATGTATAGAGGACATGAATAGACATTTTTCCAAAGAAGATATACAGATGGCCATCAGGTACATGAAAAGATGCTCAACATCACTAATCATCAAGGAAATGCAAATCAAAACCACAATCAGATATCACCTCACAACTGTTGGAATGGCTATTATCTAAAAGATAAGAAATAACAAGTGTTGACAAGGATGTGGAGAAAAAGGAACCCCTGTGCACTGTTAAAGGGAATGTAAAATGGTGCAACCACTATGGAAAATATTATGGAGGTTCCTCAAAAAATTAAAAGTAGAACTACCATATAATCCAGCAATTCCACTTCTGGGTATTTATCCAAAGAATACAAAAACATTAACTTGAAAAGATATATGCACCCCCATGTTCATTGCAGCATTATTTACAATAGCCAAGATGTGGAAACAACCCAAGTGTCAAATGATAGATGAATGGATAAAGAAGTTGTGGTGTGTCTATGTGTGTATATATATATATATGTGTGTGTGTGTGTGTGTGTGTGTGTGTGTGTGTGTGTGTATACACACACACACACACAATGGAATATTATTCTGCTATAAAAAGGAAGGAAATCTTGCCATTTGTGACAATATGGATGGACCTGAGGGCATTATGCTAAGTGAAATAAATCAGACAGAGAAAGACAAATACTGTATGATCTCACTTATATGTGGAATCTAAACAAAACAAAACCAAATAACAAAACTGAACTCATAGATAAAGAGAAGAGATTGGTGGTTGTGGGGGTGAGGGTGAGGGGGTGAACAAAATGGATAAAAGGGGTCAAAAGGTACAAACTTCCAGTTATAAAATAAATAAGTCATGGGGATGTAATGTACAACATGGTGACTATAATTAATGATACTATACTGGATATTTGAAAGTTGCTGAGTGAATCCTGAAAGTTCTCATTACAAGAAAAAAATTTTTCTATGTATAGTGACAGATGTTAACTAGATATATTTTAGTGATCATGTCACAATACACACAAATATAAAATTATTACATTGTATACCTGAAACTAATCTGATGTTATATGTCAAATATACCTCAATTAAAAAAAAAACAAAAACAAGTAAAACAAAACAAAAACTATGGTTAGTCAGTTGATTTAACTGTGTTATCAAACAACAGAGGCCTCATGAAAGACACATTTAAAATATGGAATATAATTTCCATTCAATTAAACATTTTATTTGGCCAAGAGTGTATATAGGTTTATGCCTATAGTTCTATATTAATTTTCTTGGCACTAGATTATTTACTGAGCTTCATAATTCACACCTAAGTATAAGTATATGGCACTTTCATCTTGTTCACCAACCTCATTGTCATTGAGTAGAAAGATCATACCTGCTTATATTTCTAGAATTTAAATCTTCTCATGACTTAAGATATTTATTGAAATAATTTTTGTAGAGCTATCAGCGATTTGCTGAATCTCTATGCAGGGGAGAAAAAATTTTCTTTTTCCTCCACCTATTTTAGGTTCTCCAGCTGGGGCCCTATAAATTAGACTGACAAAAGATAGATTAACAAGAGAAAAACAAACAGAAGTTCATTAACATGTGCATCACACATGCATATGGGAGTACTCAGTGATGAGTAACTCAAAGGGGTGGTTAGAAGTTGGGCTTATGTAACATCTTAACAAAGAACAATAAATTTTTAGAGAAGTAACAAGACAAAGGAAAAGGACTTTGAGTTTCTAGGATGGCAAATTGTGGGAAGGTAAATGTATGGGGGAACTAATGGACAATAAAGTCTAGGTAGTAAAGTTTATATGTAGATTCCTCTGGTGTATCTTTGGGCTGATAAGAGTCTGGAGTTGTCACTGGTGATTAATTTCTGTCCTCGTGGTAGAGAGGGGAGGGGGAACACCTTTATAAATATATGTCCTACTTTTAGGCAAATATGGGGGAGGGCAGAGAACTTTTCTTGTATCTGTTCCTTCTCAATTGCATTCAGGCTAAAATAATGTTTATGCTAAAGTGGCATATTTTGCTACCCTTCACCTATATATTAGCTCAATTCACTTTTTTATAAAAGTGTATAGCCCTTTGTCATAAGACGGTCGAAAATTTTCCCATTCAAATGCATCTTTATGTTTTATGTTTAGATCTATGAAATTTCCCACAAAAATCCTTAGAAATTCTGATTTAGTTTGTTTAGTATGCTTTACTGATCATCCAAAAAGAATACTTTGGTAGAGGGCTATCTCAAGTTTCAGGAAAAATTACCCTCTTTGTTACTCAAAAATTTAACCTTTAGTTTCTAGTTACAATGTATTGCAGTTTTTCACTTCCAGCTGCCCTTAGGATTCCTGGCTACCATTTTCTTTAAAAGGACATCTACCCTAATAAGATGTTTCTGTAACTTGAATCTATCTAACTAGATGTAAAAAATTACACAGAACAATATAAATGTAAGCACTTTCCATTAGGAATTTCACTCAAAAGTATTTTTCATCTAATAAAAGCTAGTGAAGAGATAATCTGAGGAAGAAACAGCAAATAACTCTTAATCCTTTCTTATTCCCATGAATGATTTCATTACTTATCTAATCATATAGTGCCTTTCTTAGCCTTTGAAGTATTATGCTGAAGGATAAAAGTTTTCTGACAACAACACTATTATTTGTAGTGTTATTTTGTCGAATTAAAAAGTTTTAGGGAAATATGATGCAACTGTATCTGTACTCAGCACTATTATTTATCCTTTCTCTCCTGACCTCCATTTGAATATGAGTCAAATCATGATTTTCACTTAGGTTCAAAGTAATGCAAATTGAGTTACTTGAAACAAAGCCACCCTAGGTGAGTATGCTCTAATGTTGAAACTGTGATGGACAGAATGCTTCCTTGGTCATTTACCTATAATTCTAAGTCCAAAGTTAACATAGCCAGTTCTGGTGGTCTAGTGGTTAATAGAATGCTGTGGCATGGTTTGTTTCCCTGTCAGGGACCGCACCACCCATCTGTCCATTGTCATACTGTGGTGGTTGCGTGTTACTGTGATGCTGAAAGCTATGTGACCTGGGTATTTCAAATACCAGCAGGGTCACTCATGGTGGACAGTATTCAGCGGAGCTTCCAGACTAAGGCAGACCAGGAAGAAGGTCCTGGCCACCTACTTCCAAAAAATTTGGCCATGGAAACTTATGGACTTATGAATAGTAGCGTATAGCCCTGGAAGGTGAGAAGAGGATGGCACCAAAAGACTGGGCAGGGTTCCACTCTGGGGTACACAGGGTCAGGGTCACAGGAGTCAGAATCCACTTCGATGGCACTAACAACAACAAAAAGTTAGCATCCATAGAAGTTAGGTACACTTCATCTCAACTTAAGTGTCCCAAATTAAATACTTTTATGTTAATCAAACTTTAGCCAGATATTTAACAGTAAAATCAAATCACAAATTATTTCTTTGTTTACCAAATAAAGCAAAGGCAACATTAATGTGAGTTCAGGGGTGCTCATTTACATTTTAGGTTCCTTCTTAGTTTTCAGACTCATGGCCTGCTTTGTCCCCAGTTGTTCTTCTTTGTCCTCAAAAATCAATGGAGATGTTTTCCACAGTTGAGTTTGCCTTTCGGATGACAGCCAATGCTTTTCTGAGAAAAGTGACCGGATGACAATTTTACTGGCCTTGTTTTATTTTTGAAACAGAAAAATTGCAAGTTTCCATCTTTCTCTAATTTTTCTTTTCACGGGTGAGAATGCTAAATGACAGCTGTGTGGACCAAGTTCAGCTTTGCACATCGAGAAAACTGACTAATGGACCATCTGATAAAAATGCTGCTACCGTTTGAGCATTGCAATAGTTTCTCTACTCCGAAAAACGTCGAAACAAGCATGAAACTTGAACACTGGGAACCAAAGGAACCCTTGTCATTTTGTTCAACAGGTAAGTTAACCCCAAATTCTTAAATATTTTTTAACAACTGGGCTGAGAAAGGCAAGTATCTATCAGAGTCTAAAAGGCAGAATTGAAAATGGAGTCAGAGTTTATAAACAGCTGTAGCCACAATCTAAGGTACTTGGAAATTTGAGGTTTGTGAAAAATCTGCTGGTCCTTTTTCTCATATCCCCATCATAATCACTATCATGATTGTTCTCTATGTTTTTTATTATCAATGCTTACTAGTAATAATAAAAAGTAATAATTCTTGATATCTGCCTTACACCTGGTACATTTTAATGCACTCAAATACATGCTTTCATTTAATTCTCACATCAAACCTATGCTATAGATAGCCCCATTTTACTGATAAATGGGTTGGGTCTTGAAGAAGTGAATAAACTTTGCCTCTGATCACATAGCCAGTAAATGGCAGAGCTGATACTTGAACTACGGTCAATTGATTTCAGAGTCTTAGCTTAACAGTTACATATATCAATATAATATATATATTATTTTGAGGAAGAAGGGTTGCCTGAAACTTGAAATCTGTGGGATAAGATTTGAGTTTTCTCTGATTTGGTAACATAATTATTTTTAGCTCAATTTTGTTGAGTTTCATTGTACCTGTCTAAAGTTAATATTTGAAGAATCAAAAGAATTATAGAGAGGAGATGCATAGGTTGAATGTGCAAGTGGAAAATCCTATTTGTTTTTCATAGAGATCTTGGCAAACATTTTAAGGAAAAATAATCTGATAATCTCCATGACAAAGGCAAGGTGTATCGTTTAACTCATAGAATGAAAGTGCCCATTCCTACACGTGGGGTCCTATGTTAACATTTGAAGTGTGTGCTTCAAGGGAGTGTACAAGGCTCCTTTGTCCACTGCTTAGCGATACCATGAGGAGAAGTTAGATGAGCACAGATCATTTTGTGTTCATCTCCAAAATCTCAATAGTCATTCTCAGAGATGCCAAATTGTTCTCTAGACAGTATGTATCAGTTTTCTCTTTCCGGTAGAGTAAAGGACCATTCCAAAAACAATCACCCAAAATAAATCTATATATATTATTCAGACTTTTACTATTTCTTTTAAAGTTGTGATCAAATGTCTGTGGTTCTAAGGAAGTAATACAAAAAGACTGAGATGCACAGAGATCACCTTTCCAATTACACAAAACACTCTGACACACATTTAGAGGTATACACGAGTACTGTTATGCTGCATGATAATTAGGCACAAATATAAAACCGTTCACATAAATAATTCTAGTGCTTCTTTTACAACTAAATCAAGATTTCTCAGCCCATGAAGTCAATTTTCCAGTTTATATTTTTAAAGTCGTCAGTGTTGATGGTTATTTTGCGTATCACAGTACTGGTTAACAATTTCTGACCACCTATAATACCTGCATTTCAGAATACTGGAGTTCAGCTTCTAAGAATGCGAGTTTCTTTTCCCTACCATTGAAGTTCTCTGTGGTCTACCACTGAGCAGTCCAACTCTACCAACTGTTTCCTTCCCTAACTCTGGGCTCCTAAGTCTCAAAATTTATGAAGTGATAATGCATAGTCTTTGCATTAGCATCAGCATCACCTGAGGTAGTTTATAAAAACACATATACTCAGGTCTCTCTCCTGAACTGCAGAATTAGAATCTCTGTGCATGAGGGAAGTACTTAAACCAGCTTTCAGATGTGTCTGATGCAGACTAGAGTTCCCAAATCAGCTGTGTTGTGTTGGATGTCTTGAGAGTGCAGGCAAATTATATCATGGACCTGAGATTTTTTAATGTGTGATCAAGATATTGCTGGAAGAGAGAGGATAATACCCAGACCAATGAGGAAAATAGTGAGAAAAATCTCAGCATTTAGCCTTCTCTGAATCTTGCTTTCTCAAATTTATAATGAAGAAATACAAGGGATATTTGAATATTACATGTGCAGTGGACGTAAAGCACATGGCATAGAGTATTACCCCATAGTAAGTGCTCATTAGTTGTTGCCTTCTGATATCCCTTCATTTGTTCAACCAATTTTTAAGTGTCTACAATGGTAAAGCTCTAAGCCAAACACTGAGACTATGAAGATGAGCAAAAGCAGACATGGCTTCCCCTGAAGGGGCGTACAGAGCATTGGTAAAGATGGACAATAGTCAAATAAATAAAAAATGAATATAAGATAACAACTAAGACAAACACTAGAAAGGGGAGAGAGAGAGAATTAAGGAAGTAATCATAAGAGGGAATTTTTTTTTTTTTAAAGATTTTATTTATTTATTTATTCTACCCCCAAAGCCCCAGTAGATAGTTGTATGTCATAGCTGCACATCCTTCTAGTTGCTGTATGTGGGACGCGGCCTCAGCGTGGCTGGAGAAGCGGTGCGTCGGTGCGCGCCCGGGATCCGAACCCGGGCCGCCAGCAGCAGAGCGCGCGCACTTAACCGCTAAGCCACGGGGCCGGCCCCATAAGAGGGAATTTGACCTAAGCAGAAGAAGGAAAGAGACTATGTTTCCCAGAGAAATTCAAAGAAAGAGTAGAAGAGTTGGAGAATTGGATATTTTAGGCAAAAAGATCAGCATGCGTTTTACAACCCTGTGGTTACTATAAATGCCTGTGTTCAGTGATTTTGCCTCCTAAATCTTTAGACTTATCACCCTTTTGTAGATGAGAAAACTGAGGCTTAGAGAAGTTAATCAATATGGGCAAAGTCACACATGATTTAGCAAGTAGTGGGTTTACAATTAGAAATACATTTGGTTCTGTTTGAAGCTTATGATCTTTCTTTTTCATTTGGACGTGAATGTATTTCAAAGGGCAAATGACAGTAACATCTTCTTGGGCTTGGCTTACAGAAGGGTGTTAGAAGTCAAGCATTAAGTCTATAAAGTTGGGAGAAGGGAGAAAAGGAAAGAAAAGAGGAGTATAAAGATATACAGCATCACAATTTTACCATGGGTTGAGAACCACTAGTGTGAATCTCATTGTGATAGAAATGGCAAAGTGGAAGCCAGAATTTCCAATCTCTTCCAAAAGAGTAAATCAAAATCATCTCTGTATCCCTGGAGAAATTGTAGATGTTAATACCACTACTAAAGTCTTGAAAGGGAAGATTGATGATTCTTATCACATCCCCAGTCAGATTAATGCACAAGACAGATGTATCTTGGAGGGTAATGGTGGGTTATTATAAACTGAATCAGGTGGTGAATCCATTTATAGTTGTCTTTCTTGATGAAGTCTCCTCTGTTGAGAAAATTACTACAGCCCATTGAATCTGTCGTGTAGTTATTAAACTGGTGAATATTCTCCCCCTTTGTCCAGTAAATAAAAAATAACAAAAGTTGTTTGTTCTTACCTGGAAGGGAAAACAGTACACCCTTACTGTTTTGCCTCAGAGTAGATCAATTGTCCAGCTTTGTGCTACAATTTTGTCTAAAGGAAATGTGGCTATATCATTGTCCCACTGAATGTCTTGTTGGTTCACCACATTTACTACATCCTGATGGTATGAGGAGAAAAAGAAGTAGAAGAAACCCTGGAAGCCTTGGTAAGACATCTTACCAAGTGCCAGAAGAGGAGGATAAAAATCTTGACAATATAGTATTCTGTCACCTCTTTGAGGTACCCAGGGAATATCAAGATTTCTGCTTCAAAGTGAAAAATAAATTGTTATTCCTTGAGCCTGTTACCACTAAGAAAGAGGTACAATTCTTTGGAATTTTTTTTGTAGGTATGCTTTAGAGCTAGTGCATTTTACATCTGCCTGTGTTCTACAACCCTGAAGATTTCCAGAGCAAGAGAATTGCTCTCTAACTGGTCCAGGCAAGCAGTTGTGCCACTCTACTTTAATGAACTAGCAGATATTGCGATGATAAATAGTCTGTGGCAGATTGGAAAGTTGAGTGAAAATAAGTCAAGCTCCAAGAGGAGAATCCATAACAGAGAGGAAGCAAAATAATTCGCTTTGGGCAAGTAACTGTACTCATGTCAAGAAGCAGCTCTTGGGGCCGGCCTGGTGGCCCAGTGGTTAAAGCTCAGCACACCCTGCTTCAGAGGCCCGGGTTCGCCGGTTTGGATTCCTGGGGCGGACCTAGTCCACTCATCAACCATGCTGTGGAGGCATCCGTCCTACGTACAAAAAATAGAGGAAGATTGGCACAGATGTTAGCTCAGGGCTAATCTTCCTCAAGCAAAAAAAGAGGAAGATTGGCAATGGATGTTAGCTCAGGGCGAAACATCTTCACCAAAAAAACCCCAAAAAACAACAAAAAAGAAGCAGCTCTTATTTGTAACTAGCTCAGTAGAGACCCTAGGACCAGGGGATGTGATGACCTGAGTTGCCCCTCATAAATCAGTACTATCATACCTGCCTAGCCATTAAGTTGGGGGTGCCCAGCAGAACTCCATCATCAAATAGAATGTCAAACCAGCAGATCCTGAAGGCACAAGAAAGTTGCCTGAGTAGGTAGTTCAAGCTCTCAGCATGCCTACTTCTCACTGCCAATCCATTGTGAACCCACATTCATGGCTACTCAGGGAGTTTGTTATGACCTATATAATGAGGAGAAGGTTCAAGTCTGAATTACGGATGGTGCTATGTGATATACGGTGCTCCTGAAGAACAGTAAGAAGGAAAATTCTCTAGGTGGGCTTAATTTCAAATATATCATACTGTCCCCTTGGGCAGAAGAAAAGGCTTGAGACAAAGAACTGTATGACTCACAGGTAATGACTAAGATTGGCTGGATAATTAGGGTCTTGAAAACAGAAAAATTCAAGGATTGGTGACAAGAAGGTCTAGCAGAAGGTAGATATTTTTTGGATTTCCTAGAATGCTCCCAGAGTGAGAGAATATTTGAGTCTTATGTGAATTCTCACCAAAAACGCCCTATTGCAAAGGACAAGACGACCATTCTATGGATGTCGAACAATCTCATTCTCCAGTCACTCCAGTGCTTGTTTATTGAATTCATTTATTCAACCAGTCAACAAATATTTACCAAATCCCTACATGTTCTAAGCACTGTTTCAGGAAGTGGGGTATAGCAATAACTGAACAAAAAAGTCCTTGCTCTTATGGAACTCATAAACTCTATGGTAGGAAGAGAGATATCAAATACAAATATAAATACTGTTTTCATGTGGTGATAAATGCTAAGAAGAGAAAACTGAAGAAGCATCAGTAGGTGGAGAGTAATGAAGTGATATTTTAGATATTGTTTAGGGAATTTCACAGTAAGAAGGAGTGAATGCGTTACAGAAAATTTGGAACAGATAGTAGAAAGATGCTTGGTTTGTTCAAGAAACAGGAAAGAGGCCTATCTGACAGCAAGACAGGAAAAAAGTGGAGGCAGAGGCCCAATAATATAGGGTCTTGTAAACCATAATAAAGACTTTGGATTTAATTCTGAGATGGGAAGACACTAGAGGGTTTCAATTAAAAGAGTAACATCATATGACATATTTTAAAAGGATCATTTGGAATACTATGTGAGAAATAGACTATAGTGGGTGAAGGGGAAGGAAGGAAACAGGTGAGGAAACTATTCAACGGTTTGGGAAAAGAGATTATGGATTAGGCTAGTGGTTGTGGTTGTGGGCAAGGTGGTAAGAAGTGGTTGGATTCCGAATATACTTTGAAGGTAGAGCTGACAGAATTTGCTAATGGATTTGATGTGGGTATGAGTAAAAATGAGGTGTCAAGGATGACTCCAAAGTTTTTGGTCTGAGTAACAGAAGGATAAAGTTGACATTTACTGAGATGAAGAGAACATTATGGGGAACATAGTGTAAGATAAGAAGAAATAATTTTTGGATGTATTATTTTTGAGATTCCTATTAAATAACTACATGGAGATATTGTAGGTAGTTATATGGGTGTGGAATTTAGGGAGGAAGTCTGAATATATAAATATGGGAATTCCTAGCATATAAAGGAAACTTAAAGCTAAGAGATTGGATGACATCATCCCTAAAGGGAGTGCAGATAGGGAAGTAATGTCTATAGATAGAGCCCTAGGGAACTCCAGTGATTAGAAGTTGGGAGATGAGAAGCATCTAGCAAAGAGGAGAAGTGAAGTAGGAAGAAAATGGAGAAAGCAGGGTCTCAGGGGCCAAAATAAGCAAAGTTTCAAGGAGGAGAGTTGAGGAGGGTTGAGCAGAATGTGGGTTGATTACTGACCATTTGACTTGGCCGAATGGAGACTTTTAGTTATCTTAAAAAGAGGTATTTAAGTCCAGTGGTGAGTATGAATCCCAGACTGGATCAGGTCCAAGAGTGCGTTAGAGATGAGGAAGTGAAAATAACTAACACTAAAAGCTTCTTTGAAGAGAATAAATAGGCTAATGAAGAAAGTGATTATGATGTAAGGGTTGGGGACTAAGCATGAGCCCAACATGTATTTTTCTTACCAGAAATAAAAACCTGGCTACCATAATTGTTCAGTGCTCATCTGCAATTGGTAGGTCCAACACTGAGCCCTTGATTTGGTACTAACTCTGGAGAGACCACTCCTCTATCTTGTAACAGTTTGACTTTCTTCGACTCCTTCCATCTTGGAGAAGGCAGCAATTTGCCCTCACTGAGATAGATATATATTCTGAGTTCAGATTGATTTTCCTCCTGCATCATGCTCTTGCCAGAACCACCACCACTCAAGGAATTACTGAATGTGGTTTACGTTATAGCAACCTATACAACATTGTTTCTTCCTAAGGAACTCATGTTAGCATGAAAGAAGTAAGGAGATGGGATGCTGTTCATGGTGTTCACTGGTGTTGTCATGTACCTGATCACCCGGAAGCAGCTGGTGTTTAATAAACAGTAAGATACCCTATTGAGAACTCATGCCAGGTAGAAGAAAGTCTTTTCTTATACTATGTAACATACACTTGAATCAACTACTGACATATGTGCTGTTTCTTACATAACTGAAATTCATAGATTCAAGATGAAAAGCATGGTTGTTTTCACTATTTTAACTGACTCACAAAATCTTTCCTTCTCTTCTCTAAGATACCAGTTTCTGAATTTAGCTTGAAGTGCAAAATGCTTCTAGAGACACCAATTGTTTATTTAATTGAAAGTAGAGACCTGCCTATCTCATTGTTCTCAGGTCACTAGGAGGATGGGAAAAAAAGGGGTTACAATATTTGGTTAGAGTAATTGATTCTGACATGGAGTGGAAAGAAGATTGCTGCTATTCAGAGGAGGAATCCCATGGGATATGCCTACTATGACCAATGCCATTGGTAAAATGTATAGTCACGTACCACATAATGACGTTCTGGTCAAGGACAGACTGCATATATGACAGTGGTCCCATAAGATTACAATGGAGCTAAAATAATCCTGTGGTGTAATGACGTCATAGTGATTGTAATGTCTAGTGCAACACATTATTCACATGTCTGTGGTGATGCTGGTGTAAACAAACCTACCGCACTGCTAGTTGTGTAAGAGTATAGCAATACAATCGTGCACAGTACATAATACTTGATAATGATAATGAATGATTATGTTACTGGTTTCTATATTTAATATACTTTTTATCATTATTTTAGAGTGTACTTTATTTATAAAAAAAAAAGTTTACTGTAAAACAGTATACTGTGTTACTCCAGCAGCAGCCGCATACATCTCATGTTTACCGCGTCTCTTGATTGCATCATTTTTTCTTGTGCTTGATTTAATCTCATGTTGTTTTGTTCATAATGGCCCCTAAGCGTACGAATCCACTGCTAACAAGGTCAGTAAGAGGCCACATCGAGGGATTGCCCTAGAAACAAAAATAAAAATGACTAAGGACTAAGAAGGTAGAAAATCAGTGATGGTTATTGCTTGCCAGTCAGGTAAGTCTCATTCCACCATATCATCTTGAAGAACAGGAACAAAGTAACAGAATCTCTTAAAGGATTTGCTTCATTGAAGGCAACAAAATGAACAAAAATTTGACAATGGCATATATCAAATGTGGAGAAACTTCTAATGACCTAGATTGAAGACCAGGCACAGAAGCACATCCCTCTCAGCACCATGACGATCATGATAAGGCAAAATGTTTGTTTGTGAGGTTGAGAGCAAAGACTGGATCTGACTTATAATGTTGAATTTGCTGCTAGCTCTGGGTGGTTTAAATGATTCAAGAATCGTTATTCACTACATAATGTGAAAGTGAGTGGTGAGTCTGCAAGTGCTCATGTGAAGGCAGCTGAAGAATTTTTGGAAACACTAGATAAGCTGATGGTGGAGGAAAATTACTTCCCAGAGCAAATATTCAATATGGATGAAAACTCCCTATTCTGGAAACAGATGCCTGAAAGGACTTTCATCCATAAGGAAGCCGAGTCAATGCCAGGCTTCAAGGCTTTTAAGGACAAGATAACAGTCTTGCTTGGGGGCAGTGTTGCAGGCCACAAATTGAAACCCTTTGTGATCTGGCACAGTGGGAACTCCAGGGCCATCAAGCATATCAATAAGCTCACACTGCCAGTGTGCTACAGGAGCAATAAGAAGTCATTGGTGACCCAGCTCCTCTTCCAAGATGCCCTCCTGAATTGCTATGTCAGCAAAATGGAGAAGTACTGTTTGGAGAATAACATACCTTTGAAGATTTTGCTTATTGTTGATAATGCTCCTGGAAATCCTCCTTTTATTGGTGATCTTCATCCCAATAGCAAAGCAGTATTTCTCCCTCCAAATACCACCTCTTTGATTCAACCAACAGATCAAGGAGTTATGGGAGATTTTAAGGCCTACTACCTGAGGAAAACCTTTGCCCAGGCTATTACTGCAACTGAGGAAGGTAATTAATGCAATTCTGGAAGGATTACAACATCAGTGACTGCATCAAGAATCTTGATTAGACTTGGGGTGATGTCACCAAGGAGTGTATGAATGGCATCTGGAAGAAGACACTCAAGAAAACACTCATGACTTCAAAGATTTGCCAAGGATGAGGAGGTTGCAAAATTCAACAAGGCTGTGGTTGAGATGGCAAACAACTTAACCTGAGTGTGGATGAGGATGACATTGAGGAGCTCCTAGAGGTGGTTCCTGAGGAATTGGCTAATGAAGGTTTGTTAGAAATGGAACACGGACACATAGCTGAAGAAAAGGCAAGAGAAAAGGAAACTGCAGGAGAAGAAAAAGAAGAACGCCCAAGAAAATTGACAGTGAAAGGTTTAGCAGAAGCTTTTGCAGACCTCAACAAGCTCCTTAAAAAGTTTGAAAACGTGGACCCCAACACCAAAAGGTTTTATTAATAGACAGGAATGTTCATGGTGCATTATCTGCTTGCAAGAAAATCTATGATGAAAAAAAGAAACAAACCAAGCAAACCACCATGGACATATTTCTGAAAAGAGTGACCCCTCCTCAAGCAGAGCCTCAGGCAGGTCCTTCAGGAGGTGTTTCAGAAGAAGGCATTGTTATCACAGGAGATGACAGCTCCATGCATGTTATTGTCTCTGAAGACCTTCCCAGGGGGCCAAGATGTGAAGGTGGAAGCCAGTGACATTGATGATCCTGACCCTGTGTAGGCCTAGGCTCATGTGTATGTTTGTATTTTCATTTTCTTATTTTTTGCGAGGAAGATGGGCCCTGAGCTAACATCTGCCAATCCTCCTTTGTTTGCTGAGGAAGACTGGCCCTGGGCTAACATCCATGCCCATCTTCCTCCACTTTATATGGGGTGCCGCCACAGCATGGCTTGACAAGCGGTGTGTCGGTGCGCACCTGGGATCCGAACTGGCGAACCCTGGGCCGCTGCAGCAGAACGAGTGCACCTAACCGCTTGCGCCACCGGGCTGACCCCTGTATTTTCATTTTTAACAAAAAAACTTTAAAAAGTAAAAAAAAAAAAATTTTAAATAGGAAAAAGCTTATAGAATAAGAATATAAAGAAAGTAAATATTCTTGTACAGCTGTACAATGTGTTAGTGTTTTAAGCTGTGTTATTACAAAAGAGTCAAAAAAATTAAAAAAGTTTATAAAGTAAAATAGATATAAAGTAAAATAGATAAGCCAAGGTTAATTTATTATTGAAGAAAGAAAAATATTTTTCAGAAATTTAGTGTAGCCTAATTGTACAGTGTTTATAAAGTCTACAGTAGTGTTCAGTAGTGTCCTGGGCCTTCACATTCACTCACCACTCATTCACTGACTCACCCAGTTCTGCAAGCTCCATTCACGGTAATGATACCCTTTTTTATCTTTTATACCATATTTTTACTATATCTTTTCTATGATTAGATACGTTTAGATACATAAATACTTACCATTGTGTTACAGTTATCTACAGTATTCAGTACAGTAACATGCTGAACAGGTTTGTGGCCTAGGAGCAAGTAGGCTATACAATATAGCCTAGGTGTGCAGTAGGCTATACCATCTAGGTTTGTGTAAGTACCTTTTATGATGTTCTCACAATGACAAAATTGCCTAATGATGCATTTCTCAGAATGTCTTCCCATCTTTAAGCAATGCATGATTGTACAGGATTAGAACAACTCCATGTAGGCAGAACCATAAGATCCCTCTGGAATAAAGATTTGGATTATCCCACTAGGTAAATCACAAAGTGAAAATCATTTTCTCTTAGGCATGTTTTGGTTAAAAATCCTAATTCTAAAGCACTATGGATGGCCTAAATCTGTTGGAAGCAACACATTTTCTATTGTTTAAGAGATTGAAGGAAGTAAATTATATTAAAAATTTAAAAGTTACTACCTTAGAGACAGGCACCTCCACGCCCTAAGGATTCCTGGTATAGGAGGGAACGTTTATCAATCCTGACTGACTCTATTCATGAAAGACCCACCCTAAACTGTTCGGGGAAGAATTGAGAACAAGAGAGTGCTCCAGAGGGATAAGTTTGGGAGGGTCGGGGTGGAGGGGGTCCAGATGGGGACGCGTGTGTGTAACCTGATAATCGCTTCGCGCCATAGCAATTCGCGCCATAAAATGTAACTGTTTAAATGTTTTAAATTAGCCAATCATGTAAGACCGCGCCAACCTTTTCCCGCTTTGTGCTTCCAAACCCTATATAAGAATTTGCCCTTTAAGGTCCGGGGTCGACTCCTCTGTCTCCTGCGAGAGACACGTGTCGGCCCGGAGCTCCGCTTAATAAAACTCTTACCTCTTGCGTTTGCATCAAGCTCGGTCTTCTGTGTCTGTGGGTCCGCGCCTTCCCGAGGCTGGAGTTGGGGTTCCCTTTTTGGGATCCTACAAGATAAGGGAGGATATTAATTATTTTTAAAATTATAATTTAGGGAGCAATGATACTTTCCAAAAAGAAAATCATTTGCTAATGGAGAATGAAACTTAGGGTTTTCTGAAATGTCACTAAGAGTATATCACAAAGCAAAAGGGGAAATTAGGAAAAATTGACTTATGATTTCTTATTCTATGTTGGAGTTATTCAGAGAAATGTCTGATTTGTTGAGCTGAAGCAGGCCAATCAACATTTTTACCCTGAGTCAATTTCTTTCAGGCATGGAGACACAGTCTTCAATGAGATCTCAAAATCAAAGTATGCACTTTTTCTGTGCTTTAATTTTCCATAATTAAAATAAGGACAAAGCTTTATCTTCCTTATTTGTCATGTGTGTTAATTCAAATTTTGCAATTGAAAGAAAATTGCAGTTTTGTGACAAGAGATATCTAACTGGAAATTGGTCACCTATATTTTTTCTTTAAATAAGATAAAGTATGAACTCGTCAACAAAAAGTAATTGTCCTCTTTTCGAATTTCACATTAGACATCTTTTCATAGGCTTGTCTGCCACATTTTCAGTGAAGGGAAGGTTGCACCTATTCAACTGTGGTTGGAAGGATTAGAACAAGGACGATTGGATGAGTGTATCCCACCAAGGCTCGGTGGAACCTTTGGTTTTCCCTTCTAATTTCACTGCCTCTTAAGAGAATTTCACTGTACCAATTAGAGAGACAACTGAGAAACTGATTAAATGATTTAGGAAGATTACAAAGTATGCTTTGGAATATCTTATTTTCTTACTGAAAGATTTAGGGAGATTAGATGGTGAGGTGAAAGGGAGGTGGGGATGAGGTAGAGTGACAGAATATTGGGAAGTGACATCTGTAGAGTGCTTCCTGTTAATGAGTTGTGCTAGCCTCCTATTACAAATGTTCTCATTTAATCTCATGAGTACTCTGCAAGAGAAGTATTCCTATTCCCAATGGAAGTGAGGAAATGGAGACTAACAAAGATGAAATAATTTGCCCAACATACACAGCAAGTAAGTGATAATGATAGAAGTTACACTTAGCTCTCTGGCTCGAATTATCAAAGGGAAAGAAGGAAGATGAAAGAGATCATGAGTTTTAAGCACATTGCTGGATCTTATAGAGCTGACAAATGGTCCTCGTATTCAATCTTAGGTACTCAATCAACCTAATGCATTAATTAGGTGAAAAGTGAGCGCCCAACTCATGGAAAGATCCTGCAAAGTAAGGAACTGCAAAATGCTGAATAATTAATTCCCTAAACAAGACAAATAAAGTTTACTGATTGCATGTGTGTGTGTTTGTGTGTGCGTGTGTGTGTGTGAATGTAGTGTATGCTTAGAAGGACTGAGTGTTAAGATGGCATGTTCATTTGACACATGAGTTCCCAACAATAGGGCTTTTAGAAAATTTAAGTCCTCAGCTTTGAATTTGAAAGAAAGAAATTACTTGACAGGTATGGTTCTATAAAGATACATTTTCTATACAAAAAACGGACATTCAAAAGCTTAGCTTTATTTCACCATGCTGGTGTAAAAGGATGGAAAAGTATAATGAACTTAAAGTACCCCAGAAATTTCTATTTATACAATTGTATACATTGAAAAGTGTCTGAGCAGTGTGTTCAAAGAAACCTATTTAATTGTCCTAAACCCACTTTTTTCTAGTCTCTTTGATCAAAGAACTCACTTAACATGGAGCATACGAAAGTATTTTGAGGAAAACCAAATCAAGGGAGCACAATTTGAGGAATACTCTCTAAGCCAATGGCTTTTTGCAAATTCTTTAAGAAATTCCTATTAGTTATATAAAGCTGAGTTCATATAGGAAACTAGGTACTTAATAGAACAACCAGAAAGGGAGTCAAGACACCATCTTTCTCCTATGTGGACAACAGAGTTTAGGGTATAATAGTCTATCTTGCAGTCTCTTGCCTTCTCTATTTTTCCCTCCTTGTGCCTGACTTCTACTTATTTTATTTCAGTTGATGATCAATAGATGAGAATAAAAAGAATTTCCAGTGTACATGTCTACAAGAAATGGTGAATTTTGTGACTCTTATGTTCGGTAACAGATTTCTCTAACCTGTTTCTATGATCTCTGAGCCTAGATTCTGGACAGTGGGGAAGACACTAAGGAGCAGTGGGAAATTCACATGTAATAGGGTAATAGGCAACTGAATTTCTCTCCATGAACTCAGATGGAGCATTCTGCTTGGGATGCTGGAGGGGGCACAGGAAGGCTATAGGATATGGTACCAAATGGCCAAACAGCATGGGGGAGATCAGAAGAATATACAGTGCAGTTGATACCCACAACCTATTTCTTGGGCAATGTATATAGCAAAAGTTTGCAGAGTGCATTGGCAGAAATTAGCAGTTAATAAAGACTATATTTGAAAATTTCAGACCAAGAGCCTAAAGGTTTTTGAAATGTGTATAAAAATTTTTTAAAAACCTTTTAATAAAAGGACTTTCTAGTTTAGAATTTATGAGCAATAATGATAAACCAGAAACAATGTAAGTAAGGGTTGACATGGTGCTTTGTCAGCCCAGCTGGTCCCTGCTGGCCACATAATATGAGCAAGAAATAAATCTTTCCTGTTTTAAGCCAGTGATATTTCAGGGCTATTTATTCCATGGTATTAACTCACGTGCCCTGACTGATACCTGCAGTATAACCCAGTGCAGAGGCAACATATGTAACATGACGGCTAGAATATGTAGTGCATAGTAAGTGCTTCAAGTTGTCTTATTTTATGGTTATCATGATTTGTTATCTGAGCTGAATAATTGATAATGAATATCAAGTGGCTCAAATTTGCTTGTACCATGAATTTGGAGTAATATTTTCAGCCTAATTTTTGGTTGAATTCAACCACGTATGGTGTCCCTCTGTCTATGCAAGACTGATCAGTCAGTTGCTGTCAGGCCCTGTGTCTGTGTAGTGAAAAATGTATGAGAACTAGAATACCTTCTCTCTCGGTCTGCCAAAAATTGTCACAGTTCAGTTAAATTAAAATTTAGTTAAATTAAATTCAGTTAAAATTAGGTCAGTTCAGTTAAAAAGTCATTGATTGAGCACATGTTATTTGCCAGGAATTATATTAGGTGACTCTTAGAATAACCTTCTGGCGTTAAGGAAATAATTCTCAGGAAGCCTGGGATGAGGTACATTTCTTTTGGACTCAGAAGAAAAATGCATGAAACGGTTTGTGTTTCTCTTTACCATGGCACTGTTAGTCACTGGGTGTGGCTACTCTCTGGAAGCCTGGGGTCAAGGACCGGAGAGAGAGCAGAGAGACCTGGACAATGACATCTGGGGTCAGTTGTAGAGCCTTGGCAGCTAATGAGGAACTTGGGGGTGATAGTTTCACTGAGGTTAGGGATGAAGTGGGCAAGATAAACTTTGCTGATGTTCAAGTTCTAGGCCTTGTTGAAGGGGAGAGGAAAAAACTTGTAGAATGTATGTTTTATAAACCTGTTACTCTAGTCATCTTTTACACTTTAGTTATAAGTTTTAGAATAAGGGGCTTGAGGATATCAGAAAAACATCATAATACAATGCTTTTTTTTTTTCTGCCATTTTTCATCCCTCTTGAAAGTCATGATAGTCCATTTCTAGAAGCTGATAAGTTCTAAAAAAAAAAAAAAAAGTTTAAATTGCAGTTGATTACACTGACCTAGGAATCTCCTAATATTTAATTCTTGCATGAAAATGTAACCAGCAAGATGACTCCTGCTGGCTTATAATATGCTTATTTAAAAAAAGCCCACTTATCAGGCACAGAGCCTTGATATGGATATTTGAACATTATGAAAATGAATTCATAAGCCAAGTGTGTCTGTCAGATGTTTTTAATTTAAGTGTTCTGATGAGTGATGAGACTCAGCATGAGGGCATCCAAAATTGTCTTATAAAATTTTAAAAAGTCAGGGAAAGAAGCTAGAAAAATTTTGACATTTAGTTCATAACCATGTGCCTATTTGGAATTTAAAATTTCAGGTCAAGAAAGGCTTTGATTTTCCAAATTTGGACTTTACTACTTAAAAATCAAGTATCGTTCCATTGGCTTTTTTTTTTTTTTTTAATAGAAGTTACATATTTTACCACAGATCACCTGTGGAATGCTGGAGAGGTCAATTCAGTAATAATATAAACACTTTTACCTGAGCTTCCAGGATGAACACTACAAATTTCTCTTTCTAAAGCAATATAGGTAGCTTGAGGCCACTCTAATATCAGGCTATTTTAAAATGTGTTGTTTTGTTTTGTTTTTTTTTCAAATGAATGTTGTAGTTTTATGTAGCACAATGCTCTGGTGCATGACCTTGACAGCAATATTCCACTGTAGCTCCCGCACAGGGTCATTACACAAACTTATTGCTAATACTGGAGTGGCCTGTAGCTTTTTGGAAGTCCACAGCCATGTGATTGCTAACTCTGGCCCACCTTGTCTCAGTCCAAGGCTTAGAGAAGTTCTGTGTTCCTGCTTTCCTAATTCCTGCAGTCCAACTGTACTGTCATCATGGCAGTGGCATCCTTAATACTATCAAGTAGGCATGTAAGAGAAGTAAATAATTTGTTGGAGATGGCAAGGATGATAATGATGTAGGTTCTTTGCAAAATAGGCAGTGCCAATATGCGCCACAGATTCAGAAATCAGATTTGGAGACAGGTTCTTATTGAGTCTTTCACTTTGTCTGGATCTTTCCCTAGCATTCTGAGTTTAGCCTTATTCTTAACTTTAAGCCAATGCCCGATTTCTCAAGAAGACTTCCTTCCTTGTCTATAGTCTTTACTAAACATTTTCTCTAACCTGTTCTCCTTTACATTTTTGGTTTTAACTCTCAAAATATGTTGAAGTATCATTCAATGAGATTTTTTTATGTAGCTGTCACCATGTGCAGAGCTAGGCATTGAATGAAAGGTAGAATCATCTAAGTACAATCTAGCTGGAGATGTTAGATTTACATGCGTGAAACATTTGAATAACAAGGCAGAATCAACAACTGTGAAGGGTCTGAGATTTTACCATACTTATAAGCTTACAAGTTGGCCTATCACAGTTAGTAACATGGATGCTGGCAGAAGACATGAGACAATTAGGTCAGAGAAGAGGACTTCATTACTTATAGACAGCAAGCTACACGATTATTAGCATATTTGAGTCATTTCCCCTTGCCTCTAAGTCCCAAAGAAATGATAGAGATGGGCCAGATGAATGCCTGTACACTCCCTGGGTTTTGTGACAGGAGAGGAACCCTATGCTCAGGGAACCTAAAGTTTTTATAATAGGCAGTAAGTATGCCTGCCCTTTGCTCCTGAGACAGACACTATCTCTGTCTTCCAAGGCTGTTTGCTGTACAATCATCCTTGAAAAGATAGTCCAGAACGAAGACCAGCCAGTGTCTCTGTTTATAAGATATGCAGAAATGCAAAAGATCTACAGAGAATTTCTTCAATATCAAAATCACACTACTCTAGTTCGTTCAGAAAGGTTTTACAGGGAGAGTTAACATTAAGAAATCTTTGAAACATGGGTAATATTTGGAAGGTTAAAGAAAAGGGTGCCAGCCTTGGTGGTCTAGTGGTTCAGATTTGGTGCTCTCACCCCTGTGGCCTGGGTGTGTTTCCCTGTCATGGAACCACACCACCAATCTGTCAGTTGTAATACTGTGGCAGCTGCATGTTGCAATGAGGCTGAATGCTATGCCACTGGTATTTCAAATATCAGAGGGTCCCCTATGGTGGACAGGTTTCAGCAGAGCTTCCAGACTAAGCCAAACTAGGAAGAAGGATCTGGCCACCCACTTCCAAAAGAATTGGCCATGAAAACCCTATGAATAGCAGTGGAGCATTGTCTCCACTATATGGTGCCAGAATATGTAGTGCCAGAAGGTAAGAGGATGGCACGAAAAAACAGACCGGGCAGGGTTCTGCTATGCTGTACACAAGGTTACTAGGAGTCTGAATCGACTCCATGACACTAACAACAACAAAAGGAAAGGGCAATGGTGTTTCTTTTGAGGAACGCAGTATGAGTTGGGAAGCACTCCAGGCTGATATGTTAAAAAAGGATACGTTAATTCAGCCTTATCACTTGTTACCCATCTGTATCCATTCTGATTGGTCAGTGTCCATGCTGAACTGACCGTTTAGAATTTTAAAGATTTTATTTATTTATTTTTTCCCCCCAAAGCCCCAGTAGATTGTTGTACGTCATAGTTGCACATCCTTCTAGTTGCTGTATGTGGGACGCGGCCTCAGCATGGCCGGAGAAGCGGTGCGTCGGTGCGCGCCCGGGATCCGAACCCAGGCCGCCAGCAGCGGAGCGCGCGCACTCAACCGCTAAGCCACGGGGCCGGCCCTAGAATTTTAAATAGCAGAAGCATAGCATTTGTATGGTTTGGGAATAGTATGATCTCACTGTTACAGTTGGTTATCCTTCAATTAGGGTTGCCAGATAAAGGCCTCTATTTTTATTTGCTACACCTGGCAACCCTATTGTCAATACATTAAGGCTAGGTCTCTATAGCAAAGGAGCTCAAATCCGAACTGGCATTTACCCTTGTAGGTAAAGTGGGACCATTAAAGGTACTTGGGCAAAGGGTTATGTAAAAAGGGTGATGTTTTAGGATAATAAAAATGATATTGGTGTGCTGGGGTAGATGATGAATCAGATCTTCCTGATCTACCTAGATAGTTCCTATATCTCTCGTTTGGAGCAAGGGTGGAGAAAATGTATCCTAAGTTTAGGGGACAAGTCCCTTTATGTTGGGCTTCATGAAGATAGAGAATAGATTCCATGGGTGTGGCATAAATAACATGTAGGGGAGCTATGTCCCAAAGCATGGTTATGACGTGCATGACCTTTAATTGTTCTTCGAGTGTCAATGTGGAATAGGTCACTCGTGACCCAACTGAGCAGTATAGAAGGACAGAGATAGCTGACACCCTTTCATTCTCTAGTCTGCTCTGAGTTGAAAGAGTCAGAGGCAGGGAAACCTTTACCAGAGAGGCCAGTAATGGATATAATGTCAATGCATTGTTTACTTTCTGTTAGGATGTGAATCCAAAAAATGGGGTAAAAAGGAGTTTTCACACATTAAGATGTAGATTTGGATGAGTATTCATTTACATAAGGGTAGTGGGTTTTGGTACCAAGGGTACAGATGAGAACTAGGATGAATAAAACAGTGGGTCAGAAATTGGACAGCAGGAATATATTAACAGCAGAGGGGAGGGGTTGGGGAGGGGAGTGATGAGAAGTCAGGATGTCCTACCAGGATGAGGTAATTTACAGACTCCTAGAACAGGAATACTGAGGGGATGGAGAAACAAAAGGCGAGTAGCCAGGGGTAGCTCTGATATGCTCAAAAGAAAGTTGGTGGGGCTTCATTAAAATAAAATTGTCTTCTCTGGGTTTCAGTGAGGGCCCTGCCAATGGCATTTAGGCCTTTTGTTGTCACCATTTGGAGAAAGCACATGATCCTTTGTGGTAAGTAGAAGATAAAACAAATAATAAGGCAATTTTGGTTTTTTCTGAAAGGTGAACAAAGTAAATCTGTTGACACATCAGATTTGGTTTGTATTTCATCTGACATAGAGAACAGGTGCTATAAAATGTACTAACAGCTAATATTGGGGAAATTCGAGTATAACCTCTAAAAATTATGAGCATAAGAAGAGAAAGGGATACACGTGTTGCAGAAGTTTTGGTTGAAGCACTGAGAAAATTGATACCGTATTGCAATGTGAGGTACAAAACCATGAACCAAAAGTTTCAAAGGAGGTATTTGTTCTAACTTTAAAGCAAGATTGAATTCTGAGCATTATACAGGAATAAATAACCTAATTATCTATTGCAACTGGATTGTGAGACTTGACCGTGGAACTTTTTATTACCTAAGAGTTACCAGAAAACGTCAAGGGACTGGCCTTAATTTTCATCCAGTCACCAGGAAAGATCTAGCCCATATGGTGTATTGTAAGAGATAGTAAGACACAGAAGTAACTTTCTTTTTATTACATTTTGCAAGTCATGATTGTTGAATATAATGATTACACAAAGTTAATATGGCAGTCTGAAAGGTGGAATCTATGCAAGAGAGTTGGTAGGGTTCTGGATGTTTGGGGCACAAAATATATGGGATAAGGGTAACATTTGCAGAGTCAAGCAAATCTGAAAAACGTGATTTAAGTAGGCAAAAGGGAAAGCAGGGTTTCCCAAGGACCTTAATACTTTCCTAACCTATCAATGGGTGAAGCTTAATTTTTATAAAGAAAAGTAATTAATAAAATTGGTTGTCTTATCTTGTATGACATATTGGAATTCAGGGTTCAAAATATGCTGGATTGAACTCAAGAATATGTTAATCAAAATGGAAAATATAAGGAATATCATTGGCCAACGTTTACTCCAAGCCTATAAAGTATAAAATTAATGTAAAAGTTTTCTTTTTCTCTATGCATGATTCATACCAAGGACATCTACCAAATATAGGACATGGAGAACGCTTTAAAATAACTCATCTAACAGACTGGAAAATGTATTCCAACTATTTATTTTCTTCTTGAAAATGTTCTGTATTTCCAACTTTTGTAAGACGCAAATGTATCATTTTAAAAACAAATGTTAAAACATTCTAGGTTTCTTCTCTAGTGTGAGAAATCAGATGGTTTGTGGGGAAGTGGGAATACTGACTGACATGGTAGCTGTGAATTACTGAGGCAGCAACTAGTCCCAAAGAGGAAATGACTCTGCAGGATCAGTGCTTTCTGTCTGAAGCACCCTGTCTGGCTTACAGAGAAAGGGAGGGCAAGAATATTTCTCTGGTATGGATCCCCTTTCTCCTGTGTGTCTTGAGGGGCTGTGACAAGTAAGACTGTGCTTTAGCCAAAGGGAAAGAAGGAGAGGGCCAGCAAGAGGAACAAGCTGGGGAAATCAGGAAACTAGGCTAAGTCACAGTGGTTTGCCCAAACAGGTTGCAAGCAAGCCACCCACCAAGTAGCGCTGAGTGGCGGTAGCGAAATCTTCAGAGCAGAACACCAGCATCGTGCCCGGAACATAGAGGCTTTTTCAGTTGGAGACCAAACGCAGAGCATCTGTCACTAAGTCACTTATAATTAATTCTGCCTTTAAATTAGCAGCTGTCTTAGGACATTTTGCTGGTGGCTGGGTTGGGGACGAAGATACATTTAGAGTGTAATGGATTTGAGCTTGTCGGTTTTAGGGTGACCACAGTATCCAAGATCTTGCTGATTTGACGGCTGTTCATGTTTGCAGCAGTGATAGTGACCTGTTTTTGACATCTTTAATATTTTCTTGGCAAAGAGTAGAGAGACAGCTATTTCAGTTCAGGATTTAGCCCATCAAATTCTTTAATTCCTCTTTCCTTTTCTCCTAGATCTTGTATTTATACAATTTGAAGGAAATCTGATTTGATTTACAAAAATCATTGTCTAGCCATTCTGCCAATTCCTGAGGTGATGGATACTTATATTCCTTTTCCCCACATCACCATTTGATCTACCATGGAGCAGAGATAGCAAGTGTCCTTCTATTGCTTAATTCAGGTGTCCTCAATTGCAGAGTGGAAGAATCTGGTGGTCATGGTGAGAGCAGGCCACTTTTGCAAGTCTTTAGAGTGGAGAGATGATGCTGACCCTCCTCATGGCCTTTTGCCTCTGGCTGTCTCCTCCCTCCCCTGATACAAAGGATTTCTAGTATTGTGTGTTCAGATATAATTTGCTGGATTAATATTTGGTGACTTGAGTTTCATACTTGAGTATATCCCATTTTATTTGTTCTTTAGGACATTATTTGAAGCTTGAGCACAAGTAGTACCTCATTTATCCTGTTTTGTGAATTTTCCAGAAGATAATAATCATTGGAGCTACCATATATTGAGCTTTTGTTGTTAGCCAGCGCTTTGCTAAACACAATTGTGCCAGGTGGCCTCCAAGATGACCCCCAATGATCCTGCCTCCTGGAATTGCTGCATTGTGTAACCCCTCCCCTTGAGTGTGGGCTGGATTTAGTGGTTGTGACATGATAAATGTTTGTCATCTTCAGCCGTTATGTTTTGGGATAATTTGTTTCACAATAATCAATAACTAATGCAACTTTAGATATATTATTTCATCTTTATAACAATCCAATGAAGTAGATATTATTATTACTATTATGAAGAAAGTCTTTGAGAGGTTAAATATCATGTCTAAAGTAATACAGCCTGGATGGAATAAGGATTTAAACTTAGATCTGCCTGACTCCAAGGTCAGTTCTTAGAAATGTTAAGCTATTCTGTCTCAAGTGACGGAAGTCTTAAACATTAATGCATAAATAAAATTTAAGCTTTTCCCATTCATCAGAATGTTGACGTCATTGAAATCCTTTCTGCCCTTCAGAAATTTAGGTGGACATTGTTCTCAATTTTGATTCTGGTTGTAGCTAAGAAGGGATTACAGTGTTCATGTGGGCTTCTATGGCGTTACTTCCACTCCCAGGCTCCCTGGTTCTCTCTCTGCCTCCTCCCAAGTCTGCACTTCCGGTTCTCCCCTCCCTATTATTGGCAGCCCTCTAGGAAACTTGGCAGTTTTCTCTCCTCACTCCTATGCTGCTACCCTCTTGGGAATCAGCCTCACTTTGCTATTGACCATCTGTAGCTCTCAAGGATTCTGGAGAAACTCTTTCTCCCTCTTGTTGAGTTATAAATATAACCAAACGCATCTTGATGGTGATGTTAGATTAAGATGTTCCCTAAAGGTACTGCTATGCTTTGGGGCATATTTTCCCCACATCAAAGACATCGGATTGTTGCTTTTATAATAGTTTTTCTGCTTTCATGTATTTTTTTTATTCTCCTTCATCTTGAAACACTGTCTTTACAACCCGGGGTGGATTGCATGATTTCTATCGCAAAGTAAAAGTAGGCGGCGTAATGGCTGAGAGTCGCTTTCTAGCGTGTGTGCTTGTGGTCATTTTTTTTTTTCCAGTACAAGTTCACAGCTTTGTTTTGAATGACTAGGACTGCCAAAAGTTAATTTCTACCTAAGTGGGGTATTACTCTATTTTTTCATTTCGTATCATATTATCTGCAAAAATGGACACATTCTTTCTCATTTTATTCCTGAATAACTCCAACAACCTTCTAACTATTCTTTCTGCCAACATTTCATTTCTCCGCAGTCCAGCCCCTCTATGGCTACCTGAAGAACACTTCCAAAACCCCACTTAAATCATAGTATAACCTGATGATAGTCTCCAGCATACCTTCATGAAACAATCTGAGAACTCTTCCTGGGGTTGAATATTGATTGTTTAAATAAACTAAAATGGAATGTTTAGAGTGAAGACTTGGCTGATTAAAGTTGGGCTTTGTCTGTTAAAAATTATCAAATAGTTTTATGATTACTATACCACTAACCTTGATTTATATTAAATTATGTTCAAGTGTGAAAATGAGTAGGGGAAAAAAGTGTGATTTCTGATTGAATAGTAACATTTAATATAATGACAGTCATTTAAATGTAATATAGTTAATTAATATATCATGTTGCTTGAGGTATACGAGTAGTAATAGAAGTAGCACTGGTGATGATAGTAGTAGGTAGCTTGGTGGAATATCTACAGCGGGAAGTTGATTGTGACAAGGATCTTGTACACACTGTCTCTTTTGAGCCTCAAAAAACCCTATGATGTATGTAGTAATACTATCCTACAATTTATAGTCTTATCTTAATTTCACAAATTAGCTTACTGCTTTTTTTTCCAAATCCTAACTATCAGCCCTGTTCTTATCAGTCAATAAAAATTTCATATTTCTTGATCTTCTTTTATAGGCATGTACAGTACAGCAGTTTAGGGAAATTAACTATCTTCTACCACAAAATACTATACTTCTCTAAATCAAGATTTATTATAGCTGTTTGAAGCTTCCACCTGGGGGAATTTTCTGTCATACAAGTCAAAGAACTTCTATTTGTTCTGCCTAGTTTAGCTTTTCTCTCTACTTTGCTGGATAAAATAAAAAGATGTGACAAAAGGAGACATTAATATCCACAAATCCATCTCTATGGAAGTGAAAATCGGTAGCTTTTATGACTCCTTTGGCATAGGGCTCCTTTTAGGAGTAGCAACTATAAATAATACTAATAGCTGTGGCTCTAGTAACGGTAGTCCATTTGTCTTAGAACACTTTTTATGTACTTTTATTTTTCCAAGTGAATCAAGATAGAATAAAGTTCCTGATGTCTCTATTTAGCTGTGGTGTAAGGAAAAAAAATGCAAGTAATTTTCTTGCCTATTAAAATATACCACAAAGAATCATCACGCATTAGTTGTTATAATGCTCTTAAGGTTCCCAAATCTCTATTATTTCCAAATTTGTTTGATTTAGAATAATGATCTTGGGAGGTAATTTTAGATCACAAACAGCAGAAAGCTAAAGAACCCCCAATCTGTTAAAAATGATTAATTTTGAATATGTGGTCAAATAAAAACCAATCCTCCCAATTACATCCTCCCCAAACAAGTCCCTCTATAACTTCTTGTTGGATCATGTGGTTGAAATAATTTAGAGAAAACACAACAATAATCTTGGTTAAACATATAAAATATATTAAAGGAATCAACAAATTCAGCACCAGTCAATACACTATTAGTTCTCTTACTTTTTATGTTTGGGTGCACAATATAAAAGTAATAGGGAATAAGAAGGGAATTTTCGAGAACAGCTGATTACATTTTTAAAAAATCAAGATCCAGGTAAACCATATCTGCTGTGAGAAATTATATCATGTCAAATCAAAGGATGCATTCCAATAAATGAAACAAAATAATAAAAGAACTGCTAGTTTAGGTGTTTTGTATCTTCCAAGGATAAACGCCATTAGTAGTCTCTGCTTCTGCATGCATATGTTCATTTGCCCAATTACTTGTGATTACTCTTGAATAATCACTTCATGTTGTGTTATTTCAACTAAAATCAGGCAGTGATTCAAGGTAACAGGTAAACAATTCTAATAAATAATAAGTAGTGTTTCAGTGATTTTAACTGTTCATATTGCTCTAATGCACTCAATAAATTTAATAAAGTTAGCAAATCAAAAAACTCACACCCCACCAGCCTTTCCACAGTCATGGGAGGCTTAAGTGTCTCGTTAATAGAATCGTCAACACACAACCAATGGAATTTAGCAACTTATTCTTCCAAATTCGCCTACTCGCACAGTATCCATACTATCTGTATTTTCATCCATACTTAAGTCCCTCTCCTAAACTTCCAGGCTCAGTACCTTCGTTTCAATTTGGCTTTAGCCCTCATTCTTATTCTTTACCCGGAGCCACAGTTTTGTCAGTGGGTGCTTTAGCATATGCCCTACTTCCCCTTTTCCACATTTTGATCTCATTAGTTCAGAATCTTATCAAACCCATATGTTCTCATCATTTTGCATAAGATTGTTTACTATTACTCCATAACATATAGGCTAATATCCAAAATCTTTAGCCTGGCATTCAAGGTATTTCACAAAATAAACTATAGCAAAGATATTCTATCTGATTTCCCTTTCATTTCTTTCACGTTTGACTCCAAGTAACTTTATGTTTTAGCTGTCTTGGAAAATGCAATTCTCTTTCCTGCCTCTGTATCTTTACTTCTGAGGTTCTCTTTGCTTTCTCCCCCAATGCCTGTCCCCTTCTGAGACCTCATAACCTCTTCAGATCATTTCAGTTCACAGCTATCATTCCTGCGTTTGAAATCAGAGAGTCTGTTATTCTCAACTTCACTGTTTTTCTGTGTTCTTCTTTAGGACAGGATCATACAGAAATTTCTTTTTTTTTTTTTTTTTTTGTGAGGAGATCAGCCCTGTGCTAACATCTGCCAATCCTCCTCTTTTTTTGCTGAGGAAGACTGGCTCTGGGCTAACATCCATGCCCATCTTCCTCCACTTTATATGGGACGCCGCCACAGCATGGCTTGCCAAGCAGTGCGTCAGTGCGTGCCTGGGATCCGAACCAGTGAACCCCGGGCCGCTGCAGTGGAGCGCGCACACTTAACCACTTGTGCCACTGAGCCGGCCCCCAGAAATTTCTTTATATCTCTCCTTTCAGCATATTTTAGGGCCCTTTAAATATCATCTAATTTTTTAAAAGTATCAAATGAAGCTACTTAGGAGAATTTAATACATCGAATTTTATTATTCCAAAAGACACGCTGTGACATCCCTTCTACCTTTCTCAGACCCCAGTCCCCTACCAATACAGAGGGACATCACTAGGCTCTAAGATATGTGGATTATGGCACTAAGGCGTTGTGAGGATTTTTGTTAATGGAATATTTCAATAGAACCCTCAATTCTACAGGCCCATTCTTGTTTCTATGGCCACCACAGAATGAATAGCAAGGATAGTACTGTTTTTGTTGAATATGTATACAGGACAGATTAATCTACAATTGACAAAAGTTCAGAGGCTAAGAAAGAACTATATTTGGAGAAAAATCTGTCACGAAGTCTAAATTAATGAACTTATTTTAGTGTTTATTTTGAATCTATAAATAGTGACATTACATATTTTCCTGGACCTTTGTGTGTGGTTTCAAATGCTCCGGATAGTCTGGTACCCACTAATAAAAAAAATAGTCTTTCCAGATGCCCCCATAAATTATCACAATGTCCCAGAAATTTTCAATATTTCAAAACAAAAATATATCTCCTAGATAACCTTTTGCACATAGAAAATTATTTGACTACCTCTACATATGTACAGAAAATACAGTCATTGTCCATACTGGCTCAAAGGGTTCCAAATGGACCAGATAGATAGTTGATTAAAATAAAAAGTTAAAAAATAGCTATGTTTAGGGGCTGGCTGGTGGCACAAGTGGTTAAGTTTGCGTGCTCCACTTGGGCAGCCCCGGGTTCGCGGGCTGGGACCCTGGGTGGGGACCGTCGCACCACTTGTCAGACCACACTGTAGAGGCATCCCATGTACAGTAGAGGAGGATGGGCACAGCTGTTAGCCCAGGATGGATCTTCCTTAGCAAAAAGAGGAGGATTGGCAATGGATGTTAGCTCAGGGCTAATCTTCCTCACACACACACACACACACACACACACACACACACAAAATAGCTATGTTTAAAATAGGTCTAAGTTTAACTATACCTGAGAACCTAGACCTAGAAGATAAAAGAAATAGAGAATTACTTTTGCTTCAGAAATTACATTGAGTTAGAATGTCTCATTCCAATAAGTGTAAGTCTGCATTAGTGATTGAATTTGACAATAATATAACTTATGGGAAATACTATAATTATCTGAAATAGAAAAAGAGAGGGGATGTAATGTGTAGATTAAAACAAAGAGTTCCTGTTGATCCACAGGCTGTAGATTTATTTTGGAATCTTTCCTCTGAATGGTTAGTGGAGTGAAGGTGGGAGGGAGGGTGTGTCACCCACAGGGTAGTGGGGAAATAGTTCTTGGAAGACAAACTGATCTATGACCAGACCTAGCCCTGCCACATAATAGACATATATCCTTGGGAAAACTACCTAACTTCTTAGTATATATCCTCATGTATAAAGTGAGTATTCTAATATCTCCTTCATAGCATGGTAATAAGGATTAAATAAGATAATATATGCAAATTACATGGCACTGTGCTAGGCACGTGGGCACTTTTATTACATTAGCTCCTTTTTCTTCTCTTGGTAATAAAAATGATTTAGTTATAAAATTATATTGTGGAAAATAAGGCTTTTATGGTTCTTAAGGGCTGGGTATTTGGATTATTGTTAACAGAATAATGATATAATATACAACATATGGCCATTTGCTCTCCCATATGCCTGTCCAATAGAAATATAATGAGAGCCACATATGTAATTTTAAATTTCCTAGCAGCTAAGAAACAGGGGAAATTAATTTTAATAATATATTTTATTTAACCTAGTATTTCCAAAATATAATTTCAACATGTAATTAATATGAAACATTATTAAGGAGATATTCTTTTGTGTTTTTTTTGGACTAAGTCTTTGAAATCCAGCATGTTTTTCACGCTTACAGCACATCTTAATTCAGAATAGCCACACTTCAAGTGCTCAATAGCCACTTGTAACTAGTGGCTGCTCTACTGAACTATGCAGACCTAGGTACTTTTTGTGGAAGAAAAAGGGAAAAGGGCAGAACTCTGCAAAACTGAAGGCTTACCCTGAAAGAGGTTGTTTTAAACTGATGGGAGATTGTTTCTGCTGGCAGAAATGGAGAGAGTGTTAACTAAACAGGGTATCCATCAGGATTCTTACTTTCAAGTGGTAGAATCACCTCTGGTTAATTTAAGCAGAAAATCAGATTTATTAAGGCTATTAGATGGTTAAGAATCTTTGACTACTGGAAAACTAGACTTGGAGGCTACATATTCAGAGACAAAGTCAAGATCATTCTGCAGAAGTGGTGCATCAAGACAGCACTGCTGAAAATGAGTATCTTCACTGGAACTGCCTTCATGATCAATGCTGGACAACAGAGATAATGCTGGAACTCTTTCCACTGTGGCCGCCTTTAGGAAATGGATACTACTGCTGCCTTTACTGCCAAAATTGACAGAATGGATTCTACACACTCCCCGCTTCTTTACATCCCAGCTTCTAAGCCAAGGTCTAGTGTGTGTGCTTCTTATTGGCAGAACCTAGGTCATGTGACCTAGCTGCAAGGAAAGCTGGAAAAAGAAGTTCAGTTCCTAGAGTGGGCGGTAGTCCCTGCCTCTCATCAAGATTCAGTCAGAGAATTCTCCATATATAGAGTGGGTTGGGGGAGAGAGGATTGTTATAGTCTAAAGAAAGACAATGTCCACCTAACAAGCTTGGGTTTTCTAGCTATCCAGTGGGATAGGATGGGGGCTCCTGAAAAAGATTTAAAAATTTTAAAAATTATTGTAAAAAAATTATATACATATAAGACCTTTTCTTCACAATATGAATATAATACTCATGAAATTTGTGACTTTGTTTCATGCCAAAAATATAGCATGAGGGGATTTATAAAAGTTATGAAAGTATATTTACTCAACCTTCATTTTTTTTCTGGCAAGATGAAGTTCTAACATAGCATTTAGAAATGAGAGGATATTCCCAGAGCAAATATATAGGAGTGAATCTTCTTATTTTGATATTGCAAAATATTCAAATATTTAAGACAATTAGAATGCATAGGGATGTATAGGAAAATAATTTAAATACTTAAGACAATTAGAATGTATAGGCTAATAAACAACTTCCTTATTCTCTGCCTGAGTGTAGAACTGTTGGAGAAATAGTTACACAAGTCAGACAGATGGAGATGAAAATATCGTTACTTTTATTGCTAGTTTGAAGAATGTGGCTTAAATGAGAGGAACAAATGAGGTTGCTAATGCTTCCCAGATGGAGACCTACCCACTATCACTGCCTCCCACTCACTGGTTTGGGTGGCTGGAGAAGAAAAAAGATTAAATCCTCAAGGTTTAAGAGACAAAACAGGAGACTCCACCCAATTTGGAAACCTGATCTACTAATTTCTCCCCACTAAATGGTGAGCAGCAGCTGTGAGCAGTGAGGAAGTGGTAGTGCAAAGGCCTGGGGGGCTTACTCTATTGGAAACCTCTTCACAGGGAATCATGAAAAGTGAGGGACAAATATTCTGCATAATATTTCCAACTTTTTACTCCTTTAAACTATTTGGCTTAACAATTAGCCTATGGCTCTCCAGGGTTGTGACTATGAACCCCAGAGGAGATCACTACTTATCCAGATAGTACTCTGAACTTCATGAAGCCATTCTCTTAATTCCAACAGGGCTCTGCTGTGTAGCTTTCTGGGACTGCTGGTGAGCAGTGTAGACTTTGGTCCAGAAGGCTCCAAAAATGAATAAGAATGGTACATTATTTAAATTAATTCCAGGACATTGCTCTACCCAATGCTTAGAGATCACCTTATTATATTTCTCCTCCCACATTATATCTAGACACACAGTCTACTATAGCTCACCAGAGGATATGCAATGAGACTATACAACAGCATAAAGATATTCCAATAACAAAATGCCACCAATAAAGAGGAGCCCCAAATTTGAATATCTGTGCTATGCTATTATCAAATTGCTGGGGAAAAACTAATGTTCAAAGATTAAAAACACAAAGAAATTAAATTCCAGAATTTTTCAGTTAAATTCCAAGGCAATTAAAGTTTCAAATCAAATTCTCAATTCTCTTGTCCTTGTGAGTTATAAGCCCAATGAATTAAAGTTCGATTTTTTTCCTTCACCACTTATTACATAACAGGAATTTTTTAAAAACGTGACGCTGAGGCCCACTGGTGGTTGTCTCTTTATACATCTGTTCCAGGTCCAGAAACACTGGCTTATGATACAGTCCCCAACATAAAGTCATGTATCCCTTTCAGGAGAAAATCTGTCATCAATGACATGACAAACAGTAAGTGGGTCAAACAACTCCCAGTCACTCCTTATAAATGAGTCTTATAGAAGACATGTTGTTACATTTTCCCAAGGAGCAGGAGAACCTCCTTTTCCCAGTTAGAATGAGAAATCAATCTCTCATCTTAAAAATGGAGGTGCCATCATTCCAGGGCAGTGCCTGCAGCCCTATGCTCCAGAATTTGCCTGGCATAACCAAGGATGCTCAGGTCATTCACAGTACAACCTGTGCACTAGACACCAGTTGACAGATTGAAATTTTAGCCTGAGCTTCCTTGGGTAATGGTTATGTTACAGAAAAAAATTGGGACAAACTCAGCAAAATTTCCCAGGCCTCCAGATGTCTGGAGGGTGTTGATAAGGTACTCTCCTCAAAACCTAGATGTTCTTTTGTACATCCCAGTATCTACCAGCAAATTAAGGGCTAATCCAAATCAACACTTCCTCCAATGCAGTGATCTCATCCCTTTGGATCTAAGTCCCACATGGCATCATTTAAGAGCATCCCACCACACCTCTGTGCAGGTTCATATGCCCCAGACTACTAGTAAACCCCATGGAGTGCTATGATATAAGACACATTCTAGATCATTTGGGTGGTTCCTATATATTTCGTGATTGTACATTCTTGTACCTCTATTTCACAGTCTGATAAATTTTCATGGCCGCAGTTCAATACATGATCAAATAGCTATTTTTAAAAACATATTTTATAATGTTTGTTTTGTGTTCCCTTTCCCCTTTTTCTAGTGGTGGAAGTCAAACTCTGGAATATTTAAAACATTACTTCGATGATAACCAACATATTGAGCATTGTAGGAATCACTCCCCACTGACTTATGATCCTCTCCTTTTTAAGACAGAAAGAAATATCAGCTACAGTGTTTCCTCTTATGTTTGGTACAAGAACAGCTGATGAAATCACACACACGCACACTATCAAAAACTGTACCTATCTTGAGAAGAGACCAATTGGAAGGCCCTGAAGACTTGAATCTCTTCTCTGAACAGGTGTCAACCAATCTAGGGGCACATTTACAAATGGTGTCCTGCTGTCAGCCTATGATGCCCGGTTGTTTTTCCTAATCTTCATGGGAAAGGTTCCATCCATTGGGAGCATTGTAGCTTTTTAACACATTTCACTATAATTAGTGAATCTGCATGTCAGTGTTTTCTAGCATATTCCCTGATTGAATTGGAGACAGTTCTGGTTCTCCCCATGACCCATCAAAGATAAAGAATTTGTTTACTGTAAATTGCACACCACTCACTCCTATATGCCATCTGCCACACTTAACTGCACAGTGCTACAATTTTCTAATAATAGCTCTTTGAACTTAAGAAAAATAGTCAGAGGTGTTAATCATACATGCTAGGGGAATATTTATCTCTCTCTATCAACCATTTACTTCTTGGTGGGATTTTCATTTTAGTGTATTAAGTTGAAATGACATTGCGCTTCTATCAAATAGTGCATAGCCAAGCAGGAGTTCAGAGATTTCCCTAAGTGGCTGTCATTTAACATAATTTTGAAAGGTGCACTTCCAAGAAAGGATAGAAAGTTCCATACTTCAGAAAAAAATTTAGATTTTTAACATGGCTCTTATTGGCAGATCACAGGTCAAATCTGTGAAGTTTGCCTCTGCAGCTGTCTCATCTCCTTTACTATTTTCTCCTTTTCCTTCCTCTTTTACGGAAATCATGGATAACAATGAAGTTGTATGTCACGTTCTTAACTTATTCTTTTCATTATTCCAAATGGCTCTCCTTAACTGCCATATTGGAACGAGTAATAAAGTTACTTTAACGCATTATTAACCAATAGACCTTGAATGTTAACAAGGCCCTCCTTCAAAGATTCAAAGAAATGAGTTGCTGAAATTTATCAATGGCAACATTGGATACATGCCAGAAGGCTTTATTTGGTTAGAAGTGCTGAAAGCCCCTTATACTGTAATAGCTGCCCTCAAATGAGGCATCTGTTCCTGTGAAATCAGAACAATTAAATTTTTTATTTACAAAAAAGGACATAAAACAATAACAATGACAAAACCACTAATTCACTACTTCTTTACAAAGTACTATAGTCCATTGCTCCTTGAGAGTTTTATTTTTTCACTTGGATAATCTTAGAGGGCACTGCATGATGGAGGAAAGCCAGCTGGCTGGACTTGAAGGGCAGGTTGAATCCCTTTTTCAACATTTAATATTTATGTTCTCAAATATATCCCCAAACATTTGAGGATACTGATGTTACGACTTTATTTTGTTATCTCTGAGTCATTGCACTGCTAGAGCCCTCCTTTAACTAACTGTGATGAAAGAGCATCATAGATAGTCTGTCCTGCAGAGGACAAGCTGTAACCTTTTCCTTTGAAATTTAGCTTTTGTACTTTGATATTTTTGTTACCAAACGTCTCCTCTACTTCACAAGCTTGTGGATAAAATGAAATTGCATTTGTGTTTACAATCAAATTTCAATGGCTTTAAAACCTCACTCAGTTTACTAGCAAGGTTCCCCTCCCCAAATTTTTCTGACTCTCCAGGGATGATTGCACGTGCCTGTGGATCAGTTATCTTAGAAGAAATAGAAATTCAGACCTTTTGTCCAGACCCCAGCTGATACCCAGATAACTTTATCTGTCAGGTACATCCAATCAATCAGGTGCCTCCAGCTTCATTGGAGCCCTATCTCCTTACGTCAATGAGAGCAGCCTCAAGGGACCCAGGAGATTCAGAGACATGGCTTAGTTAAATTTTCTTTTCCTCCTGGTTCTTATACTTCACTTGCTGATCCCACTGGTATCACCACTGAACCTCCCACTTCTTTGGATGCTTTGTCCGGCCATGAGGTTTCCTCTCGATGAGGAGGAGGACATTTCTTTCCTTGGTTTCACTCTCAGAAGGAAGAGAACCATAACAGAACTACTTGGATCCCAATGTTTATTAGTTATGAGGCTTTATTTAGTTATGATGCACTCTTTGAATGCACATACATAAAGTCATTTCCCCAGATATACTCATCCATAGTGCAAGAGTGACTGAATAAGGGTGAGTTCCAAAGTTAACCAAAAATGAAATCCAGAAGCAACATTCCCATCTGGAACACTTCCTTATGGTACATTTTCAGTCAGAAGACCTCATTGTCCCTTATTGCAAAAAGACATGGTTTTATATTTTGAACTTTAGTGTTGATGGTGGGTTGGTTAGTGGGGAGAAGAAGAATCATGGTCCAAGTTCTTTATCTTCCATGAGACTCCTAATTCTCTATATAAATTTGTGGCTTTAAATATATATATTGAGAGAGGGTTTTCCCCACTTTCTCTCTAGCCAAGCCACTGGGGAAGGAATGACATCTCATTTCTATCACTCATTACATCTAAGCACAGATTTTTACCCAAGCAAAACTCCTAGCAAATTTTTATATTATCTATGATAAAATGTTTTGAATACTTAGAATTAATGCATTCATTTTACTGAAGTATGCCAAAAAACTTATGAGAATAGAATGACAGTGTGAAAGTTGGGGTTAAGGTCATAATTGTCATGTAAAGAATACATATGGGCAACAGTCTAGTTTTTTTCTAACTTGAACAATAACATTGATTTAACTTAATGAAAAGCAGCATGAATTTAAGTGATGAAAAGATTTGTCAATTATGCGGTAGGTTTTGTCTGACCCCTTTTTCCTCTTCTTAACTACCCATGTTCTCATTATATTCTTATTCAGCTAACATCTATTTTAACTTTAATTAGGTCAGGTCTTGGAGATACCCAGATGAATTAGATACAGTCCTTACTCTTAAGGACTTCCTGATCAGAAGAAACTGAACAGGTTAAACATGCACACACACACACACACACACACACACACTGCTCATTATCAGAAACTCAAAAAGTGTCTGAGATTTCACTCTACTTAAATGCTTAACAAATGAGCCTGCTACAGCTTCATAGATGCTGACATAAGACACGAGGTTCCTGGGTCAGAGAAAAGGACTTTATTATTCATGGCACAACAGCAGGCTGAACTTCACGTTCTCATGGATTCCTTCCCACTCTCCACCCCCCAACCGAGTTCCATGAGGGTGATGTAAAGTGGCCCAGGTAGATGTGTATACAGTAGGTTGGTATCACAATTGAGGAACCATAAGCTTAGGAAGCTCCCAATCTTATAAAGGAGGCTGCTAGCAAACTTGTCTAGCCTTCACCTTGGTGGGAGACATGTTTATTATCAAGGTAGGCTAGGAAAAAACCTGCCTTCTTCCCCGTCGAAGAGAGACACTATCTCTGTCTTCAAGGGCAGTTTGCCACACAAACATCCGTGAAAAGATAGTTGGAAGCAAAAGACGTCTTTGCTCAAATGGTCAGAAATGCAAGAGTCTCTCGGAGAATTGCCTCTCAACAGTTATCTAATGACAATAATAACAGCAGTGTGATATATTCTGTAGAAGAACTACGGGTATGCCACACAGGAGGGCACAACTAAGTCTGCCTCAGGGAGTCTAGGAATAAGGGTAGATACATTTTAACTTGATATGGAGGGAAGAAAAATCCAAAGAAAACTTCCTAGGCATGGAAACTGCTGCTCCAAGACTGCCCTCTAGCGTATGGAAATGCTTCACCTCCCTGGCATTCAGCTTTCATGTCTGCAGGATGGGAGGATGACCCAATGCTTCCACGAGTATTGTTACTTTGGAGGCAAAAACCAGCTCCTTGGTATACTACCTGGGGTTCGATTGCTGTACTCCTAAGAATGTATACTACTACAGTTTTCTCTCACATTAAAGCTTCCTTGCTGCCTTTACATGGTGAGCTTAAGGGAACACTTTCTCTTGGGGTCGGAGAACAGAAGAATAGCTTATTGGTGTGGATAGTTTACCCCTCTCTGCCTGTAGATTATATGTGTATGACATGGGGGTCTGGCCCCAATAAATGGAATCATGGAGACAGAAATTTAGAGCTAAATAGTTCCTAGAGTTATCTAGTTGATCCCTTCTGTTTTTCTTTCCTATTTCCTTTCTTTCTCAAATACTTTAATTGCTTACTGTGTGTTTGTGCTCCATGCTGGGGATACAAAAATGAAGAACAATGGCTTCTTTCCTTGAGTTGCTTAAAGAACAGCAGGGATGAAAACACATGGTCAGTCAATTACAACAAACTAAGATAAGTTCTAAGACAAAATTGCAAGGCACTGTGATTAGGGAACCTGATTCAGATAAGTGTATCATGAATGAATATTCAGAGGAGGTAATTCTTGAATTGGGTCTGGAAGGATGAGCGGGGAATATCGAGGAAAAGAATGGGTAGGGAGGAGTGTGGGACCTACCAAGGGCTTTTTGTTATGCTAAGGAGTCTGGACTTTATCCCAATTGGTATCAGGAAACTTTTGGAGGATATTTATCAAGGAAGTGATATGATCAGGTTTGCATTTTAGAATGATTACTTTGGCAGCAATGTGGAGAATAGATTGAGAGGAGAAACACTGGGGACACGGAGATCGATTAAGACATTGTTGCAGTGACCTAGGCAAGAGACTGATGAGTCTCTGACTCATATCATTAACATACACATTGAAAGGACTGCCTGGACACTAGCAGTGAAGTCGATAGACTTCATAAAAGATGGGAAAAAATGGGAGAAAGCGAGGGTTCAAAGGTGTCTCTGAGGTTTGTGGTTAGGTAACTGGGTAGATGGGCCATGATCAAACAAGATCTGGAGAAAAAATTTGGTAATAGACTTGAGATTAGTTCAGGTTTTGACATACTGTGAATTAATCATCTCTGGATCATCCATACAGAAGTGATATCTGGACTTGGATATATAGATACAGAAACTCACTTTTATTCTGCCCTTTCATGGCTTGATCAGTATTTATTCCAATTTTCCATTTCTTTCTGTAGCTGCTGTTGAAGTCATCGTGCCCAAGCAATGGCCAGGCTGTCGCAAAGCATTTAGGGTTCTCTACTTCACTGAGCACATTTCTCTCATCTGAATGCTCACACATCTAAAAGTTCTTTCATGTAAATCTTTGCTTCATATTGAATGTGACTTGAAATTATTGTAAGGTTTACACCTTTATTTGAAAGTCATTTAATTCGATGGTTCTGTGTCATGAAAATGTTTTTCAATAGATCTGCTTTTCTTTTTCCCTCTCTGTTGGAAGTGTTTTGATTGTTCGGCGAATGTGCATAGCCTTCTCAGAGCTCTATTCAGCTTGCCCAATACTTTCTGAATCTGTTATACCTGGAAATTGTAGATTCATATGATGACAAAAAATAGTTTCAATTCTTTGTTACTATTTGCTGTTTGTGGAGTTTGGTTTCCACGTTATATTTATTCAGCAAGAATTATTTAAGAATAAGACATATCGATAAAGACATTTTACACTCTTAAAAAAAGCAGAATGATTTTTGCTTTTTATTTCATATTCACTCGTTGCTCCATGCTGTACAATTCAACCTCTTAACAATTGCAATCTTCAGGTTATTGGAAACATAAGATCTACTTCATCCTTTGTATTATGCCAACTAGTGTGTATAGATTTATTTTTTAAGAAATATTTTTCATCTTTTTGTAAACAGAATGACTCTAAACAGACATAGAGAAATGATTTTTTTTCCATCAGAGAAATGAAACTTGATGAGAAAAGGATCAGCCTGAGGTATATACTTAAGGCCTTCTCAGATCTTTTCTGAGTCTGTACCTTTCCCTGGGCATGCAACGTCTTTTTCTAGTTTTCCCCACATATGCAATTGTTTTAGAATGTCTTAATCTTCAATTTGTGGGTCTCAAAAGAGGAAAAACAAAAAAATGAGGTGGAGAGGAAAGGATCTAGCCCCTTAAGTGGCCTGGAAGTCACATTAACTCAAGAGGGAGGAGGGCTTGCAGTAATAGGGGGAGGTGCAAAACAATGGCCACCCACCTCTCTGTCTGCACCTCTGTGATCCGAAGCAGCAATCAGCAATCAGAGCACAGATCCCCAATATTTGGAGGACAGGGTCCTTTTTGCGCACCCTGTCCCCTGCAAGCTGTGTGCAGTTTGCTCCAGGAACACGGGCACAGCTGCCTGCCATGGGGCTGAGGGTGGGATCTGCCTCTTCCTTCCTTCCTTCCTTCCTTCCTTCCTTCCTTCCTTCCTTCCTTCCTTCTTTACTTCTTTCTTTCTTTCTCTCTCTCTCTCCCATCCTTCTTTCTTTTCTTCCTTCCTTGCCTCCCCTTTATTATTCCGGAGAGCCAATTTACCAGCACCTCACTGGAAATATATCAGCAGATATGTGTTCCTTGGTATAAGTTGGGTTGGGATCAACTGGGCCAGCTGGTCTGATTGGAGTTCTCTAGTTTCTTCACAGTGCCCCACGGCCAGTTCCCATCGCTGCTTGAATTCACTGACCCTGGGAGTTATTTTAAGTGGAAGTGTTTGCATCCTGTGGTCCCAAATTATTTTCAAAATCTGGACCTCACTCTTTTCTTGCACGGGGTTTTCATATATGTCCCCTTCCTTCAGACACCTGTCCTGCCTAAGCACAAAATTGCTTTCTCCCACCGTCAGTCCCTACTTGAACTCTCCAATGCTGTTCTGTATCATCAATTTCTCATTATTGACTGGACCGTTTCTATGAGTAGGCATACATACCCTAGGGACTTCCTTCTATGAAAAAACAAAACAAAAAACCCTGTCTTGACCCATCATCCCTGTCTGGCCACCATCCCATTTCCACTGCTTATCTCCATTTTTACACCTCCTTGGTTGTTAGTGCTGTCCAGTGGATTCTGACTCCTAGCGACCCTGCGTACAGCAGAGCCAAACCCTGTCCATCACACTTCCTACTTACTCTTAATCCCATTTCATCACTTCAATGGAACTGTCCTTGTCAAAGTCACCAATGACCTCCATTTCCCCCAATTCAGTTGAATACTAATTGTTGGATTGCTTCAGAGCTTGTTTGTTTGTTTGTATTTTTGTGAGGAAGACTGGCCATGAGCTAACATCAATTGCCAATCTTCCTCTTTTTGCTGGGGAAGATTGGCCCTGAGCTAACATCTGTGCCCACCTTCTTCTGTTTTGTGTATGGGAAGCCGCCACAGCATGGCTCAATGGGTGGTGTGCACGTCAGTGCCTGGGATCCGAACCTGTGAACTGCGCGGGCTGCCAAAGGGGATCACAAGAACTCAACCACTACGTCACCAGGCTGGGCCCCACAGCTTGTTTTTGATATATCTTCTTCTCCTTATTTCACTCTCTCCACAGTTGAATGCATCTAGACCTATTTTAAAACTACAACCTATATACTGATGATTCTCAGATTTATTTATCTAACCCTGACCTTTTCTCTAAGGATCTCATATAGACAAATATTTAAATGACACCTTTATTTGGAGGTCTAATAAGCTTTTCAGGTTCTACACATTCAAATCCGAGCTCTTGATTTCCTTCCCAAACCTATTCCTCTGTTAGTCTATCTCAGATCAACCATCCTCCTAGTGACTCAAATAAAAAATCAAGGAGTTATTTTCATTTCCCCCTTTCTTTCATCTTCCATACACAAACCACAGGGAATTATTCTTAATTTCTTTGTAATACATCTCAAAGCCATCTACTTCTGTTCTTCTTCACTGTATTCTAAGCCACTACTATTTCTTATCTGGAGTGCTTCAAAGTACACTAACCGGCCTCTCCATAATTCCTCCTTTACAAACCAGTCTCTAAAGAAAACAGTAGATATTGCCACTCACATGCTCAAAACCTTCAGTGGCTTCCCACTGCTCTTAGAATAAAGTTACAGCTCTTCGGTGTGGCCTAGAAGTCCATACAAACTGTTACCTCTCAAACTTCACTGCATATTGCTCCCTCTCTTTCCTCTGATCACGTTCTTTTCCTACTTAGGAACTTTGTACTTGTTTTCTTTCTGCCTGGAGCTTTCTTCCCCTAGTTCTGTTTATGGCTGTTTCTTTTATATCCTTCAGTTCTCTGTTCAAAAGTCATTCCTTCAGCGAATTTTTCATTGACTACTCTGTCACTCCTCTTTAGATGCTTTGTCGCACTGCCTGCTATCTGAAATGATCTTGCTAGATCATATATGTACTTGTCTTTTGAAAAATCTGTGTCCTCAGACTTGAATAAAACTTCCTTGAGGTCAGGGGCTTTGGAATATTCACTGCCCTATCTCCGGCTCTAGAGTGGTGTATAGTGCTGGTCTTCAAACTGGAGTGCAAATACTCCAAGGTGGACGTAAGCACTGACAGTTTTGAGAGAAATCCACTTCCAGTCCAACTTCCATGTGCACTCTTTCCTGAAATTGATCAGCTTGAGAATCCATTATTCAGATTCTTTGCCAACTCTCCTTAACCATAGTCTCTATACTACTAAAAAAATAAAAAAGCAAAGCTTAGTTCCTGCCTATTTCAATACAATGTGTTGCTCTAAGATAAATGGTTCAACTGGAAATGTTAGTGACCAAATTTAGAAAATGAGACACTCCAATATCCAGATGACGAGTACTCTCATAATTCAGGTGGTTTCCAATTGATTGCTTTCAACCAAAGGGAAGACTAATTGCAATTAAAAAAATGATCAATTCATATACGATTTTTTTTGCGTTTGACGTATAACTCAGAGACAGTTCAAAGAATTGAGTGGCATTGCTCTAACACACTCGACATTCACTTCTACTCCTTGACTTTGGAATAATGCATTAATTCTACATTATTTAATAAAACCAAATTGATACAAAAAATCTGTAAAAGATAAGAAATGGAAATCAGTAGATTAAAAGTAGATTATGTTTGTGAGCAGTGTGTATCTAGCTGACTGACTTAGCTAATAACTTCGTGCAAGGCCATTTGCTGGATGCCTGTGGCAGCCTGGCCATCTAGTTAGGATGGGAAGTGAGACTGAAATTCTGGAGTCTGAAGGTAGCATGTGCCAAAACATAGGCTAAGCTAGGAGAGGGGAAGGAAGTTCAGCTGCTCTAGAACGCAGGATTGAAAAGGAATGGCGTCTTCTATAGCAAGAAGAATTTCCACAAACTCAGATATACAGAAGTGCATCACTTCCTCTATTGTCTCTCTCTCTCTCTTTTTTTTTTTTTTTTGCTGAGGAAGATTTGCCTGAGCTAACATCCATTGCGAATCTTCCTCTTTTTGTATGTGAGCTGCCACCACAGCATGGCCACTGACAGATGAGTGGTGTAGGTCGCCACCCGGGAACTGAACCCAGGCCCCTGAAGCAGAGTGTGCCGGACTTAAGCACTGGGCCACCAGTGCTGACCCTTTCTTTATTGTCTTATAATTGAATTAGCATCTTTCTTGAGTCTACATTTTCTGAAAATAGAAAACTGAATCTGTCATTCTCAGATAAACTGAATAAAGTTCAGAGATGTTGACACCGTTTTTGGTATTTAGTTTTTCGAGTTTCTATCTCCCTCCTCTTGGGTTATGTTCATACCTCAAGGAGCTCATATTTCATCATAGCATCTTAGGCTTGGCCTTTGGAAAAGGGTATCTGGTTTGTGCTGTCCCCTGTCCTTTCTGGCCTCTGTTTGGTTTTTGGAAGCTGGCATCTGTCCCATCACCATCCGCTGCTGGTGTCTGCATTCCCAGCATGGTTTCTGACTCTTTTTGTCCACACTGGCTCTACTGACTGGTGTCCTTTTGTCAAAACCATGAGACCCCTTATGTTTTTCTACCTTCCCTGAGTCATTGCTGTGCTTATCTTGGGTGCTCAGGAAACACTCCCTCCCCTATCCTTCTGTGGCCGTCGGCTACTTAGGAAGCTGCCTCAGTTCCTATTCTGGGACCTTACCTGTCATCATGTCTTTCCCTGGCTATAGCATCATGTTGGTGTAGGAAAGAACTTGGGATGCCTTGTGGTCTGCTTTCAAATCACTCTAAATGTAAATGGAGTTCCTATGGACTCCCTGCTCCCAACACATTGGGCTGAGTGTGTGTGTGTGTGTGTGTGCGCGCGTGTGTGTAAGGTCCCCGTTCTGAAATTCACACTAGACGTTTATCCCCTTGCTTTTTTCTCCATCTGCTATTTGCTCCTTTAGCAAATCTCCTAACTTTATACCCTATTGGTGAGAAAAAATCAGCTCTTATATTAACTTGCTTCCTTAGCTATTCTATTATTTATAATTTAAACATTAAGAACTTAGCTTTGGGAAGTAAAAACAAGAAGAAAATGAAAACAAAACACTTTGTATGTTTCTGTTTTGGGGCAGCCTAGGGTTAAAAAAAAATCCAGCAGGGGAAAAATTTAGGTGCTTATATCAAGTGGGGTTTTTTTTTTCTTTTTTTTTTGTACTAATTGAAAATAAATTTTGGATAATTTTACTTACTGACAGGCTTAGTAGATTTTTATGTCCCCTAAGTAGGGCCATGATTGCTGAATGCTTCATAAATGTCTATGCACATGATTCAGCCCTTTGAGACAAATCATAAGCTCTATGCTGTAGAAGGGGGGCAGCAACAGACATACCACTTTCATTCCATCTTACTAAGAATTGTTTCTTTCCTCTCTCAATCACTACGTTTATGTGACATGTGATCTCCTGACTACTTTCACTGACACTCAAAATCCATCTGTGATGTTTGATCCTGCTCAGAACCTTAAACACCAGCCGGTTTTCCTAATTTCCTCCACTCACCAGGAATTATTCATTGTTCTTATTCCCTCTGTTCAGGCATATGTCCCATGTCACCCCCGGCGTAGTTGTTATGTCACATGACATGTCGTTACTGATGATCTTGGAATTATGTTCCCCTCAAACCAGTGGAAAATGTAATGATTATTTTGGTATGTTTTTTCTTAAGCTATAGCAATGCAATTTATCTTCAACACTGTCGTTTTTAAAAGTCTGTTAATAATTTACAATTTACTGTTCCTTTTGCACAAAATACTGTTAAGTAACATTGAGCAATTAGTTACGTACACATGCCAAGGATTTTACAGACTTTTAAAAGAGCAGGCCATTTCAAAGATTTCTCTCTTGCTGGAGACATTTCTAGGGAAAGAGTGGCGAGATTCAAAAATAAATTTAGTCAAGGCCTAATGACAGTCAGCTGGGTGAGGTGGATTACTAGTTTCTTTGAAGAGGTCTTAATCCAGTTACCATCTATCAGTAATTGCTTAAACAGTTCATCAGGAATACCAATTTTTTTTCTTGTAATGAGGTTGTATATTATATTACAAAAAATATTCTGTCTCAGAGCAGATTTGGGACAGTTTTTAGTTTCAAGTTCTCCTTTTGATTCAGACAAACTTCAAAGATCTATCTCAGTCAAAAAACAGGTTCTCATTGCATATTTGTGCTGAGATCATTCATTTGATTTTTTTTGTTTAGTCAATCACTTTTATATTTTTATAAATGGCAAAAATTAGACATAAGCTTAATTTACGCAATATATATGGAGTCTCGCTTACCAGGTCATCCACAATGTTCCGTCATATAGATATTCGTTTTCCTATATAATAGGAATACAGTAGTCCCCCCCTTATCTGCAGTTTTGCTTTCCATGGTTTCAGTTACTCATGGCCAACTGTGGTCCAAAAATATTAAATGAAAAATTCTAGGAATAAACAATTCATAAGTTTTAAATTGCATGCTGTTCTAAGTAGCGTGAAGAAATCTCGAGCCATTCCACTCCGTCCTGCCTGGGACGTGAATCATCCAGTTAGTCACCTAGTAGCATTCTCAATTCAACTGTTGTGGTATCACAGTGCTTGTGTTCGAATAACCCTTATTTTACTTAACAGTGACCCCAAAGCGCAAGAGTAGTGATACTGGCAATTCGGATTTGCCAAAGGGAAGGCGTAAAGTGCTTCCTTTAAGTGAAGAGGTGCAAGTTCTCAACTTAATAAGTAAAGGGAGGCTGGCCTGGTGGCATAGCGGTTAAGTTCGCCCACTCAGCTTCCGCGGCCTGAGGTTCATGAGTTCTGATCCTGGGCACAGACCTATATACCACTCAACAAGCCATGCTGTAGCAGAGTCCCATATACAAAGTAGAGGAAGATTGGCACGGATGTTAGCTCAGGGACAATCTTCCTCCACAAAAAAAAAAAAAAAGAGGAAGATTGGCAACAGATGTTAGCTCAGGGCTGATCTTCCTCAGCAAAAATAAAAAATAAATAAGGAGAGAAAAAAACCATATGCTGTGGTTGCTAAGATCTCAGGTAACTTTTATTACAGTATATTATAATTGTTCTATTTTATTAGTAGTTGTTGTTGTTAATCTCTTACTCTACTTAATTTATAAATTAAACTTTATCATAGTTATGTGTATATGGGAAAAAATGTAATATATATAGGGTTCGGTACTATCCGCAGTTTCAGACATCCACTGGGGGTCTTGCAATGTTTCCCCCTTGGGTAAGGAGGACGACTGTATTCTCAGACAAAATTCTATGGCAATTCAGAATCAATATTAGCTGTTTTATATAGTCTGTAAACTAAAGCTTTTATTTTATCTCGGTTCTTTTCAACGTGGCCTACTTTATTTACCTAAGTCCAATTAAAGGTATTAATTAATGTTCTTGCTATTTGCTTAACAAAACTAGAGCTATTCCACACTAAGGACAGAGAATTAACTTCTGTTCAGAGATTTCAAAAAGAATGGCTGCATTATTGTCCCAGAATATCCTTTTCTCTCCTCCCCTCCATGCCCTCTCTTCTCTTCTCTTCTCTCCCCTCCTCATTCCTCTCGTTTCCTCAGCTCTTTCTTCTCCTCAGTGCTCTACTTTTTGCATCCCTTTCCTTCCCTTTTTCTTTTAATTTTTCCCTTCCCTTTCCTTCCTTCCTTCCTTCCTTCCTCCCTCCCTCCCTCCCTCCCCTTTTTCCTTCTTTCCCTCCCTCCTTCCTTCCTTCTTCTCTCCCTCCCTCCCTTCCTTTCTTCCTTCCTTGTAACTGCTCTTGTCATCTTGTCTACTCTGAGGCAAAGGACCAAAGAACAAGTGGTTATTTTCTTCTTGGATTACCCCTCATCCCTAAAGAGGTAGGGCTATTCATTTTTACTTCTGAGGACCCAAAATTCATCACTGTTTCTGGCTGCCAGGAGTAGTGATGTATATATTCTTGTAAGGCTAGAACTTTATTGGTCACAGAGTAGGTACAAGCCCAAACTCCATCTATGACGTGTAGTCCTAATTTCTTTAGAGTGGGCTTGTCATACTTAATTAAATGAGTTTTGCCTTCAAGTGTGACATTTCTGATACAGTTATGATTATAAACCTGGTTTATCTAATTGTGTTGAAACTATGCAAACAACTATATCGCCATGAGCAGTGCAGGGAATCAGTAAAGGCACTGTGCATAATATTTGACCTATTTTACAAGTAGTTTTACAGCAAGTCCAATCCACCTGTATGCTATTTTTACAGAATCACCAGAAATAACCGTCAGTGGTTTCATTATTTACAGATATTTTGTGGTTAGAATAAGTGAACTTTATCCCAACATCTTTAGACTAATTTAAGGGTTTTTTTTCTGAGTTCACCTCCCCCCCCTTTTTTTTTCGCTTGAGGAAGATTTGCCCTGAGCTAACATCTGTGCCAGTTTTCTTCTATTTTGTATATGGATCGCCACCACAGCATGGCTGATGAGTGGTGTATGTCTGCACCCAGGATCTGAACCTGTGAACCTGGGCCACCAAAGTGGAGTGCACTGAATTTTAACCACTATGCCATGGGGCTAGCCCCTGAGTTCAACCCATTTTACAATCACTCTTGAATTCTAAACATTACAGGCATTATAGTTAAATTCTTTTGAGAATGCACTAGTTACATTTACAGTTCTTGTATTAAGAATTCATAAACTCACAGCTTTTTTTGTAGATTCCACTGGATTTTCTACACAATTATATTGCCTGTGAATAATGACAGTTTTACTTCTTCCTTTCCAATATGGATTTCTTTTATTTTTTTGTTCTTGCCTTATTGCTCTGGCTAAAACCCCTGGTACAATGTTGAATAAAAATGGTGAGAGCAGACATCTTTGTCTTATTCCTGATGTTAAGGGGAAAACGTTCACCATCAAGTATAATGTTACCTATAGGTTTTTCATAAATGCCCTTTATCAGGTTGAGGAAGTTCCTTTCTATTATTAGTTTGTTGAAAGATTTTTTATAGAAAAGGATGTCGGATTTTGTTAAATGTTCTTCCATTGAGATATCATATGGTTTTTCTTTTTTAGTTGTTTAATATGGTGAATTGCATTGATTGATTTTCAAATGCTAAACTAATCTCACTTTTCTGGAATAAATCTCACTTATTTGTGATATACATTTTATATATTGTTGGATTCAGTTTGCTAAAATTTTGTCTTGAAATTTTGCATCTATGTTCCTGAGGGATACTGATCTGTGGTTTTCTTTTCTTGTTATATCTTTGTCTGGTTTTAGCATCATGGTAATGCTCTTTCTTTTAGAATTAATTGAGAAGTGTTCCTACTTTTCAATTTTCAGGAAGAGTTTCTGAAGAATTGATAATATTTCTTTCTAGATATTTGATAGAATTCACCAGTAAAGTCACCTGGGCTAGGAGTTTTCTTTGTTAGAAAGTTTTTAACTAAAAATTTAATTTCTCTAATACACATAGGGCTATCCTGGTTACCTATTTCTTTTTGAGGGAGCTTTCGTAATTCGTGCCTTTCACGGAATTCTAAGTTGTTGAATTTATTCAGTTTATTGGTTATCCTTTCTGTGCCATAGCCTGGAAACTCTATCAAAGTAGTTGGTGCGGGCTATCACAGGGCTCACCTCATTTATTTTGCACCTCTCAAAGATCATTGTCTTTCATTGGCTGATATCCCAAGTCTTGAAAATCCTTCATATATGTTGTATGTCTTTTGTTTTTTTTAGGCAGCAGAGAAAATCCCATCCTTGTTTCTCCATTTTGCTCAGAAGCAGAGGTCTTGACCCAGGTATTTTAAACCTAGGAATAAAATTTTCTTAGAGGTCAATTTCTTGGGAGTCACTGTATCAGCCCATGTTTATGAACAAGAAGACATTTCTATCCATCTTCAAAGGTTATACAATTACTAAATTATATTCATATTAATAACACTTTCCCTGAATGAGATTAATTTAGCATTGGTTGAGCTCCTCTTTTTCATCTAATTAAGAAACTATGGAACATATCTATCTTAAAGCTGTACTGCTAGTTTCCCAGGGCCAATTCCCTATTACAAGGGGAAGGAGTCTGTGCTTCATGGAAGTACCAGAGATGATTTGAATATGAAAAACACCTAGTCAGTTTTATTATTGGGAATTTGGGGGCTTATCCAGGAGAAGATCAACAATGAAGTGGTTGTTGCATAAAATCACAAGTGCCCCAAAACCAGAAATAGCCGCAGTGTGGGCTGTGTTATTAACAAGAATAGTAATATGTTATAACTACCAAAGGAATGTTAGCTTTGTAGAAGTGAGAAGTTTCTTATTTTCCTGTTTGTTTGCTTACAGTTATTTACAGTTATGAAATATGTCAAAGCAGCTCAAGAGTCAATGAACCTTTTTAACAGTACACACATGCAAAGATTAGGCAAAAAGCCTCTGCCGTCTGGGCAGAATATAAAGAAAACAAAAATATTTTCCACAACCTCATATTGAAAACAGGCTGTACACTTAAAGACCAAGTTTCTTTGTGAGCTACCAATGCTCACCTCTCTCTCATACACAGTTTCTTTTAAAATTGAATCTTACTACCTCCAAATGTTTTTATTTCAAATATATAGATATATACTACACACTAGTAAGATATTACTTAAGCTTAAATCATTTGTTTTAAAATGTAATTATTCTTCTAAGCACATTTTAAGACAATATTTTCACTCCACTAATTTTAGTCTGTTAAAATGAATATTAAGAAGACCAAATGTGTTTACAAATAAACAAGAGTACATAAGTAAAAATTATTGTGTGGTGCCCAACTATTTTTGTCTGATACAATTGCTAGTGTCTTCACTTGCCAAGTCTGCATCCTTTGTTGCAAGGAGAGGTTTCTATTTATTTTAATTACTTAAACATTTCTAAGCCTTAGGTCTTAAAGTTAATTAAGTCTGAAGTTTTAAAGTTAATTAAGGGTCTTAGAATTACAATTTAAGTTGACATTAAAGAACAATAAATCTATTTGGTATTAAACACTTATCCCTAAAATTTTACTCAGATAATACAACTAAGATAACTCTGTGGATTTAAGTAATTTGCAGCATTGCTTGAAGTTTATAAGAACAATGTTCAAGATGTTTATTATTTTAACTCAGTATCATTTTATATATATATTTATATTTCTACAATCTTAAAATCTCAGTGTAATTAATGATGAATTGTCTGATCTGTAAGACTAATATAAGTTGTTTCCAATAAAATAGGCTCCCTGTCAGAAAATAAATGAGTCATGCATGAACTAAAATGTTTGCATTTTATCCCACACTGTGATAATATTTAATTTGTCCAAGTATTACCAAAATTAGGAGTGTTAAATATTGTAATTTTATATAAAATATTTGTTTATAAAATATTTTTCTCTATCAATAATTAAAACATTTATATACTAATATTTTTAAAAATTTCTTTGAATAATGGTAAACTCTCAATACATAAAGGTTTCTTAAGGATGACCTGATGCATATCTGTTTATCTTTTGTTTTTTTATGTTAGTCACCAAGACCCTAACCATTAAATGAAATCAGTTGTTTCCTTTTTGGAGACTTTTCTCTCTTATGTTCTCCCCTGTAAGGAGAACATAATTATTTTTAGAACCAACCGTGGAAAACTTTCCTGCAACACAATTAATGAAGGGGTTATTGTTTCTATTTAGCATTCATTCTTTTTATATGCTCTATTTATTTGCAAATATAAAGGCAAATGCAAAGGGCCTGACATTTATTGAGGATTTTGAAATGGATTTGGACTAATTCAGGCATCTCTGAGATCTCTCTATTTGCATGGGTTTTCCTAACTGCTACATTTCTCAAACCAACAGTTATTTTTGCAGATTTCTTATCTTCTAAGGTGTAATGTTGGCAATGTTCTGATGCACCTTGAATCTCATCCAAAGTGGCTCTTTGACATTGAACTATCACTTTTCACTAAGCTTTGAATTTCAGAATTTAGTCTTAACAAGTAGCAGCCAAAATGCTCCTATCTTTATGTTAGGATATGTGATACCAGCGTGTTGTAAAAATAACTAATACAGGCAGACTTAGTATTTCGCTACTGGATCTCCAGAGTTTTGTATACAATTTTATATTTCGGCTCATGAAAAGATAATTTAGGCTCTTTACTTTGAAGAGTAATTTTAAAATTGATTTTATGTCTTTGATCTTTTTATTTTAAAATTATTTCAGGAAATTTTAAAATTGTTTCAGGAAAAGTTTAAAAATTATACAAAAAATTGTGTGTGGATTACCCTTTATACAAATGCTACAAATTTTAATATTTTAATCATACTTGTTTTATTATTTTCCCTCTATGTAAATTCATACCTAAGTATTATAATTTTTGACGAATTTGAGAATAAATTGCAGACCTATAACACTTTATAATACCATAAACACTTCAGTGTATATTTCCTTTGATGGGGACATTTGCTATATAACCATTGCACAATTATCAAAATCAGGAAATTTATACCGGTACCATACTACTATCTAATCCAAAAACCTCATTCAAATTTCACTAATTGTCCCACTAATGCCCTTTAGAGCACACTTTAGACTACAGGATCCAATCCAGGAACACACATTGTATTTAGCTGTCATAGGATTTTAGTCTCCTTGAATCTGGAACAGTTCCTAAATCATTGTTTATCTTTCATACCCTTGATATTTTTAAAGAGTGCCATTCATTTTTTTGGTAGAATCTTCCTCAATTTAGGATTGTCTGAGGTTTCATCTTGATTAAATGTGGGCTATGCAATTTTGGCAAGAATATCACAGAAGTGATTTTATGTTCTTCTCAGTACATACTATCAGGAGGCACATAACATTTATTTTCCCATTACTGGTGAAGTTAGCTTTGATCACTTGATTAAGGTCATGTTTGCCAGGTTTCTTCTTTCTGTAATTAAAAGTCTTTTGTGGGGATTTACTTGGGTACCATGTAATATCCCTTTTCTTATCAAATTTACACCTACCAGTTTTAGATGGATGATTTTTCCCTGGAGGAATTATTAATAAGCGGTTGTCAAATAGCTATTTTTCTAATTCCAGCATTTCTTCTACATTTATCACTTGGCATTCTACTGTAAAGAAGAGCAGTCTTGGGGCCGGCCTGGTGGCGCAAGCGGTTAAGTGCATGCGCTCCGCTGGGGCGGCCCGGAGTTCGCCTGTTCGGATCCCTGGCACGCACTGACGCACTGCTTGTCATGCTCTGGCAGCGTCCCATATAAAGTAGAGGAAGATGGGCATGGATGTTAGCCCAGGGCCAGTCTTCCTCAGCAAAAAGAGGAGGATTGGCAGATGTTAACTTAGGGCCAATCTTCCTCACCAAAAAAAAAAAAAAAGATCAGTCTTCTTTTCCTCTATTTCTTTATTTCTTTACCTCAGCATGGACTTTTGGATTCTTATTTTATTTAATGGGACATAATCCATTGCTATCATTGTTTGTTTTGATACTGAAATTGTCCCTTATTTGGCCAGTGGGAACACTTGTGCCCTTTTGCCATGTCCCCATCCTTCCTTACAAAACAATTGAACAGTATTTTAAAAGGACTTCACACTTGAGACTTGTGTTGTCTCTTTGAGAATGCTTTATCTCCATCTTGTAGGACAGACACTGACTATAAGAAATTTTGTCACTATTTGATTTGAAGGGTTCTATAAGGTGGTTTGTTTTGGTCAAATTAAAAGAGACCTCCAGTGGCCATTTGTGGTAGATTAAATATGGCCATAGAGTTTCTGCAGGTCCTTCCATCAATTTTTGTGACTTGCTTTGACTAAGAGGATGTAGCAACTCCTACTTTCACCTTCTTGAAATTTTGCCGCGATCACCATGAATGGAAGCTGGTCTAGCCTATTGGAGGATGAAAGGCCACCTAGGGGAAAACCAAGGCTTCCAGTGATAACCAACACCAACCGTCTGACACGTGAGTGAGGCCATCACGGATCTTCCAGCACAGCTGACCCTTCAACTGAATGGACTGCGTGAATGAGCTCAGATAAATCTAGCAGAAGAACCATTTGGCCAAACCACAGTATTGTGAAGAATAATAAATCTTTTTTTTTTAATTTTTTAAATATTGAGATTGTTACTCGGCAATAGTTGATGTATCATTGTAAATTCAAATTATCTCTAGTTGAATAATTCCATGTTCTTAAGTTTTCAGAGCTTTTCTCAATCACACCTAAATAGGTAAAATGTCCTCTTGGGTCCCCTTGCCTGGAAGATCTATTTGTTTTGAATTAGATAGCCCTATGGTCACAAAAATGACAAACTCTGTGACTAGTGGCATTTTTCATGGAATATTGTTTTTACTTGAAAGAAAATATCAGGTTATTTAGACTTGTGTAGTTGGCAGACACTTCTTTGAAAATGAATGAACTGAGTCCTTCACTTCAAGAAAAACACCTGACCAAACCTTCAGATAAAAGGAAGAAAAAATAAGCCAATTTAGCGACACTATTTACATTTTAAAATTAACAAGAATAAAAAAACACAAAACAACACAAAAATGACAAATATAGAAGAGTTCTTAGATATCAGATAAGACAATGGCAGAATAAAGAGATAACATAGCAAGAAATTATTTAAAATATTGCTAAACAAATGAAAGAAAGATCTGAGGAGATAGTTTGAATTTGGGCAGCTTTCTTCTGGTCATTTCCAAAAAAACACACTAAAATTAGGAAGGGCACATTTAGTCTGAAAAAAAAGCCCTCCTTTTTCCAACTATTTACCTTCATAAGTCCATATTTTCTTCATTACTTAAACCAAAAAACATATTACAACAGGCTGAACATAGAAGCAAGTATGAAAATACAGCTTATCTTCTATTAAGTCAGGCATTATAAAGAGTTTTGCAAAAAAAGCAAAACAATGCTACTCTTCTCACTAAATATATTTTTTTCCTGGAAAATTTGAGTTCTTTTTTATAAAAATATGCTATTTATGTTAACATGAAATTGTTTTATTGGTTTATAAAGGAATTAATAAATAAATATTTAAAATTTTTCATAGTTTTAATTTGCAACACATTAAAAATTGAAGGACATAACTCCCACAAAAAAAGGTGTTTGGGGTCCTCAATTTGTTTTTTATTGAGGTACAATTGACATATAACATTATACTAGTTTCAGGTGTACAACATAATGATTCGATATTTCAATACATTGTGAAATGATCACCACAATAACTCAATCTTTTTAAGAGTATAAAGGAGTCCTAAGACCAAAAATTTGAGCACTTATCTCATGAGAGAATTTCACTGACCATAATCACAAAGGCCTACAAGCAGCTTCTTAAATGCATAGATAAACATATAGGGACTCCTGAATCAAATATAATATTCTAGCCAAAAGGCAGATACAAATGTGTCCAAAAGCAAACCCTGCAGGAAGAAGACAATACATAGTCATGAATTCTTCAAATATTCCTAGAATTCCTCAACATAAAGCATTGACCAGAACCTTAAGGTACTATACCTAGTTCTTCTTCCTGTGGGATTCTGATACCTCCTACATGTCAAACCACTCGTACATGCTTTGGGGGACGTCACTGCAGACCCAAACTATCTCTCCAAGCTCTTACCTTGAATTGCAAGATGTCTCAAAAGTATTGTCTCTTAAAATGGCTGAATAATAGCCCTCCAAAGATGCCCACACCCTAATCCCTGGAACCTATAAATGAACCTGTAAAAGCAGAGACTTCCTCTGGCTGGAGAGGAAAGAAATGGGTCTGAAAAGGAAGTCAGAGAGATTTGAAGTGTGAGAAGGACTTGATGCCCTGTTGCTGGTTTGAAGATGGACGGGGCAACATGACAAGGGAAGGAGGCAGAATTAAAGAGCCAAGAGGGGATTCCGGCTGACGGCTAGCAAAGAAACCAGCACCTCAGTCCTGTAACCACGTGAACTGAATTTATTAAACAACCTGAATGAGCTACGAAGATTCATCTCTGTAGCCTCCAGAAAGGAACACAGCCCTGCCGACTCCTCGATTTCCACCTGTGAGACTCTAAGCAAAGGAACCAATCAAGCAGATGTACCTGGACTTCTGATCTCAAGAATCATGACACAATAGACTTGTGCTGTTTTAAGATGCTAAGTAGTGTTAATTTGTTATAGTAGCAATAGAAAACTAATATAATGGCTGTCGGACTTTGGACATGTGAACACTGAGAATAAGCCCAATTTTTCACATCTCAGCAAGAACTTCCAGTAGAAGCTTGGGTCCCGGAAGGTTAGGGCTGCACGAAGGATCTCAACAGCATGCTCGTGCTGTTCTTCCATTGCCTTCACTTGGCTGGGTCCTTGTGAGAAAAGCTAATATTGAAGGATCCCCAAAAACTGTTATAAAAATTTTTCTGGCTATAGTTATGAGCTCATGTCAACATTTTATTACGATGTTGCTGCAATTGAAAAGCCCTCTAGCAGGCAACTCAGAGATTTCTCTCCGTAGTAATATTTATTAAAAAAGAAAGGGAGTGGTTCAATAATCAAGGATGGACCAGACAGAAAGGGAAATGAATACCTGGTTACAGGTCAACTGACAGTCAATTGGGTTACTAGTTTCCCAGAGAGTCTTGAAACCAATTAACATCTATCAGAATATTGCTTAAGCATTTTATCAGGAATGCTAATTCCTTCCCAGACATAAATTGTGAATTATATGGCACTGAAGGTTCTGTCCAAGTCAAGGGTAGGACTATTTTTTCTTTTGCAATGCTCATTCCTTCCTCTTTACAGAGTTAACTCTTACTCATATTTCTTATCTCCTGTCATGTTTTACTTCCTCACAGACACCTACCATGACCTTTCTGACTAATTCCTAGCTCCCTAGTATGCACTCATAGTGTATTTCACACTTACATAACTGCTGTTAATACTTGCAATTTTACATTTGTTTTGTTGATTATTTAAATAATGCCTCTTTCACTTACTTTAAACTCCCCCTGGGCAGGGGCTATGACTGTTTTTGTTCATTTTTAGATCCTCAGTGGTTAGCAGTGCTGGCCACGTAGTTAGTGCTCAGTAAATAATTTTAAATAAATAAATGAGTACTATACCATTTAAATGTGGTAAAATATATGAATATCCTTAATAAGAATATTGGGCTTCTTTTTTTTTCACAGCAGTTTACTACCACTTGGGAGGACCAGTGAGATTACTTTATGAATCTTTGAGAACAATTGCTCTAGTTCACAATGTTAAAGTGAAATTTTGGCCTGATTTAGACAAACCTTGCTCTAGTGAGAAACTGGCCCATTTTATGGTTGCAGAAAATTTGACCTTGTGGCAAGTTTACTGAAATCAAATAGAAAATCAGGGGTGAGATTATATTCTTAGATTTCTCATATATTATTTTAATAAGTAGAAAGACACCCCTAGGAAAAGAAAACTTTTTACAACACCAAGTAGGAACTGCAGGATGGTAATAGGAATGGGAGTATGTCTGTAAATGGAAAATTTGGTTTTCATGATTACGGATAGGATAACATACTTAGGTCTTCTACAAAGCTCATATACGCAGGGAGGATTTTGTGAAGCTCTTTGTTTTAGTGGCTTTCTATTCAGAATATAAAATATTCACTGAGCCCACAGGGCCTTCTCCCTGTCTTCTGCACACTCCGTTCTTCTGGTCACCTACTTATTCTTTTAGTGAATAGCTGTAAAATATCATGGTGCTTAGAAAAATCTCTTTGTAAATGTTTTTCTTTGCTTCTTTAATCAGGAGCCAAAAATATCATGTGTTTCTGTTTTTGGAGTGTAACAAAAAGAGCTTCTGAAAAATATGGATGGTGTAGCTGAGATAGAATGGCAGTATTTTTTAGAAACACATTTTTATAGAACCAGATGGTCTAGTATATTCTCAAACAAATATGTCACCTATAATTTGATGAATACCTTCCAAAGGAAAATAATTTCTTCAGTAGATAACAGATGGTATCAGTCAAAAGCATATCGAGACACTTTAAGAAAAACTTGATGGCTCAAGTGATTTAACCAACAAGATTTTCTCCAATGTACCAAGCACGTTTTAGGATCTAAAATTGTCATCTGCAAATAATTCAGGCTCATTTCCACACTACACTCCATGGAGAATTGAATGCAACCTGTTTTATATGCCACCTATAAAAATGATGAAAAATCCAAAGTTGTTTTCTGGCTCTGTTTTTCAAGTATCTATTATATTATGCTTAAAGGAAAAACAAATCACATATCTAACTGTCTTAAAACAATAAACAGTTTTAATATAAAAATATAAAATATACTCAAATATAAAAGTATTTTAATAGGACTAAACTACATTTTACCTATGGGGGTGTAATGTTATATTAATAGTGAACTTTTGTTAGTGCTTTTCTTAAAGCTGCAGACATATGAACATAATAGAAAAAAAGGAATTCTGAAGCTGCAGATATGGATTATTAAGGAACACTTAGAATAGGAGTCATTTATTTTGCTCTGGTTTTTGGCAAATGATACTATAACAGGGCTGTGGTTCAGAAACCCAACACACTGGTAGGTTGATTACAACATCTAATGACATACACAAGCATGGGAGGTAGGAGGTACAGTGAAACTCAGAATGTTTTCTTTCTTCATGCCTCATATCCACATATAAACTGAGGTGGGACCATATAATTTATCGCTTTACCTGTGATAAGTTGGTAAGTAAAAGGGGCACTACTTGTAGTTACAAAATGATTGTAGATATTAACTGGGATTGTCCAGGGAAAATTGGGACATATATTCTTCCCAGGTGTACACAACTAGCGTAATGATAAATGAGTCTATTGCTTTCTGACTGGCATGTTTTGGAGAGTGGCCACATCTTGGCCAGTTTAGACATAGGTTGGTGGGTAATGCCAATGATTTTGTATTATCTAGAGCACCATTTGTCTTTCCAGACTTTTTTCAACATTATAGGCAAAAGACTTGTTTTCAAGACCATTTTCAATTCTATTTCTTAACATGGATCTCAAAGAATTAAGCATATGTTTGTTTGTTTAAATGTAATGGGATTGACATTCTGCTTACAAGTATGATGTAATAGATCATGGGAAGGCAAAAATTCCACTGTAATACATTTAAAAAATTAGATAAGTTGCAAAACATTATGTTTTAAAGATATTGGATTGCTATATCAGTAAGAAGAATAGATGAAATAAAATTCCAGAGAGGGAAGAGCTTTTCCTAGAAGAGTTTATGATCATCAGCCATTTTCTTCTCTGGGAACATTTGCCTACTCAGTCCAGGAAGAAGATTTTCCTTAGTCTAAACAGAAGGATCCTACTGAGAGAAAAACTGGAGAATTTTTTTTAATTGAGATATAATTGACATATAATATTGCATAAGTTTAATGTGTACAACATTTTGATCTGATGCATTTGTATTGCAATAAGATTGCCATTGTAGCATTAGCTAAACACCTCTGTCATGCCACATAATTATCATTTCTTCTAGCAGTGGGAACAATTAAGATCTAGTCTCTTAGCAAGCTTAATATTTATAATACAGTTTTGTTGTGTATATAGTCATGCACCGCATAACAAAGTTTCAGTCAACAATGGATCATATATATGATGGTGGTCCCATAAGATTACTACCATATAGCCTAGATGTGTAGGAGGCTATGCCATCTAGATTTGGGTAAGTGCATCAATGTTTGCACAACGACAAAATTGCCTAATGATGCATTTCTCAGATCACATCCCAATCATTAAGCGACACATGACTGTAATCACTGTATTGTGCGTTAGATATTCGGGACTTATTTATGTACTAGTTGCAGATATGTATCCCTAAACAACATATCTCCTATTTCCCCATCCTCAGTCCCTGGTAACCACCTTTCTACTCTCTTTTTTTCGAGTTTGGTTATTTTTTTGAGTTTAGTTCTTTTGACAATTGTATAAGATAGTATGATTGATTAAATCCACACAGGACTCAAAAGTACAGTTCTTTTTTCCCATGAGACAAAGCTTAGAGACTAGGTCAAGACTTTCAAAAGACAGGTAAAATTTCTTGCTGTTTTCTGATGCTTAGAGGCAAGGTCCTGCTGAGAGAAGAGGCTTGACATGGTCAGTCTCCACATCAAAATATTTGGCACATCACTATATTTGATGTATATTTGAAATAGTGTGGAACTGGAAAATATAGAGCTAAGCTCAAAATCTGTAAAGGACAGAATAGAATCTCCCATAGTTTTTCTGGACTAAAGAGACAAAGGTCTTCTAGAGTCTAAAGCAAAAGTCCAGAATGCTCATGCCCAAGGAACATTTTTGGAGTAATGGTGGACTACATTTTACTAAAACTACAACCTAGACCTGACTCAGTCAAATCCCTGATTGGATTTAAGTAATCAACTTTTCAATTTATTTGTTAAGAGGGGAAAAGAATAACCTTTCTTTGGGGAAAAATAATGTTATCAGCAGGTGCTACAATTATTTTTTGCACAATGTTAAGTATACAATAAAAATTTTGAGAATATGAAAAGATAGGATAGTATGACCTATAAGCAAGAGCAAAAATAGGCAATAAAAACAGACCCCCAGATAATCCAGGTATTGAACACAGCTAACAAAGACTTTAAAATAAATATTTTAAATATGTTTTAACAAGACAAGAAAAGATAAAGAAAAATGAATGAAAAGACTGTGAATTTTAACACAGGAATAGAAGTTATAAAAGAGAATAAAACTGACCTTTAGAAGTAAAAATACAATATCTGAAATTAAGAATACTTTAGGTGGCTTAACACAAAACTGGATACAGTGGGAGACAGTGTTAGTGAACTTGACGACAAGTCAATAGAAACTAAAATAAAGAGAGAAAAAATAATGAAAAGAATAAATCAAAGCACAAGGGACACAAGACACAAGAAAAGTTCTAACATAACGTATGCTTAAAGTTCCAGAGGGAGAGTTGAGAGAGAATTGAGCAGAAGCAATATTTGTAGAGATAACATCTGGAAATTTTCCAAAATTGAAGGAAGATAACCACCCGCAGGTACAAGAGACTCAGTGAACTCCAATCAAGATAAGTACAAAGAAATCTATATGTAGGCACATGATATTAAACAGCTGAAAACCAAGGTATAAAAAAAAGCTTAAAATCAGCCAGAGGCAAAATAAACCCACATTATCTGTAAAGTAGTAGCAATAAGGCTAATGACTAACTTATTAGTAGAAACTGTGGAATCCATAAAACTGTAGAATGATATCTTTAAAGAACTGAAAGGAAAGTAATGACCAACATGGAATTTTATACACAGTAAAAATATCCTTGAAAAATGAAGGTGCTAGATGCTATGCATTATCTCAGATTGTATCCTAGGATAGAAAAAGGACACGAGTGGAAAATACAGTGGAATATGAATGAAGTCTGTAGCTTAGTTAATGGTAGTGTTAGTATTTTAGTTTTGAAGTGTGCGTGGTTATGTCAAATGCTAACGTTAGGGGGATCTTGGTATAGGCTGTAAGGAAACTCTCAGTACCATCTTTGCAACTTTTATGTAAATCTAAAATCATTCAAAAATAAAAAAATTATTTAAAAAATGAAGATGAAATGAAGTTCTCAGATAAAATCTGAGAGTATTTGTCAATAGTAGAAGTAGACAGACATGCTAAAGGAAATTCTTTATACTAAAGGAAAGTAATTCCAGATGGATGCATAAAATTATAGGAAGAAATAAAGGGCAATGGAAAGTGTAAATATATGAGTAAATAGTAAAGAATATTGGTGTTTAAAACAACAATAATAATATCTTTGTGGTTTATAATATACATAAATGTAAAATATATGACTATAATGGCATAAATGTTAAGAGGCATGTAAATAGAGTTAAATTGTTGTAAGGTTATTGCATTGTTTGGAAGTGATAAAATACTAATGTTAGAAGAATTGTACAAAGGCAAAGATGAATATTGTAATCTCTGGGGTAACTTCTAAAAAGTAATAAAAAATGTAAACAAACAAGCAAAAGAAGAAATACAAGGAAGTAAATAAAAATTTGATAAATTCTTTAAAAAAAAAGGCAGGAAAAGATGAAAAAAGGAACAAAGATCAGATGGAGTAAAGAGAAACAATTATTGAGATGTTAAATGCAACTACATTAGTTATTACATATAAATGGATTAAGTACCATTTAAAAGACAAATGGATTAAAAAAACAAAATCTAAATATATGCTCTCTAAAGAGATCCATTTCAAATATAAACATAGATTGAAAATAAAAGGATGAAAGAAGATATACCATATAAATAATAACACAAAGAAATTCAATGTGGCTATAGTAATATCAGGCAAAGAAGACTCTACTACAAGAAATATTGAAAGACATAAAACAGATATTTCACAATGCAAAAGTGTCAATTAAACAAGAAACCAAAACAATCCTAAACCTGTATACACTTAATAACATAGCTTCAAATATATATAAAAATTGACAGGATTAAATATGATTGTGGATTTGTCTATTTCTAATTTTAATCCTGTCAATTATATTCTAGATCTTGATCTGGGTAGTGATTGCATTTAACATTTGTGTACTATACCATGTTGTACTTCAATAAAAAAGTTTATAAAAATATGTTGTGGGGCAATTATCCATTTAAAAATGTTTAATATAGTATATTTCTTTTATATTTTACCAAATCCCTGAAACTGGATAATGAATAGTCATGTATTAGAAGTTGCTAGCATGTTTAAGTGATGTTTAACAGAAAGGAAAGACACATAACACATCATAGTCATAAAGATATTGTGACACCCAGTGTATATGGGGTTCCATTATACTAAAAACATAATGAGAAATATGGATAAAATTGTGTTTTAAGATATTCCTTAGGAAATACATGATCTTTATAAAAATTATAGAAACAAGATACGATCATAGATATTGCTAGATCTAGGAAAATCAATAAATAGTGGCTAAACTTTGAGGAACTTTTAGATAAGTAAGTTCTAAAATTAGTATTTATTGATTTTCTGGCATTGTGTTAGACAACACTATTAGGATAACATTTTTTTTTTTAATATGCTATGTACCATTCTTTTTTTTTTATTATTTTTTTTATTTTTCCCCCAAAGCCACAGTAGATAGTTGTATGTCATAGTTGCACATCCTTCTAGTTGCTGTATGTGTGACGCGGCCTCAGCATGACCGGAGAAGCAGTGCGTTGGTGCGCGCCCGGGATCCGAACCCGGGCCGCCAGCAGCAGAGCGCGTGCACTTAACCGCTAAGCCATGGGACCGGCCCTAGGATAACATATTTTAGTATACATTATGTTCTTCAAGATATTTCAATTTCATTCAGTCCTCTTAACAACTTTCTAAGACATTAATGACCTTTAGTTTCCAATATGGAACACTTGTATCTACTGGTAGTTAAAAGCTGCCACATGGTTGTTGCTAATGACAACTTGGACAAGAATTTGGAAAAGTGCTATGAGAAATCTCTGTAGTGTATATTTTGTTCTAAGAGCTCTACAAAGTGACTATGAGTCTGAGAGTCTTTAAAATATGCATAGAGTTTTTGTTTAGTATATTTTGTGACAATTATTACATGCTCAGGAAGCAACTGGGGTACAGTTGTAGTGCTGTACTAGTTGAGGCATTTGCAGGATTAGAGCTAGACTTAGAGGATAGGTGGGACTTACAGGAAAAGAAAGATAAAATTACCTAATATGGGAAGAAGAAGTGATCACAGCATCATACTGAGAAAGAAAAAAAATATGACATTTCCTATCTAAAACTCAGATGTTTGAGTAGAACTTGTGATTTACTGCCTAGAATCTTCTTCAGGAATGAGGAACTTATTCCCCTAACTACAGGATATGCTGCTGACAGACGACTCTCAGCTGTCAGCTCCTTTTGCGATTGTCTCAGTTGAAGAGAATCATGTAGCCCAAGGTCATGCCTCCTTCCAGGGAAACATGTATCCAGTGACTGGTTGATGAGTTTCTGTAAAGGTTCGGCCCCCTTACTCTAACTCTGGACAACTCTGAGGGGTCATCCCAGCTCCAGAACACCCTAGCGCGTTGAGAGAGTTCTTCCCTGAGACTACATTGCATCCAAATTTCTCTTTCTGTCCAATCCTTCTTTCTTTCCTTTCCCCCAAGAATGTTGCTGTCAGGAGAAAAGCTAATGTCAGTCTCAGAAGTTGCTTTGAATGAGGGTAATTTTTTTAAATAAGTTTCAGCCTGTTTTTTTACTAAGTTGTAGGAAATTAGGAGAAGGCTGTTCATTACTTGGGATAGAATGGAAAACTGCGTCTTTACCTTGAGGTGGAAGTAGCTGCCACTGGAGGCCATTGGAGGCCGTTAGGAGTCACTGGAGACCATTAACAGCAGAGCCAGGGGCAACGAAGCTTAACAAGAAGGCCAAGGAAAAAGGGCATGAGAGAGCTGCTTCAGACGTGCGACAGTGCACCTGGAATCCTTAGAAGAAATTGGTAGATGCTTGAGAGTAGCTGAGCTCCTGTGGGAGTGGGTAGGGCTTGGTGTATTGTAACCTCATCTTATGATCACAGGCTAGGGGGTCTGGTATTCACAGTAAATCAAAGTCTTGCTGAGGACACGGGTTTAGAAGATAAGAGGAAGTGGAAGAATAGTAAGGAGTATGTCAGAAGTTTCCTGAAACACTTGAACAAGACCCACAGATTTCATTTTTCTCTCCTTAAATAGTTTATTGGCAGTAGGCTGGAAAAGGTGATGGAGTCGGCACATACAGACACTACCACACACCAACATCATGAGGGAGCCAAGAGTGACGGGAAACAGCGGTGGAGCTCAGTTTGAAGCCCGCTCTTCAAGAGAGTGAGGGAGGAGGCAGAGGCCTGGAGTGTTGAGGGAAGTAGGACAAGCATGTTATATTTCCTTTTTCTTTTTCCTAGAAAATAGAGGGCACGAACCACTGAAAATAGGTAGAATTACTATAAAAAGGAATTGGGCCGGCCCGTGGCTTAGTGGTTAAGCGCGCGCGCTCTGCTACTGGCGGCCCAGGTTCGGATCCCTGGCGCGCACCAACGCACCGCTTCTCTGGCCATGCTGAGGCAGTGTCCACATACAGCAACTAGAAGGATGTGCAACTCTGACATACAACTATCTACTGGGGCTTTGGGGGAGAAAAAAGGAGGAGGATTGGCAATAGATGTTAGCTCAGAGCTGGTCTTCCTCAGCAAAAAGAAGGGGATTAGCATGGATGTTAGCTCAGGGCTGATCTTCCTCACCAAAAAAAAAAAAAAAGGAATTGTAATAATCAGAGGCAGGAAATGCCTTTGAAAAGCTAAAAGGAGGTTGGGAGTCTCATAATAAAAATGACCCAAGTCATTTATTTCACAGATTAATTGTGGCTTTTTTAACAAGGAAATTTTTCTATTCAAACACGATATTGAGCATCTTGTAAATGACCACAAAATTCATTAATAAGAGTCCAGTAGGTCCTTAGCAATGTGTTTGGCGTACAGGGGAAGTAAAGCTACAGTCTTTCCCCTTGAGAGGAAATAAGATTTTCTTTTATAGAGAGAGCTATAGAACACAATCCAAGGCAATACATTTATAGAAAGATGAACAGTATAGCGATGTGCCATTGTAATTTTCCAAGTTCACAGACATTTGGAGATTAAATGCTGGTATTTTGTTTCCCATAAATTTTTATGCTTACTTCTTTCTAGGAATCAGAAGGCTGTAAGATTGACATTAGAGCTTTTGCTCGAAGTATCTGAAACTTCATTGATATTAGATGATCTGTTAGGTTATTATCTTACTCTCCACAAAGCATGTCATGGAAAATTACTGATTTTCAAGAGAAATATAGATATCAAGAGTTGGTGTCTCTCTTTCTCATTTTGAGGAGATGGATGTTGAGGTTGTGTCATTCCTGAAAGCCATTGATTAGGAAGGTTTCCTTAGTATTCAGTTTTTAGTCTGCTACCTTTCCTGGTGGTCCCCCATATTTCTTGTGATTTGCAAATCAATAGCTTTGGGCTGGCATCCTAGAGAGCTTGATGTCCCAGGTCTGTCGCCTTATCCTCTAAGGTGTTGATTCAGCTTTTGAGATCTCCTTCCTTTCTATTCTTTTGTCTCTAAAGGGCTATCACTCTGATAGCAGTAGAATTAAACACTGTCTACAGACCTGGTTTTGTGAGAATTTATCGAGCTCTCTTGAATTCTCTAGAGAACCAAGGTTCTGTATTTTCCACTATGTTCTATACCTTGGTCAAAACTCTGGACCACTAACATTCCACAGCTCAGCATGCCTTTCTAGGGTTTACAGGGGATAACCTAATATTGTTTTCCAGAAGTCTGGAAGGTTTGGTATCCCATCGACTTGGTATCTATCACCAAATAGTTTTCATTGAATATTCATTCATTAGAAGAGTACATGTACATTGAGATCCAGGAATAAGCTTAGGCATTGTATCTCTGGATGTTGGATAGGATGGACAGGGAGCTTGAAAGGACGCAAACCTGAATTACAGGATCATAAGAAAACTTACCTTATTGATTGTACTAAGAATAACTTGAAGGGCTCAGAACAAATTTGCAAGCCTGTTTTCTTTTTTCTATTACTTTATCTTAAACATTTTCTTGTCTGCAATTCCCAGTGCATGATCATTCCCCCGGCAGTCAGAGAATTCCATATTGCCTTGAGCAGAGTTAAGATTGTTATAATAGAAATGCAAAGAGAAAGAATCAATGGCTGTTCAGTTTTTGACTTCTAAAACAGGCTTTTGAAACTAACATCAAAATCAATATTTTTAAAAGCTAAAGATTTTGCTTTACAAGAACTGAGTTTGATTGAAGGAAAAACAGTCTCTTGAAAATCAAAAGGGAAGACTCTGAAAGAAGCAGGCACAGACCTTAGGACAAGAACAACAAATTGGGAAGAGAGCAGAGAAGGGTCCAACTAGCCCACCCTCTGGGACACTAGATACGCAATAACTGGTGTAGCAGTTAAGAATTGTGTTTGGTTGCACGTAGCAGAAGCCAGCCAAAGGTGCCTTAACCAAGCATGGGTTTATTTAAAAAGAAGTCCTGATAAAGCCATTCCAGACTGGCACAGCAGTTCCGTGATATCAATACCCAGGGCATTATCTTTCTGCTCTGTTATCCAGTTATCTTTATTTGGCTCTTATATACATGGTGATTTCATGGTCACAATATGGCTGCTCTAGCCCCACGTCTGTGTCCTAGGTAGACAGAAGGAGAAGAGGAGGCAAGCAATGAGGAGGAAAAGGAAAGCAAAACACTCCCAGAAGTAGGCTAAGGTATTATGGGTGAAAGCTGGCTCTGCTACACTTAGTTGCAAAGGAGTCTGGGAAATGTACTTTTGTTAAGTGGAGTTTCCCCAAGGGAAGAATTACATCAGGTTGAGGGTGGAGGAATGAAGAGTTAGATGGGAAATAAATTAGGAGGATATGAGTGAGACCTGAGACGTTAAGTCCTCCCTGAGGGTACCACATGGAGAAAAGCTGAGTGAATATCATTGTGCCATTGACATGACCTTCAAGTAGTCTGTGCAAAGAATCCTAATTAATTGTTCTTTTTGGGCCCAGGGAGTGCCTTCTGTTTACACCTGCCTAAAGCTTTTATAAGACATATTTGAAGTGCCTCCTTTGGCACTGGCCTTTTCGATGGTCAGAAGCTCGTAGCCTCAGAAATAAAGGGTGGGTTTCATGGTACTTAGAGATGCAGGCCAGGGTAGAAAGGAAAACTCCTAGCTCTTACTCTTGAGCATGACTGCATAGGAGCAAAATTTCCTCCCATTCATCCCTCTGCTAATAATTTATTCACAATTATTATAGAGTATCTCTTCTGTGATTTAACGTGTTTTCTTAAACTCTTTATATTTTGAATTTCAGTTTTAAGAAAATTTTAGAGATGATAAAATTTGGAGAAGGAATGGGAAAAAAACCCAAGAGGTATATTCAAATAAAGCTTTTCCTGAGGTTAACACTGCAGTAAATTCAAGAGACTTCCACCAACTATTCTCACTATAAGAGGACTTAGAAATATTCTCGGACAACTTTTGGGAATGACCTTCACCATTGCTTTTAAACTTTGGGTCTGCGTGTGCGCTTCCCATTACCTTTGTTTGATTTATGTTGATATCAAAGGGGTTACTCTTCTATTGTGGGGACTTGCAGTAATGGATGTTCATGTGTTCACCATTTCTTTTAAGAGTGTTGGGCAAACAAGATGTTGCCTTTCACAGGCTATCCTGGGAGAACACATTGTAAATAAGTAATGCCTCCTAAAAAAAGAAGGGAAAAAAGAATGTGTAGATTTGGATAAATATAAACCTTTTTTATTTGACTTCCATAGTTTCAGAAGTGAGAGATTAGATATTTTTTCTTCCCTCAAAATGCATTAGGTGGATACTTCTAGGGGTGTGTGCTTTTATTATGCTGTTCACTTGATTCATGATTCATAAAGCACCTTTGTACGAAAACTGGCCAGTGTCTACGCCAGCACACTGACTTCAAAGATACGCTTTGGCCATAATTCTCTGTGCTCTGACTAGAGCAGCAGGGAACGCCAACAGAATTTAAACTCGGAGTCTTTCAAAGTAAAATTTGTTAAAGAGAAGTTTACCTAAAATATTGTTGGTAAAAGTAAAAGGAAGACAGAGACTAGGGAATAAAAAAAGAAACAGAATTGTTCTCTTTTAGAGCTACATTTTGAAATAAAAAATGATTAATCTTTTCATTCTTGCTATTAAAGTATTTTTCCCCACCCTCAGAAAAAATAGCATGATCATTGCAGAAAAGGGTAGTCAGGTGCTGTTTTATTTTTAACTGGAACTAGAATACTGTGATTCTGATTAGTAATTGCAAGTTATTGCAAAGCCTGAGAACCTCGTTTGAGCCAGGGGTACATATGGGCTTTTAGTGGACGGGGAGTCTGCGTGTTTATATTCTTCTTGATGCAATTCCAAGAGTGCTGGATTCCAACAATCACAGACAGCTCTGCTCTCCATTTGTTTTGATGAGCAGAACAGTTCATGCGATACCGATAAATTCTTTAAATGGTTTTTCTTATATAACAGGCTTTTACTCTTTTTGGTAACATAATCAGAGGGGTAAATAACAGCAGTTAGAGCAGAATGAAGCAGTGTAGCGAAGAGAACTCACTATTACTCTTAGCATTCTAACCCATTAGAGCTAAAAGCTTTAAAATAAATATTTTTTTAGAAATTATTAAAAATGCTCCTACTAACAAAAAAAGACCTCTTTTGGGGTATGAGTTTCGTGTTAAGCATATATTCAAAATCTTTAAATATATAGCAAGCTGTGAATAAGGGAGGAAACATTTTGTGTTCAGTACAAGCAAAATTCTTTGGATTCTGTATCTAGAGTCTTGGTTAGTAGTTGACATTATTGGTGAAGGATAAGAAATTAGACTTTCATAAATTGTACTCTACCTTGCTAGAGCCTGTTAGGGAAATGCTGCCTCAGCCTGTCACCTTTTCTTTCTGTGGAAATCATACAGTCTGGGGTCTTCCTGATTAGCATGGGAGTGGCTCTGTCTTTCCTTCATTTTTTTTTTGAAAAATAATAACCACTTTTAAATAATACATATGTGGCATTTTTATCTTTTACTTTTTACAACAATACCTTATCATAATCAGAGTATGTGGTATTTTTCACATTTTGCAGCTGTGTATGAGATCTTAAGATTTGAAAAGGTTAGGTAACTTACCCACAAGCCTAGAACATCCCATAGCTGAGACTAGAGTGTCCTAAAGTCTGTCGTCTCTTCCTGTTGTCAATACTATATGGCTTTCCACACCAGCAAGATTGGATGACCTCCAGAAATACAGCTGGGCCAATGCCCAAGACGTCAGGCCAATTGGCTTGATTTCCAGCATTGGTTGAGCCCAGCTTCTCACTCACCAGCCTGGAGCTTGGGGCGATCAACTGAAAGAGAACCATCTGATGTCTGTCTGGAGCTCTCTCCCTCTCTCCTATAGCACTGGCTGTTTGAGAGTAGGAATTCTGTCTCCTGTGGTAGTTTTATGTTGGGCAAGGGTTCTAAGAAGTGTTCTAATGAAATACTTGTAGAAAAAGAGAAAAGAACAATTTACCTATCTCTGTAGTGTTCAGATCATTCAGCTGTGAGTAAACAATGCCTAATTGCGTGGTGATCGTTGAGAGGAATAACTAAATCAATTCACACATGGTTCCAAAGAGCAAAGATTATAACAATTGTATAATATCCAGTTAAATGCCTCATTCAATGCTTTTGCCTTCCCTGCCCTGAAGTTGATGTGTTGATAAAAATTACTTTCTGTTATTAGGTGTTAATTTCAGAGAGGAAGGTTCTATGTTTGGGGGATATTTTCTATTTGCTTAATGAGGTACTAATATACATGAAAGAAATTAAGAAAATCTCATTAAGGAATCCCAAAGAATAATATTTTGCAAATAGTAATATCACCTCATAGTATGATCTCAGTTAGAAGCATCCTTGGATGAGTCCAGTGTCCTACCTTATGTGTGAATTCCCTCTATAATATCCTGAATATACTATCTCCAGCCTCTACCCAGATCCCAATATGGGCAAACCGTTTTCTTACAGCAGTCGATCAGAGTGTTGGATTTCTCTAATTGTTACAGCTCTTTCTGATAACTGAGTTGAAATCAACTCCCTCCGGTTTCCACCCATGCTGCTAATCCTTTTTCTTTTTTTTTTTTTTTGAGTAAAATAAAAATGCCAACTGGGCTAGCATTTAAAGTTAAATTGAAAAATCAGTGTGTGGTATAGGTATATGAGTGTTTAAATATACTCTATGGACAGTTGCTTTAACTGGATCTTTCAAACAATGCAAAAGGGGTAAATAAAAAAATGAAAATACCTCATTTTTTCTCCAGATTTGTCCTATTTTTAAGTACCCCCATCATACTATTTCACTTATCTAAGTGAGATAGGGATCTCAGTTTTGGACTAAACTGGAATTCAAACACGTGTGGGCATGATTGCCCTCTGGTGGGTGGGTCTATGAGGAGCTCATTTGGATTAAAAAAGATTGGAGGGGTGCTTAGGAGAAAAGTGGTTTGTTATGCTTGGGCACCTGACCAAGGAATTGAGATGCAGAGAGTAGCATGGTGTTTGCCCGTCATACTGTCCTTACCTGAGTCTGTATAGTAGCAGCCAGAAGGTAGAGGAACTCTGCGTGAAGGACTCCATGAGATATGGAAAAGTCAAAGTGCTTTGGCTTTACTGCAAGTTACAAAGTGAGACCCAAGTCAGGGAGAAAAGCATTCTCTGAGTCCCTGGGGGTTTACTGCTCTGAGTGGTGTCATTTTTGGTCTGAAAAAATTGTACTGGATGGAGTTAAACAGGCAAGAAAGATTTTATTCTAGACTATTGTAATAGGGGAGAGAGATTGAACACCACTCCAGGTGTCCACAGGTGGGAGAGTTTTCAAGTGCTGAGATAAGCTAGTAGAAAGGAACTGGAGGGTGTTAGGATGTGGTTCATTCATGTATTTGCTAATTGGCACTTAAAGTTTGGCTCTTATCCTCCCACAGACAGGGAGATAGGTGCTCTATCTTTCTTGATGATCATATTTCAAAGTGATGGCTTCCAGGTGCTTCAGAAAGACATTCTTGGGTTATAAAACTGGTGAGAGGCTGGGAAAAGATTTATATCTCAGAGGGGTGGAGAAAGAATTTATAATTGCAAGTTTTCTAAAGTAAATGCTCTAAGAAAAGGGAGATCAAGGGCTAGAATAAGAAGAAGCTTGTCTAAAGTTTAGTCAAGCTGAGGGAATGTTCAGGCCATCTTGGTCAGACATCAGTATTCTTATGGAATACTAGCTCTAGCAGTGGCACTGAGGCACCCCCTCCAGTGGTTTCAAGGCGGTGGGCACCACTGATAAGACAGGGCTGGGAGACTGTGAAAAGACAGCTCATGAGAACTAGTAAGACACTCCTGGGGCGCCCAGGAGCACGTGGAGGGGTTTGCAAAGGGCTGAGAATGTGTGTAATGTAGTTAAAGGCAAGACTAGTGAAATTTGAGTTGTTGCCATTAATGAGGTCCTACAGATAGCCAAGGACTGGCAAGGCCTGGGGAAAAAGAATTTCAGACTGAGTTCAAAACTTATTATACCCTTCAGTCCAGGGGTACATGTACTGTGACATCTTGCTGTTTTGTCCTTTTATAAATGGTGCTGTGGTAGAGTGGAAATAACAATGGACAGGTAGCTAAAAGATCTGAGATTTTTGTTTTTTTTAATTGTATCATGCAATAGTTCTGGTGGTCTAGTGGTTAAGATTTGGCACGCCCTGGGTTTGTTTTTCAGGCAGGAAACCACACCACCCATTTGTCAGCTGTCAGACTGTGGCGGCTGCCCATTACTGTGATGCTGAAAGCTGTGCCACCGGTATTTCAAATACCAGCAGAGTCACCCATGGTGGACAGGTTTCAGAAGAGTCTTCTAGACTAAGACAGATTAGGAAGAAGGACCTGGCCACCCACTTCCAAAAAAATTGGCCATGAAAACTCCATGAATAGCAGTGGAGCATCGTCTGATAGGGCATCAGAAGGTGAGAGGATGGGTTTGGGCAGTGTTCCTCTCTGCTGCACACAGGAGGTCTCTAGGAGTTGGAATCGACTCGAGGGCACTAATAACAACCATTCACCAGCTAAATGGTCTTAAATGAGTCACTTATATTTCCCTTACTTTCTTATCAGGAAACTGGGGGTAATATATGTACTTCTCAGGGTTGTTTTCAGGATGAAATAATGTACGTGACATCATTTGTTAAAGCACTATGAACAACAGGCATGACGTCTTTCTTTTAACCTGTAATGTCTCATCCGTTACTTAAACACAGCCTTAATGTGACCCCAATCATGTCTCTTTGGGACCGTTGTAACTTTTCATAATCAGATTATTTCTCCTATGCTCTGTTTATGCAAATTTATTTCAGTTCCCGTTAATTTAAGCAGAACATACGTGTTTTAAATTGAATCTATTTCATCTGTCATGCTTTCTCCGTCTCCCAGCTCACCAGGTCTTGCACGTGGACTTCCTTCCTTTCTACAACGCCGTATCTCTCAGGAGGTCTTTTGTGATAAACAGAAATCAGCGGGAGTCGTGCCCCACACGTTCCTACCTGCAGACACCTGTAACTGCTGCCCTTTGCTCACCATTGTTAAAACATTTCAGTGTTTGCTTAGTGGTTATGTTTTTTATGCATCTGATTAAATCTGTTTGAATTATACTACATAGCCATAGCTGCTTGACATCAATATCTATATATAATAAACCAACCCAGTTTATAGAATATCTAAAGATGCCGAAGAAAAATCTGTACTGTCTGGTAGAAACTGTGGGTGTTGATAAGAAAAAAAAAACAAAAAACATTATTTGATGGGAAAGTGAAACATTTGCTTACCAGAAAAAAAAAAAAAGATTCTAACTTCAAAGCAATTGCTTATTTTTCCATTAAATCCTCAGGACAAAAAAATAACTATTTTGAGAGGACTATCCAAAGATGCAGTTGCCATTACTTTGGTATTTGGCCCTTGTTCTGTAGTAATTTAGTCTGAACAAGACCCGAGTGTGTGCTATTCTTTGGCTTTATAGTCCTCTAACCATAGGCACTGATGGCATTCATGATTATGGATTAAATAGGGCCAACTCTTGTCAGTAATTTGTTAGAAAACTCCCACAGTGATGCCTATGGTGCTGCTGAACAATGATGTTGGTAGTGTGTTATTTTGCTTTAGGAAAAGCTACAGCATTCCAACACGGGGTCCAATGCCTGGTACTGGAAGCCTCTTCTCTATTTGATGTAAATTAAGCCTTGAGTACACTCTGCCCAGTATTGCAATTAGCATCTGGGGCCAGACCAAATTCTCATTTGTGCAACTGCAGGTTACTTACCACTGGATAAGAAATATACTCCGCCATATTCTTGCTTTGTTATATAATTTTGCCTGGGGTTGCTAAATCACTGTTGCATTCTGCCACTGTGTGCAGCCCGTGGGCTTTTACAAATTTCAGCCTGAAAGGCTCTCATGAAAACTTGAAAATCTTTTAACATAAGGTTGTCTCCAGGAGACTACTTTTTGGTTTAGTTATGTGATTGCATTTGAACAAATGTATTTTTCTTTAGTTCTACTTAGTGTTTTTTAAATTGATGGATTTTCATGAGAGGTTTTCAGATCTTGTACTTTCAATTTCATTTTTGGGGGTAGAAGTTTCAGAGTGAGATATGAAGAGTTTTGTGAGATGAATAAATTAAAATATGATCAATTAGCAATTTGCTGATACGAATTTTCTTCTGGAAATTAAAACAGCAGAAAGTTAGTACTCTTAAGTAAGAGAAAATAAAATTTTTGGAAGACAGATTCTGGATAGTCTAATATTTTATTTATTGATGAAATCTTTCACATTTTGAAGAAAGTATTAATTGAGATGCAATTGCGTTCTTTGTGAGATGGCAACACAGAGCTTCTTGGTTTACACAAAGGTCAGCAGACTACAACCCACAGGGCAAATCAAGTCCACCACCTGTTTTTGTAAAAAAAGTTTCATTGGAGCATGGCCATGCCCATTTGTTTATATATTTTCTATGGCTGCTTTTATAGAGACTATATGGCCTATAAGACCTAAAATATTTACTATCTGAAAAGGTTTCTTTCTAGAAAAGGTTTACCAACCCCTGGTTTACATCATTACTTTTATCTTGTGGAATCAGCGCTGAGTGTGCACATCCTCTAAGCTAGGGGAGAATCAAACCACATATTTGACAAACAGTTAAACCTAGGACTATCCCATCCCTTGGACTCTGGGTAGACATTGTGGCAATGATAAGCTTCCCTTTCTCTTTCCTTCTTTTCTCAAGTTTCTGGGTCCCAGCTCACATCTGTGACTGTGGCACCAGCAATTTGGGGTTGATAGACTATTGTTCAATTGATGGTGTGTATTTTTACCTAAACGTTTGGAGTTATCTTTTGAACCCAATGGAAACATAATGTGTTTTGCAGTACCTCGCATTTTAGGCTGCCTCTGTAAAGCTGCCCTTGTGCTACAGTTTGCTCTTACACTATAAAGTATAACAACATGCTTCTCCTCTCTTATCATTGGCCCAAACTGGTCACACACCCCTTTCTAACTATTACTGTAGACTAGTCAGAATCTATACCTGCATTTTGTAATAAGGCTATTTACCTCTGCATCACTTGGGAGAACGTGGACATATGGGTTGGTTATTTTTCCTTTTGCCCCTTCAGAGCTACTTCTATTTTATCTTGGATTTCCCCCAAGAGTAGAGGCTGAGAAAAGGGATGCATGAAGGTAGTAATTTGGGGAAGTGATGTCAGGGCACAGAAGTCAGGGGACTAGGATAGTAAAATAGGGAAGAAGGTAAAGCTGATATGAGAGTGGAGTTATTAAGGTTGAAAGTCAGTCACTGTTGTGGGCAACTGGGGCTCAGTCTAGCTGAGAACCCTCTGAAGAACTGTGTAGATCCTCTCTCAGAATTGTTTGCTCAAGCCACGGAGGAGTGTTTATTTATCTACTGCCTTCCAACTCTGATTGGTCAAGGGTTGCCTCACGGGCCACTAACTTCCTTGCGTGTACAGTTTGAGCATGCTGCCGAATGAGTAAGCAGGCTAGTCTCATGCAGGTGTCTCATGTTGTGGAGGCAAAGGATTCTTGATGCACAAAGAGACAGGTTGTGTAGCTGAGTCAAGGTGCAATTGCTGTAGCTGGTTGCCATGGCAGCAACCAGAACAAAATGGTGGGCCAAGGGGCTGTAAGACAGGACACAAAAGACATATGTCTCACTGCCCTTGTCAACCTGCCCCATATATCAGGGGGCCAACCCCTGTGGCCTAGATTACCCGAGCTCCCTTGCCGTCTGGCTTCTCATTAAGTATTGGTACCGGGAGACACTGCAGGAAATCTGAAGGCAGGAGAACAGAATGGCTGGTGTGTTTATTTTCCCCAGCTTCCTCCCTGCTTGCATTGCCATTGGCTGTAACTCCTAAGGGGTAGTCCTGCTTCCATGGCTCCAGCTCTCCTTGCGTTGTGGTAACATCATTCTCTGTATACCAAATGCCACAGCTCCTGCAAGAGGCTTTCACCTCAGCTATAGCTTCCCTTGGATTCAACAACCTCTTGTCCCTCTCGTCCTTCAGGCCTAGAGGACGTTTTAGCTCTCTGCTGTTGCTGATCCTCGGGCCCTGCAGAATCCACTCTAAATAGTGTTTTCATTGAACTTTCATCTATTAAATCTTTTGATTGTGCTTTCATTTTCCACCTAAACAAAATTGGGGTTTTGTTAGCAGTAAAGAAGGGGAAGGTTTTTGGAGTTGGCATCTAAGAGTATCCATTATTCCTTTTATGAGGGCCAGGACCTACAGAAAGCTCGCCACCAGTGTAATGGTTTCCAGACACTTTGAAAAACGGCATAGAGATGAAATTCCTCTTCTGGGACAGCTTTCCCCTCCAGTAGCCCCTACTCCCGTATTTTGGGTTGTTAAACTGGTAATGCTATATTTTAAATTTTCCTTGCTTTTTTTGTTTCTTCTTATAACATTAATATTTTTTCAATGTAGAGGAGTTAAGCAATACAAAAAGGCATAAATATAAAAGTGAAAATCTCTTGTAATTCAACCACCCATAGATATATATTAACATTTTGGTGTGTATTCCTTCAGACGTTCTTGAATGGGTCTATAAAATAAATCAGTACCTTGATTTTATATTTGGAAGGAGGGCACTGTAAAAAAGTGGATGCGGTAAGAGGAAAGAAGGAGAACTAAGTCACCTTGTTGCTGGGTAAGCACCAAATTGGATGTCTCTCTCATTATTCAAGAATGTGCAAGCAAGAAAAAAAAGAAATAGAAGAAAAAAACCCAAAGAGAATAAATATTTACAATCCCCTCAAAAAACATAACCCAAGAATCAAAGGAAGACCACGCTTTTCAAAAACATTTTCCATGGTTGAATACTTGCGACAACTTAAATGTCTATAGTTGGGGGACATGGGGTGGATGAATGAGTTATGGTGGATTCATTCAGTGCTACTTGCTCGCTACTTTGAGAAGAGTGTTATTTCAGTGAACGAATGTGACAGCCATTCTATGATGCATGTAAAGAAGTGTTTATAAACATGAAAGAAAGATGTTTGTATCAATGGTACTTGCACACTATGTTGAGAACAGAGTTATTTGGTACATATTAGTAGAATGATGTAGAATATTATATGATAATATGAAATGATCTTCAAGATATATTAAGTGAGAAAAGCAAGGCTTATATAAAGTGATTCCATGTGTATTAAAAACAGAAAACATAAATATACATTTACATGCTCATGTATACATAAAACATTTCTGGAAGGAAATGAGAAATTATCAACAATGTTTGATTATAGGAAAGGGGTAAATATTTGGGATAAGAGGGATATTTACTTTTAATTACATATATTTTTGTTATGTCCAATTGTTTTTTCTGTTCAAGTATTATATATTCAACTAGAGAGGATTTACTAGGGAGAACAAATTACATCTTAATTGTGCACTCAATTAACTTCAAGAAGACACAGAATCCCTGAAATGAGAGAAGAAAGATGACATAAAAAAGGTAGAAAAGGGTTTTCTACACAGTTGTACGTACAAAGGAACTGGCAAGAAAAGTTTAAATTGTAAAGAAATTAAAAATGTAATGAGGAAATTAAAGTCTATGTTAGAAGCAGTACAGATAAGAATCATCTCTTCAGAGAAGTAACCAGCAACTTGAACGATATCTTTCAACAATTCTCCCAGAATTCAGAGGATAAGAACAAAGAGAAGAAATTAACAAGAAAGAAGAGGCAAGTGTGAAAGGCAAAGAACAGAATCTCAACCTACAGAAAATTGGTCTTCTAAGAAGAGAGAACAAATCGAACATAGCAAGCATCAGGAAATAATGGTATAAAACCTTCCTGAGATGAAGAATATCCTGAGGGAGCACATACGGCTAATTGGGCAAAAGGAAAACAGTACCTAAACATATCCTGGTGAAATTTTTGAATTTCAATAGTAAACAAAGAATTTTCTGCACATCCGGAAGGAAAAAGTAGAAGATATGGCTGGTCTCAATTTTGTTCTGCGTAATAATGAACATTAGATGCCAGTGGAACAAGGGCCATAGAATTTTGAAGTAAGTAAAAATAATTTGAGATCTAACCAGGAATTTCCTATTTAGTTATGGTATCACTTATGTGTAAAGGGAGACTTTTTATTTAGCATATATTGATATATTTATTGTGAGCTTTAGGAAATATACTCCACATATCACTCCGATGAAAAATATTTCTCAAAGATACACTTAAACTAATTAAGAGTTTTTATTTTTAAACAAACTCAGGACTTCTGCTTCTGGGAAGATGGAGTAGATGTGCTTTTCCTTATTCTTCCCACCAAGTACAAACAAAAACCCTGGGCATTACATACGAAGCAAACATAAGAAGACTTTGAAAGTTGGAGAGAAGAAGGTAGACTAACTGGGGATCTTGGGACCCAAGGAATGACACAATGGCAAGTTCCCTGGATTCTCTTTTGGTTTCATATATCCCAGATTTGGAGCTAAAGAAACCGGCAACCTGGAAAAACCAATGGGCACAGACAAAAAAAGTCCCAATGAAAACCTCCTCCTTCTAGCCAAAGGATCAAGAAAGAGGCAGCCTAGAAAGACAGAAAGCTTTTAAACAATAACCACTCTACTGTAGCCAAACACCTCAGAAATTCTGTGACCATACTTCACCTATACCAACAAATGTTGAGTGGGGAGCCTAGACTTCTACCCGCACCAGAATGTGACAAGGTGTATCATCCTTCTTGTCAGAGTGATCAGGGAAGGCTGAGTAGGAAGCCAATACTTTCACACCTGCCAGGCAGTAAGGAGGTTCCACCCACCCTGCTGTGCCAGTGGATACCACATAGCAATCTTGGACTTCCAATTCCACCCAGTAGTAAGGAGGCACCTCTATCGCTTCTCCTGGAATGATGGCGGAGGAGGTCTAGTGGAGAGTCAGTGTTTTCATCATGCCCAGTGGTAAAAAGGCCACACACAGTCCCCATGATGTCAGTGGAGACTACAAAGAACAACTTTACACACATAAATTTGACTACTGAGTTTTATGGACCAATTCCTCAAGAAACCAAATTACCACAATTCACTCAGTATGAAATGGAATATTTTTGTGTGTGTGTGAGGAAGATTGGCCCTGGGCTAACAACCATGCCCTTCTTCCTCTACTTTATATGTGGGCTGCCGCCACAGCATGGCTTGACAAGTGCGCACCCAGGATGCGAACCTGCTAACCCTGGGCCACCGAAGCAGAGCACACGCACCAGACTGGCCCCTCAAATAGAATATTTTAATAGCTCTGTAACTATTAATGAAATTGAGTTCATTATTTTAAAACTCCCAAAACAGAAATGTCCAGGCCTAGATGGTTTTACTGGAGAATTCTACCAAACATTTAAGGAAGAATTAACATCGGTTGTACACAATCTCTTCCAGAAATGAGACAAGGAGGGTCTACATCTCACTTCATTTTATGACACTAGTATTACTCTGATACAAAAAAATTAGACAAAGACAGCGCAAAGAAATATAGCTATGGACCAATATCCCTCATGAATTTAGATGCAAAATTTTTAACAAAATATGAGCAAATAGAATTCAGCTAAATATAAAAAGAATTACACACCATGAATAAGTAAGGTTTATTCCAAGAATGCAAGGGTGGTTCAATATTTGAAAATCAACCAAAGAAATTCGCCATATTAACAGGTTAGAGAAAAAAATCACATGCTCATAGCAAGCAATGCAGAAAAAGCATTTGTCATAATTCAATGTCCATTATGTCAAAAAGCATTTGACGTAACTCAAAACACATTCACCACAAAGACTTTCAGAATAAATAGGAATAGAGGGCACTTCCTAAATCCGATAAAGTTCATGTACAGAACCCCCATGGCTAATATTTGACTTAATTGTGAAAGACTGAATACTTCTCCTAAGACAGGAAGAAGGTAAAGATATCTGCTCTCACCACTTTTATTCAACACAGTGCCAGAAGTTCTACTTAAAGCAATAACGGAAACGTAACTAAAAGGCATATAAATCAGAAAGGAAGAAAAAACTTGCTCCTGTTTTCAGATGACATGATTGTCTACAAAGAAATACCAAGGAATCTACAGAAAAACTCCTAGAACTAATAAGTGAGTTCAGTAGAGTTGTAAGATATGAGACAGACATACAAAAATCAATTTCATTTCTATATACTAACAATGAACATGTGGAAACCAAACTTAAAAATAAAATACCATTTAAATTTGCTCAAAAAAGACCCAGAAAGAAATACTTAAGAGTAAATCTATCAAAACATGAACAAGACTTCAGTACTGAAAGCTACAGAATGCTGATGAATGAAATCAAAGAATATCTAAATAAATGGAAAGACATACTGTGTTCACGGATTGGAAGAATAAATATAGTTAAGATGTCAATTCTCCACAAATTATATACAGATTTAATACAATTCCTTTCGTAATCCCAGAAATATATATAGACTTTGTAGATATACACAAGGTTATTCCAATATTTAAATGGTTATGTCAAAGGAACTAAAGTAGCTAAAACTATTTGAAAAATGATAAATTGGGAGGAATCAGTCTACCCAATTTCTATAGTATCTAGACTGTGTGTTATTGGCAAAGGGGTAAACACATAGATCAATGGACAGAATAGAAAACTGAAATATAGACTGACATGAATATGCTCAATTGATTTTTGACAAAGGTGCAAAAGCAAGCCAATAGAGGAAAACTAACCTTTTCAATAAATGGTGCTGAAGCAAGTCAAGTTGTCAATAGACAACAAGAGATGTGTACCTTTGGAAAACCAAAGACTAGTCAAAAATAAAAATAAATCAAAGAGTATGATCAATATAGCAAAAAATGGAAAAAAGAGAGTAGGCATAAAAGAGTACGCCTACCAAGTAGTAGTATATATACAAACATATTGTATAAAAAAAGAGAAGAGAGTGAGACCGAATATATAAATTATGATAATATATTTAAATGAGTTAACCTTTCTAATTAGAAAATGAATAAGTGCAAGTATGATTAACAAACATATATCAAATAAAAGTACGAAACAAATTCTAAAAAGTTAAGCTGAATGCTAAATAAGAGAAATATGAAGAAGAAACATTTCAAAATAAAAGTTAGGAACAAAATACATTAGGCAAACACAAACAGATAAAAAGCACAGATAGCAATATTAGCCTCAAAGAAAATAGAATTCATGGCAAAAACCATTAAATGGGACCAGGAAGTTCTTTTTGTATAGACATAATACTAATTAATTTTTATGTATGGAATAAAATAACATCAAAATATATAAAGCAAACACTAAAAATATCAGGAGATTTTGAATACATCTCTTTCAGTTTTTAACAGATCAAATGGTCAAACATAAAGAAAAAGAACATCTAAATAAACAATTTATAACAACATCTAATAATATAATATTATAACATTTATATTTATAATATAAATAATAAATACACTATGTAGTATTGCAATATAATAATATAGTATATAAAATAACAAATAATAGCATCTAAGTATAATAATTTATAATATATGTCATTGGCATATTTCAAACTCATTACTAAAAGAATATACATTTTTGTCAACTTACATTAAAACATTTACAAAAATTGAGAATCTAGTGGCCAGCCTGGTGGTGTAGTGGTTAAGTTCACACACTCTGCTTCAGTGGCCTGGGGTTTGCAGGTTCGGACCCTGGGTGCGGACCTATGCACCACTTATCAAGCTATGCTGTGGCAGACATCCCACACATAAAGTGGAGGAAGATGGGCAAAAAAAATTGAGAATCTATTAGTCCACAAACATAATAAGTTCTAGAAAGCAGAATTATAATGGATACGTTTCTCAGCCGTAATGCAAAATAAACCAGAAATGAATAATAAGGAAGCAAAATATCCCCAACTATTTGAGATTAAACAAACGTGAATGGAAATTAGCTTCCTATAAACACTTAAGTCAAAGAGAAGTTCAAATCAGTTATTAGAAAAAACGATAGCAAGGAAAACATTAAGCAAGAACATTAACAGCAAGTTATCAAAGCTGTAATCAGAGGCAAATTCATAGTTTAAAATTTTTTATTATTAAACAAGAAAAATAAGTCAGTTAACTCAAGAAATTATTAAAAGTAAAACCAAATAACATGAAGTGAAGCAGAAACATAAATCTATATAAGCCTCACAAGGACATGGGCCTTATCTGTCCTTTTTGTTTGTTTGTTTGGCTAAAGAAGATTAGCCCTGAGCTAACATCTGTTGCCAATCATTATCTCCCTTTTTTTTTTTGCTCGAGGAAGATCAGCCCTGAGCTAACATCTGTGCCAATCTTCTTCCACTTTGTATGTGGGTTGCTGCCACAGCATGGCTGATGAGTGGTGTAGGTCCACACCTGGGATCTGAACCTGTGAAACTGGGCCAGTGAAGTGGAGCACACCAAACTTAATCACTACGCCAGATGGCTGGCCTGTTCATAGCTGCGAGCCCGGGATTATGCCCCGAACCTAGGACAGGCCATCAATAAATGTTTTTAAATTGATAAGTGAATGAGTGATTAAATAAGTGAATAAATAAAAACAGAATTTGTGGAATAAAAAGAATATTAATAGAACTGAAAATCTAAGACCTTGTAAGGATGTTCAGGCTGCATTCTTGAAGAAGATTTTACCCTTTGTCCTGTGGAGCTGTGAAAATGGACAGAACAGTGCAAACGCCTGTTTACAGGGCAAACAGGTGAGCTGAGCCAAGTGTGGTCTCAGACGCACAAGAGGGGAATGCCAGAGGCCTCATTGTTCATTTCTGGAAAATCTGTCACCTTCTGGGGGCAAAATCTGTCACAGAGGGAGGCTTGCCTCTGGGTTGGCATGCACTGAGGCAATTTAGTGGCACTGCAAAAGAAAAAAGCCTTCCTTCCCTTAATGTTTACCCTTGAAATCCTTTGAGCAGATGCCGAAGGCTTCCGTTTCAACCTGAAAATAAAACCTTTGTGGCAAAAAGGGATTTAGGTTTACTTCAAGGTTTGTTACTGATAGCAAAACCTTTCCATTGCGTACATATATCACATCTTCTTACCCATTCATCCATCAATGGGGGTTACTAGACTCACCAGGTGATCACTTCATAATGTACATAAATATCGAATCACTATGTTGTACACCCAAAACTAACATAATATTGTATGTCAACTATACTTCAATAAAAAAATTTTTTAAAAGAACACTACTGCAATATCAAAAAAATAAGCAAACAAAAACAAAACAAAAACCCTTTCCTGAACACAGCGTTTTACGTAGGAGAAGGTTGCCACACTGCTGGGTGCTAAGAAACTGAAGGAGAAGGAGGGCTTTCATTGCTACAGGAAAGAACGTAGGATCACTAAAGACTCATTTTCATTATTTTATACATTTTCCCAGTATTCATTCTCCAGAAAAGAAAGAGGAACAAATAGAATCTCAAGCTAATGACACATCGTGGGACAGATTGACTGTAGAGAAAGTCGCTTTTCATGGTTCCCTGTTTTGAGTCACTCTGATTGGCTTCCTTCACTTATATGTGCAACATCCCCAAGTCTTCTGATGTTGAGATAAAATAATAAATCTTTATTCACCATCAATCCTTAGTCCTCAAAAAATTCTTGGTTTTTTTTGACCTGTGAAAAAGGTTAACTGAATTGAAATGAAAGCCTTCGAATTTCAAAATACTGAGTAATGCAGATAATTAAAATTTCCTGTCACAGCTCAAGCTAAGGTCCCACTCACCTGGCCTCCCACTTAAAAGAGCCCATCATAATCCTTTTAAATCAGATAGTATTGCCCGGATCCTGTTTAGAATCCTAGCCTAACCTCCTAACTTAACAGGTGCTGCACACAACAGACTAGTTTGCCTTTTCGCTTTTGTTTGGAAGGTCACCTTTATCAGGGCTGTAATTAATTCTTGCCAGGCTAATAGTGTTCCCTGTGAATCACACAGGTCTTGAGGGGAGAAAATTGATAATCTAATAACCATTGCAAAGTGAGACATCTTCACCTTCCAGACCAGGTATCTGGCTCTCTCTTCTTTTGGCTGACACAGCTTGGTAGCAGTTATGATTGCTGCTAGCTGTAGGAAAAATAAAAAATAGTTCCTTGGCTTTCTTAGGTTAGCAACATTTTCTGTCCCTGTTTTCAAGTACAAAGTCAGATTTGGACTCAGCCCATCCCATTACCTGGAAGTAAAGGCTTTTCATGCAATGAAATACAACAGCTTAGCTTGCATGAGGTTTTTGGGAAAAGGCCAGATATTCAAAAAACCATCTGCTTGCAGTGATCATAAATCACAGAAATGATTGCCCTTGATCTGCAGCCATTTCCCATTATAGAGGATATTGGTTTCCAAAAGATGTTACAGCATATTGAAATGAGATGGTCTCTTCCAAGCAGAAAATTCCTCTTCACCATTACATGATATAGTGGGGTAGAATTATGTCATGTTAGCCCTTAAAAGCAAATAGGATCTCAGAGAAGATCCGGGTGGAGGGGTGGTTGTAAATTTTACAACTAGTATAAAGGACAAGCCGCTAAAATTTGTTATGCTTTGCTCCAGTCAAATGTTGTAACAGTTTGAAATAATTGGGAGCAAGTTCTATTTCTGAGGATGTCTTTTAACCAGGTGTCCATCTTGTCACTCATAATACTGTTTCTCACCAAGAGCAGAGACAACGGCAGTTAATAGAATGAGTATAAAGAATGACTGTACTGCAAATAGCCCATGAAAGGTAGACACTGTTATTATTTAGCACTTGGGGCACCATCTGCAGAATACTTGGCAATGGACAAAGCACAAGGGATGACAGGATGTCTGGCCAATGGCTTTGATGACCGAAGTGAGACACAACCTTCCGAGGAGCTGGCACGGCACACGCATGCTCCACTCATTTACCCTCTGTTGTTAGAGCCAGTGAAGTGCTGAGTCTGAAATCCACAAAGCCTTGGGAAATTCCTGGTACATTCTTTAACAAACAGGGTTCATTCCAGCTGGGCCCATCTGACAGTATGTTGCTGGTTGACCTATAGGGAGCTAGTTGCAGTGACAGGCTCATATGTGGTATCCTTGTTGAGAAAATGGTTGCAGTGAGGGCTCTTTCATTCCAAGTTTACTTTGCCATCTTGTCTGAAATCACTTGTGTGCTACGTACTCATCTTCATTGACATGAATATTTTATTGTTACTAAGTGGTGATATGCACCTTAGGTGTGTATTCAGATTGTCTTCGATAAACATGGCCAACCTGGATTATCATTTTTGGTTTAAATTTGTGTTTCACGACAGTTCTGTGGGATCTTATTAACCTGTTTTAGCGACTGTGGATGTTGGGGTATATTATGGCTCATGCTTGGGATTGGGAAGTAGGGGAAAGTCCAGAGTGGAGGAGAAAAGAAGATAGTGGCTAAATAAAAGATTTTGGTGTTTTACTGACCTGAGTTTGTCTTCTAGTTCTACTACTTTAGAAATACATGACTTTGGGCAATTTATCTAACCTAAGACTAATTTTCTTCATTGATAATAATAATTTCTATCTCATAAGAATGTTGTAAGGATGTAAAATAGATATATGTGTGTATGTGGACATATATGTATATATGTATTTTATATACATGTATGTCTGTATGTATGTGTGTGTGTGTGTGTGTGTGTATGTGTGTATATATATATATTCAGAACCAATCCTGAATGGAAGGTACCTATTATTACTCCCATTCAAGAAAGTAACAATTCCAGGAGAAACTTTGGTAGAACAAAGAATTTAGTGGCTGAAACAGAATTGAACAACTAAAGTGAAAGGTGATCCAATAAAGACTAGGGCAGGGTCATTTCCTTCAGCCCCAGGTAGTTGTGTGTTTTACTGGTTTCTATAGGGGACAGATTGAAAATTCACATTGAATCAACACTGAGCACTGCGTGTGTGTGTGTGCGGTGTGTGTGTTCCTGCCAGTATGTGCACATACTTCAGTTTGCAAAGAAAAGAAGTAGGCTCAGTTACCTGAGGGGTGGGGATTGATTTCAAGGAAACATGGGAAGTAAGGAAATACAGGGATCTCTCTGCAGATGCCCTGGGCTTCAGGAGCCTGGACTGCGGTTCACAGCTGTTTAGCTCCAGTGACTGCTGTGTGTGTGGAGGCTCAATCATTTGTCACTCCTCAGAAAGAGATACCTGTTACCCACTGTTACCCCTACTCTAGTGAGCACAATTCTCTTGGCTAAAGTTATACCTTTCCCTGTGTTTCCTGACTTTCAGAATGTCCCAAAGTCTGCCTTCTATTGCTTCTCTCTGAGGGCTAGGTCTCCGGTGGTCATGTGTGCACTACAAACTCTTGATTCCCTGGCATAGCTAATTGATCCAAGGTGGACATCTGACCTAAGCTGAGACAATATTATTCTTTCTTACAGGAATTACAAAATCAGAATGGATAGCTGTGGAGGAGCAGATGAGTTTTGTTAATAGCCACACTCTAGAGCAGGGTTTCTCAACCCTGGCACCACTGACATTTTAGGCTGGATAATTTGTTGTGGGGGTAGTCCTATGTATTGAAGGATGTTTAGCTGCATCCCTGGCCTCTACCCACTAGATGCCTAGAATTCTCTCTCCACCTCCCTCTCTCCCTCTGCCACAGTGTGACAATCAAAAATGTATCCTGATCTTACCAAATGTCTCCTTAGGGGAAAATCACCCCTGGAGATTTTCTTGCAAACTGAAGTGTGTACACACATGCTCTAGAGCAGTGCTATAAAAAATGCGGTCTATGGACTGACAGCATCAGCAGCACCTCGGAACTACTTAGACGTAGAAAACATTGGGCCTCATCTCTGAACTACTGAATTAGAATCCAGTGATGGAGTCTAGGAATTTGTTTTCACAAAATTTGCAATGACTTTTATGCTTGCTAAAGTTTGAGAACTACTGCTCTAGAACTTTGTCACCATAAGTGTGATTTGAGGATCAATAGCCTCAGATCGCATGAAAGCTTGTTAGGAACACAGTATCCCAGGCCCTACACCAGATCCAGGTTCAGCATCACCTGGGAACGTGTTATAACTGCAAATCATTTGTAACTGATTTTGTGTAAATCAGAAACTCTGGGGAAGGAGCCCAGTAATCCGTGTTTTAACAAGCCCTCCAGGTGATTTTGATTCAGCTAAAATTTCAGCCATGACTGCCAATTGGAACCACTTCTGGGATTTTAAAGGCTATTGATATCTGGGCGCCAACATCCAAAAGATATTGATTTTAATTCATTTAGGGTATGACTGAGTATCGGCATCAGGATTTGCAACTTCCATGTGATTGTAACGTGCAGATCACCTTAAGAACCACCAACAGAAAGGACGGATCTTGGATCTCTGCTGTAAATGTCCCTGGAGCTTCTCTGGTTTCTTCGCATCTCAAATCTTCATTGCTCAACTCTTATTTTAATTTGTGAGTCACTCCTATACTTTTTCAATGTTTTTACTCAAGGTAGCCAGAGTCCATTTTTGTTGCTTACAACCCTAATAACCTCAACCGATACAGTCCTTCTACAGGGGAGAGATTGTAGGCAATAGACTCTCAGGAAATGTGTGAGGCCAGGTATTTGGACTTGGTCATTGGATTGTGTGTGTGTGTGTGTGTGTGGAGGGGGACACCCCTACATATTCTGGGATGGAAAACTAGCAGTTTATGATATATAGTCGGCTGTTAGGGACCCTGCTCAATAATTCTCTTTCTGCCCCTAGCCATGGGGCAAAACGTTGCAGCTGTAAGTCAGGAGTAGGTAACACTCAAAGCAGCTAGGGACTGAGGCACCAGCCTGGACAAGAGGGTCTGGGCAAGCCAACAGGAGTAGGTCCTATATGGATTCTTTACATTGATGATGTCACAGTGATGGGCCTGAGAGAAAGGAAATGGGAGATACCCCAGACATTTTGGGTCAAGGAGTAGGAGATAACGTCTACAAAAATTCTGGGGTTGGTACTTTGATGTTTCTGTGGCATTGATGGTTTATAGTATGTTGGGACATTATTTCCAAACTAAAGGACCACTCTATATCTAGTGTCCCCTACCATAGAGAAGGAGGCACGACATGTGGTATGGTGGTCCTCTTCAGATTTTGAAGATAGATTATACTACATGTGGAAGAAGCATGTCGTACATTGCCTGTGACCTGTTTACTTGGCATCCTAGTCTGCTTTCATTAGGTTTTGCTGTGTAACAAATAACCTTGAGAATCTCAGTGGCTTACAAAAATAAACATTTATTACTCTTTCACTTTCAGCACACATTTCTACTATAGCTCTAATCCAGGCTGCAGGTAGGATTCAGGCCTGCTCCATGTGTCTTCTCATTCCAGGGCCAAATTTGAAAGAGTGCCACCTGCTTGGGATGTTCTCTTGGTGCAGGGCAGGAGTGCAAGAAAGCAATTGGTAACACACATCACATCGTAAAGTTTCCTTTAGGAACTGGAATGCTATCAAATCCACTCATATTCCATTGATCAAAGCAAGTTACACAGTGGTGAAGCCTAAAGTCTTCAAGACAAGGAAATATACTCTATCCACAGTGAAGCACGGCAAGAAAAGAGAGAGAAAGAATTGTGAATTTATCACCCCTAGATACCTGAAAATCTCCCAGAGCAAGAGAAGTGTCTTTAACTCTCCCTTAGCAAAGGTGTTCCTTACTCAGCCCTATGACTCGGCAGATCCAGAGGTGGTGTTTGGGGACCAGGCTGCACAGTGGAGTCTGTGATAAGCCCTAATGGGCCAACCTAATGGCGGTCTCTAGAGTCTGAGAGGAGAGCCATGCTCTTCTTTACAGATAACTCTCCTCTTTTTTAGAATGAGCTCCCAGCTTTTTAATAGGCTCTAGTGAAAACAGAACACCTAGTCTTGCACTACTTTGAGCTACTCATAAGCAACTAATGCTATTTGATATATCTAGCTTTAAAGCTGGGTATAACCAGAAATATTGCAACATCAAACCAGATCCTGAAGGCACAGATTATTTGCACAATCAGGTCACAACACACTCCTATTATTCACATTGCCGTGAATTCCACAGTCCGTACCTATGGATGGCCTCATGGGGATTTTCCTATGACCGCTTGACTAAAGATAAAACACTCATGCTGGTTCTCTTGAAATGCTGGCCTGAACTGGAAATCATCTGCAGAGTCACAGCTCCAGGTAGGAGTGGCCCTGAAAGACAGTAGAGAAAATTAAACCTCTTTGTGGCCAGAACACCAAGCATAACAATTTACTGTTTACTTTGCCTAAAAGGAACTTTGGCCTAAAATCAGGATCTATATTGATTTATAGGCAGTGGTCATTGTCTGGCCCTTGTTGGGGAAGAGCAAGATTAGAATATTGGTGACAAGATGTTTAAGGAATGAACTGGTGTGGATGAATCTCTCAGAATGAGCTTATAGCATGAAAACAGTTGTATCTCTTGTATGCCGTTCTGAAGACTTTCCCTGTAGAAGAGACTCTTAGTGACCAAGTACACAGGATAGCCATAGATGTCAGTCATTTTCCTTTCTTAGCCAGGATGGTATTTAATCAGTGGGCTTATGAATGAGGCAAGCATGGTGGCAGAGGTTGATGCCATGCTACTATGGGCTAACTGCGTGAACTTCCCCTCACTAGAGCTAACATGTCTAGGATCATTGCTGAGTGCCTGATTTTTCAAGCAATGGTATCCGATCCTGAACCACAATCTGGCACCAAACTTCTAGGGTGCTTTCTGGGTACCTGGTTATTAGATGAACTGCCATCCATGAATAAATCAAAGATTTTTTTACTATCAGAATAGATATGCATGCTCTGGATTTGGATTTTCTTTTTCTTCTCTTTGTACCTATGCTCACTGTCTATGAGTTTACTGTGGGTCATAGACACTGTCAGAGTAAACATATTACTGCCAAATTCACAGCAAAAGTGGCAAGACAATGGGATGACACTGAAGGGATTAATGGACACTGTCATATGCCCTATCATTCAGAAAATCCTGTCCTTATAGGATGATTCAATGACCTAATAAAAACCCAGCTGTGACATGAGCAGGCAGTTATCACCTTTCAATTTTAGGGTGCTATTTTGTAAGATGCACTATGTGGTCTGTACCTGTTATTGGCAGATTTATAGTAAGTCCAACACATCCCTGGAGCATCCTTATTTCCTTTTTCTTTCTTAGAATAGGTTATTGAAACTTTTCTTCACTTTTATGAAATACCCTGGTACACCTCCAACAATCCTCCTCCCTCTTTTTTTCTTGCTTAAGCTTGTCAGTTGATTTCATGTGCTTGCAACCAAAAGATTCTTAATGAATATACCCTACTAATAAAATCCTCTACCTTTTAAAAATGCAATAAGAGAAGCCCTAATGATTATTTTCACTGGGGCAAACAAGATAGTTGGTAATTTTTAAAGAGTATGGCTGACATTTTAGTTGTATGCCCAGTATCCATTCTCCTCTACTTTGTTGGTAAAAGAAATTCTGATATCCTCAAAGAAAGCAAGGTACCCAGCTGAAACAATTACATTGCTCAGCCTCTTCTAATGCTGGGGATGACTAAAGATGGACATGGTTCTGGCAAGATAATGGAAGTAGATGCTGCTTTCAGGAAAGCTTTGAAAGGAAACAATGAACTTTCACCTTTCCCCTTTGCATTCTCTTCTTTTTCTTGCCCAGAATGCGGAGTGAGTTGAAGCTGGAGCAGCTATCTTGTATCCGTGGGTCAAAAATGTAAACCAAAGCCATCTGCTGGGAATGACAGAGCAGATGTATAGAGGGTGTTGACATTGATAGAAGGAGTTGATGTCCTTGTGGAACCCTTGGACAAACTCTGGATTGCCCACCTCCGGACTTACTCTAAGGAGAGGAGAGTTGAACCCTCTTTGATTAAACCACTATATTTTGGGTTCCGTTACATTTAAGTAAATGCAATGTTGAGCTGGCCTACATGGCTTCCCTTCTTTTTATTACAGTTTCAAGACAGAACAGAAATCTTTCTATTTCTGTATAGATGACAGCTATGCAGATGATTTGAGGGTATTGAAAGTACAATTTATGGCCACTTTTTTATCATAGGGATTCAAATAACAACTTTTGTTAGGATTGCTATGATTTTAGCTGGCAAAAGGAACACAGATGAGGAATTTAGGACAAAGTAGGTCTGGATGTGCCAATTTCAGGCACATTTGTTTATCTTCAGTTTATTTTCTTCAACATAAAAATTACCTTATTTCCTAAAAAGTGCTATCTTTTCTGTTACCAGCAAATTCTCCCATTACCAGGGAATTTTTGCTTCCCTCTAGTGCTGATACATTTGTGTTTTACCTTCAACTCTGCAGAACTGTCTCCAGATTTCTTGAGGAATATCCACGTGCCCCTAGAAGCATTTGTTAGTCCACTGTGAAGATGTTCCAGGGCTGACTCAAGGGTCTCATCTTTAGCTTCTCTTATTCTTTTTCTTACTAAATAATCTTTGAGATTTTGTACATGCCATCTGGGAGTTTTCCATTTTAGTCATACAGGATTTTGTGTCAATATATCTACCACGGAAAAGCACAGGAATATAAACTTCAAGAGCCCCAGGGGCTAACTCTGTAACATGTAGGCCAAAATCTAGACAGATGTTTGAGGATTACAGTACCCTAGAGCTGAAGGGGACCTTCAGGATCACGTCGCTTATACTCTTCTGTCAAAGATGCTTATACAGAGGCTAAGAAGGTGAGAAGAGCTACCTTCTTCTATAACTAGAATCAGGGAGCTGGGAACAGAATCTAATTTCCAATTTAGTGCTCTTCTAGGACCTTACACTTTTCTTTTCTTCTCTCTTTAGGTCTGTCCCTCTCATACTTGGTTTCTCTTTGAACTTCCTCCCATGTGACCATTTATAGCCAATCCTGCCTCTTTTGAATTTTTCCCCCTTAAACCAGAAAGGATTTGCATCTAGTTGTTCAATCATGGTGTACTTTCTTTGCAAGTATCTGAAGTCGCTAATCAGATGTCAGAAGCCGGCTAACACTGAGACACGCCTCTCCCGAGGCTGTGCTTCCTCAGCAGTATTATGACAGGCTTCTTTTGTATCGATGGCTCAGAGCCTTACCAAGAATTCCCTTCCTAGGCATTGCCACCCTCTTTGTATTTTAAGAACTTCTATATTAGTTTTCTATGGCTGCTTTAATAAAATACCACAAACTGCATGGCTTAAAACAACACAAACACTTTATTCTCTTATAGTTCTGGAGGCCAGAAATCTGAATTGGTTTTCATTGGGGTGAAATCAAGGTGTCAGCAGGGCCGTGGATGCTCCAGAGGCTCTAGAGGAGAATCTGTTTCCTTGCCTTTTCCAGTCTCTGTTGGCTGCCTGTGTTCCTTGGCCTGTCGCCCCTTCCTCCATCTTCAGAGTACATCACTCCAATCTCTCCTTCTATCTCCTCTAAAATTGAATCTCCTTCTTCCTGTCTCTTAAAAGGACACTTGTGATTCCATTTAAGGTTCCCTAGATAATCCTGGATAACCTTCCCAACTCAAGATCCTTACCTTAATCATACCTGCAAGGTCACTTTGACCACAGGTTCCAGAGATTAGATCCTGGATATCGTTGGGGCCATTACTCAGCCCACTAAAACTCCCCTTTCCCTTTTCGACCTCTACTTCGCTGTCTGGTTACAATGAGCACTGACACGTGAGTACACCTTCTGAACACAGTAATCTTATTGCCCAAGATTAAGGTGCCAACATAGGCCAGTTAAAATATTAGCCCACATTTTAAAATTTGTTCTGCAAAAGATGATTCTGTGTTTGTCCAGAGAGCAGAAGCTAGATCGTGTAAAACTCAGACTGCTTAGTGCTTGTGTTTTTCTGCCATAGGAAGAGAGAACATGAACCAGTTGAGACACAAATAGCATGTGCTAGAGCTAGAGAGTGAGACTAAGTGAGAGAGTGAGAGAGAAAGAGAGAGAGAGAGAGACTGAGGAACACACAGCAGAGGCAGGGAGCCCTACCATGACCCTGGTTCCATTCGTGAGGCCCATTTGAGTCTCCATCTTTACCTTGGTCTGCTGGTCTGCTAGTCAATCCTTTCTTGGTTTCTGTAAGATATCTTCATATCTTAACAACACATGCCTTTTCTTTCCCCTGAATCTGACTTTGCCACTCTCAACTAAGAATCTTAACAAATGCAAGAATACAGAGACAGAGAGAATGTGGCTGTTAATGGAGTAGAGAGGGCAAGACCTATAGATAAGGCTTTGACTTTGATTCTATTGATATTGGGTGCACTGGAGGGCTAACTACTGGGACATGAGACGGAACTATTAGGATGCTCTGCCAATGGAATCTTCTGGCTCTAGTAAGTGGTTTTCAAATGTTTAGATGCTATGTAGTGAAAGTGATATTTGCAACCAAAAAGTAGGGAGGGAAATATTTGTGACATTAAAAGAATAGTTCTTTCTATTCTCTAGAGCACTGTTACTTAGTCTCTTGAAGATTCTATAGTTCAAGTTATTTTAGCAAAAGGACAGCCATTTCATTAGGAAAAGGCTATTAAAGTGAAGGAAGAGGAGGACACAGAGAAGATCCTAGCCCTCTTGAAAGTCTCTAATCTTAGACAAGATCCTTGAAGTCATTTTGGAGATTTTATTTGGAACATGAGAAAGTAGCCTTCAAAGGTCATATAGCAGGCCTTTCTTGCTTCTCACTTTTCAATTGCAAACTTCCCTGGAAATGGCCCCAATTTAAGCTGGTATTAATGATCCATTCGCCAGCAGCAGATAGCCAGCCAGAGGGAAAAGTGGAGAAGAAAATGTGCCTGGGGAAGGTAGGCTGATTAGAGTTGGATGAGGGGTACAATTTCGTCTGGGGTTAGCTGTGCCACTCAAAATCATCTCACATGTCTAAAACACAAGAGTGGAAACACATATTTTTTTTCAAACTTGATGAATGGAAATCAGGTGTTGTTTATAACACATATAGTCCTGCACTTTAGTGGGATTTGAGAGACTTCTAAATTGAAGAAGAAAACTTAGATCGGATACCCAATGTTGAGTCTGGGAGAAGAGATACCATACCATGTAGTGCTATGACACCCTTCTTAGCCTGAGAACTATCTGATTTATCAGTGCCTCTAACTTCCTGTTTCTCAGGAGGAAACCAACAATTCTCACCAATGCAGAATGAATTATGGCATTGAGGACACTGGACAAGTAAAAGGGACTCTCTCGGGGCTGGCCCCATGGCTTAGTGGTTAAGTTTGGTGCACTCTGCTTCAGCAGCCCAGGTTCAGTTCCCAGGGGCAGACCTACACCACTTGTTGGTGGCCGTGCTGTGGCAGCAACCCACAGACAAAACAGAGGAAGATTGACACAGATGTTAGCTCAGGGTGAATCTTCCTCAAGCAAAAAGAGGGAGATTGGCAACAGATGTTAGCTCAGGGCGAATCTTCCTCAGGAAAAAAAAACAAAATGACTCTCTCCTAGAGAACAAAGAGGGTGGAGAAGACTGCCAAGGGCCCTTCTAGCAACAGAGGAGAGATACAAATAGACAGAGAGAGAGAGTGAAGGACACACACTGGAGGTAGCGGGGATGCTGGTGGGGCAAAGGTGAAGGAAGAGACTACGACAAAGAATTCAGGGCACCGAGGGAAGTGGAAGCCTCTGAACGACAAGGAATGACAGCACAGTGCATCCTGCCCAGGAGGAGATAATCCCCTTGCAGCACAGTGTGCTGTAGGGGTTCTACTGTTTCCTGTGAGGGATGAGGACTGCTCATTGCTAGGGTTACATTATAAATATTAGCTCACCTGACATGACATCTCTTAATAAAGGCCAGTCCTACATGTATTTTTGATGATGCACCAGTGACAAAATCCCTCTCAGTTTAGCAGAAAAATACTGCAAGAGTAAATTGTCAATGACAACATCAGTGTCCTCGCCCGGCTTCAGAGATTAAGTGAACAGCAGCCACGGCCAGGCCCTGACATGGCTTTAGGTACCTTAAAGAAAAGCCACCAAATTAAAGCCACATATATGAGGGGAGGGAAGCCTCCTGCTCCGGCAGGGAGATACCTTTGATTAAAGCTCAGCCTGACCTTCCTGCTTCATCTCCACAGAAATTGACACATTTCCTAAATTGCAGGACTTTACAGAATCATAATGAGCAAGGACCAGGATGCTTTGCGTTCCATTTCCATCTTCATTCCTGGAGCCGGAGCCGGCAAAGGAGAAAATCAGGGAGGGTCCCTACTTTGTTATCAAGAGAACAATGCAGTCCTCTTTGTCCCATTTCTTTTGTGCAGAGGCAGAATTATCTGTGAAACAAGTAATTCATTCCTGGACACTTCAGATTGCTTTTCTGCACAGCTGAATTCTTAGGTGATTAGCGTTTAGTGGGTGCCAACAGTTTGATGGGAAATCTTCTATTTTGAGGGTGATATGTATTAGTAAATAATTCACTCTGGAAAGCAACCCAAGCTTCAGAGAATTTAAAACAAAAACAAAACCCAATAAAACAAATCCGTTTCAAAGTTAATGGGTAAAATAAACCGGAGGGTTTTTTACTTTCAGGTTCTTTGAGGTTTCATTAAATCACAATTACTTAAATGGCAAAATGGCCAGGTAGTCTATGCAGTCAATAAGACTTTCTTGTTTTTATCACATTAATTTTGTGGGGTTGAAACAATTTCTACCAACTTGGCAAATTTATCCTCTGCAACATTGTGTTGTTCTTCTTGTGAGTTAAAATAAAAATATTAATAAAAACTGGGTTCTTACGTTATTAATACCCCTCATTTAACTTTATTTTCTATATGAACTATAGAACCTACCACCTTTTTGGTACTTAGTAAATACTAAAACATTATAATATAACATTTGTATTGGAAGCAGGGTCCAAAAGAAATTGTATAAATATTTTTTAAGCTTGGAAACAGTACCCCCATCCATCATATTTTTACATAAGCTGTATATGTTGCTATAAGGTTTTGGTGAATATATACTCACCCAAGAGAGGAGGACAGATTTTCTGAAGGTAAACAATGCTTATTAAAAAGAAAAATTCTGCCAGCTTGTGTAAAATGAAGTGACATAACCTCAAACAGCTTCTCCACCGTCTCCATTGTCATTGAACATGTTCTTTATGCAGTGTCAGGTCTGTGTTCCTGCAAACGGTGAGCATGTGTCCAATAAAATCTCACCTGTGCTGCATAGGGGAGGAATGTCTTATGCTCACATCAACGTTCCAGACGAAACCAAACACGTTTATGTTTAGCAGCGGTCTGCACGGAAAAAGGAATCTCGAATGGAGAATGGAAACAAAACCCAACCACCTACTATTCAAAACTGAGAACATGCTGCCCTCTTGTGGAAAGCTGCAGTGCTAACATGTGCAGTATGGAGTGAGTGCTATCTTCCTAGAGAAGAAATGGTTTTAAGTGGTCCACTTGATTAGGATCTCAGAATACTATTTGAAAATTCTGGTGGCATCCATATACTGTCTTTCTTCTTGATACAGAGGGTCAAATATAGACCTAAAGGCTAGACTCTACTATTGTTCTTTTAAAAACTCTTTGATACACCTTCCCTTGCAGGAGAATATCCATTCCTTTCCTTTGACTATCTCTTCTTCCACTTCACTGATCATATCACAAATAGAGTTTACAGCTCTCTCTGTAAGATAATCTACAGAAATCTGGACACGTCAACTTTCTTTTTTTCTTTTTTGAATAAAAGGTAATTCATGTGCAAAACTTGGGGTAAATGGTAAGCAAGTGAAAGCTAGGAAAAATATTGGCACCAAGCCGAAGAGATGAAAAAAAATGAAATAGTTTATCCCCTCCTCCTCCCACTTGCTTTGTTCAACTGTCCTCTCTCACCTCAGCCCTTGGCACACTCATCGTCCCTTCACACACAGAAGATAATCTTACCTCCTACTTTACTGAGAAAGTAGAAGACAGTACCTGAATCTGTCTTAGAGTTATTATTTCCCTTGTTCACTTACCAGTCTGTCTGGGTCCACATTCCCAACCCTTCCACCAACTGCCAGAATCACCTCTCCTCCAAGCAAGGGTCATGTTTTCCTCTCTCAGGAATGCACACCTCCTCCTCGGGTATATTTGTATTTTGAAGTCTCCTCTACTGACTCATTCCCAATTACCTACAAACATATACGCGTCTCTTCCGTATTACAAACAAAAATAAAAACAAAACAACCCACAAACAAAGCAATACAAAACAAAACACACCCACCCTAAATCCTGCCAAGTCCGATCCTACGTCTCTGGACTTTGCTAAAAGAAAAGTCTACAGTGTCTTATTTCCTCATTGTCTACTCGTTGCTCAATCTACCTGACCACTAAGTTCTCAGAGCCTACCATGCTATGGGCCCTTTTGTGGAAAGAGGCCCCAGCTATTTTTTCACCATCAAGTAGCTCAGCATCTCCACGAGTTCGTTCTCTAAACCACTGGTTCCTTGCGTCCATGAAAGAAGATTTTAGTGGTTCAATAAGTTTGGGAAGTGGTGCCTACTGTAGGCCCTCTAGACCCAGAGTGCCGAGGAACACATCTAAAGCTCGGAGAAATCCCAGAGTAACAAAGTCTGATCAGTTTCACTTAACTTAGAGTTCCACCAACCTACTTGACCCAGAAATCCTTTTTTGCTTAATACCTATTAAGCACCTGGAAAAATAGCATTTCACTGAATATATTTTTTTGCCATACAAACAATTCTTGACTTATCCTTGAATATATCTTCTTGTGGTTGTGTGCAAGTCTTTGCCTGGGATATATTTAGAGGAGGGATTTACTGAGTCTTAGGCAAATTCAGCAAATTGTCCTTCAATGCAGCTGTACCAGTTTATAAAGTCAACGGCTACATACGTGTATCTGTTTTCTCACACTGGTGTCAAATCTTGATATTAGCACATTTTTTTAATTTGGTGGGTAAAAAATGAAATATTATTGAGCTTTAATTTGGAACTCTGATTTTTAGTGAGGTGGGGGCATATTTAAATATTTTCCCCTTATCTGAGAGTTGCTATATATATTATTTGATCTTTTTTGGGGGAGGAGGTAGTTTTTATTCTTTATATATTTTCTGGATTCTGATCTTTTGTCTTTTATGTATAATGGAAATATTGTCACTAAATTTGTTACTTATATTTTAATTTTTATGATGCTTTTTGCAACATTTAAAAAAATTTTGCCCTTTGCAAAGTTTTAAATTTTGATATTGTCAAAATTTAAATTAGCATTTTCCTCTGTACCTTTTAAGAAGAACTTCCCTTTCCCCAAGAAAAAAAATGTCTATTGTCCTATATTTTCTATATCAAATTCTTAATTCAACATTTTCATTCTATCCATTGATGTTATCTCAGTATGTACTTGTATGGGCACTTCTGTTCAAGTACATAAGTATTTATTTTACAGATTTATTTTACAGTGAATTTTAAAACATGATGCACAGATTCTTGAAGAGGATACTTTCAGGTACACATTTGGATACAATGTAGAAAGATAATTTGAACGACAAAGGAAATATTTACTTTCCTTTCAAATGAAAGAGAATATTTGATTAGGTAAAAAGATATCTAGTCACTAAATTTTTGTAATAGACTAGCTGCTAATGCTTATAGTATTCTGTTCCACATTATTGGTAGTGTGTCATTCAATAGCATTTTTTTCCTTTAAGCGGTTGAGGTTTATCTAAATTTTGATTGTTCTGATTGTTTACTGTTAGAATTAAAAATTCATGTCCTGAAATTCAATCCAACACTCACGAAGATGGAACTGGCGGTTGCCTGACACACTATTCTCTTTCTATATTCATGAGATCTCCCTGTTTTACGAATAAGAATTACAGACAAATATTGTGCCTGCTGAATTCTGGAAGGGGCAGGCTAAAAGATTACAGTGTTTTGTAGAAGAATGAAATAAAATGTCACCATCCATCTTGACCCAGCAAATAAATGCCATTAGGTGATTTCTACCGAGTCTTTGCACCAGCAATTCAGTCTTAATTAGTGATGATTTTAGTGGAAGGATAAGGACCAATTATCGGAGACTCCCAGATATTTCTTTGTCCTTGAGAGCTCAGGTGCTTTAGGGCTGCTGATGAGTTCTTCAGTGATATTCTTGAAATAACTGGAAGTTAATTTCATTCCCAAACCAGCACTGCAAAGAGTAAGGATCCAAAGAGGATAAGCACAGCGAGCACATTAACGGAGCCCTGCAAGCGCAAGGCTGAGGACCGGCGTGGGGCACTCGCGCACACCCTCTCGTTCTGAGAATACAGTATTGCTCAATTTTAAGGCCTTGCAGGGCTACGCTTCGCTTCCGGCTTTTACGACAGCCGAAGGAATCAGTGAGATTGTCTCAACTGTTGGGGTTCAGAAATGGCCTAACTTTGATTCAAAGTAATTTTCTCTGAAATAGAGAGATGACTCATTCAATTAGCATAAAGGAAGGCGGTGTCCGGAAGGAGGAGAGATGAAGGCGCGTGAGCGGTCTGCCATCTTGAGTTGCAAATTCATGTCTTTATCTTCCCTACTTTCCCTTTTATTTCAGACAAGAAAAGCAACTCCATACATTTCTTCATCCCTAATTTTGCTTGCTATGCATGTGAGCCATCACCAAGTGAAGATGATTCTGAAGCCAGAAAAGACCCTCACTGCAAGGCCACAGTGAATCTGGTCCACTCACTGACGAGGACTTGTCCAATGAAGACCTGATCATGGCAAGATGAACAAGATCAGGTACTGGACTGCTCCAAGTCACCTGTGAGGGAGGCTCTGTGGTCTCTCACGCCCAGCTTTCTGTCATGGGCCCTGGGTTCGGGTTTTGAGATCGGGATGCATGGTGTCATAGCCCTCCACGCACTGCCTGCACCCCCTTCTCCCTCTCCCACCACCTTTCTCCTTTTTCTAGGTTGTCGCTCCAGAGGGCAGTGACCATAACTTTTTCATCTTAATCCAACTGAGTGCCTAAGGCGTAGTAGAAATTCAAGAAATATTTGTAAAAGGAATGAAATAGTAATTGTGAAAACTGAACTTTCAACAAATGAGTGTGTTCCTCCTCTAGATAGCGGCTCGGTGAGCTAAGGTGTAATGTTGGTGGGAATTTGATGTCGGACTGGGAGTAGCGTGTTCTCTGCTCCATCGCCCAGTGGAGACTGCAGCAAAGTGACGGTGAGAGATACATCACAAGGAGCTTAGGAATGGAGTTCTTGCTCAGCTACTGACTCACTGGGCGACCTAATAAGTCATGCCATCTTTCGGGGGGAGAGGGGGCTCAATTAATCTGTGGGAGAACAGGATTGTGGAACGCACAAGTTTTAGCGTTACTTAAAATCTTGATCACATGGTGCCTGCACAGAGATAGCCACCAATGTTTGTCGAATGAAAGAAAAGTGAATGGATCATTATTAGTAGTAACAAGGATAATGTTATTAATATAATCACTCACGGCGAAGAATTATTTATTTATTTTCAGTGGGCATGTCTGAGATTCAGACTCTAGGATATTTCAGGATTATTTTTCAAGGTTGGTTAGGTACCTTTCTTTCTTTTTGGAATATATGTTTTTTACGTCTCTTAAACAAAGAAAGCAAAGTATGAAAGGGAGTGAGCTGTACGCTGAAATTGCACACTTAAAAATAGGAGAGATCAATCATTTTTTATTTCGCATTATCAGTCTCAGCTGTGATTATTAAATATTTTCTCTTTGCTTGTTTATATTCCTTCATTTTAGCATTTTCAACCTCATTTTACCTTTTTATGGTCTTGTTTTTTCTTAGTCTTTTGGTTATTGTTCAGAAGTCACTCAGTTTTGTTACATGTAGCATCCCAAGTCTGCCATCTAGTGGAATAAGGCGTTCAAGACAACCTCTTACGGTGATAGTTGTGAAAGTCGCAGTGTTGCTGCAAATAGAAATTACTCCTTTCATCAGAGTTCAAAGCAATGCCTGGACTCTAATTTCCCAAATTTGTGTAGTGAAACTGAAAATTGCATTTAATTGTCTAAAATGGCTGCTGGATATATAACTATGTTTGCTGTTTTATTAAATTTTGCAGAGCTTCTGAAGAATTGAGTAACCCAAGCTCTGTTATATTTGCTGTGAAAAGTGTGATGGTGAATCTAATGACAGAAGTGATTTTAGAAGAAAGGCTAAAATTCAGAGCAGGCGTCTTTTCTGGGGACCATCAAAGATCATAGCTGTTTTGTCCTAGAAAAAGAAAATTATAAAAATATGGCATTAACCTCCTTATTAACTGTATGCCATGGAGTATTTTTGGCTGTGACAGATGCTCTTTGAAAGACAAAGCGAACACACAGCTGTTACTGTGGAACAATATAGTATCAAATGGTTTTACTTATATCATTTACTCATATTTTTCTGCATAGATGAGTGAAGAATATATTATTTATTTTTATCAACAATCTGTGATTTTTGAAACATTCTCTGATTATAAAAGTAGCACAGTTTCATTATAGAAAATTTGGAAAATTCACAAATATATAAAGAATAAAAAAGACACTTGTAATTTTGCTCTCCAAACATAATCACTTTTTATCATTTTGATATATTCCCTTTCAGCCTTTAATCTCTTCATAGATGAAATATATTTATAATTTTTCTTTGAAAAAATTTTAATCAGTTTGGTTCCACTTTTCCTAATTAACAATACAAGATGAACTTTTCACCCAAGTGATTTAAGAACACAATTTTTAATGACTGTAAAATATTTTTCATAATTATGTACAAAAGTTATTTAACCAATCCTAATTATTAAAAGTATTTTAATACTTTCCCAATATTTTGCTCTTTGAAACACTGCCACCTCCAACTCCTGACATTTACACATTGATGAGAATTTGATTATTTACTGAGTACAAATTCCCTTGAAGTTTAAGTGTTCAAGATTATAAAAAATTTTAAGGTTTTTGATTTAAATAGCAAAGTTCTCTTTCGTAAAGTTGTAATAATCTTTTCAGGCTAACATTGTATGAAAGGATCCCTTTCTTCTCACCCGTGGCAACATTATTTTCATTTGATTAAATAAATGTAAAAAGAATATCTCATTGAATAATAATTTGCATTTCTTTGATTATTAAGGAGACTAAATAATTTTATGTTTGCCAGAAATTGCATTTCTTACGTAATTATTTGTACTTTTTTACTCTCATGGTATTTTTCTTGTTGATTTGTTAGAGCTATTTATAAAGTTAGGCTATTAATCATTTTTCATCATATATACTGTCAATCATTTCCCCAGCTTGCTGTGTGTTTTATTTGGTATGTGAGGTTTTGACTTTTTTGTGTGTGGTAAAATTCACCAATCTTTTCCTTTATGCTCCATTTTCAGTTTTTATGTTCAGAAATAGCCCTTTCATTTTCCACCTTCATCTCTCTCTTTTGCTTATGCTTTTCTATTTCCATTTCATAGAGACCATACCTTTTTGTACCTTTTTGAAGATATCCTTTAGAAATGAAAATCATTTTCTCTTGGTTCTTTTATGAAACTATTTCCCAATGTAATTTTTTTCCTTAGTCTTTGGGAGAAATGAAGCAGCATCTTCCATAGGCCATAATTAGTGAAAATTTCTCTCCAATTGTAGAAAATTTTTATTATTAGAGTTAATTTTCAGTACTGTTATGAGGTTTTTCCTTTTTTTTTAAATTAGAATTTTAATGGGACACTGGGAGACACTGGGGCATAAATTCCTTGCCATCCTAAACCATATATCTATTTTCTATCTTTTATTCAGGGAGGATCAGGAGAGAGGAAGAAATAAGTAAAGGCTGAGAGTTGTAGAAATTAAAATAATCCTGAGTGATACTAATTCGTGTCTGATACTGACAACACAGATATGCTTGCCTCCTTGCTGGGACTGTGGGTCAGGTCAATTCCTTTGATACCTTAAATATGGAGTTCTGAGGAAATTTAGACAGTCAGAAAGGCTGGTGTTTTGATCCTTTAAACATTTCTCCCACCTACACCCTGCTCAACAATTACTGAACTGTGGCATATCATTTTTCTCCACCCCCTACTCGTTAAAGTGACAGTAACTGAAATCAAGCAGTATGACATTTGAAGCCATAGTGTGCCCTTTCCCTCTGGTCCACCTGATAACCTGAACTTCTTGCCCTTTCGCGGTAGTAAGGCACCTTGAACAACATTGCGGTACCACACACTTGTTTGTGGTTTTACATCCTAATCCACAATGAAGGCAAATGAAGATCATGCCCACCAGAACCAGTTTTGTTCTCTCTATTTTCCCTTCTTCCCCTCCTCCAGCTTCTCCTATAACAACAGCACAATCTAAAGTTTAAACGCATGTGAAGTGAAATCATAGCTTATAGCATCTCCACACAGTAGTAAAGTGGTTGAGAGCCAGGCCCTGGTCAGATCACCTGGTTTGGGTGCCTGATCCACCGTTACTGCCCACATGTAGGCACTCTTGTTGACAACCCCGGGTGAGCCTGACCCTCAGCCACCCCAGGTCAGACACCAGACATGTGAGTGAAGACGCCATCATGAAAGGAATCCTCCCAGTCCCAACTCTGCCATCCAAGTCACCCCCAGCTATTTGAGTCATTCCAACTGAGGTCCCACATATGTTGTAGAGAAGAGTAGTCCTTTTGTGCCTGTCTGAATTCTTGATCTTCAGAATTGGTAAGCATAATAAAATGGCTTTTACTCTACTCAGTTTTGTGGTTATGATTGAACCTGCTTCATTGAGTGGTTGTGAGGATTAGCTGAGATAACCCATCTAGCGTGTTGAGAAGAGGGCCTGACACATAGGAAGAGCTCTAGAATGTTGTTGGCTGTGTTACAGATTTGATCTCCTTTAAACAAAATGCTCAACTTGTCCAAGTGGAGCTTCATGACATCAAGGATAATCTAAGGGGTGGTAATTTTACACTCTTCCACTAGGGGTCTCTATAACCGTATTCAAATGTTAATTTTAAGAGGGCTGAAATTCAAGCGTTAGAAATTACAGATAATTTGAGGTCAGAGATATACACATTTTCTCCCCAATAATAATAATGCAAGTCTAGGAGTTTGGGAATTGCAATTACAGCAATGTCTTTGAACTAGCGTAATTAAGAACAGGGGGAGGGTTAGGAGAGCTGCAGTTGAACTTGGAGAGCTGGAACCCTCAGGACTTTCTTCTGGCTGGTCTCTGGCTTCACTCTTCCCTCTCACCATCGACTGGCCTTCTCTGCTTCCCAGGCCACATGGTCAAAAATATTGCTCCCAACAATTCCAAGTTTATATATTAATGCTCCAGCCACCAGAGCGACAGAATGGACCAATGCTGCATTCCAATTCTACCTCCAGCAGTCCCCCAGATGAGTAGACAAGGGTCCCTTTTTCGTGAGGACGCTTCCCACTCCTGGTCCCATCAACTGTGACTCCTTAGTGAACAGGTCCCCTGAGGATGCTGTACACAATGTGTGCGTGGAGGGAAGGAGCAGGACCCGGAAAGGAGGAGCTGACCCAGAGGTGTCCGCAAAAGTTGGTTTATAAATCTCTGTTGGGGCAGAGAAACTAGAAGTGCTAGAAACTATAGATAATGAAGATGGTTTGGAGGAAATGATGATGACTCTGAAATAACAATATTACAAAAATTTTATTTATTTATGATTTATGACCTTATATCTTACTTCAATGCAAAAAAAACTTTATGAGAATAGAAAAATGATTGATTTACATAATTTTATTTTACAAATATTTTGGGGGGGACACATCTATTAATAAAGCAAAATCATATAGCTGTGGTTTATGTCAAACCATATTCACATTTGACTATTCTTAAAATCACTATTTATTTGAAGAGAACTATTAATATAACATTTAGAACCAAATTCTTTTAAGAGACTATACTTCTACTTGTAGCTGATATTCAGCAAATGAATTTTTTATAGATTTAATTTATCCTGCAACTATTGATTGTGAGATTTAGAAAACCCTATATAAGATGTGTTTACTGCAGTCAGAGATTAATGTTTATTCTCATACAGGATCTAAAACTGAATGTCAAGTTCCCTGTCCCTTGTAAACAGATAAAATAGCAAAGTGCAGTTTTTTTCTGAAGCTCCCCATCCCACTCTCTGCTTCAACCTCCACTAACTTCACGCACCCAATGTGCTCTTGTGTTTCCCTGAGGCTGTCAGGAGATCCTAGAAAACTAATTTTCAGAATCGTTGTTGAAAATATAGCTTCTTTCATTTTCAAAAGTTATGTATTGTTTCAAATGGCAGGAAAATAGAGATTAATAAACAGCCACTTAAGTATTCAGCACTTAGATTTAACAAACATTAATATTTTACCATTTTGCTTGTGAGCTTTCTAAACTGATGTAAAGTTTACATACAGAGTAGTACACATCTCTTAAGCATAAAGTTAAATCAGGCTTGGCAAATATATATTCCATGTAACTCACACTGCTATCAAGATATAGTGCTATTCTATTACTCTAGAAAGTTCCCTTATGCCTCTTCCCAATTAATCACTGTCCGAAACCCCCAGGGGCAATTCTGATTTCTATCAGAACTATCCGTTATTCTAGAATTTTATATAAAGGGAATCATCCCTGTATGGATTCTTTGGCTTAGAATAATGTTTTGCGATTCATCCATGTTGGTGCATATGTTAATAGATTATTCCTTTCTAAAAATTTCTGAGTGGTATTCCACTGTACAGATATACCAGTATTTGTTTATCCATTCTCCTATTTTTTTAATCCTGAGGAAGATTCACCCTGAGCTAACATCTGCTGCCAATCTTCCTCTTTCTTTCTTTTTTATGTGAGCTGCCACCACAGCATGGCCGCTGACAGACGAGTGGTGTGGTACCACGCCCAGGAACTGAACCCCGGCCAATGAAGCTGAGCATGCCACACTTTAACCACGAGGCCGTTGGGCTGGCCCTCCATTCCCCTATTGATAGACATTTGGGTTGTTTTCAGTTTTTGGCAATTATGAATGAAGCTATCATGAACATTCTTGTACAATTCTTTTTCTGAGCATGTGTTTTTGTTTGTCTGGGTAAATGCCTAGGGGAAGAATTGCTGGGTCATAGGGTACAGCTATTTGTAACGTTGTAAGAAACTGTAGTTTCTGAAGTCGAACAATTTTACAATCTAATCAGCAATATATGAGAGTTCCAGTTGCTCTGTATCCCCACCAATATTTGGGACTGTCAATTTTTTTTTTAATTATAATTTTAGCGTTTTAGCGTGGTTTTAATTTGCATTTCCCTAATGTCATATGTTGAGTAGCTTTTCACATGCTCGTTGGCATTTTTATATGTTCCTTTGTGAAGGTTTTTTCCTGTCTTTTGCCCATTTACTCTTAATTGGATTGTTCCCTTTTTCATATTGAATTGTGGCAATTATTTATATATTCTGGAAACCATAATTTTATCACATAAAGATCAGAAAGGAAGAAGCAAAACAGTCTCCATTTTCAGATGATAAGATTGTTTACATAGGGCCAGCCCCGTGGCTTAGTGGTTAAGTGCGCGCGCTCCGCTGCTGGCGGCCCAGGTTCGGATCCTGGACGCGCACTGACGCACCGCTTCTCCGGCCATGCTGAGGCCGCGTCCCACGTACAGCAACTAGAAGGATGTGCAACTATGACATACAACTATCTACTGGGGCTTTGGGGGGAAATAAATGAGGAGGATTGGCAATAGATGTTATCTCAGAGCTGGTCTTCCTCAGCAAAAAGAGGAGGATTAGCATGGATGTTAGCTCAGGGCTGATCTTCCTCACAAAAAAAAAAAAAAAAAAAAAGATTGTTTACATAGAAATCCTTGTAGTAAGTCTTGAAATCAGACAGTGTGTTTTTAGGATTGTTTTGATGATTCTAGATTCTTTGCATTTCCATATAAATTTTAGAATCAGCTTGTCATTTCTTCAGAAAAGTCTTCTGGGATTTTAATTTATATTGCATTGACTTTACAAATCAGTTTGGAGAGAATTGCTATCTTAATAAGTAATATTTATTTTTCCAATCTTTAAACATAATCTATCTCTCCATATATTTTGATCTTTAAAATTTCTCTCAGCAACATTTTTCAGTTTTCAGTGTAAAGGTCTTATACATCTTTCATTAAATTTACCCCTAAGTATTTTATTTTTTGATGCTGTTAGCAATGATATAGTTTCTAAATTTCATTTTCTGTTTGTTGCTTGCACATAGAAATACAAATAAATTTTGTAATTGACCTTGTATCTTATGACCTTGTTAAATTCATTCTTGTAGTTTTTCTAAATTCCCTGGGAATTTCTATGTAAACATTATAACATCTGAGAATATAGTTTTACTTCTTCCTTTCTGATCTTTATATATTTTTTTCTTGCCTTATTGCAATGTCCCGGTCCAATACAATGTTGAAGAGCAGCGATGAACCCAGAGCCCTTGCCTTGTACCTTATCTTACAAGGAAACTATTCACCATTTAGTACAATGTTAAATGTAGGTTTTTATAGGTGCCCTTGATCAGTTTGAGGAAGTTTCCTTGTACTCTTAGTTTAATGAGAGTTTTCATCATGAACAGGTTTTGAATTTTGTTTAATGCTTTTTCTGCATTTATTAAGATGATCATGAACGTTTTCTTCTTTAGTCTATTAATTTGCTGAATTACATTGGTTAATGTAACACCTTACATTCATGGGATAAACCTGATTTTGCCATCCTATATTATCCTTTTTATATATTTCTGGGTTTGATTTGCAAGTTTTTAAAAGGATTTTTATATCTATATTATGAGGGATATTCATATTGATCTTCAACTTTATTTTCACTCTTATTCTCAGTTTTTTATATTAACTTAAGCTGCTCTGGTAAAAATTATTTGGATATGTCTTATCATCACATGTTTTCTGAAAGAGTGTAAGAATGGTCCTATTTCTTCCTTAAATATTATTAGCATTCACCAGTGAAGCCATCTGGCCCTGAAATTTTCTTTGTGGGAATGTTTTAAATCATAAAGGCAATTTCTTTAATATATAGGGGGATATTTAGATTTTATATTTCTTCTTCTGTCAGTTTTGATAATATTTGTCCTTCAAGGAATTTATTCATTTTATCTTAGTTGAACTTATTGGCATAACGTTGTTCATAATATCCCCTGATTATTCTTTTCATGTGTAGAGGCTCTGTAGTAGGTTTCCTCTTTCATTCCTAACACGGATAGTTTGTATTTTCCTTTTTATTTTTAATTTTGATCCTTTGGGCTAGGCTTTCATTAATTTTATTGATTTTTTAAAATAATTTGCTTTTGATTATACTGATTTTCTCTATTGTTTGTCTGTTTTCTATTATTGATTTCTGCTCTGATCTTTATTTTTCTTTCTACTTGGGATTTAGTTTATTCTTTATTATTATTTTTAGCTTCTCATAGTTAAAGCTTAAATCATTATTTGCAACCTTTCTTATTTCCTAATCTTAATATTTATACCATAAAGTTTCCTCTAAAAGTCTGTTTTAGCTGAGTTCCAAGAGTTTGGATATGCTGAGTTAACTTTATCTCTTCCCCTACTGTACTCTGAGCTCTTTGGGAAGAGCGACCCTGTCTTATTTGGTATATTCCCAGCACCTACCACAGTGTGTGGCAGAGAGTAACACTCAACAACTCTTACAGTAAACAGTACCTTCCTTTGCCAGTGTTCTCTGTTCACAAGACACTACTGATAGCTGCTTTGCAAAGGGTCATTTTGCTCTCCTGTCCTTTCTGTGCACAAAGGGCCTGGGCTCCCGTCCCCTCTCAGTTATTCAGGACTTTCTTATTCTTCATTTGCACTGTCAATCATAACAGATAAGATATGCAACATCCTTTTCTAATCAACATTTAAAAAAAACACTGCAAGGAAACACCCACAGCTATATAGATTAAAAGGACAAGGCAACATAAACAGGTTTATCTCCTGGATGTTTTTCCCTCAAAACCTATGCCTTTTGTCCTTACTTCCAAGTACTTCTTACACAACATCCTCGTGAGCCAGACAGTTGTATTGGCCACCGAAGTTAACACACTTATTTCCACACAACTTACCTCTCTGAAAAAGTGGAGCAGAGAAATACATTATGCTCCTTTGGGATTTATCTGCGTTAAGAACAATTGATGGAAACGAATTTACAACATCACGTGACTTTTTTTATTAACATTTTCTGAAACCTCATGGTAGCCTTACTTTGCCATCTGTTGCTTTACACAAGCTCAGCTTTATGCTGCTCAATCACGAACTACGTTGAAGTGTGCATATAACGGGTTCCCTGTTTTCTAGATTACGTGATATATCTGTGGCTCCTCAAGCATCAACAAATAAAGGCGCCCTGGCAGTTTCATTATGAAGACCCCAAACGGATCCTCTTGTGTTTTATTTAAGTCAATTGCGCATTTCCCTGTCAGAGCTGCTAGGCATAACAGGCTTGGCAAGTTTATCTTAAAAACCACTTAGAGTAATTTGTGATGGAGATTGGAGACACTTCTGTTGCCTGACTGCTGCTCTGCAGTCAATCATGATGGCAGAAGTAAATTAATCCCATGGCTTTCTCTCTCAAGAAACTTTTAGGCAAACAATCTTGTCAAAGAGAAATGTGCTGGCTCTCAGTAATATTAAATAGAAGTTGAAGCGGGTTTTCTTTAAGGTACATGAACTATCTTTGATTCCTGCATTTGACTGCTAGCCTCACCCTCAGAAGCTCTTCTGGAAACGCTGAATCATCTAGCTCTTAAAGGGATGGAATTTGGATCATGATCACACACAAGATTTGTGGAAAGGAAATGCCAATTATGATTGCGGTTCATTAAAGAAGCCCTTGAAGTTTTATGTGCAAAACATATTTTGTGGAAACTTAGGCAACTGAGAGAGGCTTAAGATTATTGGAGCCAATTGATTCTATGAATGAACACGTTTTACAATGCATTTTGTAAATTTATTCCAGAGAACAGGAGTGAGCTCAAAATACACATTTTAGGCCATCCTGACATGGAATACAAGTGTTTTCCTTTTTGGTGACTTTCCATTGTTCTGTGGAAACTTGACAAAAATTTTTGAAGGTGGAAGAAATGAAGCTAGAATCAGCCAGTTTTGCTGACAAATGGACTGAGTTCTCCTCATTAAATAAAAGAAATTATCAAGTCTGTACATGCTTATAGACACACTTTTTACTTTTAAATGATCCTTTCTTTCTTTTTTATCTGCAAGGTTTTATGTGAAGACAGAAGAAATTTCAGATTCAATGCACAGTGATCTGAAATCCAGAAAAATAGCTTGATGAACTCCAAACTGAAGTATCTCACCTTGTGATCCTAATTACAAATAGAGGATGAGCAGTTTAAATGCTTCACCCTGCAGGATGTTAATAATAACCTGTTTGCAATTATCTAATTTTATCCTTGCCCCAACCTGTAAAGTAGGCAAAGCAGGAGTAGTATTCCCAGTTTCATATTGGAGGATGTGGTGAGGTGACTTGCTTAAAGTCATAAGACTAATAAGTGAAAAAATCAGTACTCTCACCTAGATTTTGGTGTTTTATCTCTTCCAAACTGCAATTATTTCTTTTCTTTTCTTTTTCTTTCTTTTCCTTCTAGAAAACAAACAGGTCCAAAGATTCATTGAAGACATTATAAAATATCTGGACTAAATATTCGTATGAGGGAATAATTGGGAATTGTTACATTTTCAAAAAGTGATCATAAAAATATTTACAACTTTTAACAATAAAAAATTACTATAGAATTTTCCATTTTGAAATTTGTAGACATATTGGTAAGATCTGGGTAGCTAGTTGATAAGAACATATTTTAAATATAGGTGGGTGGTAGGCTGAATAATGGCCCTCCCAAAGATATCCAGGTCCTAATCACTAGAACCTGTGAAGATATTACTTTACATGGAAAAAGGAATTTTGCAGATGTGATTAAGTATTTTGAGATTAGGAGTTTATCCTGGATTATCTGGGTTGGCCTCATGTAATCACAAGTGTCCTTATAAGTAGAAGGCCGGAGGGTCAGAGTAACAGCAGGAGAAATGATGATGAAAGCAAGAGGTTGGAGTGATACAAGGAAGGGTCATGGAGTGAGCCAAGGAAGGAATGCAGATGGCCTTTAGAAGTTGAAAGAGGCAAGAAAACAGGTCCTCCACTGAAACCTCCAGAAGGAATGCAGCTTTGCCAACACCGTGATTTTAAACTATGATCTCCAGTACTGTAAGAGAATAAATTTATGTTGTTTTTGTATGTGTATGTGCAGAAGATTAGCCCTGAGGTAACATCTGTGGCCAATCTTCCTCATTTTGCTTGAGGAAGATTGCCCCTGAGCTAACATCTGTGCCAGTCTTCATCCACTTTGTATGTGGGTTGCTGCCACAGCATGGCTTGATGAGTGGTGTAGGTCTGTGCCCAGGATCTGAACCCATGAACTCTGGGCTGCTGAAGCAGAGCACGCAAACTTAACCACTATGTCACTGGGCTGGCCCCAAATATATGTTGTTTTAAGCCACTAAATTTGGAGTAACTTGTTACATCAGCAATAGAAAAGTAAAATAGTGGGAATTTATCTTAGTTTTTTTTTCTTTCAATTCAGAGTATCTCAGTCAAGCAAAAGAATAACTGTTTTGTTAGATTAAAGACAACATTCTCTTCCATTACATTGCTTTATATAGTTCATGACATCTTAATTACTGGCTAAAGTTCAATTTATTTAATTGAAATGAATCTTTTCAAAGGAACATTAATTTTTGTTGGAGAAAAGTAGGCCTCCTGCAAACATTAACTTAGAAGTAGATTTATTGTTCTTTTAAATGAAAATGATTTATGTTTTCTTGTCATGAAAATAATATTTACTCTCTGTGAACATTTCAGGAAATAAAAAGGTATAAATAAGAAAGTTAAAGTTGTTTATAATCTTACCATAGCTGGGAAATGCTCTGATGTCAATTACAGTGTGATTATCTTGTGGAGGTTCCCTGAAGGCAAGACGTGCTCTCCAGTTGATCATCGGAGAATGAGAGCTCTGGAAGGAGGCTTTGGTCTAGAAGGTGAGCTTGGGAAACGAGAGAAGTAACACTAACAAATATCAAGAGTCTGTGTGGTGTTTAGCCTGGTAGAAAGGCCTCCAGTTGTCCTGGTGAGCCATGGGCTGAGAGAGGGGACTCTGGCAAGGCACCCGGAGGATATGGCTAGGTTTATGGCCTCTACACGTAGCCATAAATAATACTGCTCGTAAACATTGCCTTTTCCTTCCTCTGCCCAGATCCTTCCATAAAGTCTTGGTGAAACTTATGGGCTGGTCTCTGTTCTGCTCTGGAGCATTAATTGAAATTCTGCCTTTGGGATGGAGTCATGGAGGGAAGTACACTTTCTTCTCCCCAGAAACCTGGGTGTTACTAGCAGCCAAAGGAGGAGTCATTTAGTGCTTGGTGGCTTCTCCTAACACTGTGAAAATCTGTCTTGCTGCTGCAAAAGCAAGTCCCTCCGCCAATCAGGCACTGCTGGTGTACCAGCTCATGTCTCTCCTTGCACAGTCCCTTATCTGCCAGGACACAGTCTCCAGAGTCCCCCAGGTATAAACTTCAGGGACCACCCAGCATTGGAAAGGCCCCATGTTTGCGCAACATAATATCACAGAGGCAAATGCAATGGGAGAATGATTGGATGGTACCTGGACTCCAACATCCAAATCAGAAAGCCAAATTATATCCCTTTCTGAATTCCAGCTATGAGGTTACACAAAACTATCTCCGTCTTTGGTCCCTTCAACCAGGAGACAGAGGCAGAAGGGAGTGTGTCTGGACCTTGTGTTACATCTCATCCGTGGAGAAATGCATGGGTAGTAGGAAGTTCAAAGGTACTTGCTGGCTCCCAGGGTCACATTGTCAAACCCAAACTCGCAGTCGTCATGAACTGAGGAAGCAGCAGCAAAGTGGCGTGATGAAGAAGCTGGAACTAAAGAATGTGAGGGACCTGTTTCTAAAACATGTGAGATAGATAACATTCTGAGGGATTTAGAAGTAGCTAGAGTTCATGGCAAGGGGGGGTTAATTTATGACTGGTTAGTGGTAGCTCGAGCATGTTCATTTGGGCGTGGAATGGAAAGTAATATCATTTGGAAGTTAGGGGGCCTGCTTTTTAAACTGGCAAGTATACTTTTTATACTGGCAAGTTGTCATCCACAAGAGCAGCAGTGGGAAATCCTCGTGTCATGTAGAGCTCTAAGTTTAGAGACAGCAAGAAAGAAACCCTACTGGGCTGCCTTGTGTTGCTGTCGAGGGTTTGCTCTGCACAATTTCGATCTATGATGCACGTGATATTCCTTGAAGTTTTACAGTACAGCTGCCCTGCCACCTGACTTTTGTGTATTCAAGTATTTGAAGTTCTCTGTTGTATAATAATTAATTTGCTTAGGGTTGGGATCTTGACATTATCTATCACACGTTTTAGTATTAAAACCCTCAGGAGTTTGTCATAGTCTTAAAAGACATTTAACATTGATCTATCTAAAGATGAGACATCTATGGAATTTTGTGTGCATGCGTGTGTGTGTGTGTGTGTGTGTGTGCGTGTGTTACAGCATGATCAGCTTTTTTTTAAGAGGGGGTTTTGTTTCCTGGGATTCAAACAAAGATATAATAGTAAATGCATGTATAATCTGCAGGGCTCTCTCAAACCTATTGCTTTCAATAAGGACCTAGCGGGGTGGGCCCCGTGGCTTAGCGGTTAAGTGCACGTGCTCCGCTAATGGCAGCCCGGGTTCGGATCCCGGGCATGCACGGACGCACCGCTCATCTGGCCATGCTGAGGCCGCGTCCCACATACAGCAACTAGAAGGATGTGCATCTATGACATACAACTATCTACTGGGGCTTTGGGGAGAAAAAGGAGGAGGACTGGCAATAGTTGTTAGCTCAGGGCCAGTCTTCCTCAGCAAAAAGAGGAGGATTGGCATGGATGTTAGCTCAGGGCTGATCATCCTCACACACAAAAAAATAAAAATAAGGACCTGGCATAGAAGTTAGCAATCGGGAGGTGCTATACAGCTCTTTGGAGGATGGTTGGGGTGAGATAAGTGGTTACATGGCCCCAGCTTTTCTGTTAAAAATTTAAAGCATGACATTTTGAAAATTTCTTTTAGAAAATAGACATCGGATTTTCACGGCTGTTAAAATTTCTGGATGTAGATAACATCTTGCATTATACATTTTGCACTCAACCATTGCTTTAGAAAGGAGTGATAGAATAAATAATTCAAAATGTAAAATAATCCACAACAGGCTTTATTTGATGATGGAACGCCAAGTAGCAGCTTCGTGTAGTTGCTCTATGAAAGCAAGCTGACTCATTCAGAAGCTAGGCTGTGAAGACCTCTGGCAGGTGTTAGACATTACCCGATTTCCTCATTCTGCTCCTTCACTGAATGCCTCCTGCCATTTTGCTACTGGTTGAGAATGGGACTCCTGCATGGGTGGAGAGCACTGTGCTGTTGAGAGAGGAGAGGCCACCAAGACCACCATTCTTGGCTTTAAGAATGGCCCTTCTCTCTCAGCTTAGGTTATTTCTACCTCAGGTTCTACCCCAAGCAGTGCAAATAACTAAGTAAGGACAGAAAGGAAGTGGACACAGCTCCCCGTTGCCTCCCTCATTCTTCAACAAAATCCACCTAAAGTTTTGTCGGTGTGACCCATGTGGAATGGGGAATCCTCTAGGTCAGAGCAACTCAGAGCAGGAGCACACTGCTTTTACCCTGCTAGGCTGAGGACATTCCATGGGGGCATTTGTGGGTCTACCTACTACCATAAAAGAGATTCTCGGCTGGGCACCAGTCCTGTGTTCTTACTCATACTGACTATGCCTGCCAAAAAGATAATTCCTGTGGTTCTGTTTCTTCCCTTTCTGGGCACCTGCAAGTCTCCATTGCCTCTTGTTTTGGGTTTGGTTAACATGAGTGAGCACTATTCCCATATGGCCTGCAAAGCAAATACAAGCTGAGTTTGGTGTTCTTTGCCGTTGCCACTAGCTTTGTGCCAGACTGTGGTTATCCCCACAAATCTGTTTTTCCCTTCTTTCTGAGACATGGCTGACCAACTTGAGACTATATTTGCCAGCCTCCCTTGTGACTGGGTGTACTTACATGAGTAAGTTCTCACCAATATGTGAGCCACACCAAGCATACAAGAGGTACAAAGAACCTGGATCCTTGATGACATAACTGAGCCAGTGATCCAATCAATCCCACTCTGGCCTTGGTCTCCTGCCATGTAAGATAATCATACATGGCCTCACCTCTTAAGCACTTTGACTCAGGGTTACTTGCAGATGAAAGTGTGCAAATGAGTACTGAGGCGGCTAGTCCTTCCCTGGACATCTTGTCACAGTTTTCCCCAGAGCAAACACGACTGATTTATACCATCTCAGACATTAAAAGTTTAACCCTTTTGCCAAGTGCGTTTTAAATTTAAGTGCACGCGCTCTGCTGCTGGCGGCCCGGGTTCAGATCCTGGGTGCGCACCGACGCACCACTTCTCTGGCCATGCTGGGACCGCGTCCCACATACAGCAACTAGAAGGATGTGCAGCTATGACATACAACTATCTACTGGGGCTTTGGGGGAAAAAAATAAATAAATAAAATTATAAAAATAAAATAAAATAAAATAAATTTAGCCTGTCTCCTTCCTGCTGTTTAAGCACATGTTTTATTGTCCTGTCAGGGGAGAAAAACTCTAGGTGATGTACTGAGCGTTATTTGACAAATCTTGCCAGCCACTTCTCCTCCAGTATTAATCAATCTCTAGAACTTTAAGGCTTTTTTGATAGATCCCATTTTATAACCCTTTACATTGAATCCAAAGCAGCTAATTACGTTCTAGTCTAATTGATCTCTTTTTTCTTTCTTTTTTTTTTTTTTGTTTTGTGAGGGAGATCAGCTCTGAGCTAACATCCGTGCTAATCCTCCTCTTTTTGCTGAGGAAGACCAGCTCTGAGATAACATCTATTGCCAATCCTCCTCCTTTTTTTTTCCCCAAAGCCCCAGTAGATAGTTGTATGTCATAGTTGCACATCCTTCTAGTTGCTGCATGTGGGACGCGGCCTCAGCACGGCCGGAGAAATGGTGTGGTGGTGCGTACCCGGGATCTGAACTTGGGCCGCCAGTAGCGGAGAGCGCACACCTAACTGCTAAGCCACAGGCCGGCCCTCTTTTTTCTTTCTTAAATTATTGTATACTTGAAAATTTTTATGCTTCAAAAACTTGGGATTGAATAATTGTCCTAACATGACTTCCAAACTCCACAGTTTCCCTAAGTTAGGAAAGTCCTTTCCATCTTTCACAAACAGTCCTCCAGAGACCCTTGCAGTTCTACCTGCTACCTGGAGGCAAAGCTGTCACATGTTTTAGGTTTTTGTAACCTCCAGAGACTAAATTCTGTTATCTATTTCTGAGTATCAAATCATCCATGATTTAGTGGCTTAAAAAACTGTCATGTTTGGCTCACAAACCTATAATGTGGGCATAGTTTGGTGGGGCCAGTTCATCTCTGCTCTGAGTGATGACAGCTGGGGTGTCTTAACTTTTAGGATAACTCCCTCATCTTGTCTGTAAATTGGTGCTGGCTAATGACTGGGAGCCCAGTCAATGTTGGTGGTTAGGGCCTTGATTCCTTTTTTTCTAGCTATGGCCACTCTGTGGAACTACTTGAGTGCTTTCATAGCATTGTGGCTGGATTCCAAGAAGAGGAAGCTATCAGTCTCTTAAGCATGATATCACTTCTACTGTATTCTATTGATCCAGCAGTCACAGAGTCGGCCCAATTCAAAAGGAGCAACAAAGAACTTGCAGCCCTCTTAACCAAAGGGAGGGTATTAATTTTATCTGGATTTTAAAAACCAGAAAATGGAAACAAATAAAGGTTAATTAATTTCCTCAAGGTCACACAGCTTGTAAGTGGTAGAGCTAAGATTTTAATCTAGGCAGTATGGTTACAAAGTCCTAGCTCTTTACAAGTACACTTTTATGAGAAAATTTGACAAAGGGAAGCTTTTTACAACCAACTACTATGGTTTAATTTTAAGTCTGCCAATCAAAGCCTAAAGGGAAGCAGGTCTCAATATATAAATACAGGAAACACTCTAATTGATAGGTGAAAACTAGCTTTTATTCCAGTGTGGTGATGTAAAAATTTTAACAATTACTAGACAAATTTTTACAAATTTTAAATTACCATTATTTTTACTTTACTTGAATCTGATAAGAGGGGAAAAAATTAACTTTTCAGTCAATATACTTTCCCACAGGCCATTCTGCTGGGTTAGCCAATATATTGAATCCAATTTGCCATAGACATTTTCTAGTTTAGCAGAATTAATTTCTAGACCAACTGAATAGCTTAAGATACCAAATCTTTTCTTTCAGTTGAAAAATCAAAGAGAAAATCTATTTGCATGAATAAGATAAATGAAAGGCAAAGCCTTTGGTAGAAGAACAGATGAAAATTGTAAAAATTTCTAAGCAAGCTGAATAGAATAGGATGCTGTTAGAGGTACAGTCTACTGGGCCTGAGAAGGCCAAAGGAGATGGGTAAGAATTGAGATGACTGTCTGAGAAAAACAGAGAAGGGAAGCTATATAGCAGTCCTAGTTTAGAAGGTCCCATTCATCCTTATTTTTAAAATGAAATCTCCTAGCAAGTACACATATGTGTGTTTACATTTGTATATGTATGTGTATATATATATACATTTATTTATTATTACATTTATTTATTATTTTACTGTACATTTAAAATGCTAAATAATTTTGAGTTTGCTATGGTAAATAATAAAAGATGGAGGTCCACTTTTATTTTACTTCCAGATGTATGTCCAGTTGTACCAATACTATTATCAAATAGTTCATCACATTCTCGTGTAACTGAAACACCATACAGATCATTTATTACTTCTCATGTATACTGGATGCTGCTTCTGGATTCTCTATTCTGCTCCACTGTTCCATTTGTCTTATCTTATACACAAACAATGTTTAATTAATTATTAACAATATTTTCAAATATCTGGTAGGTCGTTGTGGTACTTTTCTTGGCTATTTTTTGGTAACAGTAATTATTTTTAATATAAACTTTAAGATCATTTTCTTCAATTAGAAAAAGCTGTTGAGTGTCTGATTTGAATTTCATTAACTTTAGATATTAAATCAGGAGAAAAAATTTTTAATTAACTTTTCATGCTAGATTAAAATGTAATCTGATCTGGTAATTTTAATTTTTTCAGTTTTTCTTGGTTAAAATGTTCGGTCTCTAACATAGTCTATTTTTCTTCCTACTTCTTTCCAAAAGATGGCACGCAGCTATATGGGCACACCAAATCTGTGTGGAGTGTCTCGAAGAGAAGCGCAAATGACTCTTTAGTATTTTGAGCACCCAGAGGAGAGTTATTGCTCTCGGACAGACAGACATCTAGACAGACAGCTTATGCTTCTTATTGTACCCTTGCCTCCTTTCACTTTGGTCTGGCATGCCATAAGCATTTTGAGGGTTGTTTCATAGCTATGCAAAACCCAGCAGAGGCTTTGAAGTAAACCCATAAATCCATGAAATGACCTACTGTTTAAACCCAGGTCTTCTTCTCCTTTGTGGATTCTCTTTGGGTGTCTAGGACGAGGTGAGAGGTTGAAGTCTTATTTCCTTATTCCACTTGCTCTTGAACTGACAGGTTGGGTATGCGAGCATCCTTTGGAGTCACCCTGAATAAAAGATAGGAGTGGTTGGGGTCCTTAGGAAACGATCAGAGAAAGAGAGCTGCCTTTATTTTCTCAGGATGTGATGATAGGGAACGTGATTGGTACCTGGAAGAGGTCTTGGTGTTTTCTTCACTTTGGGTAAATATCGATTTTAATTGACCTAACAATAGAATTGTGCTTTTTTAGTTTATTACTTTTCCTACTATCTGCTTGAACTGGAAAAAAAATTGCAAGTTTTTAATTCTTGATATTCCCAATTTCCTTTATAAGAAATGAAAATTCCATAAATTTCCTTTATTTTTCACATCAAGTGTCAACATTTTGGCAGAGATGCATTTCTTACTTTGTCTCAAGTAATCTTTCTCTTGAAAAGTTTATCAGTGAATCTTGAGCCCAGTAAGAAGAGAGATCATGATTTTTCATCACTGATGTCTCTAGAGTCTGGAGCACAGCCTGACATATATTAGATATACAATAAATATCTGGTAATAAATGAATCGGCAAAGAAATGTATCCTATGTGGTTGCAAAGTTAGATTTTGAATTAATATTTCTGCTAGGGATTAATTTGCTCAACTATAACACTCATTGTTAGAAAAGTTGTTTTTTTAAAGCTTGAAGAAGTGTTGGCTTACAAATGAATCAGTACAGGAAATAAAAATAAACAAATCAGGAAAGGCAAAACTGTATGGCAAAGTTGCAATGTTAAAGGTGAAAAATTCTGCCATTCAGACTAGAAATCGCAGACAGATAAATAGTTTCTAGAAGCTGCTGCCATGCCCATGAGTCCTTTCTTTTTTTTTTTTTTTTGTGAGGAAGATTAGCCCTGAGTTAACGTCTGTTGCCAATCCTCCTCTTTTTGCTGAGGAAGATTGTCCCTGGGCTAACACCCATGCCCATCTTCCTCTACTTTATATGTGGGAAGCTTGCCACAGCATGGCTTGACAAGTGGTGCGTAGGTCTGTGCCAGGGATCTGAACCTGTAAAGCCTGGGCTGCTGAAGGAGAGGGCATGAACTTAACCACCACGCCACTGCGCCGGCCCCCATGTAAATACTTTTTTAACCTTTATGTCAGAAAGAATTGCTAAGGGCCTGTGGGGCAGGATATGCCTTCTTCCCATCTGGCAAAATTGGGATTAACAGTGAATGCTGCTGTATTGTAAAGATATCCCACTACTTCTGGACCTGTATGACCTTACTCTATGTGAAAAGGGGGAAGCACTTATCAGATTAATATTGCTGCCTGCAATCTAGATCAGCATAGTGGCCAAGCCTAATGTCCCTTCCAAAGGTGGAAAAGTTTGAGTATCAATGAAGAGAAGGAAAATAGTAGCTATGGGTAAACAAATGAACAAATGGGTTATGTAATGAAGGAAATCCAATATTACACTAACACCTCGAAAGAGGCTCAGAGCAAGAGATGATTTTGTCTCAGCTTGATTATACCAGATGCCTGAAAGGGTGAAGCCATATATTGCTGAGATCATTCCTGCTTTTGGAACCTGACAAGATAGAATGGAAGCCTGCAAATCTCAGTGGCCGAGTCCCGGGAGACATTTTTATACACTATGATGGACTAGATAGTTATTAATGACTGAATGAGATTCTAGTAATGTGCCAGTATCTTTTGATTTTTATGATTGTTTGCTTTAAGGGATCAGTGTTCAAAGACTGGGGATGTAGGGGTGGACTGCAATCTATAAGAAATATATATTTTATAAGAAATGGATATTTATAAGAAATATAAGAAATTTATCATATTTTTGGTCTTCGTCCATGGTTCCTGGCTCACAGCTCCCAAAACCCTTGGAATTTCCTAAGTGAAGAGAGCAATAAAGTTGTCTTTTGTTATGTTAATGAGGTGACTTTTGGAACTCATCTAAGGATGGGGGCTGGCTGCCCAGAGAACAAACCAAGTGATTAGAGGGTTGGAACTTTTAGTCCCACCTCCTCCACCCCCACCTCTGACCTCTGGGGAGCAGACAGGGACTGGAGCTTGAATCAATCACCAAAGGCCAATAATTTAATTAATCATGCATATGTAATGAAGCCTCCATACAAACCCCAAAGGACGGGGTTTGAAGAGCTTCCCCGTTGGTGGACACGTGGAGGTGCTGGGAGAGTGGTGAGCCTGGAGAGGGTATGGAAGTTTTGTGCCCTTTCCCCATACCTTGCCCTATGCATCTCTTCCATCTGGTTGTTCCTGAGGTATATCCTTTTATAATAAACCAGTAATCTAGTAAGTAAAATGTTTCTCTGAGTTCTGTGTGCTGCTCCAGCAAATTAATCAAACCCGAGAAGGGGGTCGTGGGAACCTCCAATCTGTAGCCAGTTGGTCAGAAGCACAGGTAACAACCTGGGCTTGCAACTAGGATCTGAAGTGGAGGCGGGGGGCAATCTTGTAGGACTGGATCCTTAACCTGTGGAGGAGCCTGATGCTATCTTCAGGTAGATAGTGTCAGAACTGAGTTGAACTGTAGGACAGCCAGCTTGTGTCTGGAGAACTGCTTGCTGTTGGTGTGGTGAACCAGGCCACTCCCCAGTGCAACTGGTTCTAGGCATCCAAAGTAGTACCCTTATCAGCGGGCCTCTCCTTCAATGCTCTAGCATTCCCTATCACCTGTTTCCTACCTTATTTTCTTCATAGCAATTTTCACCAACCAGCATATTATATTCTTTATTTTCTTTTCCCCCACATTAGAATGTATGATCAATGAGAGCAAGATTTGCCTTTTTTCTTTCTTGCTTGCCACCATTCAGAACCTAGAATGAAGCTTGGCACATGGTAGATTCTCAAAAATTATTACTGAATGAATGAATGGGTAGAGAGATGCACACCACATGCCTGTACTCGGTGAATACTTATACCACCTCTCAATCTGTTTGAGAGAAAGTTTCAGACATCTCACTAAACAAGTGGTCTTCTCAGACTCTCAGCTTTAATTGTCTGCAGCTTCCTTTATAATATAAATATAGTTTGCCAGCAGTTATCATATTGGTGAAGCAACTGGGGAATGTTAGAACTAAGTCTTTTCATGTGGCAAATAACATTCTCATCATACCTGCCTTTGGATAGACCATTGATAGTAAGTTCCCAGTATTTTTCAACTTCCTCTAACCAGCTCTGGATGGAAAATAAAAGCTTCTCATATGCTTATTGTTCTTATTCTTCAAAGCCAAGTTCTAATAGAGTGTTTCAGAAGATATATAGCGATAATTCAATTAGATAAACATTTGTTCCATTTTTTTCCCCAGAGGCCTTTGATGAACATTTTTGGAGATTTTTTTCCCTACTTACTTTATTAGCTTCAAAAATTGAGCCTGAATATCTAATCAGAAAGACAATTATCAGTTCTCTGTGTGTTCGAGTTGGTGTTTTATGTTTCTGTAAGTCCAGATGAGCTGCGAACGTTTTGCTCATTATCTGGTAAGCACCGACCACTACCGACAGAAACGGGGCTTCTTTTTCCAGCTGCTCTCCCTAATGTTGCAGAAACCTTCCTTTTCAGTTCATTAAATTTAACTTCAGGCAATTGCTAATGCAAGATAATTCTTTTTTTGTTATTTCTTTGGCACTTCCAAAGTTCAGTCTCACGTTAGCAACAATGAGCCAGAGGGTGTTTAAAGTTCATTTTTTTTGAGTTATTTCAGAAGATAGGGACTTAGGCAGAAAACAGATCCATTCCAAATGACAAATATTTAGCATTATTTTTCCTTTTGTTTATACTGAAGGGCCTTCAATTGTCATTGCTTTTTAAGTTGGCTTTACAAATGCATGATTAGGAGGAAATGTTTTCGAGTTTCATACTGCACCAAAAATCTTGTCTCTCAATTTCCAGTCAACTGTTTGCAACATTGAAAATAAATAGCTTGAAGACCATTTTTAAAGCATAATTAAGAAATATTTTGTGAATATGTGTGTGTGCTGTGATTTCTTACTAATTTTTGCCAGTCCCCAGTTCTGAAAAATTAAAGACATAGAGGATTTTATAGACAAGATCTTGCATAGTATTCTGTTATATATGCACCACAATTTATTTAAACTTTCCATTATTTATATCCATTTGTGTTACTTCCTTATGTTTGTAACTACAAAAGTGATAAATATCCTTATACTATATCATTGTGCACATGCTTTATATCAATTATCTATCATCTCTCTGTCCACACCTGCACACACACACCACACACATTATTTACCATCTGTTTCTCTCTCTCTCTCTCTCTCTCTCTCTCTCTCATATCTCTCTCTAGACTTTAGAATCAGCTTCTAAAAGTGTAATTACTAGGTCAAAGGATATGTTTATTTTTAATTAAAAACAGTGTCTGCATTGCCCTTCATTGACTTGAATCAATTAATATTTTTCCCACTAGCATAAAAAAAGATCTTTTCTATTTTTTTGGCCTTATATTGATACGGCAGACTTTGTCAAGTATTGTCAACTTTATTTTCCCTATCTATTGGGTCATTGTTTTAAATGTTCTTGAGAATCTTTTTCATAAGTGCAAAAGCCATTTATATTTCCTTCTCTGTTTTTTGGCCTTGTTCTTATATCCTAAAGTGAAACAGAACTATCAACTGAGGTTTTGGTCCCTCCTTAATTTCCTTTTTTTAACAAACTTTGTAAAACATGGAGGATCTGATAATTGTCAGTGGTAGGTACTGCTCTTAATGGTTTTGTACCAATATGCTGTGTCTATGAATGGCATTGCAGTCTAAGTAAGATAATGTACCAATTTATTGCTACATCTGCTTTGATTATGGATCCATAACCACACTTAAGTGTTTCCGGCTGGGAATTGTTGATTTTTGAAAGCCAATATGATGCCTATTCTGAAGGGAATTGTATCAAAGGGCTCTTTAGTTTTTAGCGCTGAACAAAAGTTGCCATAATCTTTTTGCAACATGTATTATATTCATAATCACTACCAAACACGGCCTCGGTCTGTCATTTTTTACTTTATTATAGGAAACATTTTAATTTGATTTTCTTGTGGATTCTTACATATGGACATTGAAATGAGCATGAGCATACAAAAATTAATATTCTTGCAATTTTTAAGGAGTCTTTTATATAAATATCAGAACAAAATCCTGTCCACTATGACTCCTTCTACAGCCAGGATACTTTCTTCTTGATTTATTTTTATAAATCATTTTTCTCATAGGTAGCAAGGTAGTGCCATCAGAAGAAAAGGCTTGTAGCCCTTTGGCAGAGATAGTAAAAAGTGATAAACATAAAAAAAAAATCCCCTAGTAGACAAATATTATAAACGAGTGAATCTTTTATAAAGATAAATTTTGAAAATGTACAGTTATACATCAACTGTCAGAGTAGCAGCTGGAGGGGCCCTGAGGATGTGGTTTGACAGGGTTTTCACTGTAATCACTGTGTTTATGAAAGACTGGGACACAGGTCTATGCCTCCCCTTAAGATGTTCACTTTCTCCTCCATATTACTTTTTTTGTGTGTGTGTGTGAGGAATATCAGCCCTGAGCTAACATCCATGCTAATCCTCCTCTTTTTACTGAGGAAGACCAGCTCTGTGCTAACATCTATTGCCAATCCTCCTTTTTTTTTTCCCCCAAAGCCCCAGTAGATAGTTGTATGTCATAGTTGCACATCCTTCTAGTTGCTGTATGTGGGACGCGGCCTCAGCATGGCTGGAGAAGCGGTGCGTGGGTGCACGCCCAGGATCTGAACCCGGGCCGCCAGTAGCGGAGCGTGTGCACTTAACCGCTAAGCCACAGGGCCGGCCCTCCTCCATATTACTTTCTAGACTTACTGGCTGACTCTGATCTTGAAATTCTTTTTACTTTTCCAGGAAATCAAGACATTGCACTCTACAAGGAATGGATTTTAAATGGTCTATTAATGTATTTACATGGTTGCTGAATGTCCCTCTCTGTTGTTCCAAATCGAGTTATGTGGATTTGGGAAGCACTCTGAATTGTAACTTTATTCTGTTCTTTCTGTTTTATTTCTGCTTTAAAGCAAATAGTATATCATTTAACTATTATTGATACCATAAAATAAGTTAATATAGTTTGAGACTGAATAGGATAGTCAGGCTGCTTTTGTATTCTGGAACAAGGGCTTTTTAGAAATTTGCAATTGTCCTTTTCTTAATCAGCCTCTTTTCCTCATTTTCCAGCATTCCCACCTCCCTCATATACTCTCACTGGAATTTCCCATGCTGTGAAATGAAAATTGAGAGAAAGCTATGACAGAGTTCTCTCTTTTACAGACTCCATTCTCAATATAGTTTCCCAAATCCTATAGCCCACACCTTGCTAGTATATCCTCAGCTGTCACTCCTCTGTGAAGCCAGTCTCAGTCACTACTGTTTTAATTCCTTCAACTGCTCTGTTTCCTTTCTGTCCATGTCACAGCATTGTGCCTTCTGAGGAGTTTAGGTTAACATACTTCTGGCAGGTGAAATGAATATAAAATGTATTCACGTTGGAGTACTGACAATTCCAAGCTTTGAATGCCTTAGTTGGTCTCTTAACCCTAGTGGCCTCTTTGTAACTGATCTGCTATTTAAACTTAACCACTCTTTGTCCATAAACCACACAGTTCACTACTTCTTTTGTTCATTTATTCATCTAATAAGAATTCATTATTCTTACTATGTTTTGGGCTTCATTCCAGGCAAGGAACAAAAGAGATAAAGACCTGGCCTCTCCCATGTGTGAGAGAGAGAGAGAGGAAAAAAAAAAACAAACCACAAACAATCATAAACCAAAAAGATATATATTAGGTGCCATAAAGAAAATCAAACAAGAGCAGGAGGATAGAGAGTGATGGGGGTTGTCAAGGAAGGCTTCTCAGAGGAGGTGGCATTTGAGCAGAGACCTGTGTGAAGTGAGGGAGCAGCCAGGCCTATACTGAAGGGAAGAGTGTTCCAGGTAGAGGTAACAGTAAGGCTAGAGCTCTCAGATACGTGTGTGGTTCTAATAGAAGATTGGGATCCAGCTTCAGCACCTCGATGTGGCACTGCCCTCGAGGGTTTGCATGAGAGGGGGGTGCGCATGCTCAGGAAACAGCAGACAGCTGGGGGCAGTGAGGTGGCAGGGACCATTGTAAGACCATCTCTGCCTGGGACAAAAAAATAGATTGTGGAGAAATAAAATCCAGAAAACTCTTTTTTCTTTACTGAAAAGTTAAAATTTAATTGATAGCCTAAAATTAACAACCACTGGGCATCACCAGCATTGCCATTGAAAAATTATTTGTAACAGAGGATGGAATCCCAACAGCTGACCCATGGATGAAAAGATGAAAAGTTGCCTAAACTTGCCAGTGGTCAAGGAAATGAAAACAATGAGAGAGATGGATGTTTAATTTTAGCCTGGATTGCGACTTTATCATAACTTAAATCGTGACCAAAAAGCGTGGGATTTGCCTTAGGTGTTGCCAGGGTTGGGGGGTGTGGGAAAAGGACATTTTACTGTGTTTGAAAACAGTAATAGGAAAAAAAAATGAAGCTGCTTTCTAATTGTGTCTATTCAATTCAGCCCATTTCTCTCTCTCCCTCTCTTCCTCCCCATCCTCATCCTGTTTATAAGATTTTATGATTGAGGAGAAAAACGTGGCAGGACACATATCAGATTGTTGCCTTGATCTACCCTGGCAGAGAGATGCTATGAAGGAAGGTGGGGAGGGGAAGTCATCTGAAAAAAAAAGAAGACAAAGTCTGCACCTTCAGGAAGCCAGACGGCAGTTAGTGTTTTTGCTCGTATCTAATATCTTTCGAGAGTAATTGACACCAATCGGAACTGTAAATTGAAGTGTGTGTTGGCTTTTCCTTGGAACATGTTCAGAGTTAAATGAAAGGACTCATTAGAGACTCAGAAGAAGCAAATATAGAATGCAGGCCAGTCATGTTCATATTTGTGTTTGCAAGACATAAACTGGAGTTGCAAAATAAATAATAAAGTTAGTAATTTGACTATGAATGTCCAGACAGATATAAAGAAATATCTGCGTGACACATTTACAAAATTTTCATCTAGATTCAGTTGTAATGAACAATACAGAAAACAAGGAGACTGCAAATCACCGTTTTTTTAATCAAGTGTTTGAGCCTAGCTACATATTTTGAGTGGTTCATATATTGTGTTAAACACATAAGTGTTTAACAGTTTCTCTGCTTATATTTTAACAAACAGCTATTTGAGAAAATGTTTTAACTGCAAACTACCCTGGCAGTAATTTATCTCATTTGTGCATCCCTTTCTGAATTTGTAAATGCATGAATCTGAATTTGAGGAATTAAGGGAATCTTAATTTGTTAATGAGTGAGCTCCTGCTTTGTTTTCAGGATTGGTCTTTTGGTAGAGATAGGGAGAAGGGACGGAGAGAGGCTTGCCTTCTGACAGAGGGGGGCAAGAAGAGCTGCACTCTATTCTAGAGTGTTCTACCATCCTCTGCTGGTGCTCTCTTTTAGTTGACTGGAAACCAAGAGGTCCCTTGTCCATGATGATTAATCCGGCGGCCTCTGCAGACTTTTCAAGTAAAGGTTTGCATCTCTCAAACTTTCTAGAGTTGTTGAAAAATACCCAGGAACAAGCAATAGAGTAGTAAAAGAATTTGGATATTCACTGATATTTTGTGTGTGTCTGTGTGTGTGTGTGTGTGAGGAGGACCAGCCCTGAGCTAATATCCAATGCCAATCCGCCTCTTTTTTGCTGAGGAAGACTGGCCCTGGGCTAACATCCGTGCCCATCTTTCCTCTACTTTATATGGGACGCTGCCACAGCATGGCTTAACAAGCGGTGCGTCGATGCGCACCCAGGATCCTAACCGGTCAACCCCGGGCCGCCACAGTGGAGCACGCACACTTAACCACTTGCACCACCAGGCCGGCCCCATCACTGATTTTGTTTTTTAACGTACATTTGAGCAGCAAATGATGCAAATTAAAACACAGATACACATGAGTAGAATGAAAATGATTTCCGTGTTTATGTTTGTCAGCAACATAGTTATTTACAAATAACCCATATGAAAATGTAAAAAAGCATATTACATCTTCACATGCCATCTGTATTAACTGAATAAAGCTCAGTGACATTATTTGCAAATCTGTAGTTAATTGTACGTAGACATTTTGTGCGTTAAAAAAGAAATGTACATAATTTAAAATAAATTACATTACACAATTTACAAAGTAATATTAACAAAAACTTCTTAGACAGCTGCCTCCTTATTAAAACAAAATAAATATTCAGGTAATTAAATTAACCAAAAACCACATTTAGGGGATTATAAATTATAGAAAGACATATTGCAAATTTAATAAAGTTTTATTTTACAATGACAGATACTGATCTCTTCAAATCTCTGTGCTAGAAATAGGCAGGAGAAAGTACCAGAAAGGGAATCTTATGTTTATTTTTTAAAAATAAACACAAATAGATTCCAGAAAAATAGTTGGGAAAAGTTCATTGAGGGTTCAAAGTAGGTGATCTAGAAACTATCACTTTAAAAAAAAAAATCTACAAAAAACAACAATAAAACTGATAATCAATTATATTGTAAATAGACTAGAGGTTTTTGATCTCTGAAAATGTGACTCCCATAAACTAAAAGTCTTCATATACTGCCCGTTTTAAGATCTGGCTTGGGAGAGGAACAAAAACATAAAACTACAAAATTAACTCTATCTAGTTAGCATTTGTTTTACTCATTTAATAACGTAGACATAACCATTTTTCAGTGTCCCTGCTAGACATAGAATTATCGTATCGCACTGCAAAACATCTTTTTATAAAGAGTAACATTTGCTAGGCCCACACTCCAGTTTCAGACTCCCAAAATCCTGTTCTACGGTCACAGCCATCTGAGGACTGGACCAGGTGGGACAGGCAGAGGTGCCAGCTCTCACATCTAATCTAGACCCAGAAAAGATCACTCTCTGACAAGGTTCCTCACAGGTTTGTTCATGGATTGCTTTCCTCTCAACACCCTCCATCTTAGAGGGGAAATAGAACTAGAAACACATTTGAATTTGGTAATATTTTTACAAATAGTGAGACCTCAGATCATTTGGGAAGCCTGATTCTTGCAAATCTATTCAGACCCCAAATCAGCCTAAGAATGGGCTCTCCTCTCTGTAAGTACTGAAAGGTGCAGGCCCCCTCATTTAGGGTAGGATGCAAACAAACAGGCGAGATGGAGGTAGGTGGAGGAGGAGGGCCCTGGGGGGTACTAAATCTAGTGTAGGAACTGACATTTTGACGGAAAACGGTCCATTTTTTGCATGTCTTCCACAGCTTTCCTTTCTTTTTTACTCATGTCTTTGACCAGTACGCTCTGTTTAAATCAAAACGTTCACATTCTAAGTGACACTTTGACTCCAATAGGAAGGAAATATAGGTATTCATCTTTTTTTTTCTTATTAAAAATTTGAGCATGTTTAGTAGAAGGTGGTTCTGAGGGAAGTAGACAAGATTAGTGTTGATAAGAGAGTAGAGTACACAGAGACCAGGCAGAGAAAATCATCATAAAGGAGCAAGGACAGGGAGTTAGAGGAGGTAAAAAAAATTGTTAGAGGTGTTACTTGCTTCCTGTAAGAAGTTTTAAATAAGTCACTTTATCTTGAAATGTCCAGGAACTTAAGAGAGTTCTGAATAAGCCACAATGCCATGGCCACGTACCTGAGGGTAGAGGAGGGATATGAGAAAAGCCTGACAGCACGGCCTGAGACGTGGACATTACACAAGGAAAAATACTAACCATAATGAAATACAAATCCCGAGTCAAGGGTGATGTGTTTCAGTGCTATCTTCACTTGTTAAGCATTGTTTTCCTTCTTCTGAATGTCTTAGATACGTATGTATACAAAAGCCATTACTAATTTTTTACAGTGCCTAGCAGTGTCTTATATGTGATAATTCAATAAATATTTGTCTTGTTATAAGTAATTTGTGCTTTGTTATAAGTAATTAAGAACATGCTTTTATGTATTCCTTTTCAAATTAACTTAAGCTACACTGTAGTGTCCTCAAAAAGTCTTCAAAATAAGGATTATGGCCAATATCCTAGATTAAATATTGATGAATGAACAAATCAACACTTTCAAGAGATCAGTTATGCCACTTCTACGTGGTTTATATTGAAAGAGTCCAACAAAATAATAGTATAATATTGTGTCAATATTTTTCTTTCTTTCTCTTTTTTAAACCAAGCAGACCCTCACATTTATAGACCAGTAGTTCTAAATCTTTTCGGGCTCACAGACCATTTTGGTAAGGCAAAAGTGTCAATAGACAAGTTACTGCTATATCCCCCTCCTGAATTCTTAGAATGAACAGGAGGAATAAGATTTTAATGAAATTCCAGTAAAGTATTTAACTCATTATTGACTCATGCCAGGAACAAAATAAGGCCATTTTCATGTTATAAACATGAATATAGTAACCTTCATTTGTCCAAAATAGCCACCTAGGTACATTCGCCTCCTTCTACCTTTCCAACAAGACGCCATCCAGTATTTATTTACCCTAACAATGAACTTCCAATATGCTCCCTAGTGTTAGGTCACATCAAATCTAGTCTCTTCCATAGTGTTGTAAAATGTAATCAATGTGAATAAAATCATCTTGTATCTTCATAACATTTTATAATTTTGATCAATTCATTTAATTCTTACACTATAGGTAGGCTAATACTGATGTGCCTTCTGAATTAATGACATTTTACAGTATCGTAAGTATAGCTTTAGTAGCAACCATATCTTATTCTATTCAATAATTTCAAAGTTATTAGGTGTTGCATGCATTTCATAAGACCGTTAGCTGAATTCTTCAAGTAACTGCCATAGATTCTTTCTCAACTATTTTGGACAAATGGAGTTCACTTTATTCAAAGAGATCAACTTGAGGATTATCTGGAAGACTCCTGAGTACATACATTGACAATCAAATTTTTAGAGTAACAATATTATTTTTGTCTTCCTCTTCAATAAGAAGATGAAATGGAATTAATTTGTTTTTATGCTTTTCCTTGTTTAAATCCTCGGTTTAAGGTAAAATTCTCATCTTCCTGACCACCCGCTTGCTTTGAAATGATTTACATTTTGCCTAATACAGTGAATACTGAATAAGGAATTTGTGCTTACCACGTTAATTCTTATCGAAATATGTAGAAATCTGTTCATTCTGGGGACAATGACATCCTAATCTGATGTCTTTTGTACCTTTTGCAAATACTCTAATGAACAGCAGGGGAAGTTCAAGTTCTAGTGTGAAGGTAAAATACCTTCTAGTCCAAACCACTTTTATAGGAACACAGCTATGTTTAAGATAAAATAGCTTGTTACACTGCTTTTAAAAGACCCAAAAACCTGATGTCCTCCCCTCTCCCAAAGGTTGTTGCAGTGAACGTTGCCTGAAAAATGGTATTGCTTCTTAATGGCACCTTTTGAATTTTCTTTTCATACGAAAGAAGTCTGCCAAGTTAGATGTTAATTCACTGGGCCATTCCCAGGGCTACGTCTGTGAAAAATACAGCTACATCCAACACAGTGATAAGCTTAATGACTGATTTTCACCTTTGAAATTAAACACTGATTGCAGTCTGAGGGTAAATTAATGAAAACTAAAGATGACACAATGGAGGGTTAGCAACTGAAAAACTAGACTAGCGGTCAGCAAACCACAACCTGTAAATGTGGCCTGCTGACTTTTTTTTAAAGGTTTCATTGGAAAACAGCCATGTTCATTCTTTTAGGTACTGTGTATTGTCTATGGCTCTGTTCTCACAATGGTAGAACCGAGAAGTTGCAACATAGACCTAGCTGAAAATATTTACCGCTTTGCCCTTTTCAGAAAAAGTTTGCCATTCTTGGTCTAGATATTTAATGAAGTCCTGGACAAAATATTTATTCTTCTCTTCTAAAAATTTTAGTTTTTGAATCATATGTTAACAAGATCGCTTCAAATTTTACCAGTGAGAAAGACACAACTATGAATTTTGAAATACATTCGCTCTGAAACTAGGAAAACAAATCAGGGAGAAAGAAAAATCAACACACAATTTTGATTTCTTTTAGTTACAAAAATCATCCATACATTATTTTCTCCATCTGCTCAAAATTAAAAAGACAACCAGCTCCTTTTTTTCTTTCTTCTTTTCTTTTTTTAACAAAGATAACAAATATAAAAATCTAGTCATAAACAGCCTTCAAAGTACAATTAAAAACCACCTAGAAGGAATCCATCTTTTGGAGGGTTAATGAGTTCGGGACTTAAACACTTAAATTACCGCCACATTGTCGATTTCACAATGGCTGCAGCGATGAGGAAGAGTGTATAGAGCAGATGTAATAGCTAATTCCATCCTGTCGCCATCCAAACTGAACTTTACTCTCTTCAGGATACAAGAACTTGTAAATGTCTCCGTGACACTCTTGGCACAGATGTCTTCATCCCATATGAAAAGAGGCAGTTTCTATGGCAATACCGGTTAAGTGCCTATCATGCTGCACTAATATAGTGCAAAAATGTGCCTTCCATATAGCAAAAAAGATGCAGGCAACCAGTTTGAAAATTAGGGAAAGTAGAAACGTATTAACACAAGCAAATTAGTTTTCCAGACAATAACCACTATAAAATACTGAACTTGAGGACTCTTCTAAGATACTAGTACATGTCCAGCATTTGCACTTTGGAGACAGACAAGAATTAAGTCTTATAAAAGAGTCTTTGCCTCTGAAATGCAGGTCAATAAAAGCTACCATCAACCACCAAGATGCTGAATTTGTTCAGTGGGTTTTCTGCTCAGCTTAGAGCTTATCTTTCATTCCCCATTAAAATTGCTTATTAACAACTATATAATCTGACATAATAATGTGTATCATTCAATTGAGTTTACATGTTGTTATGCTTGACTATAGCATTATAGAGATCTTGGGATAAACTCTTCATGCTAAAATGTTACTACGGGTTAACACTGCAGACAGAGGCTTGCATCGGGCATCCTAACTGGCCAATTCCACCACCATATTGTAGAGATGAAAGTGAATTGTCAGTTGGTAGATTGCAGAAAAGATTACATAAGACTCTCAGAATGCAGCATGTATTCAAGTAAATCTAGAATTCTCAGGGCTGATGGTTTCTATATCAGTGGTACTTGTCTCGATATCTCCAAGGGCACTGTGATTTTCGTTCTTTTATGAGGCTCTTTTAAAAAGTTACAATGCTTTTTAATCCACACCGTTTGGACAGCTTTGTGGCCTCTGGACATCTACTGCAAAGTCAGAAAGCTGACACTAGTTGTTGCCAGGATAAGTTATAGTTTACATGTCTGCATCTCCATCATAGGCTAAGGTTAAAGGTTTCAGTCGGTTGTTTTGCCTTCTTTGGGGTTTCTTTGGCTTTTTGCTGTAAAAAAAAAATCATTAAAATTGAGAGAAAAAAAATCAATCTTCAACTGTAAATTTTATTGTTTTAAGTGAAAAAATATGAAACATACTGATAAACCCAAACTGCTTAATTGCCTACATTGCCTAAATTCAACCTTAAAATTTGATTTTCTGGCATCTTTGAATTTCTCAGTTTTATGCTCTGAATAAATTTGAAAAAGAGACTTTCAAATATTTTATATTCCTATAAAAGATAAATTATCCAAAAGGAATTTCTCTAGTACTAACAATGGATATAACATTATAGTATCATCATTTACATTTGGCCAGAAACCTTTACAAATAATACATAATTTATAAATAATACATGTTTAAAAAGACAGTTGAATAAGATCAGGTATTATCATAATATTTTCAATATAATATAATTCAATATAAAAATTTACAGTTCACCATAAGCACATTCTTTTGCATAATCTAGGAGAACATACTTGAAAAGATGACCTGCAATGGACTAAATGCTCCAATTAAAAGGCATAGGGTGGCTGATTGGATGAAAAAACAAGACCCATATATATATGCTGCATACAAGAGACACAGTTCAGACCTAAAGACACTCACAAACTGAAAGTGAAGGAATGGAAAAAGATACTCCACACAAATGGCAATGAAAAGAAAGCTGAGGTAGCAATACTCATATCAGACAAAATAGACTTTAAAACAAAAACTGTAAAAAGAGACAAAGAAGGGCATTACATAATGATCAAGGGAACAATACAACAAGAGGATATAACACTTATAAATATCTACACACCCAACATAGGAGCACCTAAATATATAAAGCAATTATTAACAGACATAAAAAGAGAAATTGACAGTAACACAATAATAGTAGGGGACTTTAACACTTCACTTACACCAATGGATAGATCATCCAAACAGAAGATCAATAAGGAAACATTGGGCTTAAATGACACACTAGAACAGATGGACTTGGTAGATATATACAGAGCATTCCATCCAAAAACTGAAGAATACACATTCTTTTCAAATGCACATGGAACATTCTCCAGGATGGATCACATATTAGGCCACAAAACAAGTCTACATAATTTAAGAAGATTGAAAGAATACCAAGCATCTTTTCTGATGACAGTGGTGTGAAACGAGAAATCAACTATAGGAAGAAAATCAGAAAAGCCACAAATACGTGGAGATTAAACAAAATGCTACTGAACAACAATCGGGTCAATGAAGAAATCAAAGAAGAAATCAAAAAATACATGGAGACAAATGAAAATGAAAATATGACATGCCAGAATTTATGGGATACAGCAAAAGCAGTTCTAAGAGGGAAGTTTACAGCAATACAGGCCTATCTCAACAAACAAGAAAAATCTCAAATAAACAATCTAACAATGCACCTAAAGGAATTAGAAAAAGAAGAATAAACAAAGCCCAAAATCAGTAAAAGAAGGGAAATAATAAAATCAGAGCAGAAATAAATGAAATAGAGACTAAAAAAATAATAGAAAAAATTAATAAAACCAAGAGCTGGTTATTTGAAAAGATAAACAAAATTGACAAACGTTTAGCTAGACTCACCAAGAAAAAAAGAGAGAAGGCTCAAATAAGTAAAATCAGAAATGAAAGACGGGCCGGCCCCGTGGCTTAGTGGTTAAGTGAGCACGCTCCGCTGCTGGCGACCCGGGTTCGGATCCCGGGCTCGCACCGACGCGCTGCTTCTCTGGCCATGCTGAGGCCGCGTCCCACATGCAGCAACTAGAAGAATGGGCAGCTATGACACACAACTATCTACTGGGGCTTTGGGGGGAAAAAATAAATAAATAAAATCTTTAAAAAAAAAAAAAAAAGAAATGAAAGAGGAGAAATTACAAGAGACACCTCAGAAATACAAAAGATTATAAGAGAATACTATGAAAAGCTATATGCCGACAAATTGGACAATGTGGAAGAAATGAATAAATTCTTAGAATCATACAACCTTCCAAAATTGGATCAAGAAGAAATAGAAAATTTGAATAGACCAAACACCAGTAAGGAGATCGAAACAGTAATCAAAAACCTCCCCTAAAATAAAGTCCAGGACCAGACGGCTTCCCTGGTGAATTCTACCAAACATTCAAGGAAGAGTTAATACCTATCCTTCTCAAACTCTTCCAAAAAATTGAGGAGAGGGGGAAGTTTCCTAACTCATTCTAAGAAGCCAACATTACCCTGATACCAAAACCAGACAAGGACAACACAAAAAAAGAAAATTACAGGCCAATATCACTGATGAACATCGATGCAAAAATCCTCAACAAAATACCAGCAAATTGCATACATCAATACATTAAAAAGATTATACACCATGATCAAGTGGGATTTATTCCAGGTAAGCAGGTTGGTTTAACATTCGCAAATCAATCAACGTAATACACCACATTAATAAAATGAAGAATAAAAATCACATGATCATCTCAGTAAATGCAGAGAAAGCATTTGACAAGATACACCATCCATTTATGATAAAAACTCTGAATAAAATGGGTATAGAAGGAAAGTACCTCAACATAATAAAGGCCATATATGACAAACCCACAGCTAATATCATCCTCAATGGTGAAAAACTGAAAGCTATCCCTCTAAGAACAGGAACCAGACAAGGATGCCCACTTTCACCACTCCTATTTAACATAGTACTGGAAGTCCTAGCCAGAGCAATCAGGCAAGAAAAAGAAATAAAAAGGATCCAAACTGGAAGGGAAGAAGTGAAACTGTCACTATTTGCAGATGACATGATTTTATATACAGAAAACCCTAAAGACTCCACCAAAAAACTTTTAGAAGTACTAAATGAATACGGTAAAGTTGCAGAATACAAAATCAACATACAAAAATCAGTTGCATTTCTATAAACTAACAACGACATAGCAGAAAGAGAAATTAAGAATACAATCCCACTTACAATTGCAATAAAAAGAATAAAATACCTAGGAATAAACTTAACCAAAGAGGTGAAAGATCTGTACACCAAAAACTATAAAACATTGCTGAAAGAAATTGAAGAAGACACAAAGAAATGGAAAGATATTCCGTGCTCTTGGAATAATTAACATAGTTAAGACGTCCATACTTCCTAAAGCCATCTATAGACTCAATGCAATCCCTATCAAAGTTCCAACAACATTTTTCACAGAAATAGATCAAAGAATCCTAAAATTTATATGGAACAACAAAAGACCCCGAATAGCTAAAGGAATCCTGAGAAAAAAGAACAAAGCTGGAGGTATCACACTCCCTGATTTCAAAATATACTACAAAGCTGTAGTAACCAAAACAGCATGGTACTGGCACAAAAACACACAGATCAATGGAATAGAATCAAAAGCCCAGAAATAAACCCACACATCTAAGGACAGCTAATCTTTGACAAAGGAGCCAAGAACATACAATGGAGAAAAGAAAGTCTCTTCAACAAATGGTGTTGGGAAAACTGGACAGCCACATGCAAAAAGATGAAAATAGACCCTTACCTTACACCATACACAAAAATTAACTCCAAATGGATTAAAGACTTGAATGTAAGATCCGAAACTATGAAACTTCTAGAAGAAAACATAGGCAGTACGCTCTTCGACATGTGTCTTAGCAATATATTTTCAAGTACCATGTCTGACTGGGCAAGAGAAACAATAGAAAAAATAAACAAATGGGACTACATCAAACTAAAAAGCTTCTGCACAGCAAAGGAAACCATCAACAAAACAAAAAGACAACCTGACAATTGGGAGAGGATTTTTGCAAACCATACATCTGATAAGGGCTTAATCTCCAAAATATATAAAGAACTCATGCATTTCAACAACAAAAAACTAACAACCCAATTAAAAAATGGGCAAAAGACATGAACAGACATTTCTCCAAAGAAGATATACAGATGGCCAACAGACACATGAAAAGATGTTCAAAATCACTAACTATCAGGGAAATGCAAATCAAAACTACAATGATATATCACCTCACGCCCGTCAGAATGGCTATAATTAACAAGACAGGAAACAACAAGTGTTGGAGAGGATGCGGAGAGAAGGGGATTCTCATACACTGCTGGTGGGAGTGAAAACTGGTGCAGCCACTATGGAAAATAGTATGGATATTCCTTAAAAAATTAAGGATAGAACTACCATATGATCCAGCTATTCCACTGCTGGGTATTTATCCAAAGTTGAAAACACCAATGCATAAAGATACATGCACCCCTGTGTTCATTGCAGCATTATTCACAATAGCCAAGAATTGGAAGCAACCTAAGTGCCCATCAAGGGATGAATGGATAAGGAAGATGTGGTATATATACACAATGGAATACTACTCAGCCATAAGAAGTGATGAAATCCAGCCATTTGTGACATCATGGATGGACATTGAGGGTATTATGCAAAGTGAAATAAGTCAGAGGGAGAAGGTCAAATACCATATGATCTCACTCATTAAGTAGTAGATAACAACAACAACCAACAAACACACAGAGACAGAGATTGGATTGGTGGTTACCAGAGAGGAAGGGGGGGAGGGAGGAGGGCGAAAGGGATAATTCGGCACACGTGTGTGGTGATGGGCTGTAATTAGTATTTGGGTGGTGAACATGATGTAATCTATGCAGAAATAGAAGTACAATGATGTACACCTGAAATTTTTACAATGTTATAAACCAATGTTACTGCAATAAACAAAAAATTAAAAAAGAAAAAAAATACTTTCTGGAACTCTGCGTAGCAACTGCATAAGACAGACTTTATATGTGGAATAAATCTCATGTCACTTATGTAAAAAAAAAAAAAGAAAACATGACCTGGAGCAGCTCCGGCTCATGTTCAGAAATTAAATGGCTTAGATTTGGTAGTTTCTAGACTAAGACTAAAGCTATGTTTATTTAGAACTTCAGATGAACACTAAATAAATGTGGAATACTTATTTGAGACATTAATTTGCTGTTCCTGGGCTACGGTCAATTGAAAGTGTTTCCTCTGAAATAGATTATATACCCCCTTAGATTCTGATATATTTAAACACTCACCAAGCTAGATAAATCATGGAGATAATAAAGATGAGTAACACAAATGCCCCAGCTGCTACACCGTAAACCCAGGTCTTTAGTCTCCCATCTAAGAAGAATGGATATTAGTCATTAATTCACATTAGTCTGATACATACATGACAGTCTTTAACTATGACCGATGACCAGTCACATACGACCAAGTCCTTTCAAAACTCAAAATGAATTATTACTTAGACACAATTAATGATTACTGCAAAGCCACTATTATGAGTCAGATGCACCTTCATTAAAGATAAATTATCAATGAAAATTGAATTGAAAAGTAATAAATAATGTTTTCCATTGGAGTTCAGATTTCAAGTTAATATGTTTAAATTTCTGCTGCTTATCTGAATTTTACTTCAAATGCTATATATGTATAATGCTATACAAACATTCTCTTTTGATTTTCATTCTATTTTGAGAATAGCAATTATAAGAAAAGAAGAAAAATAATGCAATTTCAAGAAAGTCCTACAACTTAGAGTTAATGCCAACAGGTATTTGAACATAAACTTTGTCATTTTAACATTTTTTCCAGGTGAATTGAACGTGAATGTATTTGACATTTTTTGGAATTAATAATCTTTTATCTAGTTTATACTTATATGTGCTTTAAAATTGATTTGACAATATCATTTGCAAAAATAACCAAGTTTTATTAACATATGAAAAGATCTCTCAATAACTTTCTCTACCTTTTCTATATTTATGGCATCAGACAGGACAAAGACTTTTCTAATTTGGCTTTCTGGTCTCATTCTCTTGAACTTCTCAGTTTTATGTTCTGAATAAATTTCAAGCAGAAGATACTACTAATGACTTTGCCTAACTTAATTTGATTCCTACATCAACATATATTTTCTGTTGCATATATACAATTAAAGATATATTAGTGTTAAAATTATAGATTGGGCAAACTGACCCCACAGAGGCTCTGGCTTATTCAGTATTTGGAAGGCATCAAAAGCACATTAGTACTGTGAAGTTTTTTTTGCCTAGAGCTGGATCAACTTAGGGATTTATTTGCAGGAAATAAGTTAATATTCTAAATATCCTTTCTTTTCAAATCTAAAGATTTTAAAATTTGAGTCTGGGTTTAAAATCAAGACAGCTGTTCCACTGTTGGGTTTATCTTCCCTGAGAGTTCTTCAACAAATATTTTTAGGTTTTTCAAAAACCAAGAACAAGGTCTACATGCACTTTTTTTAGAACACATGCTTTTTTAATATATTAAAATATTCACTTTAGGGAAACTATATATTAAATTTAAAATGACAATAATAATATTCTCTCTTTTTAAAAACCAATTTTGATATGAGGAGATCTGCTTAGATTCTTGGTCAAAGTCAAGATTGCTAATGGCCATTTACTGGTCCACTGTCTTACACACTGAGAGAAGAGTTCCCCATGCTTACATAGACAAGTCAGCTTTGCAAAATAAATTTTATTTTTAGCTAAAAACCTAATCAAGGCAGGGATAATGCAGCTAAACATGAGTCACCCAAATACTGAAAATACTTAAAAAAAAAATCCCAATAGTGATTCTCCAATAAGGGAAAGTGTTTTGACTGAATGCATTAAAAATAGAGATATGCAACCTACGCAAATTCCTTCCTTCATTTCTCATGTTTCTAATGGAGTTATAAAGTAGTTTATGCCTGGCTTTGCCTGGAGATTTCCTTTGGTCATGAACTAGCAACGCCTCTAGGGTGTGAGAAAAAGTGGCATGATCTTAGTTACCAAATAGCACACGTAGCACATTTTTAAGTGTCAGCCTAGTCCTAGGGGTAAGTGTGTGGTTGAATTAACTGGAGATAGAAAGTGTATAGGGTAAGGATAGCATTTCATCAGGCCTTCAAGCTTTTGCCTTGATTGGCTTCAAGACCATAACTAGACACATTAAGAGCTGTCTGTTTAATATGAGAAGGGTCTGGTCAGTCTCCAAGTTCAGATCGTCCCATCGAGACAGGGAAGATCCACCCCTGCCCCTGTGTATCTGGTGCTAGTACAGACTCTTGAGTACTTGAGTGTGCCAACTTCAAGGGCTGAAAGAAATTGGTCTGGCTACCAAGTGTCTCCCACACAGCACTGCCTTCCTGATGTTCTTCTTTAAGGTTTAAATTATTACCACTCTGTGGTCAAATGAAAAATTCTTGAATGTCTTTAGAGTTTTATTTGTTCCAGTTCTGAATGACTGAATGAACATGCTTTTTTCTTAATTAATATTTTCATTGTGAGATTTGTTCAATGTGAAAATAATTATACGTGTAAGTTTAGGACTGAAATTGAAATAAGTGATATCAACACTAAAATTTTTCTCAGAAGAAAGTAATTTCATTTCTCTGAACTTTCAGCATGAGTGCTTTTTTCATAATAATAGTAAAAAATTATAAGAATATATGGCAGTATCAGAAAAAATAAGTAGAGATGAACTAATGAGTAGCTCATTTGAAAATGCTTGCTCATTTTTTAATGCTTTGGCATTGGTTAAATGTATAACTAAAGAATTCTGCATCAGCGCTGTCTAGTCACTTCACCTGGCCCAAATGGCTGTAGAAACCAGGTTCTCCCCCGTCCTGCTGGGCTACTGGAGGGTTGGGTTGGATGTACTGCCCGACTGGTTTTCACATCTCCTCTTTTGTCCTCCACGGTGGGTATCACCACCACAGGGATAAGTGTGCACTGCTCAAGTGTACCATTAGAAGACATGACTTCGGTGTACCCTTCTTCACAACTGCATGTCCTCGTCTGCAGGAGAACAAGAAGATTTCTACTGTACATGCAAAGTGATCTTTGAAAGCAAAACAGACCTGACTTGAAGACAAGGCTTTTAAGAAGTATTGTTTTGGGAATTTACTATATGTATTTCTGTCTTAACCACATAAAAAAGAACACACTTTCTGTACTGCATACAACTTATTCTAACAGTAGAAGCAAGTGCATTCAGAATTGTTTCTATTGATAAAAGGAGAGGTCCAAAAATAGAATTTTTATGCCTCAAGACATGCTTTCTTTTGGGAAATGGACTGCGTAAGAGGCAGTGGGGTGACAAATGATGAAGCTGGCTTGTCTACCCTAATGAAGTCACACATACCTCGCTACAGTACGAGTGGGGTTGACTACACGGTGGGTTACAAGACCTGTCAGCATCAGGCTGGCGCACCACCAAGCAGCCCCCTGCAGAACAAAAAATCATATTTTGACAAGTAGCATCTCTTGCAATGATGAAAATACACTGCTGTTACAGACTTGTCTTTGAATCCTGAACCACTTTGGGAATCCTACAGATTTTTCTGAGGGCAGTTGACTGTGAAATATTTGGTTAACCTTGACTACTTTATCTAGGAACTCGAGGCCCTTCTTATTCAGAGGAGAAAGCACAGTGCCTGACACTTAGCAGGTGGTCAATAAGCATTTGCTGAATGGATAATTTTATAGTCACTACTTTGAAAACTAATTGCACACAAGCTGTTTCTGTCATAGTTCCTGAGGCCAAGTCCATCATTAAAAAGCAGACTTAATTTCCCTTTAAAGTTAAAATTTTTCTTGGCTATTCAAAGAAGCAGTTTTGATTTTTCTTGAGGTGTCTCTTTAATTAATTTGACTACCACATAAATGCATTTTTTATAATGCATATTTCTTTTTAAGAAAATCTCTATTCGGCTAATTCAGGATTTTTGGGGTACAGGAAAGAAGACAAATGTAGCTACTAAGTGGTGTGTTCGCACTATCATTTGAACTTGACATTGCCGCTCTCCGTTTATCCCTCTTCTTTTTCCTTCTTTTTGAGTCTAGTACCAAGGGTGCCTAAGTTGTTATAAGTGATGTTTTAAGATGAGACCAGATGTCATAAAGAAACAATACTGGTGATGTGGAAGGAATTCATAGTTTCAAACCATACTTGTTCAGTTTAACAGAATTTTAGCAGTTTTCCCTTTATTATGGAATTGATGATTCTCTGGAATTTAATCAAAATTATAAACAAAATATTCAGAGAAAAATTGATAGGAAAAAGTAGTCAGTCACTGGAAGGCAATTGCTATTAAATGGCCATAGTTATGGCCACAGAAGTTATCATTAAACACGTGAAGAAAAGGAAAACAACATCTGGAGATTCTTATAAGGACAACAATTAAATTAAATAAAAGCAATCAGTCAAAGTAGGTAATATACTTTACATGCTTGTCTATTTCTCATAAACAATCTCATTGCTCCTAAAAGATGGAAGAAGAGTGCATATAGAGTTTATCACAAATCATTTATAGATTGGCTTTTTGGTATCAAACTGTTAGACAGAAATACATTGGATACTCTACTGTACTGAAATGAAATTGAAAATATGATTTCTAAGGTGTCTTTTAAAATTTGACTTATCTTTGCATTGGGGAATAGCCCTAATTTCAGTTGGAAAAGAGCTCTTAACATGTACAAGAAAAGGCAAATAAATATTATTTGCATCCATATTTGGGGGAAAAAAACATTGAAAAACTAATAGAACCTTCTGGGGAAGCAGTAAAATTCCCTCTGAATAATTTAATGAAGAATGTAGGCATTCATTTTCAACATCTGAGCTGAGTGGACCAGCTCTATAATGCCTTCGGGTTTGGAAAGTCCGTGCCTATCTTCGCAAAGTGCTTTCTCCCCCTATACTTCTGGGAGTGGTGTGGTTGGAAAAGATTTTTCTCCCAGAAAATAATACTGGGAGAGAGCAAAGGGTTTCCTGGTAGGTGTCTTTTCTTTGTTATATATGTATCCACTGGGAATTGCTATTATCAAGGGTTTCTTGAAACAGATTTCTCATGTATAAAATCTTATCTTCACAAGAATACAATTCGACATCCTGCTCCAGCTTTCATGGGGAGGAAATAAGTAATCAGGTTTCAATAATCCAGGTAATTTAAAATTCAATATAAAAATTGATGCTTTCCAAAAAGCATATTGATCCCTGCTCCTATTATCTTACTGTATATATTACAGCTAACTTTATAAATGGACATTACTCAGAGGCACCCAAATGCACTTTACTTGTTCTCCCTGCCAGAGGGTCAGCACAATGGCAGCAAGTCAGCAGGTTCCCCTGAACAGTTCACTGTGAATACTCAGGCTGCTGCTATGCTACGGAGATTCCGATACATTGGCTCTATAAAGGAGAGCCAATTTAAGGAGAGATATTAGATCTTGGGGTCTATGTGCCTGAGGTTCAGGTTCTGGATCCAACCTTGGTTTCTTTCTAGGAAATTTGCAGGGTGGTTCACTACCTATCTGGAGCCAAGTTTCTTCCCTCTTCAAAGGGTCCTTGGGATCCCTTGCATTTACTGGGCTCAGATAAGGCAATGTTTAGTAATTGCAGATTAGAGTAGTTTTTGGAGGGTATATTTGGGTAAAGGACATTCAAAAAATTTTTCGTTTGTATTTCTTTTTTGGATATATCATACTTTTTGAGTGGAGACAGAATAGGTGAGCTGCTCAGATGCTCTGGGTTTGAGATTTACCAATAGGTCTTCCCTATTAGTTAATAAAAAACTATAAATCATGGATTTTTGAATTCAAGCAAGATGTTTGGATTTGCATAATCATATTCCCTTGATAATATTTTTGGTCTGCATGTGTATTGCTTTTAAGGCACAGAAACAGATATAGTCAACAAAACATTGATTTATTTTTAGCACTTAGTGAGTTATTAATATACAAAATTTCTAGGAAAAACAATCTGAGAATATTACTTATAATAATCATTTATTAAAGTTAGAAAGTATTTTAATTTAATAAATTGTAGCAGCATTGTCTAAAATGGCTGGGTGAGCGAGAATTTAATTGAAACATTAAAATATAAAATAATTTCTCATTGGTCACCAGACAGACAACTTGGGTGTCCTGAATCCCAATCTTGTGCTGAAAAGGGAAAGAATATCTTTATTTCCTTAATTATTTTCTTTAACCAATCACATGTACTTTATAAGAAGACTTTCAAAGAACAAAGAGAAATGGAGGTTTACCTGTTACATTTACACCATCTGATCTTTGACACCAGACTGTTCTGGAAGAGCCCTTCCAGGCACTAGCCATCCACTTATACTCATAACACTGTCCATCTGCAGGGACACAACAAACATTAGCAGAAGCATTCTTCTGTCCAAAAGGACAAACATGGGAATAGTGTATTAATAAAATATTTATAAACAATTGAAAAGTGATGAGAAGTCCATCTCCAATGATTCAATTGTTAGTTTATTGCCCTGAAGTTGCCATATATATGTTATAAAATCCCAGATATATACCTAAATCCCAGCTAATTTACCACCATGTCTGCTGTCATACTATCTGATGTGAACCTGGATTTTTAATTTAATTTTATGTTTTATTTAAACTATTTTGAAATATCAAACATACAGACAAGGATGGAAAATAATTACCATCATGCAATTTTAACAAATGTTACCATTTAGCCACATTTGCTTTAGTTTTCTTTTGCTTATTGATAAGTAAAAAATAACAGATAAACTTGATGTCCCATTATTTTCCTTCCTGATCTGATCTCCCCCTACGTCTGTCTAGCAATACCCAATTCTAAAGTAGAAATGCATTTCTATGCCATGGTTTTTACTCTTTATATGTATATACATATACATGGTGGTTTAGTGGCTGATTCAGTGCTCTCAACACTGTGGCCTGGGTTCCTTTCCCAGTCAGGGACCCACATCACCCCTCTGTCAGTTGTCATACTGTGGCAGCTGTGTGTTGCTGTGATGCTGAAGGCTCTGCCACCAGTATTTCAAATACCGCAAAGGCATCCCTGGTGGACAGGTTTTCAGCAGAATCTTCGAGACTAAGACAGACTAGGAAGAGGGACCTGGCCATCTACTTCTGAAAAAATTGGCCATGAAAACCCTATGAGTAGCAGCATAGCATTATCTGATATAGCGCCCAAAGATGAGAGGATGGCGCAAAAAGACTGGTCAGGGTTCCACTCTGCTGAACGCAGGGTCGCTAGGAGTCAGGGTCAACTCAGCAGCACTAACAATATCTATCTGTCTGCCTAACCATCTATCTATCTATCTATCTATCTATCTATCTATCTATCTATCTATTTACCTACCTCTACCTATTTATCTATCTCTATCTCTATATCCATAAATGACATATATTAGTATTAAAATTTAAAAAGTCTCATACTCTATGTATCATTATGAAACCTAATAGTCCATGTTACAGATGAAATACTTCTACGTGATTTTTTTTTTTTTGGTGAGGAAGATGGGCCCTGAGCAACATCTGTTGCCAATCATCCTCTTTTTGCTGAGGAAGATTAGCCCTGAGCTAACATCTGTGCCCATCTTCCTCCACTTTGTATATGGGATGTAGCCACAGCATGGCTTGATGAGCGGTGTGTAGGTCCGCGCCCGGGGTTCACAAGTTCGTGCCTAAGTGGAGTACACGAACTTAACCACTATGCCACATGGCCAGCCCCTCTAGGTGATTTCTTAATGTAAATATAGTCCATCTATTTTAACTGCTATATAGAATTCCATTCTATTAAATACCATAATTTATTTAGCTATTTCCTCTCTGAGTGGCCTTTTAGGTTGTTTTCAATTTTTGCTATTACCACAATGTCTCAGTGGTCAACCTTGTGCAAATCTCCTTGTGCTTCTTTAAGGTAAATATCTAGAAGGGAAACTTCTGGGTATCACTGTAGGGATAGCTGAAACTTTACTAAATACAGCTCACCTTTTTTCCTCCAAAAGGTGACAATTTACCTACCCACTAGCAGTAAATAGGGATTACCATTGCTCTAAACCCTTAAGAACATTTATAATTGCCAGATTTTAAATTTTTGGTCAGTCTTATGGGTATGGAAAGCTAACATGGCATTTTATATTGCAGTTCTTTGATTATTAAAGCTATTAAACAGTAACAAAAATGTTTGGGGGCATTTAGATATTCTCTTATGAGAATTCCTTCATTATATCTTTTAGCCATTTTTTTTTCCTACTGAAATCTATGTTTTTTCTCATTGAATTGTGAGAATTCTTTATTCTAGAATAGCAGTTCTCAAAATATGGTCCAGAGACCCTGGGAGACTTTGAGATTCTTTCAGAGTGTGTGTGTGTATGTGTGTGTGTGTGTGTGTGTGAGGATTTCCCCTTTCAGCTACACATCTGTGAGTAGGGCTGGATTTTCTTCATATACATAAACTAAACTAAGATTGCAATCAACTGAATGCAGAAGCAGATAAGAGAATACAGCTGTCTTCTTTTAAGCCAGTATTATAGAAATTTGCAAAAATGTAAAATAAGACCACACTTGTCATTAAAGTTATTTTCTTTACGTTTCAGAAAATAGCTGTTTTTAGGAAGTATGTTATTTATGGTAACATACAATTGGTTTCTGATTATTATTATTATTATTATTATTTTTTTTTTTTTTGCTGAGGAAGATTCACCCTGGGCTAATGTCTGTTGCCAATCTTCCTCTATTTTGTATGTGAGCCACCACTATAGCATGGCCATTGATAGACGAGTGGTGTAGGTCTGTGCCTGGGAACTGAACCCCGGGCCACCGAAGCAGTGTGTGCCGAACTTAACCGCTTAGGCCACTGGGGCTGGCTCTTGGGTTATGATTATTTTAAATAAATTAATAAATATTTAAAAATTTATCAGTTTTCACTTTTAATTAAGGATAAGTTTTGATACATATAACTCACAAAAGAACAGCAGTTTGGGGTCCTCAATTTTAAGAGTATAAAATGGTCTTGGACCAAAAACTTTGAGAATTGTTGTTCCAGACACTAACCCTTTGAAATTAGTTGACTTCACAAATATCTTTTCTAAGTCTATGGCTTGTCCAGTAACCTTGTTTATGATCTATTTTACTTTGCAGAAGATTTAAATTTTAATATAAAAGAAGCTTTATTGTTTTTTTGTGAGGAGGACCAGCCCCAAGCTAACATCCAATGCCAATCCTCCTCTTTTTTGCTAAAGAAGACTGGCCCTAGGCTAACATCCGTGCCCATCTTCCTCTGCTTTATATGGGACACCACCACAGCATGGCTTAACAAGCGGTGTGTCGGTACGCGCCCAGATTCCGAACCAGCGAACTCCAGGCCGCCGCAGTGGAGTGTGAACACTTAACCGCTTGCGCCACTGGGCTGGCCCCCTAAAAGAAGTTTTAATCTTTCTCATTTTTGTTTGTGCTTTTGGTGTTGTATTTATGAAATCCTTCTCTATCTTGAGTTCATAATGATATTCTCCCATATTTTCTTTAAATGTTTTACAGTTTTTCTCTTCACCTCTAGGTCTATAATTTATCTAGAATATAGTTTTGCATATGGTGTGAGCTAAAGATACTTTTAAAAACTTTATATGGATAACAAATTATTGCAATGTTATTTATCCACTCACTTGCCCACCAACTTTCACCTCTGCCATATGAGAATTTGTTCCTGAAATTCTTTATTCTGTTTCATCAGTCTAATTGCTTTATTGTTGACCAGTCACTCTTTTTAAACTATTAATGCTTTGGACTAAAATCTCATATAAAGCCTTGTAAGTCCTTTGACCTCCTCTCCCACATTTTCTTCTTACAATAATTCTGGGCTCTTCTTGGTCTTCAATCCCTTCATATTAATTTTAGGATCAATTTCTCAGATTACGTTAACAATCTATTCAAATTTCATGGAATTTATAGATAAGCTGGGGTAAAATTGAGACGTTATGATATTGAGGTTTGTATCCATGAACATGTCTATTTCACTGTTTTATGTTTTTTTATGTTTTCTTTATGTCCTCCAATAGGATTTCACATTTTTTCCATACATATCTTACATTGTTTTTGTTAGATATATTTCTACTTATAGTTTTATTTTGATTGTTAATGTGTTTCTTTGGTAATTAAATTTTGTAATTGAGTCTTACTGGTAGAAGAGAGACTAATTATTTTATGCATTGGTTTTAACTCGTATGTTTCTGAACTTTCTTCTTACTTCCAAATACTTGTCCACAAATTCTCTTGAATTTTTTTAATGTGAAAATCATATAATATGTGAGTGATAACTTATTTCTTCCTTTTCAACTATTAAACTTCTGATTATGCTTTGGCTAGAACCTCCTTTACCAAGCTGGAAAGAAGTGTCCATAGTGGGCATCCTCATTTTGTTACTGATTGCAAGGGAACGCCTCTAACGTTTCCTCTTATAATATGATGTATGCTGTACGTTTTGGTAGATATCACTTATTAGGTAATGGATTTCCTTCTAGTTTAAGTATAGTTTGCAAGTTTTTATTGTGAATTAATGTTGAATTCTATAAACACCTTTTCAACATGTATTAAACAAACATATGCTTTTTTTCTGTTAATGTGATGCATTACATTAATAGATTTTTCTAATATTTTGGCATCTTTGTACTTCTAGAATTAACTATAGTTAGTCATGATATTATTGATTTGGTTAGCTAATATTTTATCTTTTATGATTTTGACATCTATTTTCATTGGTGACTTTATTTTTATTGACTGATTTTACTATCAAGTTATATGTCATAGGAGTTGGGGAAATTTTCTTCATTTTTTTATTGTTTTAAATAAACAATAAACTTTGTTTTATTTCTTAAGATTTCACATAAAAGGGATTTGTTTGTTTCTTTACATTTTGGTAAAACTCATGATCAAAGCCATTTAGGTTTTAGTTCGTGTGCATGTGTGAGTAAATATTTAATAGAGTAGAGTTTTAATAGTTATAGAATCCATGGTTTAGATTCTCTATTACTCTTGCAAATTATAATAACATTCTAAATTATCTTCAAATTTTTATCAGCAAAATTTATTCATAGAATTATATTTTTCTAAACTTTATTCTATTTGTAGTAGCACCAATTTTGCTCTTTTTTTCCTTCATTGATTTTGCCATGAAGTGGTCTATTTTGTTAGTTAGGTCAAAAAACAACGTATTGGTCTGGTTGATTATCTTGTTTCTTTGTTTTCTATCTCATTGGATTTGTATTTATCTGTATTAGGTATATTCTATTTTCTCTTTCCATTTTTTAAAAAAAATTTCTTGATTTGAAAGCTTAGGTCATTTTAAACTTTTCTCCCTGCTATATAAGCATTTAAGGCCTTAAGTTGTCTTCTTTTTTTTTTTTTGGTGAGGAAGATTAGCCCTGAGCTAACATCTGTTGCCAATCCTCCTCTTTTTGCTGAGGAAGATTGGCTCTGGGCTAACATTCGTGCCCATCTTTCTCCGCGTTATATGTGGGATGCCGCCATAGCATGGCTTGATAAGCGGTGCATAGGTCCAAGCCTGGTATCCAAACCTGTGAAGCCTGGGCCGCTGAAGCGGAACGTGTGAACTTAACCACTATGCCACCAGGCTGGCCCCTTAAGTTGTCTTCTAAGTACTTCTGTGCTGCATCCCACATAACATTTGGTACGTAATGCTGTAGAAGTGTGATTTTCAGTTTTTACTTCTGTGTGTGCATGGGGGGCTTTCTTTTGCAAATTTTACGTCCTAATTTTATTTTAGTGTCATTTTGGGGTGAACAAATCTCTTTTTCCTTGGGAATTATTTCATTTACTGTAACCCTTGACCCTTCTCCACGTTTTTACCTATCCAGTCCCAGGGTATACGGAACGTTTTATCTGGTTGGCAAATTTGGGAATATTCAACTGACAAGGTGGATAATTCTATCTAATTCTTGGGTTAAGTCATCTAGCCCATTTGGCTGTCATTCTAAGTATTTTTCTCCAATATTCTAAGCCTTCTTCTCCAACTTTTCAGTAATAAAGGTGATATTTTGGCTCCTATTTGCTATTGTACAACACACTCGACTGTTTCCAAACACAAGCAGGAAGGAGAGGGTTGTTTGTTGAGCCCTATATTCTCCACTAGATATCAATTCTTTTGTTTTCATTTAGACTTCCTCTGTGTTCCCAAACTATGACACTTTAATGCTCTGTGGTTCTTGAAAATGTCATTTATCTCTTATATTGGGTGCATGGCTCTCTGTGTTTACACACACACACAGACATATGAACATGTGTTCATATATGTCGTATGTCAAATTTAGATTAATTCTTACCAATACTTTGATTTATCAATTTCTGAAAATATAGTAAAGTCTCTCATTTTGCTGTAGATTTGTAACTTTTGTTTCTTTTGTTTTAAATAAATTGAGGATATTTTTAGATTCATACATGATCAGGATTGTTTTAGGTGTACAAATAATGTGCTCCTAATTATCTCAGTCTTCTTTAGCTCACAAAACTGGGAAACATTTCTATAATATTTCATATCTAATTTATAAAAGGTGGCAAGATTTTTCTTCCTCTAAATCTTTAGAACTCAGAATCATACCCTTCATTCAATTCTCAGTCTTAAGTGACATCTTAGCAAATTTTCTTATTTAACAGAAAATTTTGTATCTTATGCTTTTGCCTATCAACACAAAACTAAAAGGAACAGATTTCATGTATTGTAGCACTCACCATCACATGATTTTGTTTCTAACAGTTGCTCTGGGCACAGATGTTGATTTTCTAGTTCTTGTATAATCACAGCTCTGGAACGGACCTGAATTCCACCAAAGCCTAGGTCCTCACCATTCACACAGGTCAGCTGGCACAGGCTCCACGAAGACCAGTCCTTCAAATAACAGTCACCTGCAAAACAGGTTTGTAGTGTATACCAAATCCATAAAGAATAGCCAGCCAGATAGTCATTTTATTTTTCAACCCCACTGGGCAATGTTTTCAGGTATGCCAGTCATACATGATTTTTGTAAAATTTAGATAAGTATTTAATATTTGCAAGTTTGTATGTAATTTTATAAATGTGCATTAATATTGTTATTTTCTGAGTGTGTTATTGGGTATAGACTATGTGTTGCTTAGTGATATCAAATGTAAACTATTGCTTGAAGAGCTTGTTCATTGTGATTCAACCTCCTTTTTTTTTTTTTAATTTTATTTATTTGTTTTTTTCCCCCAAAGCCCCAGTAGATAGTTGTATGTCATAGCTGCACAACCATAGTTGCTGTATGTGGGATACGGCCTCAGCAAGGCTGGAGAAGTGGTGCATCAGTGCGCACCCGGGATCCGAACCCAGGCCGCCAGCAGCGGAGCGCGTGCACTTAACCGCTAAGCCACGGGGCCGGCCCCAACCTCCTCTTAAGAGACAACAAATACTTGGTTAAAACCTACCAGCACTCTTGTCATTATCATTGTAAAGGGGTTTATTAAGCACTTGGAATATTCAATGAAAATCTAAATATACATAAAACTTGTCTCCCAGGTAGTCATAATTTTGAAAGAACTTGAAGTCCAAGGCTGAGAAAGCTGGCATTTATGCTTCATTCCTATTTTTTCCCTGAGGCGTGGAGGTGATACAGCCAGCTGAGCAGCTGTGGTAGTGGCAATAATGCTTGTCATTCATTTCCTTCTGATCAACATATTCAATCAACTTCTCCTTTTTTTCAGTTATTTATTGAAGAATAATATACATGCAAAATGATCACATATCATAAACGCTGAAGTTTCACAATCTGATTATATACCCACGTAACCAACACCCAAATCAAGCAACAGAGCATTCTCACAATCTCAGAAACCCCCTCTTGTGATATATGGGATTGTACCATATGTACATTTTTTTAATATCTGGTTTCTTTCATTCATTTATGTTTGTTTGCGAGATCTAGCATATATTTATGTAGTTCTACTTGGTTCATTCTTACTGCTGTACTTTACTGTACGCATGTACCACAATTTAGATATCTGTTCTACTATTGATGGGCATGTGGGGAGCTGTAAATTTTTTCTGTTCTGAATACTGCTGTTGTGAACATTTTAGTATGAGCCTTCTGGTGAACTTATATATGCATTTCTATTGGGTATATACCCAGCAATGGAATTGCTGGGCCATAGTGTTTCACGCATTCAACATCAACATCATTTTCAGAACAGGGAAGATTTAATGAAATATACCTTTCCCATGTACCCATCCATTCTTCAGGACTGACTGCTTGGTGATACTGCTCAGAGGATACAGTAAATTATGAAAGACACAAATCCATACAGGGTTCTTATCATTTTAATTATTCCAGCCATACCACCTGAAAAATTCATATTTCCTTATATTATGCCTAATATTAGCACAAAGTTGCCTGGAGATCTGATTAATGAAAAAAAATTTTGTGCCATGATGAAGAAATCTTGGCAAGACATGAATTACTGACTAATAGATACAGGCATAATAGTAAAGTGGAGTGATTTTTGTAGACCTTTATTATAGTATGTCATTATTACTCTATTTGATGTCATCCTGAAGTGCAGAAAATTCTAGTAAATTTTAGAAGTGTTAAGGAAAAAAAAACTAGTAAGAATTTTTACATAGTCTAAAAAAATTTTAGAAACATTTCTATCCCCTAGGAAATCCTACTTTTGGGTTACTCAGTTTTAATTATGCCAGAGAAACTATTAAAATTGAAATTAAAAAAATTCCTGTCAATATGAATTTAGTATAACTTCACCTCAGTGATTATAAACTACAGGGAAATAAAACATACCATTTTGCTAGTGGGCCTTATCTCTGTGCTGATATCACTTGATATAGTCTATTTTGCAATATAACTTAATAAATCTTTTAATGGTAGTCTGTGAATTATATAAGTATCATCCTCAAATAATCCATGTCAGGCTTCAAAGATTTAATAACAGCAAATGAGAGTGAGGCATTGCCTCGTACTAAACATACTTTTATATTTCAGCCCCTTAAACTTTTGTAATAATAAAACTACATTATGCCTGCCAAAGATATGACAATTAAGTATATGAAACGCATTTCCTACTTCAGTATTTTACTCTTTAAAGCTTATTAGCTTAATATTGTTAGCTTTCAAAACCCATCATTGGAGAAAATTAGCAAGAGAGGAACGGAAATGAATAGACTGTAATTTATAAGAGAAGAGCAGCCTCCTCCTGGATTTGTAGGTACTTTAATTAGAATGGTGTGTTTGCCCTGTTTTATGTTATTATGGGATCTTGTAGTTTTCCTTCATATCACTTACCACATATTTCAATTTTATGTTTATCTGTGTTACCATTAGATTAGCAACTGTCTCTTCCATTAGGAGGTAAACTCTACGAGGACAGCGTATGTTTGTCTCCCACTGCATCTCCAACCTTGAACCCATGCCTGGTCTACAGTAACACTTGATAAATAACAGTCAAATGAATGGGTGATGGTGCTACAGGAAGTATAATAAAAACAAGTGGGGAGACTCCACAGTAAAGTATACACCGATGCCTGGCAACGATGCCAGTTCTGCTCTATGTTGTGGGTCTCACAATGATCCTATTATTGGCACTGAAGATTTGGTTTTGGAATAGGTAGGCCTTCCACTTTTCAGCTTTGGTCAACTTTTGTTGACTTTGTGGCCATTCAGCACATCAAAGCCCAAGGGTTCAGTCCTTGGCCCTGTCCAGAGCCCTCACCTGCTGCCACAGCCTCAACCTCAGTCTGCTGTGAAGCAAAAGGATTTTATCAAATTGTATTGTGTGTGAGATCTGGACTGAAATCAGGCCAGTGGTGGGGGAGGGGGGCAGAAATGGAACAGGGGAATTGCAGGATTAGGAAAAGGTTATTATTGGCAGCTGTGGGAATGTCTAAGAAGCAATACTTGGCCTAGGTCTAGACAGTGAGTTTTTTTTAAAAATCTTTATTTCTTAACCTGAAGTAGATGAAAATATTAGTGTAATTATTATTACAGTTGAATATAGTCAGTGAAGAATGGCCTCAAAGTTTAGCATATATTTCAAAGTATCAGGGGTTATTTTATTTACCACTCTGTTCAATTTATTCCATTCATTTTAATAATAAACTATAGGAATTACCATTATTATCACTTCAAATAATTTACTTACTAAAGAATGAGTAAATTGATGAGTGAATGAATGAGAAATCCACACTGTCAGCTTTTCTAGCTTTTAGGGTCTGAATCCCACTCAAACATTTTGTTTGAAAATATGTAAGTTATCCATCTTTAAAATTTTCTTAAATCATATCATTTTTACATAGAAAGTCTATTTTATGCCCAATCAGTATTTGTTTGCCAAATCCTTATTTTTATTATTTGAGATCTTATTTGAAATAATATATTTCTTAAAGAGATATATTTTTTCTTATTGTAATTATAACCAAATTGGGAGAAAAAAAATTTTCCATTTGAGGGTAAAATATAGACAATTTGCTTTCAATCTTGGTCTTTTCTAGTCCACTAATAAACTGTTGCCCCCATATCTTTCTGAAAACCTTAGGCTCATGCTTGATGTTGAGCTTATTTTAACCTTCTGTCTACCCTAAAGTTCTCTGCATCAAGCCCAAATTCCTAAATATTAGCTTATCCCTGCCTGCCAATTATTTCTGAACTATTTGACGTACAACACTTGCTTTCCACATCTTACTGCAGGCACCACTTGTGTCCAATATTGAATCAGAATGATTTCTTTCAATATTTTTTTCCAGAATATTATTTTTTCTCACTCTTGAATGACAATTTAGCTGGGGATAAAATTCAGGTTGATGATTATTTTCCATCACACTTTGAATATATTCCATGGTCTTTGGCTTTCATTGTAGCTAAGAATTCTGGTATAATTCTAATTGATTGTCTTCCAGTTGCAGGTAATCTGCCTTTTTCTTTCTGAATGCTTTACTAATTTTCTATTTTTCTACATTTTACATTTTAACTACAGTGTATCTAGATGTGAATTTGTTGTCAATTCTACGTAGGAACCAAAGTAAGCTTTCATTATAAGGATTTAAATCTTTCATTAGCCATTACATGTTTAAATGCTGCCTCTCTCTTATTCTCTATTCTCTCCTTCTGGAAATCTTAAATAGATGTATGTTCTATCCTTATTTTCTCAACTTTTCTTTCATACTTTCCCTGTGAAGCATGAGCCTAAGGCCTTAATTGCCATCACCTGTAGATGTTAAAACTCCAGGGGAGTTGGTGCCAATAGAGACCACATGGGAAATCTGGACTTCCCCTCCACCTGGCAGCAACAAGGCAGTACCCCCACTTCATCCACACTACAGTGTCTAACTGTTGGCACAGGTATTACTGAATGAGAAGACTGCTGACATCCCTTAATTTAGACTATAAATGCAACCACCCCTTGACTCTGGTCCTGGTAAGAAATGACCAGAATATGAATTCCGTTTTGCTGTTGTTACCTGGGCAAGGCTGGGTACAGGTTTCCTCAAGAACCATTTTTTTATTACCATCTATAATAGGTTCAATGTCAGTACAGAATTCTTCATCCACCACTTTGCTAAAATCATCAGCTGACCCATCACTCACTACACAAGAAATGTTCCTTGTTCTGGTCCCTTCACCACACTGGGCATCCTGGAATGGAGGAGGAAATAACTAATTAGGAAAAGAAAAATAATTCATTAGTGAGCTCATCACTTACAGTCATCACTGTACTGCTGATTTTTATTTATGAGCAGTTAAAGAAGCATTTGAAACCCTAGGGAAAAAGTCCTACAGAGTACTAACTATAAAGCATACAATGAACAATTTATTTGTTTTCTAGCCAAAGACAGGCAAATAAATTTTCATTAAAATGAATCAGTCTCCAAATGATTTTAAAAATATAGGACAAGGAGTGCTTATTATCAAAACTAATTAAACAGTTATAAAATAGCAACACACCTAAAATCTTTGAGGAAACATGCCATCTGTAAGCTCTGAAAAATATTTATGAAATCACCTCTTCAGATAAAGAACACAGTTGAGCATTGCTTAACGATGGTGACACATTCTGAGAAATGTATCATTAGAAAGTTTTGTCGTTGTGCAAACATCATAGAGTGTACTTACACAAACCTAGATGGTATAGTCTATAACACGTCTAGGTTAGATGGTACTACTCTTATGAAACCACCATCATATTTGCGGTCCATTGTTGCCTGAAATGTTGTTACAGACTATACACATTTCCAAAGAACTTCTTGAGATTTGATACCTGCACTTGGCATGGCAACCACTGGCCATATTGCCAACGGTAACAGGGCTTCACTGGGCAAGGCTTGGACTGTTCCATCAGGGCAGGGCATGGTCTTCCATCACCCTGAAAGGGCTGGGTCACTGCACGTCTTCGGATCATTTTTCCTTTAAGAGATACAAAGTGATACAACTTTAGTGATATGTTATAGTCGTGCAAGCATCTCTCTTATTGGGAGAAAGCATCACAGACATTTCTCCTGAGGAGATCTGAGGAACCAGTAAGTTTCAGATGTTTTAGAAAGAAATATGCTCTGATTCAACCTTTCTGAAGATTATCTGATATGACTTAAAGCAAGAGGGACATTTTATTTCATATTCCTTGACCATCAGCCTAATGCCAATTAAGGTACAAACGAACCTGTGAGGCCACATGTTTGAGAACATTCTGACCAAGGAGACCAATCAGAAAGCTGACAGTTCACAGGGCATTCCACCATGCAGGATGTGTTCATCTGCCAGTTCTTCTCCAGGCCAAGCTGAAAGGATAGAGGTAGATCTGTTTGTACTGACACAGAGGCAAGACCATGACGTATTGCTGATGGAAGGAGGGAGGGAGAAAGGAAAAGGGAGCAGGGCGAATGAGAGGAGAGGAGAGGAAGAACAAGCGAGATGCATAAAGAACAAAAAGATATCTGGAAGACAAGCATCCAAACTGTTAAAAATATAAAGTGGTTCAACCCAGGGGAGTGGGAGCAAAGTGCAGAGGATGAATGGAGGAACCCATTTATTCAATATACTTATATATTGTTGAACTTCTTTAATAAGCAATGGAAAAAAGTAGATTTAATCTCCAAATTGGTCAAATTTCCCCAAATGAGGAACAAATAAATGTAAGCATGATTACTTTCCATTAGCTAAAAACCAAGAATGTTATCAATATACAGATCTATAATTGTATCTTTGGCATATTATTTATGTTTACACATGCATGTTACACTGAAAAGCAAACAGGAAAGGTTTTAGGGGCTGGCCTGGTGTGGTAGTGGTTACGTTTGCACACTCCTCTTCGGCAGCCGGGGGTTCGTGGGTTCAGATCCTGGCCACGGATCTATGTACCACTTATCAAGCCATGCTGTGGCAGGCGTCCCACATATAAAGTGGAGGAAGATGGGCACGGATGTTAGCCCAGGGCCAATCTTCCTCAGCAAAAAGAGGAGGATTGGCAATGGATGTTAGCTCAGGGCTAATCTTCCTCACCAAAAAAAAAAAAGGGAAAGATTTTAAAGACAGATTGTCACTCAAAACTAATGTTATAATGTATTGAAATAATATAAAATATCAGTTTTTAAGTAGGATATCTCTCTGAAAAGGAAATATGGGTCACTAGAATTTTTTTTGATTATGAATATTTTATATACATTTATTATTTTTTAACAAAGATTTTTCTTTTCTAAAACTGATCTCAGCAGCTAACTGTGGTACAATTCAGTTATTTTGGTGTTAGCCTCTCATGAGATAATAATATTGTGCTGTTTTATGAGCATTGAGTTTGCTTACTTATCATTTAAGTATTCTACTTTTAAAATATAAGGTGAGATTTCAAACTCATCTACTGTATATGCAAACATTTAAAAAAATCTATGATGCAGAGTAGCATTGAAATTGAAAAATTTAAGAGCTTGTTAGAATACAATTTTTTTTAATTGGTAATCCTTGGGATTTTCAAGACCTTTTAAATTTCTGCATGAAAGAGAAGTTTATAGTGTCCAATTTATATAGCAGAAGATGGCAAAAGAAAATTTTTCTGAAATGTTATGTTGTGGTTCAAGTATAGCTCTTGGCTCTAAGCTATCCACTAAGAGAGGATCAGATCAATGATTTGTGTACTACATCCCTCTGCAGGTACTCTCATTATATTCTCTACCAGCAATACATGACAAAGCTGAGTATTTGGTATGAAAACTTTTACTACAACACTTACTAAAGTCTTATAAAATCACTTCAAGTCACAGGAGGTTGGAATAGGAATCTTAAGATGATATGATAAAAATGATGTGTTACATTTAAGAGTAGATAGTAGTTTCACGGAGAGAGGGTTTGAATCACAGAGTTCAACTACTACTGCCTTTTTTATTTCCCTAGAGAGATAAAAAAAAGTCTGTTTACAGATATTCTGGGTCTCCAGCAGTAAGATATTTTAACCCCGTACTACTTTTTTTCCTTACATTTATTGTATCTCTCTTTTTTCTTTTATCTATCTATCTATCTATCTATCTATCATCATCATCTAAAGATATGTGTCTAAGAAAATGCAGAGAAATCTGTCCAGGGGTCAAAGAATAGGAAAGGGAAAACCAATTACTAGGTATCAGGTGAGTAAATGTCTGAAAAACATCAAAGACAAAAATACTATATAAATGCTGGATGGGTTTAACACTAATTTTCCTCCTTGTTGGGTAGTAATGCCATTTTTCTTTCTGGCTGTTAGAGAAAAGGCAAGAGTTAGCTACTGCTGTTGCACTGAATGCAGGGTTTGCACATATATTAGTAGGTAGGCCATCAATCCATTGCTTAAAAAGATAGCCACCTTTCAGGGCTATTATTTAATCCTACTGCATCCATAGGGATGGATAAAATGGGATACAAGTTATTTAATCCAATTCCTGCAGAGTAGCACTGTTCTCCCCGAAGACAGTGTTTGCTTGACTGTTATGATTTGAATCCCTAATTGTTATCACAGTATTCCAATATTGTAATATTTGTATGTAAGAGTAAATATATTTAGGCTCCTGGATAACTAAAATTAGTTATTTCTCAAGTTTTTACTCACATTTCATTTAAGAAATAAAGGGCCCTATTTATACGTTTGCCCTGTAGTCATATAAGATATTTTAAAATTGGTCTTGTATGATTTGGGTTTAGCTTTCAAAAAGCTCTCAGAGCTATTCATCGTATATTTCACTCTGACCCAGGAGAGCATTTATACGTGCATTTGCAAAAAGAGAAACATATTAATCAACTAGAAGTAGATCACAGAAAGCTCTCCAGCCAGTATAGACTATAATAATGTTCATTAATAATAATGTTATTTTTATAATGGTTACATTACTTCTATGTTATTAGTTTCAAAATCAGATTGATTCAGGTATGAAATTTCTAATTAAATCTAAAGTATGAATAGACTAAGTTAGGTTAGAAGATGATAGTGAGAGGAATTTATTAACTAAACAACTTGTTTTTAGCACATTTAGGAGCTCTGTTCCCATGGACAGAGATGTAAGGAAGTTAAATTAGGTTCACGTGATAAAGATATCAAATGGATTAAAATATTTCCATCTCAAGTTTTCCCTTAGGAATTGGAACAATTTACTGTGGGCTTATAATAACCCTCAGGATGTGTAGACAGAAGATGCAGTCACCATGTCTACTGAACCCTAATGAGGTAGTAAGCTCCTCCCTGTGTGTTCCAGATCTATCTATCTGCTTATCTTGGTTCATGTTTAACCCAGTGGGCCTCAGATGCAAGAGGAGTCAAAACCTATCAGGAATGTGAGTACCCTTTAGCTATGTAAATCAGACAAAAATAATTACCACACGAAGTGTAGCTTCATGAAAACTAAGACAGGCCAACAACTATGTTTCTTTGCATTTCATAAAGTCATATCTAGGAATAATGTTACTTTTGTAAATTGGAGAATTAACAGTTACAATTCTCTGTACTTAAAAGATACTAACGGCAGGCTCCATTCCTTTGTTTGAATTTCAAGCTCTCTCTTATCCAGACCTGAGTACTTAGACTCTCACAGCTGGGTATTAGATCCTAATATCAAAATCTCCTACCAAACCACATGCGATCAATGTTTAGCAACAGAGAGAATAAATGATGGATCTTGGCAGGTGTCCCAGGCAACACACAATTCATATGAAATTACAAAAGATGATGAGTAGTCTGATTAAGATTTATTGCCTTTATTCACCTTGATTACTTATTGTTCCCCAAGCATTTCTTTCAGAATAGGCTAATTAGCATACCTTTGGGCTCCAAGCAGAACAAAATACAGGAAATTATGTGTAGAAATCAGTAGAGTTGGGCAGTATCTCTTTTCAAGAGGATGCTTAACAACCTCTGAATAGTGCAGAAAAACATCTGTTGGCAATGAGCCGCATGGAGCACAGGTCACTTGGCTCAGCATGAATCGAAATTATTAGGAAAGAATTTACTCACGAAGATATAACACAGTATCCCCTCACCTCTTCACAATATTTCAGGTCAACCGACTTGCCATCACTTCGAACACAATCCAACATTCTTGTTTTAATGCCATTTCCACAAACTGCTTTCTCACTCAGCTGACATGTACTCCAGTCTGAAAGGAAGGGAGCCCATCAGAACAGAAGGCTATGTATGAAACAGATTTCAAATGAAACTCTGATGACCTGAATCCCATATTTAATTCACAACTGCTTCCTAAGCCCCACAATCAATCATCCCACATGCAGAGCATATGGGTCCCAGCTTTGAACATATCAGGAGTCAAATGGAATTGCTGGGGTTGCACATAGCTACAGGGATTATTCTTGAAGGCAGATGTCTACTTGACAATCTTGATAGCTAGTAGTTTGGTGATATTGTAAAAATGGCTTTGGTGTAGATCCAACGTCACTTAAAAACTTTTTTCCTAAGAAAAGTAGAAACAAGTTTTAACATTATTTTTATTTTAGAAAATAATCATAATTTCAATGGACAGTACTTTGTGTAGTTATATTCAAATAAAACACTGTATTTCACTTACTGTCCATACTTAGAATTTTTAAAATATACACTTATTTATTTCAAAATCACTTTGGCCACATTTATTTAATTCTCTTATTTTACGTCTTTTGCAAAATAATTCTTTCATCTTTCTTTCCAGGGTAACATAGCATGTTCCAGAGAACTGTGATTTCTTTGTGTCACAAAGGAAATTGAAGAGAAATACCAAAAGAAACAAAGGCCAATCTGACTGCTGTGTGTCATTGTACAATTTCTGGAGTTTATTTCAGTATGAAAATTACTTGGGAAAAATTCCAAAATAAGCTTCAGTGCTGCCTGAAGTCACATAAACCAACAAGCTCTCTTCTGTCCTAGAGTATGTGCCTTGACGGTATGAGATGAGGGTTAGGAAAAAAAAATGGAATTTATAATAAGTCTTTTTTTCTGAAAATATACTTATCTATCTTTTTTCATCTGTACCTTTGATAATTTTGAAATATTTATATTTTCTTCATACATTTTTTGGCAAGCTTAAGATTGCCGATGTTTTTAAATCAGACTAATCATGCTTATGAACTGTCCCCACACAAAGAACTGTTGTCCCAGTATGTTACGGTGATTAATCATCTTCTGAAGAAGAAAGACATCTTTCAATAAACCTGATACCCATGGGAAAGATATATCTTTTATTTGTACCTTCCCCAAATGGGAGGATGTCTTAAATAGGAGCACTTAGACTATTCACAAGGGCTTATGTTTGTGTGATAAATTCATTCTTTATATCTTAATGTTTATCAAAAAATAAAACAGATAAATATTTCTGTGATTTAATACAGAATTATTTCTGACAGAGCAAGCAGCATGTCCAAAAGGCACACAGATGGAGATGAACAATACTTGGAACACTGCTGAGCTGAAAGACACGGGATTTGGCCTTTAACTCCGTGATGAGATGACTGTCCATGTACCTGTTACGTTATAATCATAGTGGAAGCAGTTTTTGTTCAGGTTACAGGGCTCCTTCTCAACGGCATCAGGGCAGGCTCTTCCTTCATCAGCAGGTTGTCTGATGGGATCAGCTGACCTTTGCCGGAAACTGCTTTGATTGCAAGGCTGACAAAGAATAACACAACTCCTCAGAAAGGTGAATTCTCAGACACACAAGAGTTAGTGTATTAGGGAGAGCACTGGAGCAGGAGGTAGAACGTTTGGGCCACTGGCTACCTTGAACAACCTCATTACGACTCAGCTTCTTCCTCTTGTGGGAGATCAAGATTTGGCCACCCTGAAATATATCTCTTTACCTTGATTGTTTTCTCTGAGGGACATTTGACCTCCCCCACTAACTGCCTAAAGAATTTGACATGGTGGCTCCTTCCTGGAACAGATCTTCTATCATGATGGCTGTAAAGATAATGTAGAATAGAGGTTATAATAGGAAAGGCACCAAGCCTCTTTTATCAAAAACTTTGTCTCTCGCTGACCACATTATCTATAGATGACCCTGAAAAGAATTGTCCTCCTGCCCTCTGAAGTCCCAGGCCACTACCCACCCCCAACACGTTCCTTGCCTTTAGCTGCAATACTTAAGCAAGCAGCTTAGACAGAGGGACGAGTTGCTCATTTTTGAGTTTCTCCCATGTATACATGTTATTAAACTTGGTATTATTTTCTCCTGCTAACCTGTCTTGTTGATTATTTGGCCAGCCAGAAGAACCTTAAGGGAAAGGGCAGAGGGAGAGTCTCCCTCTTCCCCCGACAGTCTATAACGTCAAGGTGTTGGATGAATTTCTGATATCCTATCCAGCGATAAGGTGCTTAAGAGTCTATGTGTCAAATACTAATAGATACATCACATCACAAATACACTAACACACACATATGATCATATTAGTTATTTCAGATCACTAATACAGGAATTATCTATCTATCTGTCTGTCTGTCTATCTATCTGTCTATCTAACACAGTCTCTTGGACCTGAAAACCCATTTTAAGAATGACTTTAAATAACTAGCTGTTAGTGACCTTTATTTTCCTAATGCGCACATACACATGCACACAAACACAATTTAGCCCTTAAAAAGACTGGCTTGCCATTCCCCTACTGGTACAGTCTTGTTCTGAAAACATTCGGTGTCTAAGAACAGAAGTAGTAACTTCAAATCTGATGCTATGGAATTAGAATAGAAAATCATTTGCAGACTCTTGTGAAACAGTTGATTCTTCATTGCAATTTAACCGGTTTCCAAGTCAACTGCCAGCGCTATTTTGCTCCTGCTGTATCAGTTGGCTGCTAATCAGCACCTTTAATAATGTTAACTAGATCGAAAATTAACTTCTCCTTGAAAACATGCATCACAAATTCTTTGTAACTGTCCTATATTGTATTTCAGCAAATTAATTGCACATGAGATGTACTTTTCCCACACTTTTGTTGCCATTTTGAAATGTACAGTTTTACGAAGGTGGGATAAGCCAAATTTTCTGTATCATCAGCCAGTTCTGTTTCAAATGACTCTCTTCCCAGGGTGGTGCAGAAGAGCCCCTACTGGCTGTTGAAATCTAGAAGCTTTGTGTGATTTGAAATTCTCAGCTGACTTTCTAGGCCCAAAGAGACACAGAGTCAGTGTGCGGAAAGAGATTCATTGATGCACAGCTTTCTTCTTTTTACTCCCTTTCTTATGAGGATCTTTTGCATTTTCATGTCAATACTCCTGCTTCAGTACCCCGCTGTGTGAAAGATTATTCCTACAATTTAAATAAAACAGATTGGACAAAAACCAAGGAATGACAATAACCTGACACAATTAACATACCTTTGCTAGAGCTTCACTCTTTTTCCCTTTACCTGAAGGGAATCATTATCACCACCGCAGTTTTTAACATGCTGTGCATTTACAAGCCAATCTGAAGGCATTTTGTGCTGGGTTAGGACAATGGGGAAGGAGTACAAAGCTCCTAGAGAGGTCAAGCTATTCTAGTGTGAGTCCAAGCATTGTTGACTTTAAATGTCACAGTCATAGAATGAAGTGGCCAGGAAAAATACACCTTCCTTTGGTAACAAATTTGATAACTAATGTAATAACTATTATTGTCTTAATAATATCTTTAAAGCTTTAGTGGTAAGGAATTAAGCAAAGTCCATATTAATAAATGTTTAATTCTCTCACCAAAGTGCATCGGGTCCATGGACCCCATTGGGATATCACACAGTCCTCAGGACATGGTAATTTGCACTCTCTGGAGCCCAGGGGCATCTCTTCTGGGTCACAGAGGTAATCTTCTACATGGTCAGAAGGGCCATCGGCTGTGTTCTGCATGCATCTAGAAAAAACATACATATCAGTGAAGGAACCAGGACAATTAGAACAATGGCCAACCCATAGGATAGATGGCTCTTCTTAAGACATCATCATGCGGTTGAGGAGAGGGAAGTTTGGCATTTAATAAATAAAATTTTCCAAACATGAAGACAAAAGGACCTCTGCTTCCCATAAATACTTGTAGTGCTTCAGTATGATTTAAAAATCTATGCTTGCATGTATCATCATAATCCTTTAAAGTAATAGCCACTGTGTGTAGGTAAACTCTGTAAGTTTTCCTCTGAAAGGAGAGGGTCATTTACATTCATATATGATGCAAAAACTAATGAGGAATGATTCAAAGAGATTCATAGAGGAGTTGCAATTTTGGAATATAATGTATTTTTTTCTTTTGAAGAAAATGGTGGATTCTATAGAGAAGGTAGATTCAAATATCATGGAAGACGAGGCACACTGAAATCTCCTAGTGAGAGGTTTCATTATGTATTTTTGAAAGTAACTGATGCAATAGCATTATCAAATTGTTTTGTCATTTAAAAAGTAATTTAGCCTCCCATCTGCTGCTAACCTTAAAAGAAAGCCAGAAGTGAAAAGACAATTATAACAGCAATAGCACAAATTCTCTAAATGTGGTTGTTTGGATCTTCCTATATCTTGACCTTTTTTTATTGTTCGTTTTGTTGTTAACAGAATAAATTCAAACATTTTATTACATTTCATTCTATTGTAAGCAGTCATGAAGGGCTCTTTACTCATCTCTTGAGAATCTAATTACTGTGGCTAGTAACAGACTTCACTTTTACCATAGTTAATAATCTCTCCGGGCACTTTTCTAGTAGAAGAGAAAAACTTTACCCCTCATCTATAACTTGGAGAAGGTCAATCAAATTAATGAGTTTGGGCAGAGAACTGCATTGCAGGAGATGAAAAGGAAAGCTTGAGCTCTTAAGCCTCTCAAACCCATTGCCACGTTTTAACTGTCGGTTGAATTACATTACCAATTATACCTGGAATCTCAACTTTTCTCAGGGATTTACAATCAGTAGGGACATTGCGTCTTCACAAATCTACTCTGCAGAAACACCCTTCTATACTGCGCTGCTGAATTTAAGAGAAACGTCATTTTCCTGTGGGATGTATTCAAAGACTGGAAAACTGCGTTGTTGATCATGTCTTAATTGGGATTGTAGCCTGAAAAAAATATCCATACAAATAACCACCTCTGCATTTTTGTTTTGTATATTGGGTAAATATATAAAAGAGCAATCACAAAAACACATAAATGTAGATATTTACTTGATTTCATTGTTAAAAGAAAAATTTGGGCTGGCCCAGTGGCGTAGTGGTTAAGTTCAGTGTGCCCTGCTTTGGTGGCCCAAGTTTGCAGGCTCAGATCCTGGGTGTGGACCTACACCACTCCTCAAGCTATGCTGTGGTGGCAACCCACATACAAAATGGAGGAAAGATTGGCACAGACGTTAGCTCAGGGCCAATCTCCCTCACACACACACGCAAAAAATTAAATTCTAAATTTCTTTGGGAGAATTTTAGTTTCCAAGGAAAAAGTTCTCCTTCAAAGGCATTTTTAAAATATTCTGTTGAGGGCCGGCTCTGTGGCTTAGCGGTTAAGTGCGCGCGCTCTGATGCTGGCGACCCGGGTTCGGATCCCGGGTGCGCCGCGAGGCACCACTTCTCTGTCCAACGCGAGGCCGAGTCCCACGTACAGCAACTAGAAGGATGTGAACCTATGACATACAACTATCTACGGGGCTTTGGGGGGAAAAAACTGAATAAATAAAATCTTTAAAAAAAAAAAAAATATTCTGTTGACAGTAGCTTTGAGAGACATGGAGCAAATAGAACAGTTCAATGCTCAAAAGTTGGATTGGTTGCTAAGAGAAGATTGCATTCATGGTAGGCACCGACACAATGTACAAGGATTAACTTGCAAAATTACCTATTGATTTAGAGTTAAGGACAGATGTTCAATACTCTATTAAGTAGTAACATACATAAAACTTCATTTTCAAAGGCTTTTCTCTTCCTCTTGTTTTTTATTTTATAAGTAACACTCATTTTAGGAAAATCAGAAGAAATAGTAAAATTCACATAATTCTATCACTCACAGATAACCAGTCTTAACAGACTATTACATTTAAACATATATTTTCATTCCACAAAATAGGAGCAATCTTTACCTACTCTGTACCATTTAATAAAAAAAATTAACAACATATTATGAACATCATCTCATATCTTTATTTTTCTAAGATATAATTTTTAATGACTGCATTTGAATTTCATCATTTGAATGTGCCACAATTGCTAAAAGATCTTTATTGTTGACATTCAGATTATTTATGTTTGATTTATTTTATTTGGTATTAATGATTTTTTTTTATCTAGAATACAGAATAAGTATTCAGATCAAGTTTTGAGCCCAAAGGAAGGCACTTTAAGGTCACTTGCTTTCTTCAAATTCTTGACCTTTCTCCTTTCCATAGGAGAAGGAATTATGCTGTGAGAAAACTGAACTGTATTAGAAATACATAGTGTAGAACCAAGTTGTAGGCAAAGGGTGGGGCCCAAGGCCCCCCACAGGTGTGGCAATAAGGGGGTACATTGCACAGAATCCAAGAGCAACAATAAAAGTAACCAAATCTGTTGTTTTTTATTATCTGTTTTTTATTATCACCATGTGCTGCTAATTCTAAAAAAAAGTCAGTGAAAAAAAATCCCTTCCCACCAGGGCAAAACACTTTCACCACTCAGCCTTTGCTGTGTCATCCTGTCTTCACAGAGAAAGCACGAGATTGGATAAATTGAAACCTGCTCTCCTATAGACTCATCTATACTGAAATGTCACCCAATGCTTGTGTCTAAGCAGGACATTTTGACCTTAATTAGCAGAGGATAAGGTTAGGGAGGTGTACTACTCAATCAGTAACAAATAGGAACATTATTACATGATCAGAGATCACAATCAATACTGACCTTCTCTTTTCTCTATTTGCATTAAAGATGTTTACTGAAAAAAACAAGGTGATCTGTTTAGGATGTGTTTGGAAATGTTGAGACTATCTATTCGCAAAGCAAAAAGAAACAACATGTACATAGACAGTTGAAGTAAAAGCTGAAAGAACAGTAGTTCTTTATTATATATTTTTTCTAACAAAAAACCCCAACCTGATCAAATTCTTAATATAAGGAAAATATTTTTAAATTTGAAGAAGAAATTTTAAATTTGGAAGGGAATGGTGGAACACAGAATATAGTTTTCTTCCGTTTCCCTGTCAACTCATTATCTCCTCCACCCACCTTTATTAAAGAAACAGAGATTATTTTTATCAAAAGAAAAGTTACATACAATGTGCCAAGGTTTGATGATACAAGCATTAATTTGTTCTGCTTTTCTATTGAGAAATGCGAATCAAATTCATGAAAAGTTAGGTCATGGGTGAGAATGGGCTTCTTCACAATATGAGTTGTCAGGTTCTGGATGTTTTCATATTTGTCTTTACTGTTTGTGTCACTCAGCAGGGTCAGAAGAAACTGGTGTAGTTAAAGAGTGACAACAGACTTGGGTTTGAAAGCCAGGTCTGTCACTTTACTAGATATATGTTCTTGGTAAATTACTCAGTACTTCCGAATCTACTCTATAAAGTGGGGATAATACAACCTCATACATTTGTTTCACGGGTTCTAGAACCCTTGATGATCATATGCAGATGCTGTGGGGAAAATTTAATGAGTATCAAATTGGTATTAGGTGTTAGAGAATTTCTATAAATATGACAGAGTCTCTGTTTGGAGAAAATTATAGAGTTTAGCAAAGGTGACACACAAGTAAATGGATCTTTTCAAAACAATGAGGGGTATTTGGGGCACTATAGGGCAACACTGCTCAACAGAACTTTCTGCGATGATGGAAATATTCTACATCTGTGCTGTCCAAGAGAAGAGCTGCTAGCCACCTGGGGCTACTGAGCACTTAAAATGTGTCTGGTGGGACTGAGGAAATGCATTTTTAATTTTAATTACTAGTTTAAAGTGAAACAGTCACACGTGGCTAGTGGCTACTCTACTGGCCAGTGTGGCCACCGAAGAACAAATGAGCGGCACTAGGTTTAAGGAAGACTTCCTAGAGGAGATGCATACCTAGAGGTATGCAAAAGTTAGCCAGTTTGATATAAAAAACCAAGATAATCATACAGATTATCAAACAGATTATCATTAAAAAGCAGTTAGAAATATATTTGCCTTTAAGAAAAAAGTTTTTGAGGTTGGAAAATCTGCATTAGTTCAGGTCACATTTTATATGCAGCTCTTTCCCTTCAAGAGCACCTTGAAACGAAGCTTCCTAAATCAGAAAGCCAAGTATGATAAACTGCTGCTTGAAGCAGATCCCCTTAGAGTTTTCCATAAACACAGATTCCCCAAAAATGAAACTAAAGACAGTTTTATTCAGGAGACTGGGGAGGAGTGAATGCTCATGGTGGCACGTGTGAAATTGGGAGGTGGTTGTGCGTTTTGCTTCTCTGTGTAATTAGGCCAGGCCTTACCTCACTTTTCGGGTTTGCACGCCCTCTCCACAGTTTTCCCGCATGTTCACAAAGGTCACCTTGCAGATACTCCACGGCTCTGTGACCCATATGTACTGGCTGCAGTCACTGTGGCAAGGGACGACCTCATACACCTGAAACACACACAGTTCTCAATGATCTCACCTAAGGGAACCCGAGGAGAGTGAATAGGAACACTTTACATCATAATAATCATTGTATTCTTGTTTAGCTACTTTTATTTCTCTCCTTTGTTGTTAATTACTCTAAAATAGGAATATACAGAAATTTCTTGAGAGCTCTGGAAGTAACGGGCAGGGCTAGCTGAGTTGTATTCTGCTGCTCCATCATCAAACCGCAGTTGTAGGTCTGACCTGCTGGACCACATGAGATACGTTACGTACTTCCCTGTACTGACCGTACCACACAGCATGGTAATTTCCTGGGCCATCTGTCTTGTTCACAGTTTTGCGCATCTTCAATACTTACCCCAGGGTGCTCATATTTTAGGCATTCAGTAAAGATTTGTTGACTAAATGAATGAATGACTGAATTAAATTAAACATATAAAAGTAGCTGTTTTCAAATTAATATAATTTGGCCTGTTCTCCACATGATGTAATCTATGCAGAAATAGAAGTATAATGATGTACACCTGAAATTTATACAATGTTATAAACCAATGTTACTGCAATAAACAAAAGACTAAAAAAAAAAAATTTGTGAAGTTAGACATAATGTGAAATATGCATTCTATGTAAATTATTTTTTATACTCAATTAAATGGGTAACTTTCTTTCAATTTAAAAAAATAAATAAATACATAAAATAAAATAATAATTTGGCCTGTTCTCCAAATAAATATGTATATATCAATGAGAATTTGTATCTTTTTTGCATTCCATATATGAAACTAAATTAAAACATAAATAATATGAACTACAGCCATCTTCAAACTAACCCTCAATCATTCAGGGCTTGGAAGCAAAGTCTGAAGTTGGTTTCATATCACACAGCTACAGCCCAAAGCAGGGAGGGCCTTTTGAAACAAAGTAAGTTGTCTGTCTCTGCTATCCACAAAGGCTTTCAGCCTCAACTTTGAGGTGGTGTCTTTGGTTTCAGGATTTTTAGAACAATGAACAATTATGCTCTTTTATCACTGAGAAGAATAACTAAATAAAGGAAATAAGTGGACCATAATCCACCGCAACAGAGCTGATTCAACCATTAAAGGAAAATGTCTTTTAAAATCGTTTCAAAATCTATAATAATCCAACTCTATTTCCTATTTTACACACACACACACACACACACACAAACGCACACGCGCACAAACTATAACATACGAATGTCCTATATAACTATCTAATTCCAGAAAATATAGATTTAAATAGCCCTTTGGAATCATTCTTTTGTGCAAATTTTAGTGGACTAAAAACCCAAATAAAGTGAACAAAGTGGACCTATTCCAAACAAGAATAAAAAATTTACACTGTTGGAGTAAGAACCTATACTTATTGTCATAAGTGATCACACTCACTCTGGGTGCTGTATTACAATATGACTAAATACTACTGGGTAAAACATTTCCCTACAACTTGTGGGGAAGGGAAAAACTGAAGGGGAAATGCCATGTTTCCTAATTCTTTGATGGCTTTCATTTTAATCTCCTACGTTGGAGTGAATACAAATCAGTTCAGAGCAACCTCCTGCCACCCCCTTTCAGCCCACCTGCACCTTTACCTCTCCTTCTGAGAAGCGTGAGGCCATTAGTAAGAGATGTCACCGCCTTTTCAAGGCTGGTGAGGTAAAGCTTGTTCTCCCCCAGCCCTACACCTTAGGCCCTGATATTAAAATGAGAAAACACAAGCAGCACGCGAAGAAAGAGAAAAAAAAAGGGAACAGCTACAGAACAAAAATCCTATGGAAAATGTGATATTTTCTCCCTGTAAAAGATAAAAGACAACAGCAAGAAAAAAATACATTCTCTGAAATCAGGAGTAAAGAAAGAAAACAAGCAGCACTCGCTTATGAACCATGAGGTTTAAGAGTTCTTACCTGCGCCTGGAGCGATGTTCAACAGGAGTGAAGAAAAGGGAGAGAAACAAAGATGAATAAAAATGTCAGTATATTTCATGAGAGGAGCTCATGTTCTAAGTTTCAAATATTATAATCCATATATAAAAGCCTACTTTTTTTGGTAAATGATTAGAACATTTTTCTTAGACCTTGGGAGAGAAAAACCAACTCATTATTGTTTAAAAGTATGATACACAAATGAATATTTTAAACAGTATGGTTAAAGAAAGGATTAGATGGGGAGGATGAAGAAATCTTAGAAAACTGAGTAGACATCAAAATACATATCATGGGGAATTGATATATGACTGCAAATATCTTGTGGTCCAATTTGTAGATGGACTGTCTATAGATTGATTAACTGATGAATCTATCAATCTCAATCAATCCATCTATCTGTATTTCTTAGGAAATTAGGATTTGCTTCCTCAATTGGAAAATGGATCCTCAGAGACAATTTTCAAGTCAATGGATCACTGATTATTTTATTGAGGAATATATAATTGTAGTAAAAGTCTATGTGATTTACAGTTTTCAACATTAACACAAACGTCTGCATATTCTTTCTATTCCTAATATTTTACTAATACATAAATGCCTAGAAGTTTCTATGTTTTAAAATGTAGAACAATTATGCCCAAATCAAATATTGAGTAATCTATTATTTCTTATTTTAGCTTTGACTTTTCAGTTGTTTATGTCTCAATAGACCACCAGTAAGCTGATAACAAGTATCCAAACGTCCCCGTCAAACTCTGCATTAGAGTGTCAGAGTTGGAGAGCGACAGAGAAATGGGCTTAGGTTACAGACCTTTCATAGCAAAGACAACTTGGCACAAGGTCTTGAACCTTTGCAAATTCACTATTAAAGGAAATGCTGAGTCATACACAGGTTATTTTAATTTAAGGTCTGACTAGCTGTACACATAAACATACACACATACTGAAGGTATGAGTATGTATAAAATTTCTCTTTATTAGAACTATGAATCAAAATTTATTAAAATTAAAAATTTACCATAGGAAATTCAAGATTTCAAAACTTGTAGAGAAATATTCTTTTGTATTATTAACCTTACATTTCAGTTATTCTGTTTCATGAGGGTCATGGAACTAAATTTTCTTCTTTGAAAATATTCACTATGACAAGGAAATTCTATTACCAGTAGATGGCGGCAGTGCAGTATATTATTCACCTTCAGCTAAATTTAAGGGCAAATTCAGCAATTCCATTTGGGAGAAAAAAATCAAGATTCTTACAGAGTTACTTTCTATGGAATTGAATTCTCCACTTTCTTCATCCTAATCTCTATTCAATTCAAAAGTTCTTTTTATTTTCTCTATAGTATACTTTCATTGTTATGAATAAATTTAGGTTAATTTGGGAAGGAAAGTATCCATACTGGTCAGCAGTGTGTTTGGAGACTAAAATTAGACAGTCTACCTATGTATGAAACATATTACATATTTAAGGTTGATTCATACATAAGACTTGGTTCATTCGACAAATTGAACTACACATCTTGATGAACATCTACACATATTATCATATAAAATTCATTCTTTGTTAATTCACATGTAGGCCAAAAATGATGATAATTGTCTGATGCATCTTATATTACATTTAAATTAGTCACAGTTCCCTCTATTAGCCTTTTTAATTTATATCTCCATTAGAACATGAGTAACAACTATTAACAGCAGCTAATGAAGTGTGCATACAAAGTCAAATAAAGTTCCAAACAAAATTGAAAAGGCCAATGACTAAACTGATAGACAGCATACTTAGAATGACTTTTAAGCCATCTTTATATTTCTTTTTTCTTAACATACTTTATATCAAACAAACTTAAATGAATGTGCAGTATATATTTCCTAATTTTAGACCCAAATCCATACGCTTTCTTTGATTTTAATTTAAGTAGTCAGTAATTGAGATGTATTTTCTGAGAGTCTAGGGGAACTTTGTAAGAATGAGATAATCTTGTTCTCAGCACACAAATTAGATACAATTTTACGACAGATTAAATACCTTGACATTATTTCAAAGGTGTCATTTTTATTTCCATTTAATTATATTCATATGCATATACATGCAGGGTACTAAATCTGAGAATACAGAGATAATATATCTGATTTGGGATTTTAATAACATACATCTACTTTACTGAGGCATCTTAAAGACAAAATGGATCAGATTTCTTATTTAGGGGCTATTCTTTACTTTTCCCCATTTTGGAGGAAAAAATAGATCGCTGTAAATCTAAACAATAATTTACTAGTCCCAATGGTAGAAAATACCTGGTTGACATGGTCCAGTTTGGGGCAAGGCCTTCCTCCATTATATGGTTTTTCACGCAGCCATTTAGACCGAACCTTCACGCCGCTCCCACAGGACTTACTGCAGCGCGACCAGTTGGACCACTCGCTTAGCTTGCAGTCTGACGGGCAGGGGATGATGCAGGCCTCTTCAATGTAACCTGAGTAGAGGAAAAGGAGACCAGAGCTATCTCCTTCACATGTCACTTGCCCTCTACCACCCACCATTCTAGCTCATTTAGAAGGTCCAAGTTTGACTTGACAGCAACATGCAAATGCAGAGATGTCTCCATCGTTAGGCACTCAAATTAAATTCTGCAGGAAAATGACACATACGTACAGCGACTATGTTAAAATAAGAGCTGAGCAGCTGCCATATGATCTGCTTAGGATTCAGGCTCACCATATTTCAACAGTTCTGACTTTCTGACAGCTCGTGTTTAATTGACAATAACCTGTCTGCTGCCATATCATTCTCACGCTGCCAGAATGATACATTAAAAAAATTATAACAGTTTTCTATAAAATCCTATCTGTTAATGTCAAACAAATTCAAGTTTCTGAGTCCACGCAATATTTTTCCTCAAGAAGAAAGCCAGATCCTCTCAATCAATATCCAAAAGGAACTATTTAACTTAGTACCTTATGTTTCCCCCTTTTTTGAAAATCAAGTCTGAAGAAGAAAAATGAAGGATGTTAAATAAATAATGTCTCATATTTTTATACTGCTGTCAATTTCAAAGCACCTTCACATCTTGTATTCATTTGATTCTCTTGAAAATCTTATAAATGTATTGGGCAGGTATTGATATTCTACTGGACAGATAAGGAAACAAATGCAGAGATAATTGACAAGTGCAAGTTCACATAGTAAGTAAGTTTCACAGTAAGAGATGGGGAAGGGTTTTCTGAGGTCTAGTCCAGGACACATTTCATCAAATCACACAGCCAATTAACTTAATAGTCTACAGATTTGTTTTGAGAAATGGGAGCCTTTTCCTTGAACAGTCCCTCACTACTAACTTCATTAGCATTTCACAATGTCAATTTATCACTATTGTTCTCAAGGTAAATATGTGGAAAAAGCAAAATTCCTCTGGTGAAGAGTCAAATGTCCTCTGTAATCTGACTGTGGAGAGTAGTTGTTCTTGATACAAGAAAACGCTCTGCCTTACCATTTTACATCAGCATCAAGGATTCGATTTTGAAAATGATTATAATATAAACAATTTATACTAGAAACTCTAGGTAGATTTTTATAAATTTTATTGAGTCATAATTCATACACCATAAAATTCAGCTCCTGTTTTGGTCTCCAATATATTCACTGAATTGTGCAACTATCACCATCATCTAATTTTAGAACATTTTCACCACCACAAAAAGAAACCCTATACCTATTAGCAGTCACTTCCCATAGGCCCTTCTCTATCCCCTGGCAACCATTACTCTACTTTATGTCTCTAAGAATTTGCTTACTCTGAACATTTCATAAAATGAAATCAAACATTACATGGTCTTTTGTGATTGGTTTCATTCACTTAGTACAGTGTTTTCAGGGGTCATCTATGTTGTAGCACGTTAGTATTTCCTTCCTTTTTATAACTAAATAGTATTCTATCGTACAGATATATCATATTTTGTTTATCCACTCATCAGCTGAAGGATATTTCAGTTGTTTCCACATTTTGTATATTATGAATAATGCTGCTGTGAACATTTGTGTACAAGTTTCTATGTGGACATGTTTTCAATTCTCTTGGGTATATATATAGGAGTGGAATTGCTGGGTTGTATGGTAACTCTATATTTAACCTTTTGAGAAAGTGCCAAACTGTTTTCCAAAGTGACTGCACCACTTTACAATACCACTAGTAAGGCATGAGTGTTCCAATTTCTACATTTGTCAGAATTTGTTATTATATCTTTTTGTTTTAGTGCCTTTGGAAAACAGAAGTTTTAAATGTTAATGAAGTCCAGTGTATCTGTCTTTTCTTTGGTTGCTTGTGCTTTGATGTCATCTAGGAAATCATTACCTAATCCAAGGTCATGAAGAGTTACACCTACGTTTTCCTTTAAGAGTTTTATATTTTTAGCTTTTATATTTAAATATATGATTCATTTTGAGTTAATTTTTATATATGATAAAAGGTAAGGGGTCCAACTTCATTCTTTTGTATGTGATTATCAAGTTATCCCAGGTCTGTTTGTTGAAAAGACTATTCTGTCTACATTGTATTGTTTTGGAACCCTTGGTGAAACTCAATTGATGATATACGTAAGGATTTATATCTGGATTCTAAATGTCATTCCTTTGGTCTCTATGATAGTACCACACTGTCTTGATTACTGTAACTTTGTAGTAGGTTTTGAAATCAATAAGTCTGAGTCCTCCTACTTTGTTCTTCTTTTTCAAATTAGTTTAGGCTCTTTTCCGTTCCTTATATTTCTATATACATTTTAGAATCGGCTTGTCAATTTTTGCCACAAATGGAAGCTAAGATTTTGATAGGAATTGTGTTGAATAGCTTGATCAATTTGAGAGTATTGCTCTTAACAATCCAGGTACATGGAATTTCTTCCCATTTATTTAGGTCTTCTTTAATTTCTTTCAATGATATTTTGTAGTTGCGCTTCTTTTGTTAAATTTATTCCCAGTATTTTATTCCTTTTACTCTACGTAGATTTAAAAGAGAACCAACGAACATTGATTTCTTTTATTACAGACAAATAAGACCACCTAAAATCCAATATGACAAATTTAATCAATAAGTTTGTGCCCAAAGTGTCCTGGATTGAGCTACTGTTAAAAAGCTAGCCAATTTACTACATAGAATTTCCCAGCCTTGCCGTATCATAAATTACCTGGGACACATGTTAAAAGTACAGGTTTCCAGCAACCCCAGACATTATGCTATAGTTCACTTGGAATAGGGTCTGATTTTTAGGAATTAATATATTTTCTTGTGTTTATTCAGCACTCCCTCTTTTTTTTATTGAAATGTTCCCTATAAAAGTATTGTAGATTCACATACAATTGCAAGAAATAATATAGAGAGGTCCCTTGTATACTTTTCTTTGTTTCCTACAATGTAGCTATAGTATAATTTCAAACAAGATACTGAGATTGATACAATCCATTGAGCTTATTTAAGTTTCATCAGTTTTACTTGTACTAATTTGTGTGTGTGAATGTGCAGGACTGAAATTAGGAAACATTGTAAGACACAGGCAGAACCGGTAAAATCAGGAAGAGAAGTAGATTTGTGGCATATCTTTCTATGTATTATCTCCTTTAGTTTTGTCAAAGAATATACATCACCTGTTTTAAACTTATTGTAGTCTCCATACAAAAAAGTGCATCTTTCATAAGTCTAAAGTTCACTGAACACACCCATGAAACCAACACTCTAGAACCAACACTCTAGAACCCTCTTTTGTGCTCCCTTCCAATCACTACCCCTTCCCACATGGGCAACCTGATTTCTCATGAGGTAGAATTGTTTTACTTTTTAAAAATTTCATGTAAATGGCATTATATAGTGTAAACCCATGTGTGCTAGTCTTTCTTCTCTCTACATTGGGTTGTAAGATTTATCCATATCGTTGCATGTTGTTGAAGACTGTTCACTCTAATTGACGTAGAGTATTCTATTGTGTGAATATATTACGACTTATTTATTCATTCTATCGTTGGTAAGTATTTGGGTATTTTTCAATGTGGAGTATTAACAGTACTGTTACAGTGCAGTATTAACAGCATTGCTATGAACATTCTAGAACACGTCTTTTGGTGGACGTATATATGCATTTCTGTTGGGAATATTCCTAGGAATGAATCTGATGCATCAGAAGATATGCACATTACATAATCTAATTGTAAATGAAGTATAAAAGGAGAAGCGTTTTTAAAAGATGGGATTATAAATTCGGCATAAAGAGCAGGAGGCAATGAAAGAGTTTTCAAAAGTGGGAATTAGTCTCAGATACTTTTCAAGAGGGCAGATGCTTCAGTTGGGGTTTTGTTAGTTGTGAAACGTTGAAGACAGAAAGAAGATGCCAATGTTAAGTTCTGAATGTACTTCTGATATTGAAGAAGGCTTTTGGAGTATTGATAATGATCCAAAGGAAAGTCCAATAAAGAATTAAAGGAGTATTTTACAAAAAGTGTTCACCAAAATTTTGAAAAGCATAACTATTCTTCAAATAGATTGCAGAGATCTACTTAAATCTTATACTTTGTCTTTAATTACAGTTTGAGGTGGGGGAACAAGCCCGCTTTACTATCTTGAATTGAAATGTATTTCAAGTCCCATCCCCTTTTTCATACAGCATAGCCAGTAAATGAATTTACCTAAAGATATATGAGATGCTTAAAAATGTAACTCCTGACAGGGCCAGTAATAATTTGTTTTGTGTTTCATAGAAATAGTTTAAGAAATAGAATCAAACTGTAAAAATGTTTAAAGTCATTTCCAAATTAATGCCGTTCTGTGACCAAATTGTTTGTTCATAAAAGTACAAAGAATTTTTTTTTAAATCCCAATATTTCCAAATATTATCAATAGCTTTGGCAAAAGACACTAGTATCTCAAAGGTAATAAGTTATTGAACTATTTCTAGAAGAACTGCATTTTTCCACCTTGCTAAACTTCAAAATGACTACAAAAGTAAACGTCTAACTTTTTGTTATTCAGTAACTGTAGTTAAAAGTAGAATCATATGATCTTTCATGTCAGTGCTTCACAGAGTAACAGACAAATGGAAATTCTTTCTTTCCATTTTATCTGCTGAAGTATTATGGCATCAGTGTGATTTAACATGTACGATTTCAGATTGATTCCCATTGTATTAAGTAAACAGATATACAACTTTTATGTCTGTTTGTCCAATAGTGTATTCCAGAAAATATCTCTCAGATAAAACTCAACTTATTAAATTGTTAGAAGATACCAATTAGGCACTGAGATAGACAAAACTGCTATTAAGCTATAATGCTTAGCATTCCATTTTTATTTTCCAATGTGTAACAACATTCAATAATTGCCTGTCATGTTTATTTAGCACAATTAAAATCCTTAATGCTACTAGTGAACTGCTAGATAAGCATTCCCCTGCCTTCTCTGCTAAGATCATTTTTGAGGGCTATTAATACCAAACAATCATGGGGGATGGGAAGACAGAAACCTCTGAAGCGTTTTAAGGCTAAATAAACTGCTGGCATCTTGTAGCAATTTATGGTTTCTGAGGAATGCTGGAATAAAATAAATGACTTCACAATTAGGGTGTTAAAACTTTTAGCAGTTCAGCACTGAATTTGACGCATGGAAAAATCAAACTCCTGACTTCTGATCATATTTTTTGAATCCTATATCTGTTCTGACTGCTCTTTCAGGTTGAAATGAATACAAAACACCAGCAGGCTTTAAGTGGCAACTGGAGGACATATCGCCTTTGAGATATATCCAATCACTTCATTCATTTGAATTATGAATGTGCAGATAAAGTAGCTTTCAACAACCTTCACAATTACTATATCGTGCTGTTGAAAGGTGCACTGTTGATAGATGGAAGAATTCATTTTGAAAGTACGTGGAAAATATTGGTTGGTTCTGATTTACAGCTGTGTGAATGAACAACTCTGGCACTCTATCTGAAATATCTGGATTAATCTCAAATGCAACCTCAAATGTCTCTCCTACTTAAATGTGTATTATACACACATGTCTGCAATCAGGAATGAGAAAATTTAGCTAGAACTTTATTGTTGTCCTGACGGGTTTGAAAATATTTTTAAAAATCACTTAACATATTCCCCAAATGAACAGAAGATGCTTTTGTAACTATATATTAAGAATTGATAACTCAGGCTGGCCCCGTGGCTTAGTGGTTAAGTGCACGTGCTCTGCTACTGGCGGCCCCGGTTTGGATCCCGGGCGCGCATGGACGCACAGCTTCTCCGGCCATGCTGAGGCGGCGTCCACATACAGCAACTAGAAGGATGTGCAACTATGACATACAACTATCTACTGGGGCTTTGGGGAAAAAAACAAAGGAGGAGGATTGGCAATAGATGTTAGCTCAGAGCCAGTCTTCCTCAGCAAAAAGAGGAGGATTAGCATGGATGTTAGCTCAGGGATGATCTTCCTCACAAAAAAAAAAAAAAAAGAATTGATAACTCAACAACCTGGGGGAACCAAACCGCTATGCATACAACCAAACTCCTATAACTGAACGTTCTACCCAAACTTATATATTCAATGTATTAAAAGCTATGAATCAACGTTGGGCAATTAAAATTTTCATAGTGAAGTGACCATGTAAATTTATATAATTACAACGAAATGCTATTTTATTTATATTTATCTGTTTTATACGAAGACATAGCTCTTCATATCTGCTAAGTACTTATAACTTTTCTCAGGAAATTTCAACATCACTATTAAGGGTTGTGGGGTTTTGTTGCTATTGTTATTCCAATACTGGGAGCTTACCCAATGACCAGGCACATTCAGATTCATTAACTACATCTATGTATGTACAAATTCATTATCAAGGCCATTTCTTATAGCAAACTCTAAAGCTTTCTGTTGTATAGTAAAGAATTTGGCTGGTCTTTGTCCCTGATTCCTAGGAGGCAGCCTCCAGGCCCTGAAATTTCCTGAGTGATAGGAATATCTTTGTTATTCATGGTGGGCCCTTGGACTACACATGAGTGTAAAATGCCAAAGAAATATCCCGGGAGTGGGGTGGGTGGATGGGGGTGGTCATACCACAAAGACCAACCAGGTGTATAGGGGGTTTGGCTTTAAGCTACATGATATCCAACTAACCTCTAAGGAGGGGAGATTGAGTTCAACCATGTGGTCAATGATTCAATTAATCATGCTTACATAATAAAATCTCAATAAGAACTCTGGACACCAAAGCTCAGGTGAGCTTTCTGGCTGATAATACAGATTGATGTGTAGAGCAGGTGATGCCTCCTGACTCCAGAGGGAGAGATCATGGAAGCCTTGTGTTTGGGACCCTCCCAGACCTCACTTTTGTGTCTCTTATTTTGGCTGGTTCTGATTTGTATCCTTTTGTTATAATAAAACTGTAATTGTAAGTACAGTGCTTTCCTGGGTTCTGAGTCATTCCAGTGAATTATTGAACCTGAGGGGATACTGGGAACCTCCAAATCTGTAGCCAGCTTGTCAGTAGTAAGGTCGGCCTGTGGACCCCTGAACTTGCAGCTGATGTCTGAAGTGACAGTAGTCTTATAGAGAACTGAACCCTTAACCTCGCCTAACTCCAGGTAGTTATGTCAGAATTGCACTGTACTTTCAGACATATATTTTATTAAAAAGAAATAAATACACTTATATATGTAAGAACCTATATATATAGTTCACTTATTCAACCAAAATGAAAACCTTGGGAATAATTACGTACATTAAGACATTTATTGACTTTTCCCCCAAATTTAACATGCATAATTTTAACTAATACTATATTAAAAATCATAGATAAGTTCTACAATCTCACTTTGGGAATAGGGTCTGGTCAGCAGTATAAACATATTTGATGGAGTGTTCAGACTATGAAGATGAAGTAATGGGAAATAAACTAACACTGAAACTTATTACAGTGATTTATTTTTAACTTGATCCAATGCAGGGCACTGTTCTTTCAATCAATGAAAATCATATATTGCCAGAGAAGTATTTCTAAAGGATGATCTTTAAATGCTCATTTGTTGGATTCTAATAAGTGTTAAACATAATATTTACAAAGAGCATCTGTGGTCAAGCAAATTGGAAAATTGTTGCATTATTCTAGGTTAAACAGGTTCCCTTCCCCTGAGCTTTCTTGTTTTGCTAATATGAAGTGTGAGTCTCTAGGAGAAAGACTCAAATACTGTATTCCTATACTTACTGACTTTTTCCTATAGCATCTTGTTGGACCAGTGAGAAATAGATCATCCAGATAGGTTGTAATTATAATACATTAAAACTGGATTTATGTTTTGAGCCATACAGAGTTTCAATATATTTTTTTTAAAGTAGGCCTTCTTTTTTTTTGGTGAGGAAGATTGGCCCTGAGCTAACACCTGTGCCAATCTTCCTCTTTTTGCTTGAGGAAGAGTGGCCCTGAGCTAAGATCTGTGCCCATCTTCCTCTATTTTGTACATGGGATGCCACCATAGCATGGCCTGATGAGTGGTGTAGGTCCGCACCTGGGATCCGAATCTGCAAACCCCAGGGCACCGAAGTGGAGTGTGCAAACTTAACCACTGTGCCACCAGGCCAGACTCAAAAGTAGGCCTTTTTATGTCCATTTCCAGAAATGGAAAAAAATGCAAAAACAAACAAATGAAAAACAAAAATCCCCCCAAATTAAGAAAGTTTCTTCTTCTTAAATTATTTTATACTTTAAAGGTCAAACTTATGTCAAGGGGAGGGGAAGCTGTTATCCGGATAAAATTCTTGAGGTTTGTTTTTAATGGCTATTTAAAAAGACTGTAATAGGAGTCAGTTTTGTTTTTACATAAATTAACTAAAATTTCCTATAAGGGCTACAATTGGCCTTCAATGCAACTATGAAGAAATGAGATAAAGATGACAAGTAGATATAAGTAAAGATTTTTCTTTAAAATTCAAATTTCAAATGCCCACAAATTTGTTGGTGTGCTCTCAGGTTACTTTTTGAGTTCACAGGCTATGGCTTATGTCTAATATATAAAGCCTCCTTCATGCATTTATTAAAAAAATTCCTTATGCATAAGCCTCGTTCACTACACGACCATTTTGATGATGCTTTGAAGTAAAAAGATCTATGTTTTAGGAATGAGGCTAAACTCAACTAATAAGATATACTGCTTTAAAATTATTTTCAATTTGCAGGGCTTTACTAATATAATACGAATTTATATGTGGATTTACACAGGTCATTTAGTATCTTTATGAATTATGAAACCTTGTAACAACGTGAGTAATGAACCACTCTACGGTTATATCAATAAAAATACCACAGAGAGTAAGATTACCACTCTCTAATTATTACGCTGAAATTAGTGTTATCACTTCTCTACGGCATTAGAGGGAATAAGGGGTCAGAGACCAGCAGAAAGGATGCAAAGTAAAATATAATGGCAGAAATTGTTGATAAAGGCAAAGATCAAATATCATTTTTTTTATTGTTGTAAATAATGAATTGCTCTTGGCAGTTAAATTTATTTTAAGCAGTGGAACACTTTCTTCCCAAAAAAGCTGAAAAGAAAGCCCAATAAGCGTATGGAATATATAAGTGTATGTTTGACAGTCTGGCCTGAGGGGCTCTGTGGAGCCCAGTTTGAAAACCATGTTATTAAGTAATAAATGAGTTGAGGTATCCAGGACATGGAGCACACAGAACTAAATGATAAGATCAGATGTTTTTCCATCACCTGACATGAATGGCAGCTGCAGGAAACTTTTCAACCAAAGCCTCTCCTTCACCACCTCCATAACACTCCTTCAGGGAGCCTGCTGGAGAATAAGGCTGGTATCCACACCTACTAAAATTTGACACTAGGCAACTGCTTTCTCTTTGTACCCAATTATCCACAGTAGTCCTTTCCTTCTTTCCCTGGCTCTTTCAACTTCCAGCCATCACCTCAGGAAAAGTCTGTCCCTCACTCCCCGCTTCTTTTTTTCATTTGAAAGGAAAAAGATCTCGATTGTGAAGGATAATTGCAAAAGCAATACTAGCTGTACCTGTGCTATCAAACGAAAGATTTAAATACTGAAATGAATTAGACATTAAATAAATACTAGTGACTGAAAAAGCTTTTTGGAAAAATCAGCACTCCATTTCATCTTGTTTACAAGACTCTATTTATTGCCTTTTCTGCCTGGTTTCATTAAACATGCTCTTCCTCAAATATGAGCATTCACTGCGATAAGGAACAATTTCTCATTCAATTTTGTTTCTAATTAACCTCTAATATTAAATTTATATAATCTTCTATAGAATCCCATTACAAAAAGTAATATATTCCAGTCATATTATGGTTGAGTGGTCATGTAGGTTATCTTCATAATTTACTCTCCCCATATTCATAATTATTTTTATCAGATGTGCTCTAAGTTCCACACAATGTCTTAAAAGTACATGCTCTTGAACTAAAATTTATTTGTAAATTGAGTACTATATGAATTATGATTTTTTTAATTCATTTGGGCACTTGTACCACAAATACACTCAGTTGTATTCTTTTTTCTAAGTCTTGATGTTGGTTCTTTTTTGTTGCCATAAATTCTAATAGAAAACAATCCCACACCTGTGGCATGTGTACTAGAGTCCCTGACTGCTAAGGCAGCCTCGGTATTTATAGTTCCCTGCAGCAGCTAAGGATGGTCATTACACATGATACCTGCTTTGAAATCATCTGCCTCATAACTGCAGGAGGCTGGTGAAATAAGGATGTATATCACTTAGGCTGATAGGCAATAACGTCAAATGTTGCCGTATAAGGGTAAGCTACAGTTATAACATGCAAATATTTATTAAAAGGCTTTTGTTTCACTAGTAAAGTTTGCAGAACTTTTTTTTTTTTAATTTTAAGAATTAGTGCTGTAGTGCAAACTACCTATGAAGCAAACCCTATAAGAGCAACTCCGGGTGCCAGCAAGAATTTCCGCAAAATATCAAACTTTAACGGGCACACTTTCAATCCCATAGATGCTTCCAAAAGCAATTGCTAAAGCCATTCATTAATGTCCAGTAGGTTCTCTACAATATCATTCATAATCATAGTAGGCAAAGAGAGAAAGTATGGAAGAGTCAATACAAATCATTATACTTTAAAATTAACGTTAAAGGGAAATTAATCTTACACTAATAAGGCATTAGACAAACTATTCTGAATTATTCAATAGTAACTACAGTTAAAAGACAAACTGAAATAATTAAAAGGGTGTAATGTGACCTCAAAAAATATTACAGCTGTCTGAATGCCAGCATGATGTCCAAATGACAGCACAAAGTCCTGATAATTTTAGAGTCATTGGATCATGATTATTGAGCACACGAAGTCAAATGTACACTGCACTTTAATATAATAATGTATTCTGTTTACTAATAGAGCAGTAAATAAACCCAGAGCTCTCTCTTATTTCTCTATCTGAACTGAAAAAGACTTTCCTCAGGGCAATCATTAAATTGCCAATATCCTTTCCACAGAAGGTCCTATAGACTCATTCTGTTTTTAAAATCATACCGAAATAGGCATTCACCTATGAAGACCCATCCTTATAAATTTCAAAATTTTCCTAATGTTCTCTTCTCCCCAAACCAGTAATCAAGCGAATTATCACATGGGAGGTGTTGATTGTTTTGCCCAAAGCAGCATCATATTGTGGTTCTCTTGGAGTCATCTCCACAGGCCTCTCCCACCAACGGTCAAGCTCCTGATCCTACCAACCCTGCACGTGTCTGCATGATCCAGTGCAGTAACCTTTAAACTTTCAATGTGTAATAGAGGCCTCTGGAGATCTTGTCAAAATGCAGATTCTCACTCAAATGTGTGATTTGATTTCTGAGTGATTTAAAATCTGTTGCTATAGTGATACCATCCAAGATTTCATACCAAAAGTAAATATACATAATTTGTATTATGTTTTTAGGATAGATAAATGCCAAAAAATATACTTACATATCAACATTTGTGCAAGAACAATATTTAATATCATGGATGTACATTTATGTGGCTCCTAAGGTATACTCTAAGATCTGATTTTTGGAGTATGGGTATTTCACTTTTCAGAGTGAATAGTACAGAGTCCACTATTACGAGGAATTCCAGACATAAGAGAATTGTGCCTCAAGTTTGACATTAAAAAAGTGATGACCACATGGGAAATGGCCTAAAATAATATAATTAAACTGGTGAAAATCAAATTTCCTTATCAGTATGATCACTGATAATACGATCCACAGACGGACAACACAGATTAAATAGAAATGCCCTAAGGCCACTATTGAATGCAGAATTAGTGTCTTTGCACTGTATACATGCAGGGATCAATTTTATGTTTAAACTGAAAGCAGGAAGATACTGTTTCTTGAAAGCCACGTTAAGACCCAATTTCCATCATCCATCTGGAAAGCTGATTTGGCTGAGAAAAGGCAATGGTTATAAAGACTGCAAGGACAGAGTGCCCAAGTTATAACATTCCCATCACAATTGACAGAACATATATAGGGAAAGTAGTAATTTCTAAAGAAATCAGGCAATAGAGATTCCATTTCCTCAGACTTGACTTTGAGTAAATATGTTAGTAAACACTAAAATATCCCACTGGACATCCATCATAGATCAGATTTAATGAGAAAGGAATGATGTTGGACACACACGCAGAACTAAACTGGAAACAGTTCACTTAGTTAAGGCTCTTAGATCCTCTCACAATGGCCATGAAGTTCAGTGCTGTCATGGACCATCTTTTTTCTAAATGTGCTCTTCTTCTGAAATAAGGTATTGCATTCTTCATGCTTTGAATTGACAATGCTAAGGTAGGAAATCTACCGCCTTTGGCTAATTTCAATTTGTCTTGTACTTTTAATTTTTAAAGTGATCAAACATTTTTGTGAGAGTCACAGGATATTTTAACAGTTTTTTCCTAAAAATAAGATTGACTGTTAAGTGGCTTACTGAAGCTCTCATGCATCCAATTAACAGATCAGGGTAAAAGTGAGAATATATGAGAGTCATTCTGTAAGCTCACGGGTTATGTTAAAAACAAATGATCATCTTGGTGATTCACTATGCATAACAATTTAAAATGTGAGCAAACACTTACATGCTACATTCCAAGAGAAATACATTTTTAAAGTGATCTCCAATTTTACATTTTAATGACTAATTATGATCTTCTACATTATCATATCATCTCAGAATGGGAAGTGCATTTACATTTTTCCTGGTATCTAAATTTACAGCACTTACGTTATTTGATATAGAGAATAAAATACTCAGGTACTCTTAGAGATGTTTCTCAAAGTATACCTATTATAAAAACTAAACTCTTTTTTAATTTAAAGTTATTGTTCTAAATGCATGGGATAATTTTAAACTTAGCAATGCACATATATTAACCTGAAAAATACTTACATCTACAGCTTCAGTGTTATGGAGTTTTTGGGGCTTATATCACTAGACTTTGATAAAATGGGAATTATGAGATAAGGTTAAAAAAAAAAAAAAGGACAAGGTTTTTGGAAACTTCTTTAGAGGGACAGGTTTGAAAGACTCCAAGAAATGTTTCACCATGATACCTTTATGGTTTATAACTGTGAGATGGTTCTGTGAGTTCATGTTGTTTTCTGAAGGATATAATAAAATCAGAGGAGCACCATTCCAGTAGCAGAAGTTATTATTTCAGCAAGGTTGGAGGGTAACTTTCATGTACCTCCCTCCTAGTAATTTAACTCATCTTTCTTAGGTTACCTCCATAAAGAAGGCAGGAGGATCATCATCTAGTGTTTGCAAATATGTGACATCTATGATTCAGGCTGACCCATTGTAAACTGATCTCATTGCATTATAAAAAGACAAATGTATTAAAATAAAAGAATAATGGAGAAATATTGCTTAAGGCTGACTGTATTAAGACTTAGAACTAAAGAGTTCACTACATACTCTGGTCAAAGATGGCCGCTGTTCACAAACTTTTGGCAACTCAACTATTATCACTGCATTTTAGCTTTCTTTACTGGTTTTTTGGTTTAGAAACAAAAGTGGGCACAGTTTCCTAAAAGTACGTACATTTTTCTGTTGTTTTTTCTTTTTTTTTGGCCACTCTCAACTCGAAGAGGAATAAACAGGGCACAATGCAAATCTTGCCAGTTTGGTTATTAAAAGTCTGTCTAGTTTAAAATTTTATTCTAAAATTAAATTCACATCTCCTCTCCTCCTCTCCTCCTTTCTGTACACAGACTTGTTGGAGATTGTTGGGCCTATTCAACAGATCAGCCCCAAGGGAGGTTTCTGGCGCCATTTGCTCACCTGTAAGGTTTCCTTGCCACTAGCTTGGGACTTAGTTGCCAATTCTGGACAACGAGACAAGTGCCACCGAATGTCCTGTTACATATAAATGATATACATACAGCATGGTGCCCCATAATGTTCAATTTAGAAGACACTTCTGTAAGCCTTCATTTCCCTTCATTCTGAGAGAATGTGCATGTGCATTTTAGCTCCACCATCAAAGAAAGCAAATGTATAACACTGAATAAAAATTGGATTACCATGGCTGTTACATCTGGACGTTTCCACGAGCCTGCCATTTTGATCGTAGCATGCCATTGCTTGGTAACGATATCCTTGACCACATTCCTTGATGTCTCCTTGTACTTTCATTCCCAGCAACACTTCCACTTTCCCCTCTGGTAAAATGCAGTCTGACCAGTTCCCCACAGGCTGTGCATTATACTTGTTACAGGGACAATACTGAGTCTCAATCAGGGGGTAAAAATGAGAATTTTTACACTTTTCCTTCTTTTTACTTTTCCCTGTGGAGAAATTTAAGTTGGAAAATACCATTATTAATTTCAAGCATCCCTAAGTTTTCTCCTTTCCTAAACTTCCTTTCTCCATTTTTAACCACATTCAACAGCGTATAAATAAATGTGATTTTCTTACCCCATAGTGCTTTCTATGCAGGCTCTTGTTAGTACTGGGTGCTTTGCATAGTGAAATTTTTCTTATTTGCTCATTTAAAAATAGCCCATTTTGCATAAGGCACTAACTGTTGTGCTGAATTTTATACTCTTCAAAATGATTAAAATCCTCTCAAATGATCATGTGCTTTCACTGACTGGGGAATTTCAGATAACTGTATAAATCTCTCCTTTATAACAAATGCAAAAATATGAAATGGAGAGAGAGAGTCACTGCACTGGACTGCACAGCCTTCGAGTTATTTTCAAATAGATAGTATAGTTATAGAAGATTGCAATTTACAAAATGAGATTTTTGTATTTACTTTCCCGATTATATTTTGTATCATCTTTCAGTATTTCTGAAGAACAATCATTTTGACATACTTGATAATTAATGTAGGAAATAACAATATTCAAAATGAAGATATTTAATATCAGAATAAAAATTTAGAAATGGTTTGTATATAAATCTAAATAAATTCCTTTTTAAAAAAGAAAAACTCGAGCATAACAGTAAATGTGCTTGAAAAATAATATATCATTATTTTAATTAGATCACACATATTTACACACATTTATATTTCTTATATTATGTCATGTATTATACACTGATTATATTGCATATAGTTAATCACATATATTTTACATATATTTATCTCTAACTTTTATAAGCTGCTTTGTATAGTTTCCAACAATCTTCATTATGACAGGTGGTTCATTTTATAACTTTTAAATTCTGAATAGTCCACTGGTGCCAACATTTTTCGGTTTCTTTTGCCACAGACAATATTCCCTAATGCACCAAGGTTTAGTTCAGTATGATGCCTCCTGTTCTTGCTCATTATATTACTGCTTTTTCTCACTGTGACTGCCTTTTAAAACGTTCTTTTCAGATACAGAATTAATGTCATATTCCTCTTCTAGGAATCTGAGGCTGTGACAGTGAGAATGGGTTCCCAAAAAACTTTTCTCCAAGCATTTCACAGTCTGTAGGCAATCCACCAAAAGTACATGTTTAAACCAAAAAATAATCTACCATGTATTCTATAGGGAGACAGAATTCAATTTTCAAGGCTACTTTTTCCTTGTACTAAAAGTACATAATGCGTCTGTCACTGCCAACTTACATTAAAATAAACATCCAAATCCATAGATGTATTAAGTACAGCAACAATAAGCCATGTCTGTGCATTTTCCAAATACACTGTCAGAACTCTCTTGGTCTGACTTTTATTGTGTTTTTCTACCTCGACAAGCACTGGCTTTGGCATTCCAATTATCTTACCAACAATAGTGCGCTTCCTGGTCCTAACTGCACCACAGTCTCCATTGCATGAAGAAAACTTGGACCAGCTGGTAAACTGACAGTCATCTTGGCAGGGGATCTGGCAGGCTTGGGTGAGGGCTGGCACGGGGCCTGCATACCGGAGGCATTCATGGATGCCAGCCTGTCCTCCATCTTGCTTTCGACAAGTAATGGCTAAAGGAAAAGCATAAAGCTGTTTTTAACAAATTTGAATGTCTAATTACCCTACAATTTAGGAATTAACCTAACATTTTGTTAAACAGTCAGAGGAATCCTCTTTTAATTCTATATTTGCAGCAGAAATCTGGTAAAGTGTTTCTAATGATCACACTAGTCATTAAATTGATCCTGTAGGTTTTTTTAAAATAACAGATAACCTTCAGCAGTTTTTGTGACACAAAAAAGCACACACATACACTTAGCATTTAGCAGTTTTTATAGATGCTGTCAAGGATTTCAAGTCACATGTGGAGTATATTCAGAAATGAATTATTTACAAGACAAATAAATAATACATGGGTTTCGATAACAGTTTATGTTGAACACAGGCTATTATTCATAGATGTGCTGGGAGACATCACATACCTCTGGTAATTGTTTTTATATCATTGGCCATGCTAGGATTTCTATATGGAAGGGACTTAGTGGCAGCAAATTGGTTGGATGGTTTGGGTGGGGAGGGGACATTTATGAAACTTGTCTTGAAGTTGAATTTGCATAGAAAGCAATTTTTGTTATTACATTGGAATTTTGTTGGGATGGCCTTGGAGTGGTTAATAGCGGGAGGAGCAGTGTCAAAGTCCCCCACCCTCTCTGTCTACAAGTTCTTCACATGCACAAATATCAACCATGAACTTAAAAACGAAAACAAAAATTTTTAGCAATCTTAACCTATCATATCATAATCGACATTTCCACAATTACATACGGACTCTAAAAAAATCATCAAATAATTTTGATTCAGATGTATTATTTCCACCAAGACATTGTTCCACTGAATTTTTTAAACTAAGTCATAGTTTTATTAAACTTATTGAACACAGATGTAAAATTGCTTTAAGGTAAACAAGTCTTAAAGAAAAAGAGCAAATGATGTTTAAAGTCCCCTTTCTTCCTCCACTATTTTCCCCCATTGGTTTTAAAAATCATTCATTCATTTATTGAGGAAGCAGATGAAACATTTAGACCTTGGTCCTAAAGTTAGGTCTTCACTGAACTAGCTTAAACGGGCCCAGTCAGACTGATTTCCATGGCCTTTTCAGGTTCATAGTCTAGGCTGAAACTGCTGCTGATCTCTGCCCTGCTCGGGAGTCTATCAAGGAACTAAGGTGAAGGAGCCTGACGTTTTGATCCTAAATTACAGTTGGAACAGAGAGAGCCCTAACTCTCTTGATCGGTATACTAAAACTTAACACCTAATAGTGTAGGGCTATGTGATGGGGTGTGTAAAAGGATATAACAATTTCAGCAAGAAACTTTGTCTGTGTAGGTGAACACAACTTGTCCCAAATGCTGCAGGCAAAATTACATAATTGTGCAAATGTAGGTGAATACTCACCTATTTCTTCACAATAGAGTTCTCTTCAGTTAGTATGCACAACACTGGAAGGGCTAATTTGTATGAAAATAACAGGGGTCCCTAGATTTTAAAGACACAAAAACCTGGAGGCATGGACACTGGTGGTCTTTCTAAAGGTTATGTGACAAGAAAAAACATTAAGTGTCCCAAAGAGACTCTCATCCCTTGGGGGAGGAGTTGTCTGGTGCTCCATGTTTACCATACCAGTCTAAGACAGTGGTTCTCAAATCAGGCTGCAGATTATAATCACCTGAATAGGTTTTGGAAAATGTCCAGGCCCTTGCTAAAATCAAACATTCTGATTTAATTGGTCAAAGACAGTGTCCTGGGTATTAGCATCTTTTAAAGCTCCCTGATGATTCAAACATGCAGCAGGGGATTGAGACCACTGCTCTAGTAGGTAATGTTTTTCCACTTGCCTCAGAAACACCTGGAATGCTATTAAAGTTGAAGATTCTTGGATTCATTCCAGAGCTCCTGAATAAGATCTCTATGTATGGGGTCAAGGAATATGTTTTTTTTTTTCAAGTTGCTCAGATGTTCCTTATGCACATTCAAGCTTAAGACCCACTAGCTGGAGTATTCAGGGCACAAGGAGGGGTCTGGCTGAGACCTCTGGCTAAGGCTGAAAGTCCTTTGGTACCCAATCACCCTGGCACTGCGTCAAGCTTTGGGAAACAATGGCTGAGCATGTGGGGATGAACTAAGGGAGATCTAAACTTGGAGCTCAAGGGGACTTGTACAAGGAGCAGAAAAAAAAACAGCATCCATATAGTTTGGAAGAACATTATCTGTGGAACGGTGTAGGAGTTGCCCCCATGATGTGGTATATTAACGAGCTGAAGTGATTTTGCAGTTCTCTCTCACCTGCCATGTGGAAGCAGGGTTGACTCTTTAAACACTTTAAACTTAGTAAGCTCTGATGGTTTGTGGACAAAGTTGCCCCAAGGAAGCTCAAGAGGAAGGATTGATAAAGAGGAAGGATTGATAAAGAGGAAGTTGTTAGACTTTTTGCCAATCAGGTATGCAGGAACCTCAAGAATGATTAATTTGGAAATTAAGAGATTTGACCGCATCAGAACTCTAAGCTGTGAAGAGTGTCACACTGTTTATAACTAAAAGAAAATCACGAAACTAAATTTGAGTTCTTTGAAATAAGACTACTTTTATCTACTCATCCAATTTTGCTCTCTGCAACAAAGACCTGAATATAAATCTTTTGAGAAACTAATGAAATTGCCTTCGGTTCTCTCTCACAATTTTTATTTCAGAATTGTTCCAACTATCATCACATTAAGTGACACCAAAAAACCAAAATAAAATAAAATAAAACCACTACCAACACAATGCCAGGAACAAATTAATTTATTTCGTGCAGATCTATACTCTTGACATAAATTTGAAGCCCTTTTCTCTGTATACCTGCAGTACATAAAATCTTAAGTATTTCAACTAGTTGAAAAGAAAAAAAATGTGTAAAATTCCCATGTCTGTTCTCAGAAACCCACTCAGCACTCTACTCCCTTTATCTGAGATTTTAGACAGTGTACTTTGAAAGAATTACTTACGCAATGTTATGCAAACAAGTAGCAATAGCACCATTTGTACAATATATTGAAAATTTGTCATACATCTCAACTTGTTTCTATTCTGACTTAGAGGAAACACAACAATTCAAACACAGGAATGCAATCTGAAATGAACTTCCTGCTATTAGGGTGAGGAAAATATAAATGTTTGGAAAGGAAACCATCTGGTCTCTCAACTTCATAAATCTTAAAAATCATTTCTAGGACACTGAAAACAGGGTTGTTTTAACTATAGAAAAGATGCATCATACAAGCATTGTTTCCTAGCACACCAGAAAGCGACATATACCCAGACAATTTTATCTGTATTTACAGGTGGAGTGTGTATATCATGTGTATAATGATTACACAAGTTCTCCTTTGGGCTGAGGCCTTGTTAGCAGGATGGGCCAAAAACTGCACTGTCCTAAGGATAATTCACCATGAAAGCTTCTTAGTAAGGTCAGCAAATATCAAAATAATTATTTTAAAGTAAAATTTCATATTTAACTCTATGTTCATTATATCCACTTGTTTTATTTATAATTGTATTTTATTTATATGAGGCACAGCAATTTTTATTTAAATATCATGGACAGGTTGCTTCCAGCAGGCTGAAAGCCTGGGAGACATCCATGTGACTGACTTGTAGGTTACATATGAATTAAACCAGGTAAACTCAGCCCATCAATGATGAGGAAACGTTGGAAAGATAAATAAGAAAGCCAGTGTCTTCAACAAATAACTGCTCTGAAAAAGAGAGCTAGAATTGTTAGATTAAAAGTGACTTAAGAAATATTCTAACCCAATACAATGTGGAGATCTTTATGATTTGAACAAATTGATTGTGAACAGACATTTTTGAGACAGTGGGGGAAAATTAAACGTGGTCTGAATATTAGATGATATTAAAGAATTATTGTTAATTTGTTTAGTATTATAATAATATTATTGTTATGTTTTAAAAAATAAGTATTTATATACAACTTATCTAGCAGTTGTCTTAAAATACTCCAGCAAAATCTTTTTAAGTGTGTGAAGAGTGGCAGATGACCAAGAATGGCAATGGTTAAAAACTGAAAAACTGTTGAAGCTGAGTGAATGATAACTACACTACTAGAACTCATTATATTAGTCTCTCTACTTTTGTGTATCTTTGAAACTTCCCATAAATTTAAATAAAAAAGATTTTAATAAGTAGAATAAGTAGAGTCAATTCCAGAATGTTTTCATGTAAGTTGACTTTTGAGCTATGTTTTAAGGAGGAGAATAATAAAGATTCCTGGAATGAAAGGGAATAGATAACATTGGTTTGAGCTAAAAGAACTTGGATATCCGTGTTATGCATACATGAGTATGTAAATTGAAGGCTACAGATGCAGCTCTGAAGTAAATCTAATAGAATTCAGAATGTAGTTGCTCATCTTCATTTTCTTGAAGAGGAATGAAATTCCCTTATTATTCAGGATGCACAAAAAGCAGGAGTTCTACTGGTCTGTGGATTACCCTTCAGCACGTAAGACCATGCTGTCATTTCGTCTGAATAATCAGAGTGAAATAAATTACTAGATCTAAAATGTGCACACAGAACTTCATTACAGGAAACAGAATAAGATCAATGCCCTAGTGCAGCGAAAGCTGTTAGATTATGTGTAACAAAGAGTTCAAGGAGGTCTGAGACCTTATTTATTAAATTGAGCAATATTAACATGGTTGATCCCACAGCAACAGCATCTGGGTTGCACCAGAGACAGAACACATTCAGCTGATTGAGTGATTAGAGGAGTGATTTTTCCCACAGTGTTATCAAAAAATGGCAATAGTGAGAATGAATCATGTAGAAATGAATAGAAAAAGCTTAATGTGAGTGGGAGCTAGTTACCAAGAGACCTAATTGCTCTTAGAAATAAGACCAAACCTATAAATGATGCAGGAAGGCTCCAGCTGTTTCCTAGGTGGATATAACAGTCCTGGTCTTGCTCTGTGTAGAAGGGATTTTCACTGACAAGTTTGCCAAATTACACCTCCTAATTACAATTTGTGACTGTAACTGTGGCAGAATGGAAAGAAATGCACTTTTCTTTTTTATTGATCCTAAATAGTTACCAGCGATCCCCAGTCTCATTGATGTTCATAATATATGTGCCAGTCCTTGTAAGAGGACTTACTAGGAAATAATAATCAGCTCCCAGTGGAGTAGCACAGGCTGAGGTCCACTAGATCCTGGATTGGGATCTGGTAAGGGTTAACTGAATCACAACAAATGGAGCATAGAGGAACCATCACAGACACATCACAGTGTCAAGTTTATTTTATGAGCTATCTAAAAAATAGAAAATGCTAATAATCGCTTTATGATAGGGTTTTCATACAGATATAAAACAAAATCAAAATCCCCAAATCAACTAGGATGCTAATATTCATAGGAAATTAGAAGAAATCATTTAAAAATTGAAATAATTCTAGTTTTAAACAATAGGTTATATAAATGAAGAGTACAAAAAGATAGGGTGGTAACTAATAAATATATTAGCCAAAAGACAATTTTAAAAATCACATCTGTGTAAAATCTCTTTAAAGCAAGCTCCTTCGCTCTACTCTAGCTAGTTCTTTTTCCACTTCCATTCTTTTTCGTCCTATTGCATAATAAGCTCTGAAAATTAACAGATTAATGCAAGTTACTGAGACAAATTGGCCCAGATATACTCAATAATGCCTCCAGGGGCCGGCCCAGTGGCGCAGTGGTTAAGTGCGCGCACTCCGCTTTGGCGGCCCGGGGTTCGCAGGTTCAGATCCCGAGTGCGCACCAAGACACCGCTTGTCAGGCCATGCTGTGGTGGCGTCCCATATAAAGTAGAGGAAGATGGGCACGGATGTTAGCCCAGGGCCAGTCTTCCTCAGCAAAAAGAGGATGATTGGCATTGGATGTTAGTTCAGGGCTGATCTTCCTCACAAAAAAAATAAATAAATAAAATAATGACTCTAAAATGTAATCTTTTAGAGGCCGGCCCTGTGGCACAAGTGGTTAAGTGTGCGCACTCTGCTGTGGCAGCCTGGGGTTCGCGAGTTCGGATGCCTGGGGTTCACGAGTTTGGATCCTGGGCACGCACCAATACACTGCTTGGCAAGCCATGCTGTGGCAGCATCCCATATAAAGTGGAGGAAGATGGGCATGGATGTTAGCCCAGGGCCAGTCTTCCTCAACAAAAAAAAGAGGAGGATTGGCAGATGTTAGCACAGGGCTGATCTCCTCCCAAAAATAATAAATAAATAAATAAAGTAATCATTTAAAAAGAACAAAGTGGGCCAGAATTTAAGCAGAAGAGTTATGCCAAGGGCATCAATATAGTTTAAGTAACTTAATTTAAGCATAAGATTTATGTATATTTGCTCACAAAAAATCAGAGCATAAATTGTAGTTAAACACTTATATCTCACGTTCTACAGATGCATTTAGATTTAATTTTGGTAAAGGGAAAATTAAAACTTTTTTTTTCTTTCTAGACTTTCCTTTTATAACCTTTGTAGCCAATAAGTAGTGCAGGTTGAGGATTCCTAGAGCCAGGAGAGTCCCTGCCATGTGAGGCATATTACCAAAATTTTTTTCTTTTTTGTGGTCTAGAATTGAGAATACATCTGAATCATGCTGGCTTTCACATAAAGAGACTGACATTAGATCTTAGCGACAGGTCAACATTAAAATGGCAGGCAAGGATACAGAGGGGATGGGGGATTAGGATAGGCAGGGTCGACCCTGGGGATTATTTGCGTTAGTTCCATCTAATTTACAGAAAGTACACTTGGCAGGAGATAGCATGAAAATCAACACGGAGATTGGGCAAGAGTAAATTTGAAGTTATGTTTATGAAGTCCCAGTATCTAATCTACGACACTTTTTTTTTTTGGTGAGGAAGATTAGTCCTGAGCTAACATCTGTTACCAATCTTCCTCTTTTTGCTGAGGAAGATTGGCCCTGGGCTAACATCTATGCCCATTTGCCTCTACTCTCTATATGTGGGACGCCTGCCACAGCATGGCTTGATAAGCGGTGCATAGGTCCACACCGCGGATCCGAACCTGCGAACCCTGGGCCACTGAAGTGGAGCACATGAACTCAACCTCTATACCACCAGGCTGGCCCCTCTATGACACTTTTGTATGATACTCTTGGTATAAATGTGTCACAAAGTAATAAACCCTGGAATAATATATATACATTTTAAGCAGTAGTGATTGACATTGCTCCTTAGGGGAGTCAAAAAATAAACAAATTGTCCAAAATGGTCATTATTAAGAGCCATGACTCTTAATTCTAAAGCAAATGTAATGGTGACTCTAGCTACAGCTATGATGGCTAGACTTCAATGATACAGTCACTGACTAATTGATAATTCAGCCTTCTACATGCCATCCAAATTGTAGAAATGTGAGCAAAGAGAAAAGACAGTAGAGGTTACAGTTCTATTAAAAGTTTATACACACGTGACTCAAATAGTACGAAGTAAATATAAAACTTCACTTAAAAATTAAATAGAATGTGGACATAATTTCATGTTATTTGCATTTCATTTATTGACAATATTATAGGAAAGATGCCTATTTCAAAGGCCCTCTAAAATTTCTCTATGAGATTTAAGAATGATTCAAGTTTTAAAGTTTCAATTCCTGCTTTAAAATACCTCTTTCTCCTCTTTCTTTTTAGTTCTACACCATTAGATAAAATTTTTGGAATACACCATTCTCAACATCCAAAGCCTCGCTAATTCTCCACTACTTCTAATTTCCTATTGAAAAAAATCCCTTCTTCTCCTCCCCTTCCTCCTCCTAGTATTCAAATACTCCTGGAGATACTCAAATCCTCCAGAGTGTGGCCCCTGCCTCCAACTCACTCACAGGAACTCTAGGCAAACTGGTCAATACACTGTTCCCCAAAAACATAGATTTTACTTTGTGCCTTTTTGTTTGAGTCATCTTATATTTAAATATCATTTCCTCTGTCACAATGCCCTATCAGTAGTTACCTCTTTTTAACTTTTTCCAATTTTTAGTGGCTATTGTGTATATATACTACTAGAATGTTATTAATATGAATGAAGCCTGAATCATGTATAACTATAGTATATTTCCTACTATAGGAAATAAACGGAAACTATTTGTTATATACTTTTATTTTCTCGACAGGCTGGGACCAGTACCATGTAGGCAACACGTGGCATGTATTCAATAAATATTTGTTTTATGAAAGAATGAATTGTACTGAATGATATTCAGGAAGTTTGAATTGGTTTTTAGGGGCTGGTGTTATCTTGTTTTCACAGCTTTCTGAGACAGCTTAATACTAACAAACTTACAGCTCTGTATGCTGGGATAGGAATTTTATTTAAAGATACTGATCCTTCATTACTGCTATGGACTGAATTACGTCCTCCCAAAATTCACACATCAAGGCCTTAACTCCCAATGTGATGGTATTTGGAGAAGAAACCTTTGGGAAGTAATTAGGCTTAGATGGGGTCATGAGGGTGGGGCCCTCATGATGGGATTAGTGCCCTTATAAGAAGAGATCAGAAAGCTTGCTCTCTAACTCTCTTTGCCATGGGAGGACACAGCAAGAAAATGATCATTTGCTAGTCAGGAAGAGAGATCTCACCAGGAGCTGAATTGGCCAGCACTTTGATCTTGGACTTTCCAGCCTCCAGAACTGTGAGAAATAAATGTCTATTGTTTAAACCACCCAGTCTGTATTATTTTGTTATATCAGCCCAAGCAGACTGATACCACTATTAACCCAAAGTTTTAAGCATTTATTTTACAAAGGATTTCTAATGTTTCTACAGTAACACTTGATGAACTTAAGGAAAATATCCTGTTTATAGCAGAGTAGCCAATCCAATTGAGAGAAGATTGGGCAAAACTATTGATACAAAATTTTGCTTCCCCATTATTTCACTTTTCCTTTCAAATGTAAAGAAATTGGGTCATAAATAAACACATAATTCTTATGTACTTTTCAAATTTTCAGGAGTATATCAATTTTATTTTAAAGTACTTTGTGTTCTAATGTAATAGTTCAGAAAGCATTTGTACATAGTTTTGAAATATAGAGAATGTAGACTTGGTCAAGATTGCATTTACTTGATTGGAGTAGAATCTTCCTATATTCTTACATCTGTGTTATTCTAACTCATTTCTGGGTAAGGCTGAGTCTCACTAATTTGCTTTATAGTGAGTGTCAGCCCTGAGACGGTAAGCAGTTACAGTTAGTTACTTGTTAAAGAGACACAGAACATAATTGCTTCCCAAATCCTTTGAAATGCATCACCACAGATAGTTCCTACAATTGGAACAATTATGCTATTAATAGTAAAAATGAAAGTCTGTCTATGAGGGCCCTTACTGTTAACAGGTGGCTAAAAGAAGGTGTAGGCGAATGGTTGGCTAGCAAGCTGGTAGAAGAGAATTTCATGTAATATTTTTCTACTAATAGGGAAGGTTCAAGCCATTTGAGAAAAACTGAATCATAATAGCTGACCTTGTAAGTGTTCTGCTGAGTGGTGCATATTATATGAGACCCACACATTCTTTCCTTTCTATGTATACTTAGTAAATTAACTCTTGGTATTCAGTTCTTGGGTATGATTTATCATCTTCTAGACAGGGGAATTATGAGGACCTTCTCTCTTGTCTTCTACATCCCATGTATTATCTGGCTTCATCTTTAACACTCTTTAAATTTTTTTTTTTTACTACTAGTTTTTAGAGTCAAAATTTTATTTGTAAACTATCCCCCCGACCAAAGAATGCAGCAATTTCATCCTAAAGGTGTATATTTTACTACTGTGACAGTCTTTAAAGTCCACTACTCTCATAACTATAAAATAGTTCTTTTATTGATTTATTGATTTATTGATAAATTCAATTGGAAAACTCCTTCCCAAGTGACCAGACAAACTTCAAGGATTTTTTGATCCTACTGGGTAATGACTATTCAGTACTATTAGGCCTTGTGACTGTATCATGGATTACATGGCCTTAGAATTTAGAATAAGGGTCAGCAAACTTCTTCTATTTGGCTTTGTGGGCCATATGGTTTCTGTAACAACTACTCAACTTTGCCTCCTATCATGAAAGCAGCCATAGGCAATAGGTAAAGAAATAGGTGTGGCTGGAAACAAACTGGTGGTTACCAGAAGGGGGAGGTATTGGGGTGCAAAATAGGTGAAGGGGATTAAGAAGTACAAACTTCCAGTTATAAAATTAATAAGTCATGGAGATGTAATGTACAGCATAGGGAGTATAGTCAATTATACTGTAATAACTTTGTACGGTGTCAGATAGTAACTAGACTTATCATGGTGTTCATTTCATAACGTATATAAATATCGAATCACTATGATATATATCTGAAACTAATATAATATTGATTGTCATTTATACTTCAATAAAAAAAGAAAAAACGAATGGGTGTGACTGTGTTCCAATAAAACTTTAATTACAAAAGAGTTGGATTTGGCGCACAGGCCATTGTTTGCTGACCACTGGTCTAGACCAATAGTTTGATAAAAGCTACCCAATAAAAATTGCTATCTTTATAATAATAGAATGGTAAAGTTAGCTATCTCATATTTTAGTTTATATGGTGTCATTTCTGACACAAGCAAGGAAATAGTAATTTAAAGTTAATACTATTTTAAGTTCTTTAGGTAAACATAAATGCAAACAGACTAGAGAAAAAAGAATCCTATTAATGGCAAAATACAATAACCACTTTTCCTCCTCCATACAATATATTTTAGAGATCTTAGCTTCTCATATGGCTTCATCAAATCCCTTTATGGAAATGTTACTCACATTTCTATCTGCTGTACTAAGTTATCTCGATAGGTACATTTCTACATTTCAAATGCATACGTGGGTATTTCCAATTGGTTCCCCTGCCATCACCTTTAATGCACAATATATAAAATACACTCTCTAAAATTAGCTCTACTTTTAGACCTAAGAATTTTTCCCAATGCTATAACTATTCTCAAGCTGAAAATATTGGAGTTAAAGAATTATATCATCATCGTCCACTTGTTTATTTCTATCTCCGCTTCTATTGTCTGCCACTAAGTCCTAAAATTATTTTCCTGTATTGTATGCTGAAAATCCATTTATTTTTGCCCATTCCAACTACTGTGGTTCCAGTTTGAACCCCTATTACTTCAACCTTGCATTGCCATAACAGCATCCTAGCTGGCATCCAGACCCATGCGTCTTATCTTTCTAATTCATTCTGTACACACTGACAGATAAAACACTGCTTTCATCAGGTCCTTGCTCCTACCACTTATTGAACAAGGTCTAAACTCCTGATCCTGACATTTATAGCCCTCTACAAAATCACCCCAGGTTCCAGCTCACATCTTCAGAGCTTCAATCTAACCACTTTTTTTGTGAACACATGTAATGTTTTTGTTTTTCTTACCTCAAATGCTTACAGTATTGATCTTATTTTGTATTCTTTTCTCCTTTCTATTTATTCTAATATTATGGTACAAGTCAAGTTCCAGCTCATCCTTTAGGTCTTTCTTAAGTTCTTTAGCTTCAAATGATTGCTTTTGCAATGGATCAGTTTCAGTCTTTAACTTCTACTTGTTGGATGATATTATCAACAATCTCATTTCCCTAACCAATTATTGAGCTCCCTGGCTTGAACATCTTCATCCTTTCCTGATGCTCATGACTCTTTCTACACAGTCGTCTGAGTGCAATCACAGTTGAATGAGAGACTGAAATTAGAAAGTCTGATGTATTAGAGAGGATGGGGTAGCTTCTCTATAGTCTTTGCTGATTAATTCTAATCCTTACTACACGATTATTGTAATCATTAAAAAACAGCGCAAGTTGGCAATTTTTAGTCTCTGACTAGATAAGGATAAAGATAAAAATAGCAAGAATCCAACAGGTCAATCATGCAGTTCTGAAAATAGCCACGACCATCAAAGAAAGAAAATTTTGCCTTTTCACCATTAGCAAAAGATATTTCTACCGTCTTAATTCTCCCCAATTCATGTTTCTGTAGGAATATAGGCTCGAAGAAAAAAATCTTTAATTTACCAAGGCAACAAAGAAAAAGATTATCTTCATATAGAAGTTAAAGGGGTTCTTCTGAATAAATTTATGCAGAAATGACTTGTTATAACGCAACTTTCTCGTCCTAGATATCCTGAAAATAGGAAAGATTGTCAAGATAGAGGAAGTAGTCTAACAAGTATGCCAAGATTAGAAAGCATTACTCAAGCACAGGCAGAGGAAGAGGCACCAGTAATAGGAAACCAAGAATGGAACAATCAGAAAGGCAAGAGAAAGGAGCACTGAGGAAGCCAAAGACCCCTTTTCATGGTGGGAGCGGGTCACGGTATTAGAGACTACAGAGCAGTCACGCAGGATGAGGAAGGAACAGAGGGTTTCAGATTCGGAAATGAAAAGATTACTGGTAAATCACAGAAAGAACAGTTGTTATACAGCCTGTGTGTCAAAAAACAAAAGACCCATGTTAATATTGTTGCTTTTATGCCTGCTATGACCTATAAGCACATTCATTGGGGTCATGCTCTAACAGGAAGGAGGAAGGAATTCACATTTAATGAGCAAAGTACTGTGAGGACCATTATGTTCTCGGCCTCAGAAGAAGGAAATAAATGAACCAAGGTTGTGCAGTTGTTAAGCAATAGAGTTTGGAACTGAAGCTGTTTTTCACACTTGCACTGCTTCCACCGTATCTCAGATATCCCCCCAGTGGTATTCTATGAAAATATGGCTTTCATCTGTTTTACCTAATTTCATTTCACACTTTGATCCCTGGGTACTATCTGTGCATAGATTGTAGAATATGAAAATTGGAGTAATCCTAAAAGATCATTTAGTCTAACCCTCTTTTCTTTTTTTTTTTTCGTCTAAATAAACTGAGATCCAGGAAGGTGAAGAGGTGAACAAGACTCACACGATATTAGTGAAAGAACTGGGACAAAAACTTATGTTTCCTGATTCCCAAACTCATGCCTGTTTTCATTATAAACTCTATGTAGGGCCCAAATTATATGGAAATGTATGCTTGATTCAAGGAGGAATTAGCAGGGCACGACAAGAGGGTCTCATATCACTCAATTTCTCAATGAATGGTTTAAAATGGGGAGAATGACTTTCAATTCTGTTTCTATAAGTGTAAAGGAAGACAGTTATTTTTTAGCCGAAGCTGATGGTGGAGGATACTTAATGAAAATTAAGCATATAAAATAAAATCCTAAAAATCACTAGGTAGTTAATATTATTTGTAAACTAAATTTTATATTTCAAATGAAGACGTCTAAAATGACAATTATAAAAATAGAAGATTTTTACAAAAAAGAAAATATTTTTCTCAAATTAAAAAAGCAATCTTTTCACTGTAAAGAAGAAGGAGTCCCAGATCAAATCAGCAAAAACTGGAATTCTATTCTGTATGTTCAGACTTGCATCATTATCAAATACATAACTAGAAAAGAGGGAGCAAAACATGTTGTTATGAATTAAAGAAAGGTGGCTGCATATTCAATTATATTTCAGCTACATTTTAAGTATGTAACAGGAACTATACACTAAGAGTCAAAATGAGTAAAAACAATCATGTACTCTCTCAAGACTGAATTTGCTACACATATAAACAACATGTTCCAAAGGTTGGAATGTGAGTGTTATCTATAATATCCAGTAAATAAGGCAAATTGGGAACATTTTTAGCACTCATGTCTGCAGAATTCCATGTTTTCTAGTAGTTAGATTGCAGTTCACATACGGCAGGTTTCGAGTACATAAATCTGCCATTTAAAGATCAGTACTTAATATGAACAGAATTGGGGATCACCATGACAATGTTAGGAATGTTATTGCTGAGAATTTCTGGGAAAGTTAAACAATTACATTACATGCATGCACATATACAATGCTTATGGGCAAGGACGTAAGGATCTTATCTAATATTAAGGTGACAAGTAAAGTGTAATGGAATACTATGATCCAAAAACCAACAACAAAAAAACAAGCTGCATTGTACACTCTATGTCATAACCCTCTCAAGATCTTGGTCTGATTATCTTCTAATACGAATGAGGGCAAAATTCAAGCAGAGGAGTTATGGGCTCACGTCAAAGAGCAAACGACACAATTTAAAAAGACAAGTTTCTGTGTTCTGGTGTTAAGTAGAATGGGTAGTAGCAGATTCATATCTGCGCTGCTCTGTTTGCTAAACATGGTGCCAAAGTGACAAACTCATCAAGCTAGTGGTTAAGTTAGCCATGTTGGAGAAATAAAAACAAATAAACCATACAACGGGGCCTCCCACCTCTTGCCTGTCGTCCGGGCCCACAGCCTTCCTGAGCTCCAGGGCTGTCCTGTTGCACACTCCAAGGGACTAATTGGCACCTGCGCCATTTGTGAGTCTTCCATCTACAAGAAAAGAACAGAGCCTTGAGGAGAGGAAGCAAAAATGCCAGCCAAGTCGTAGAGATACGGTGGCACGGAAATATGACTTTGACTACTGCAAACAGGAATTCATTAGCCAATGCTGTCTTCTCTAAACTTAATTTATATCTCCATCACGGCATTATAAAAAGCAGCTTTACATATAAAAGTACTTTCTAGGACACTGGAGACAAGAATCTATCTTTGTCTTTGTTCTATAGGAATGGACTCTACCGCTAGAATTTAGCCTTTTAAATGATTAGGATTGCCAGCAGATAGATGTACCAGATAGTACCAGAAACAATGCATTTCATTTAAATAAGGTATATTTGTTTTATATTCAAGTTATGAAACTGCATTCAAGTCATGAGCTTTTTGTATAGTGCTCTTTGGGTTAGCATTGTAGAAGTAACTCAGAAACTGCAATTATAATACACTGCATAAAAATAAATCTCCCAAATAAATAAATTTGGGCTAATAGTTGTCAATGTTTGGTGTAAACATGCAATTATATTGTTCGTCATCTCAGATTTAAATACAGATAAATTAAGATGGAAAATTTGCTATCAATTTCATCATAAGTTATTTTGTGATCACACATTCTATCAATCGATGCCATAATATTTCATTTGTTGTCAGGGTTGCAATTGTTTACCACATCAAGTTTCAATTACGCACTTTCTTTTAACAGTTATGAGGAAAAATTTCTCTAATAATTATCAACATGATGATATATAGCTTCAATAACCTTAATTTTCTTTGAGGTGGCTACAAACGAAAAGACCAGACATCTTGCTGGCATCATTGAGACAAAGATGTCATCTCGTGAGCCAGAATGCCAGCATTTGTAAGGAACAGGTGTTTCTTGGAGCCAGGGGAGGAATGCTTATGCTATTCTTCCAAGTGAAAAAGAATTGCTTCCTAAAGCATATGTATTTCATAATTATTAACCACTTTTCTGCATTTCTTATAGTTTATATCAACATGAGAAATTTCCCCAAACTCCTAGAGCTAATAATACAGCTTGGAAACTTACACAGTTTTTGTATTTGTCTCCCTAGGGATAATTTCAGTAGCAGAGGCAAGAGGCAGGAGATAGCACATATAGCCATAAACATCCCAAACTCCACTAGCCTGCAGGGCAGTGTTCGCTTTCTTTTCTCATCGTCCGAAAGAATATGAACTTGAAGTACTTCTCCGCGTGTTGATGGCAATGGCTTTTTCTTTAGCTCTATTACCTGTAGCTTTGGCATACTTGAGGGGCCTCGCAGGCCTTCTCTTCGTAGAGAGGATCCGTGCAGTCCCGGCCTCCATTGGCTGGCAGCTGAATGATGACCCGATGTCTAGACTGCTTCTTGACTCCGGAGTCCCCTGGAATGAGGCAGCTTTTTAACCTCTGTACTCTGTACTGATACAAGAATCTCCAACTACCAGCCTGTGTGAAGAAATTACACTGCCTGCAGCTACACATGCTTTGACATCCCTGAATGAGAGGCTTCATCTAATCTAATCATTTTCTAAATTCTCCCAAAGACTGCTTATACTGAAAACCCAACCAATTTACATTTAAAAAGGAGAAGAATAGAGAATACAGTTGCATAGTCAACTAGGCTTTCTAATGCACAAGGTAATTGCTCTTTTGTATATGTCTTTCCTCTTGAGAAATATGACAGATCTGATTAATTTATTTCTCTTCACCTTAAGTTTATTTTCATGCCATTTCACATAGCCCTGTTTACCACATGGGACTCATCCACATCTAATGAATCTTCCTTTGGAGGATATATTCAATGTTTTAACGTGAAATTTTATTTCTTTGTTATTCACTTAATTTGAAATGCATAACTCGTAAATTATTCTAGGCATTTATTATTCATGTTAAGCAGTCTAAGATCTTCAGTTCATGTCGAATTCTAAACATCAGGGCTGTAGGTATGGAATAAAAGTGGTTTCTTAGAGGCAGACTTTTTAAAGAAGCATTCAAAATAGCAATAATTATTAGAATTAAATAACTCAATTATGTTAAATAACAATGGAAATAATTAAGATTTACCTTCAATGAAGATATAAATTTGATAGTACTATTGATAGACAGATGTTCAAAATCTTTTAGTATTAGAGACAGATAATGTATAAGACTTGCCAACTTTAATAAAATATATTCCAACCGACAATGTATGCACTTTAAGGGTGAATGGATGCTTACAAAAGAATTCCCTAAAGAATTATTTTTATAGAGTTCCCCTGATGCATTTACATTTTTTGCAAGATCATGAAATATTTGATAAGTAGACTACAGGAACAGAGAAATTTAGAAGGGCTAGCAGGCCCTAACAATGAAAGTTTAATCATAAATGAAATAACATTCTTAAAGTTATTATGTTGGTAGAAAAATATGATTTGACAATTAGAACTTTCCAATAATGGAACATCCTTTCTCATGAAGTCAGGGTATCCCTCAACACGGTCTGGGCAACTGACTCCCAGCCATGTGGATTGAAGATTCCTATATTAGATGGGAGAATGGATCAGATTAGTGATTCCTAAACGTCTGACTACATAGGAGAATTTCTTTAAAAACATGAAAACAAAAACAAAGAGACTTTTTGGCCTATACCCAGAACTACTAATTCAATCTTTGGAAACTGAATTTGGGAATCCAATTTTTAAAAAGCTTGTCAGGGAATTGTGATGAACAGCTAGGTTTAAGATCTACTGGAATAGATGACCTTGTATGTCTCATCCCAATTTAAGATGCTAGGGTTCACACGTAACTTTTTAGGATTATTCCCATTGTGGGGGAAACCTGTATTATTAATGACTCTATTAACTATTTTAGTGAATAATTGGAATACTATAGGTAATAGAGTAGGGAATTAGGGGCTGGAGGTAGTGGCTAGCAGAGAATTAAAGTATTTGAAAATATTGTCATGGACTTTTTTATTGCGACAATAGTCACTGGAATGCTAGCTGTAACTTTTACATATTAAATATAATTTTTCCAGAAAAGATCTAAGAAATGCCAATAGGACTTTTAATAAAATTGCTAATGTGGTCTCCATCCATTATATTGTCCAAAGACCCTTATTTTAAGGCCTGGGTGACAAATTCCTCTAATAATTCAGAGCTAGGAAATATTTTGTTTCCCTCGACAATCTGTTAAGAATCCACTGTGCTTCTATTTTTTGCTTTGTTCACCAGAATCTCAGAGCTAATTTTCTTCTCAACTGCAGAAGCTTACCTTAACTTTGCTTTTCTAGCATAGTTTTTCTCTTATCTCCCCTGCCCCCTCTCCCATTTACTACCTGACTCCATCCTTCTTTTATACTTTCTATTATCTTTCTTTTGTTTCATGTTTATAATCTGTCTATAATCTTTTTGAAAGAGTATACAAACTAAATGACTCTTCTCATCATTGTTTAGCATTGGGGGAAGGAGGGAGGTGTTAGTTTTCTTAACAGGGAAAAGAGGAAAAGAGCACAGAGGATCAGGTCTTTGTTTCCCAAGTGGTCAAAATTCTTAGAGGCAATAACGCTCCAACCCTTCTCAACCTGCAGATAGAAAATAAACATGGGATTGAGACCAAGGGATCCATAGACTGGAGGTGACGATGAGTTCAGCACCAGTGGCACCTTATAGACTGAAGCTCCTAGTCACTATCTATCTAGATATCACCAGGCACATAGGCAGGGCTGTTCAGATTTGGGAAGCAGCAATCAAATGTTAGTGTTTCAATTCTACTTTGTTTATTGACTTGAAAGCAAAAATGTCACCTAATATACAACTCTGAAACATTCTAGTGCTTTCACATCACAACCTCCGCCAAGTTTGTACTTGATATATAAGACTGTGATAACTCTTTTCACTTCCATAATTGATTTCACAATGGCAATCCATTTATTCTTATAAAAAGTTCAAATACCTTAACCTTGTGCAGCCCACAGCATAAAGATTGTGACCTGATTAAAGTGAAACATTCCAAAGCTATAACACCCAAAGAGGAAGTTTAATGGGGTTACATAGGAAGTGTCACGACATTCATGTTTCTATCCACTGGGAGGTTCATTTCTTCTCAGATCTCAAAGAAAGAGCACTGTAGAGCTCATCCAGGTTATAGAGCCTTCAGATCAGAGTGCAGATAAAGGGAGAGCTACAGCACAAGTTAAAAAAAGAAAATGGAAGGTTCCTCATAATAACTTGAGCTGGTAAACTTTGAATTTTACAACCTTCATCATTTCCTGTATGTATTTATACCAAATTTATTATATGTGGTTCATATACGTATATAGTTTCCATTAATCTTTGAGTTTTAGCGAACAATAGTCACACATATTAAGTGCCTAATAAACATTTGCTGAATAAGCAAACACATTTATTTCATTTCTTCTCAACATAATTATTAGTTAGAATCTTCTATATGTTTTTTTAATCCATTACCTTATAGTAGTAAGCACATGAGTACTAAGTCTGTGCATTGAGGATTAATAAAAAATAAGGAATCACTTTTTTCATTGGAAACAATGAACATGAGAAAAGTAAAAGAATCTTCCTGTAGTCTATGTACTTGAAAATACCCATCTAGGGACATTGAGGGTATTATGCAAAGTGAAATAAGTCAGAGGGAGAAGGTCAAATACCGTATGATTTCCTTCGTTAAGTAGTAGATAATAACAACAATAAACAAACACATAGAGACAGAGATTGGATTGGTGGTTACCAGAGGGGAAGGGGGGAGGGAGGAGGGCGAAAGGGATAATTCGGCACATGTGTGTGGTGATGGGTTGTAATTAGTATTTGGGTGGTGAACATGATGTAATCTATGCAGAAATAGAAGTATAATGATGTACACCTGAAATTTATACAATGTTATAAACCAATGTTACTGCAATAAACAAAAAATTAAAAAAAAAAAAGAAAATACCCATCTAGGATAGGGATAGAAAAAAATGGATTATATATTCAGAAAACAATTATGTGATAATGGGGCACACAGAATCAGAGGTATGTAATCTCTCTCAGTTACAGCATTTTTCAGATATCTTAAGACATTCAAGATATATCTCACCAGAGAAATTATTTGATGGAAGGATTTAAAGGCAAAACTAAGAATGGTTAAGCTGGAAGTGGGATGGATGGCAGGCTGGAGAAGAAAACGAAAGGAAATTGAAAGGGAAATATTTCATGCAAGAAGCAAATGCAGAGGTTGTTTTCAGATCTTTGGGTAATTTTAGTGTAGTACTGCTGAAGGGCATCAAGGCAGAGTAGCTGCCTCTGCAATATCCTTTCTAGCTCTCAAGTCAATAAATGTAGTGAGAAAAAAAAGAGCAAACAGAATTTGAGCAGCCAAACATATTATTTGATCAAAAGTATTGATTTTTTTAAGATTACAGTTACAAATAATTTATATGCATAAATGTCTTCTATTTTTTAAATAAGCCCTTTGTAAAAATTTATAAAAATTTGAAAAAAGTTAACAAGTGCACTGGTTTGAGAATTAAACTACTCCCTACTCAATACGGATCTTTATCAGAATTGATTTTTTTCATTTATTTATTTATTTATTTATTTATTTATTTATTTATTTATTTACTTTGTGAGGAGGATCTGCCCTGAGCTAACATCCATGCTAATCCTCCTGTTTTTTGGTGAGGAAGACCGGCTCTGAGCTAACATCTATTGCCAATCCTCCTCCTTTTTTTTCCCCCAAAGCCCCAGCAGATAGTTGTATGTCATAGGTGCACATCCTTCTAGTTGCTGTATGTGGGACTCCGCCTCAGCATGGCCGGAGAAGCGTCATGTTGGTGTGCGGCCGGGTTCTGAACCCGGGCTGTCAGTAGCGGAGCGCGCGCACCCAATCGCCAAGCCACGGGGCCGGCCCCGAGAATTGATTTTTCATGACATACTTGAGAGAGAGCTGAATAACATTCCAAATAACTCTTTTTGTTCTTCCTGGAATCCTAAGCTGTTCTGTTCCATTTTCCACAATACTACAGCATAGTTTTACCTCTTTAAAGCGATTTTAAAAAGGAGGGTAGCTCCACATTTTCTTAAGTTCAAAACTCTTATAAAATTTAGATTTTACCTACAGAATTAAATTTAAAAGAACTACCCCGTCCCTCAGTTAATTTTCTGTTGCTATTATCTATCCTTGAACATTCAACTTTTTTAGCATTTTTTAATTGTGTGCAGGTCAGTGTAATTTCAATGAAGCTTGGATGATTCCCATTTCATACCAAGTAATGAAAAAACTAACTGCATGTCATTGTTTTATTTTCTTTACAACAAAAGGCTAGTTTTCTATAACACCACTGTATCCTTATTCTCAGTTACAGCAGGCTACAGGCAGAACAGAAAAGGCTTCTCCAGGCCCACAAAGCATCTTGGCACTGTCATCCAACAGCAACCCCCTGTAACACCCCCTAGTCTTTTTATTTCCTCTATACACAATTATAGTTATTCTTTTTAAGTTTGAATGCCTAGGTTTAGGGTTTCTGAAAGCCTTTTGTTCTAGGAGACTCCACATAGAGCTGCCAAATAGAACAGGCAGAGCTGATGTGCTCCTAGTGAGATGACCTGTGCTCAGGCCAACAGAGCCTCACCTCTCAGAGCCTCTTGCTCACAGGACAGCAGATTCCTGAGACGGCATTCTTGCACTCCTTGGCCACTACCACCCCAGGAGCTCCGGGGGAGAATAGCATCCTAGTGGCACCATGCATTTTAATTTACAGCAGTTACCTATCTTCCCCCAAGAGACTATCCCAACTAAACCCATCATATCTCACATGCCTGTCACTCACCACAGGAAACAAGCACCCGCCATCCCCACCGCACGTCTGCCATCACCTCCTAGACCACAGCACTATCTAAACACGTAAGCTGATTCAATTTCTCATTCTTTTCCATCCTCTAATCTTTCCACCACTGTACCCATTGAAACACAGCTATCTCATCTTCAATCTCTTCTTGGAAAATTTGTTTCACGTTCTTTGCCAGTGGAAGCTGCTCTACCTAGCCATTTCTCAGTCTTTTCTCCTCCCTTTAGCTTTAAAAATCTCTAACTCATCTGAAGCTCCTGTCATCGACTTTACCATCAGCTATCTACTTTGTAGCAGTCGTCTACCAACATTTCATTAATTAATGACTTTAGAACATCTCTTACTATAATCCTTTCTCTTTCTACCCCTGCCACCACTTTGGTGGCCTTGGCATCCACAGGGTTATTCCATCCAAGGCACTGGACTCTGATTTACCATACCTCTTCACCTCCAATGACCTTTTCCTGCATCTTGCATCAATTACTAGCTCTTCTGTTTATCCCTTAATGTGATCATCATCAATGTCTGCACATTCTCATCTTTAAACATCTTACTTTCTGGTCACTCCTCTTAACCTTCCAGTTTATCTACTTTAGTTCTCATCTTACTAAAATTCTTCAAACTCAATCAAGACTGCCAATCCACTTTCCCTATCACATTTTCACTATCTATCACCCCCTTCATGACCTCACTTCCATCCCAACCCAACTTAGATTCCACACTTCATTATGATTATAAATACTCCCTTGAAAACACTCTTGACTCCCTGTTCCTCTCTCCCTTTCTTGTACTTTCCTGGAAAAGACCTGACCTTAATCAAGACCAATTATTTTCCTACAGTTTTCCTGCGCTCAGTTAGCTGAACAGGGCTGGAGAAACACTGGCAACTGCGTTGAGCAATCCCTTTTAAAACACATGACTAAATGGGCACTCCATGCTGCCTATTACAAATTCTATTACTTATTCCTAACTTGCCCACTTTTGCACTCTCCAAAATGAAATCACATCTTCTCTTTCCTCACAATCCCTGCTCCCACAATCCCTGCACCCTTCCTTGATTACTAAACAACAAGTAATATATCAATTGCACCACGGTTCACAAAGCAGAGAGCACTTTACCATACATTAGCTCATTTGCTCCACAGTACAACTCACTGATGTTATAACCAAGGCTTGGAGAGCTTAAGTATCTAGTCTATGGTCACCTGGCTGCTATGTGGCCAAGGCAGGTGTCCAAACTAGATTTGCTGATTCAAAGTCCACTCATTCCAATATACCATGAAACCTACAACTCATTCTATGTTCAAAAACTAAAAATTGTGTCCTGCTATATATGAGTAAGTTTAATTCGGTCTTCCATAACCTGCCTTCATTTTTCTTTCCAACTTCACATTTCGACTTTTATCCTCACACTCTGAGCTCCAGTGGGCTGGTTCCCACTTTCTTCTTGAACAACACATCTTTCTTATGGTCATCTAAGACTTTTCCTGATGCCTTCGATACGCTCTTGGGATTCTTTTATGCATTGTCTCTTTCAAAAAGATCTCTTCTACCTTCTTTTCAACAGGATTTTCCCTAATATTTGCTCCCACAATGGGTTTTCCCTTCCCTTCCCTAGAGCTCTTTCTGTTTTACTACTAAACCTTGTTATTGAATCATGTAAGTCTTATATAATCTGTAGAAGAGTTCTGTATTTTAAATGAAATCAAAAGCGTCCTTTAAGTCAGGGACTGTGTCTTCTCTACAGAGCCATCAATGTGCTAGTTATATACAGGAATCAATAAATATGAAATTCAGTAAGTATTTATGCATATATTACAGGTGAGTATTAATGATGAGTATTAATCTAATTAAAGACATGCATAGTATTCACAATCTATTTGTTCCCTCGTCTACATGCTAAATTTTTTTAAAGTGCCTTATATTAGTTATCACATAAAATTTTTTTTATCTTATAAATGGTCAAACAGAGAAGAGTAAATCACTTTCTTAGTACTGTAAAAATAATCAGCAGAAATCAAATTAAAAATCATATTATTTGATTTTCAATTATGGGTTTTTTATGAGTAAGTTACATCTATTTTTTTCTTTCCTTTCCAGACATATATAATGCATAATAAGATCACAAATGCATTTTTTTTTTTTTGTGAGGGAGATCAGCCCTGAGCTAACATCCATGCTAATCCTCCTCTTTTTGCTGAGGAAGACTGGCTCTGAGCTAACATCTATTGCCAATCCTCCTCCTTTCTTTTCTTCCCCAAAGCCCCAGTAGATAGTTGTATGTCATAGTTGCACATCCTTCTAGTTGCTGTATGTGGGACGCGGTCTCAGCATGGCCGGAGAAGCAGTGTGTCGGTGCGCACCCGGGATCCGAACCTGGGCCGCCAGTAGCGGAGTGTGCGCACTTAACGGCCAAGCCACCGGGCCAGCCCCATAAATGCATTTTAAAGAACTTACAGAGGAAAATTTATAGGCTACTAAACTGGTTCCTAATTCCTGGATACATTGCAATATCCCAAATTATTTTCAAGTGAAGGTCTAAAGAAATGAGAAAATTTTACCTGATTTCTCATTTTTATGAGAGACTATCCTAGAATCAATTTAATGGAATCTTTTCTGTTCTGTTTTTCTTTCTTTTTTTTGTTTTTTACTTTATTTCCTTTAAATACTTTAGACCAAATCAACTTTTATTTTAAAATACTTTACTCAATACAAGGAAATATCCAATATAAGACATAAGAAAAAGGCAAAGATTTTTCCTCATTTTCAAAAATTTTACTTAAAAATGTTAAATTTGTGTTAGATTATTAATCACATGGTTATAAATATAACTGCATATGTTTTAGAATTAGTAGTAAATGGCTTTATCTCGTACAAACACAAAACACCAAGTATAAAAACACAAAGAATAGAATTTTCAAGCCTATGAATTCCATGTAATAAATAACCTTTTTTCATGGTAGTATGAATAACCAATAATTACTACAGAAATATTAACCTATAAGAAAGTACAATTCTATTGCTGATTATGACCAAACAAAAGGATATCATATGTTACTTAGTTTTTAAGAAAATAAGGGATAAGAGAAGAAAACCTAGAAAAAAATGTCAGACAATAACATTGCTTTATCGTAACATTAATGCAGTGTTTTTTAAAAGAGTGAATGCTAACTCCTTTTGTCCCAAGACCTTTTTAGATGCCTTAAAAAACTTTTAATGTCAAAATTTTCTATTCTTGCTCACTGTGTGGTTTAATTTTATTTGCTATTTCAAGGGTACTTAAAATAGAAAAAGCATAAAAATGAACTCATGTTTCAATTATATGAAATGATAATCACACTGTAAATACAATCCATTATTAAATTTATAATCTCTCATAATACATTAAGGATCTAAATAATTTTTGGCAATTTAAATAATGGTTAAACTAGAAGTTGATTCTTAATTGAATCTCTCTAGCAAGAGTCAAGAAGCATACATAAAATAAAAACATAAAAGGAATTTAAGAAAAACTATCTCTGTTGGGAGAATAAGATAAAAAATAGGAGACAGTGTTATTTGTAAAACTAAGAGAAAATCTGCCCAGTTATTGTATATGTCACCTGGAGGACGTTGGTATCTTTCTCAGCAGCAATGAGAAAGGACCCTATCCTAGAGGGTAAACAATTATCCAAGTATCTTCCATGATATTAAAGGGTCTTTGTGAGTAATAAAAGCAAAACCAAACCAAACTGGGAACAAATCCTCATCTTGTAAATGCCTCATGGAAGGTTACATGTTGACAGAAGTACAACTTGGCCATTTTTCTCTATCCTTTATTCCCATCCTTGAGGTCACATAATTGAATTTGTAGCAAATCTGGTCCCATGGCTATTTCTTGCCATTTAGCAGGTTGGAAGCCAGGCATACCGATAAGATCATTGTGCATTCTTTTCGAAATACATAAGGCCACCATAAATTCTTTTAGAATTAATGTTCAAGGAAACATTATTAATATAATAAAGTCTAGAATTCTTTTACTTTGATTTATAGCATAAAGTTTTAAGTCAGTTTTGGCATAAAACTCATTTTTTTGGTACTCTAAAGCTGTATTATTTTCTAGAAGGAAACTAAAATTTTATGGCATTCATGCCCAACTAGGATTACACAGCCCCATGTAAGAAACACAAACACTGCTTAGCCATAAGAACTAGGAGGTCCCGGCAAGTGGTTTTCTAAGTGAACAGCCTTCAGAACTTTGCAGAACATACCTTCTTTACACGAGGAAGGGCATGATGTCCAGTCACTATATGGGGTCACGATACAGTCCTTCCTACAAGGAAGCAGGCAGGGCCTCACTGTTTCAGGCCGAAGGCTTTCGGGACACCTATGAAAATTTATAAAGATAAATTAAAAATCCGGCAATTTAATATCTTTAGGATTTTCATTGCTAAAATTGCTAAACAGTCACCGATCTGTATTATTTAACTTCCAGGAATCTTTCTGCTTTTGACAAGAACTACATGACTAAATTAATTCTTCCAAACTAGACCTGAATAAAACTCTCAAGGCAGGATGTGTAAATTTAATAATAGTAATTGTGCTATCTAGAACAAAATATAATAATTATACCTTATCCTCTTATAATAATCTCTCCATTAATAAATTTGTATTTTCTAACATGTTTTACAAGAAATTTGTGGGAATCCAAATTACCAATGTACCTAATTCTACATCTTTGTATAACTAAATAGGCTTATTGGCGATTATAAGTTTCCAAGTTATTCTGCATTTTATTTTTACAAAATATGTATAGTATAAAATAAATTTATAATGGAGTATATTCTATACACGGTACATGCTCAAAAATAATACTGTATTTACAGTTATATATTTCATAATGAATAAGTAATGAAATAATAAAAGTGTATAGATCATTATAAAAGCAGATTTTGCTTTATTCTTGGTTTCATTTAGTGTCTCTATTCATATTTTTTTTCCATTTTGTTCTAAGTTTCATGTTATGGGATTTTAAATATTTTTATAACATTTTTTTGGAAGAAAAAGAGTGAATATAAATAAAACAAAAATATTCAATCAGTAATTTAAGAGAAATGAAACACTGTGTTCTTGACATAAATTACAGTAAAATTAACTAAATTATTTTTTTTTAAATTCAGCAAAATCGGGGCCTGCCCGGTGGCATAGTGGTTAAGTTTGTGCGCTCCACATTGGCGGCGTGGAGTTCACAGGTTTGGATCCCGGGCATGGACCTACGCAAGCCATGCTGCGGCAGGCATCGCACATATAAAATAGACGAAGATGGGCACAGATGTTAGCTAAGGGCCAATCTCCCTCAGCAAAAAAGAGGAGGATTGGCAACAGATGTTAGCTCAGGGCTAATCTTCCTCACACACAAAAAACCCAGCAAAATTATATTATTTATTAGGAACACAAGAGAAAGATAATGACAGAACATTGAGATGTCTTACTTTATATAAGATTTTCACTTCCTAAAAGATAATTTTAGGAAGCTGATGTATGAGTTTTAAATATACTGTCTTGTTCATTATGTACTTATGATTTTTCAATTTCCCAATTCTCTGCATCTTCATGATCTGATTCTACTAGTGTTAGTGGTCAAATGTTGGCCATGAGCATTAACACTAGAAGAAGATGTATATTATGACAACAAAATATAACAACATAATTCACGTAACTAAAAGTAACAATGTTCTGATTCCTAAGAAATTCTCTTTTGAGGTCATATAAATCTCTGACAAGTAAGCTAAGAGGCACTGAAGAAATAAACCAAACAATCAGTATAACTGTTGCTGGAATAACTTGGCAAATTAGTGAAAATGGGATTTGAAAATACTCCCCATGTGAGAAGCCAAATTTTTCGTAGGTCAAGATAAATTGTCTTTTAACAAGTAAGTTAATCAGGTTTTCAGAACTGAATTATGAGTGAAAAAAATCAACATCATTAATCTTTTTCTCATAATTTCTTTAGAGCACTTTGCTGACTCTTCATTTTGGATATATCTTGTATTATAATTATTTATCTACATGTCCTATCTCACACATAAATATTATATTCTATAAATTATATAGATCCATGCTTTCCTGTATAACATTGGGGTTTATTTAGAAGTAGATTTAAAAAAATATATTGGATTCAACATTTCAAAAAGAAATAATCCCCCTGGTTTATGTTGAGGATAAGCTTGGATTTTCCTAATTGCTATAAACACTTAAAGTCATGGATGACAAAGACATTTAGACGTGAATCATAGGAGTTAATGTATTGTTACAATTGAGATTATAAATCACTAGAATTATAATTTAACCTGCATTATTCATCAGAAAATATTATACGGCAAAATCCCATATATAGTCCTGTTAATTCTTTTGGAACTATGAAATTATTGATTAGTGGTTATTACTGGAAGCACTCCTTTTCAATGAGGCAATTTTATAACTTTAAAAGTGGGGAGAGGGGCTGGCCCCGTGGCATAGCAGTTAAGTTTGTGCATTCCGCTGTGGCAGCCAGAGGTTCGCAGGTTCAGATCCCGGGTGCAGACCTACTCACCGCTTGTCAAGCCATGCCGAGGTGGCATCCCACATAGAAGAACTAGAAGGACCTACAACTAGGATATGCAACTATCTACTGGGGCTTTGGGGAGAAAAAAGAAAAAGAGGAAGATTGGCAACAAATGTTAGCTCAGGGCCAATGTTCCTTTAAAAGAAAAGGAAAAAATGGGGAGAGCATTACTCAACTGCATGCTCTTCAAATTTTAGCCCTGAATAAATCAATGGAATTTACAATGTTATCACTTACAATCTCCAAAACTCTGTTTTAGTTTAGAAATATCCACAGCAAGATACTTGGCTAACTGTGGAGAACAAAATTACTAACAACAAAGCCATTAAATGAATACACAAAGATAAATTATACAGGCTAGATTACATCCAATAAAATGAATTCAGACTTCCTTTGGCGAAGCAATTGGTTCAGTCAACATGCTTCTATTCTCCTTTGTACTATTCGTATTTAGTGTTTGTGGTTTAAATCAAGGAATTGATTTTCCCCCAAATCTTATTCAAGGTCAAATTAAACAGATGTGATAGGAGTTGAAGTTTGTTAGAGGATAGATAAGATCAATAACATTGATTTTACCATTGCACAGTAATCTGTTTTATTAAGAGGAGTTTAAAACAAGGTTTCTATTTGCATTTTTGTTTCAAATGCCTAGTCCTAAGAAGCATTCATTGAATTTAACCTAGCATTTAAGCATAAGAGCAGTAACATTTTCTTTGGAACTCACAGTATTTGCTTAACTTTTCAGAACTTTAAGGGCAAAGTAAATCCATTTGATTTAACAAATCTATGTATGCATCCAGGTCATTGAATAAAGGCTGCAAGGGTGAAGCACATTTGTAATGGATTATTGTGGTGGTCTGACATGGGGCTTCAGAATACCCTTCCTATTGAATGACTTAATGACACTAATCCAGCAGGCTTTTTCACACATAGGCTTGTAAACACGTACATCCATTGCTCAGCAAAATATTTTGTACTTTACATAAGTGAGGAAAATATCAACAACAACATTTGAAAGGTGACTAACAGTAAAACAGGAACGGAGTGAGCTTAGCTCAGCACAACAATCCTCCATCCTGTGCCTACAGATCAGGTTATACAACTTGGTCAGGTTATAACCCTCTGCAGTGAATATTTCTACCTCTGTGCTCGTCCCAGCGAGATGAAGAATCCTCCAGGACTTGGGACTTCTGCTCCTGCTGTTACTGCTGTTGAATCTTAATACACTGCGCATTAATTTCCTTTGCTAGATTCATCACAACTTTAGCATTATTTCTACTAAAATATTGGTTTGGGGCTACCTATTAAGCATGTGGAATAGTTTCTCAGTTTATTCAGGTCTTTTTGGCAAATATTTTCTAATATGTTTCCTAATTTCAAACTATGTAAACAAAGCATAGGGCAAAATATCCCTGATGTCTGGAACCCGGGCCAGGTAAAAACAATTCATAATGAGATTCGGATTTATCCCTTGGAGTTTTTCATATATCAAGTACATTACTATCATTTCCCTAAAACACTAAGAAGTATCTCAAATTTTTAAGAGAAAATAATAATTTCTAAGATTTATTACTTACATTACCACTACTTTTTTTCATTAAATCCTTTCAATAAACTTTGAAAACTGAGGCAAGAATCAGTTAAGCAGCATGCTTAAGATCACACATAATACTTAAGCACTTGGCCAAGTATTTGGAAATGATGAGGCCATTTTTATACCAATGCAAAATCTACTGGTTTTACTTTCCGTATTTCACATGGCTAAGATGATTTGAATTCTTAAAGCTTTCTTAGTCTCAAAACATAAGAAGATTTTCCTCTTAAAGGAATATATTTTTAGAGTTGATTTATTAATTTTTTCTAAGAATCAATTAGCCCAGTTAGGCCATGGAGTGTTCTTGTTTATATTTCTCACAAGACACATATAATATGCCAACTCTCTAGTTCTTTGTCCTCCCCTCTAGCAAATTGTTTGTGTTGTTATACTCTTCGTAACCACAGTGAGAAACTGATGGTATTTCTACTTACCACAATACTCATCTTATCCCAAGGCTCTCTCTTGGAAGTAAATGGCTTACTCATTTAACCATTAAAAGATGTAATAAGTTTGGCCTCCGTATTTTTGATATAGTATTTTCTAGGGGAAATGAAAGGCAGATCATAGAAGGCTACTGCCCAATTAAACTACACCGAAAGGCTCCATAGCCTATGGGTATATAGGAGGTCATGGATGACCTACACTGCTAGGATTTTGTACACTGTCATTATTGACCAGCCAGGCCTACAGCAAGCATTTCTTTCTTTGCCTCGCTAGCTTAATAAAAGCAGAAAGTGCTACTATAAAGCTGAAAGTAGGTGCCATATAGAAAGATTTCTACAGCATTTATGGATCCTAGGTACAAGACTCTGGAGCTGTTATAACTTTGTCAGCAGCAGACATTCAAAACAAACAATTCTCACTCTTGAGGACGGGTATGACAAACATCAAAACGCTCCATTTCATGAAGCAAGTGAAGCCCGAGCCAATCCCTTGCATGGCTGACCACGGGATTTACTGCTGTCATCCTAAAGCCCTTACTTCTTGGGTCCCACTTGTCCCACATTGACCCGCACGCAGATGACTTTTCTTGTCTGCATGCCGACAGAGCAAGAGGCCTCCCCGTTCCAAGTTGTAGTTGTGTTGAAGGATGACACTGAGGTGTCCTCGATGCACTGGCCCCAGGGACCAGTTTGCCAGTGGTACACAGTACAGGGATGCTCGTTACAGCTGCGCACCTCTTGCAAAGCACTGCTATTCGGACAGTGAACTCCACCTATAAAAACGGGCAACATTAGCAGATTAGATATGGTGCGAACAGGAACCTTTCTTTGTTCCTTGGAATTAACAATAACAATGATACCTGCCACTTATTAGCACACAGTATGTGACCAGCACACTGCTAGGAAGGAAAATTTCATATTAAATCACCTCATTTGGCAGGATCTGGCTTAAAATTTAAACTACGTGGGGTACATGATATTTGTTTTGGGGGACTATGGAGGACCTCAAAGAGAGAGGCCAATGTTCTCCAGAGAAGCTGAAAACGAGATACAAATGAAGCCGATGTGACTGCTAACCAGGGGATACATGGGCACGGAGACTCTGTGGATGAAGAAAACCAAGTGTGTTTTCAAATGTTATGCCCCAAATTGACAGCCTTAATTACAGGTTTTAAAGTGCTGCTTATTTTAATGTATTAGGCTTTAGAGTGATTAGAAATAGGGGTTTTAAAATCAATTGATACTTTCTGATCTCCCATAGCATAACTGAAAAAGCCATGTAGTAATAATAACACTGTATTTCTTCAAATCTAAGATGTCATTGGCTGTGAGATAGACCATCATTTTATGTGTTCCAAAGAAGAGAAATGACTGCAAATTAATGCAAAACTGCAAAAACTCTAATACAATGCTTTCTTGTCAACTCTAATTTTTATTGTATGCTTATTGAAATAGCTTTGTATGACTTATTTACATGGTTTTTAAAAAATATATCTCTCTTTCACATACATTAAAAGAGAAGATATTCCTAAAACTTCTTTACATTCAGACACCAAATCTTTTGAATCACTTTTTAACTCACACTCATCAAAGTCTGTGTTCTGCCACACAGTATCATCTCTGTGGCATCAAACGCGTTGGTGATGCAGGATTTCTTAAAAAGAGTGCTCCCTTGTTGTCTCCAGGGTTTTCTTCCAGGATACTGGTACTCATCTCTAAGTTTTGACGCTGTTGCATTCTTAATCGCACCAGAAGGTATCAATGAAAGGTTAAGCAAGCAACTGAAGAAGAGTTTATTTTCCTTCCTCAAACGGTCCCTAGCTGTTTCTGTTTGTTTTTGGCATAAATATCATGGGATTGTTACTGCCACCAGGAATAACAATGAAATTCACATGTACTAGCAATGACAACTACGTTATACTACTCCTTGGCCACAGGGGTTTTAAAATGCATCCACTGTAAGATGCAATAATTACAGAGATGATAAAGGGTAAAATAGATGGGTCTTTTAATCAATAGAATATGGTGTGGAGGTGTCATTATGGAACGCTTTTTTATGTGCTAGCCCCATTATAAGTACTTTGTAGGTGGGACCTCATTTCTCATTTTATAAATCCACAACTGCCTTACAAGTTAAAAATTATAAAGTAGATGAGCGCATACAGCTTAAATGATGTGGCCACAGTAACAGCTAGGAATATATGGAGCCCTGTTCCCTACCACTATGCTATTTATAATGCCAATTATGAAAATAAAAAGCTATATATTGTTAAAGCAGAGTATTGGAAGAATTTACTGCTTATGTTAGTGACAATCTAATCTATTCAAACTTAGCCTCTGGATTTCATCTAAGGAACAGAAAATATCTGGTTGTTAATGTGGAATAGTGAGAATCTTGGGTGTTCATCACAAATATTCATGACAGTAAATGGAGGAAATGTCGAATATAACAAGAGATGGGTTCTACATATTAGGAAAGCAAGTTTCAACAAGTTAAAAATAAGTAAGAAAAGGTGATTCGATAGGTAATGACCCTAACAGGGACGTGGCTCCAAAAGTTTGAGATTTGGGTGAAAGCCATAAACAAAACCACATCTTGAGCTGATCTTCAGGTATCACTTCACTTATGATTAAGGACACTCCTCTATTCAGCAAATAAATCAATAGGCACTTTACGTGAGAATTTAACTGCATTTAGGATCATTTGTGCAGTGTTGAACATGGGATCAACATCAGAATAACCTGCATTCAACAGCATTTCATTAATGTCCCTGCTTCATGAAGGTGAAAACATCTGTCACAGTTCATAGCCTATCCTCCATCACACAGCCCAGTGACCCTGGCAGCCTCTAAAAAGAGGTTTAGGATTTGAATAGGAACAAATCCTAAAACACACTAATTGGGTTGGGGAGAAGTAAATGATCCCTCTTACCACCCATTCCCTGAGGCTCTAGATTTATCCAATGTTTACTCTCAGGCAAACACATGCTAAATATAGACATCATATAAATATATCTTTTACATAACTATTTTAATGTACCTTTATAGTGAATAGTAAAATTATTGAATTTCTAAAAAATGTGTTTCTTTACCTACCCCATTTTCACTGTGAGTATATGTATGCTGTTTAAACTGTGATTTCAAAACTCTAAATTGTTTTTGACAGTAAAATGGACTGGTTGGCTTTGGAAAAAATGATAAGAAAAAAACTTCTACAACATCAGCGTAACGTGTGGAGGAACTGCAAGACAGCTGTTAAGTTTACAGACATAAAGGCTATTTGTTTTCTTGCCCCAATCCACATTAAAGCCCCATCAGCTGTTTTGGTCTGATGTCAGGATACTCGCACAGATCAGCCCCAAAGTGGTCTTAATTGTAACAATGATATGGCATTTTCGAAAGCACAGCTTGGAGTAATCACTCACTGCAGCATCGCATGTTGTTTTGGGAATAATTTTATGGTAGAAAAATTGATAGATATAATATTGAATTTATTTACTATTTATGGGAAGATCTAATTCCAGATGTCTGGGAATATTTCTGTAGTACTGGGTAAGTTATAAAATGTTACTCATGACAAAATTAGTGTTAAGCGTATTTGAAAAAAAATCCTCTTATACATAAAAATATATGTCTCATACTAAGGTGACTATTTAGGCTTTCTATTATTCCATCGAAGGGAAAGACTTTATAATACTTTGATGAAATTCTACTACATAAATACACTTCTATGCGCATATAAAAGTATCAACTATGATGTGAAACTCCTCTCTTAGAAATAAAAAAGTGACTTTTCCTCCCACATCAAGTCAATAAAAGCTTTGTTAGGATACAATTGAACAGAGCTATGGTGTTTCTGGTTCTGGCATTGAAGTCCTTACAATTTAGATGGCGGATTGAAAAAAAGAAGAACCTTGTTCAAAACATTAATTGGATATATATGTATTGAGTGCAATATGCAATGTCTATGTCCGACACTTCAAGGGACACCTAGAGGGGTTAGAAATAATTCCTGCTACTTTCAGGATCTTATAATGCGTGGGGAAAAGTAGTAGGGGGGATAAGATAAGCATACAGATGAGTCTAATTCTAGGTAGAATACAATTATGTTAAAAGAGGTATTTAGTATAATTGGGATTCAAAAGTATAAGGTTCTATTAGTTTTGGGGGATTGGAAAAATGCCTCAGGTAGAAGGCATTGATGAGTTTTGAAGGAGTAGGATTTTCGACAAGAAGAGTTCTGGGAAGGGAGAGAAGGAAGGGAGAATTTTATTTAAGCAGAAGAAAAAATAAATACAAGCAAAGGCATGCAGGCAGGTATGACCTTGGGAATTAGCAATATTGATGCAGTGACTCGGAGTGCAGAGTTGCCAAGTAACTGGCAACAAGGATAAGGAAGTGGACTGGGCTCCTGTTAAGAAGAGGCTGTTAGCGTACTAGGAATTAGTTTTAAGATTGCCTGTTATTGCAAGCCCACATTCCTTTTATAGCAGACTACTGCTGGGTGAAAATCACACTGGCAATGGCATGATTTCAGGGAACTGAATTGGAAGAGCATGAACCACAGAGAACTTCAGGAGATTCTGCTGCAGACTCTCCCCTCCCTCGCCCCCCTTTTTTTCCTTGCAGAAGGAGGTAGAAGACTTCTCACTATGGAGTCTGCATAAATTCTGCTTGGTAGTCACGTAGGGTCAATTGAAGCACAACTCCTTTTTCAAAGATAATAATGGGAGGATGAGGAAGCGATAGTATTTCCTTGGAAGTCAGTTATGTGTGCATATCCACATCAAATGGATCCTGGGTTCTTCAAATACCTCTAGGAAATATAAGTGCTCCCTGGCTCTTAGGATTAAAATCATTTAACTGTAAAAACTGAACAAGTTAAAATAGAAATATTCGTCTCTTTAACATTTCGTACTGCAAAATATAATTTTTGAAGACTACTAATTATTTGAGGAAAAAATGCCATCATTCTATCTGAATTTGCATCTAATCTCTGCATGTATAAAGCAGGTGTCAAGGCACACTAAAATTTGGCTGATGAAGTTATAATATCAGGTCATTTTGAACTTTGCAAAGATAAATATTCTCTCATTTCTTGCTCTGTAAGGATAATTAACTACATAATGAGAATTAACAGAAGTTGTTACTATACTCAGTGGAAAACATTTTGAAAATCATTTTTTCTTTAAACCAAGTTTGTTAGGGATCTGTAACGTGGGTTCAAAAACTTGAGACGGCTATAAATCCAACATCAATTTTTAATTTTTTATTCTAATTCAACTTACTATTATTTATATTAAAAATATGCCAGACTTAAGTGCTATAAGATTGCTTCCTTTTAGAACTTCCAACATAATTTTAAAGTAGCTTTTGGGACCCATCCTACAGTTTACACAATACAAGGAAGATTTTTACCTCAAGGTATCACACAAAGTTAAAAAGCGAATTACCAATTTTATTTAACCAGAAGTCAAGGCTTAGGAAGTAAGATACACACACACACACACACACACACACGAACACATACACACAATTTTATTTTTTTAAGTTGAAATGAAAATACTTTTACTTTCTCCAGTATCTTAACTATCTCCAATTGCTACCATTTGTGATTTTGTTTTCAAATTACTTTCAATAAGTATTTTATGACAATTTTTGTGTATTGCTGATAATAGGTTACATAACGTTACTCAAGATTGTATGAAAAGCAATTATATTCAAATTGTTTTTATTATATTTTTTGTGTTAATTTTGAACCAACCTCAAAATTACAGAAAAATTAAAAGCATAATATCAATAATTTTTTTCCCTGGACCATTTGGAAGAAGTTGTTGAAATGATGCCCCATTACCATAAATACTTTAGTGTGTATTTCCTGTAATCAAGGGCATTTTCCTACATGTAAGCATATCCAATATTAAAGATCAGTAAATTAATACTGATACATTATTCCCATCTAATCCTCAGACCCATTCAAGTGTTCCAACTGTCCCAAAATGTCCTTCATAGCAAAAAGATCTAGTTCAGAATCAAGTGTTGCATTTGGATGCATGTTGTGTTAGTCTCCTTCAGTCTGGAATAGTTCCTTGGTCTTTCCTTAGTTTTCATAATTCAGACACTTTTGAAGATAAAGGCCAGTTATTTTGCACAACGTCTTTCAATTAGGGTTTGTCAGATGTTTCCTCATGATTAGATTTCACAATATGCATCTTCAACAGGGATATCACAGAAGTGATGTCATTTTCTTACTGCACCACACCAGGAACACATGATTTTTATTTGCCCCATTACCGACCATGTAAACTCTGATCACTGGAATTAGGTGGTGTCTGTCAGACTTCTCCATTAGGGAGATACTTGAGATTGGGAATATAATGCTCTTCCTCAGATGTTCAACTAATACATTTATTTATATCAAGAAGGGATCTGTGGTTTCCTATCTTATTTAATGGGTTATAATCTGTTATTATCATTATTTTGGCATTCACATTGTTCCCATATGTGGCCAGTGGGAGACCATGCAAGCTAGCTTCCACAATCTTTTGACATGTTCTCCTCTTCCTTCCTTTCTGGCACCAGATCCTCCAGGCACATCTTGTACTTTTCCTATCCCAGTCCTGGAATCAGCTATTTCTCCAAGAAGCGTTGGCTCCTTTCATTGAAGAATGATATTAGAAATCAAGATCTGACTGCTGAACGCACTTACTGCTATTGGGGTCTTGCTGCGCTCAGGTCCTTTCAGTGGATAAAGCTAATATATATATACATATGTATACAATATGAATATATATATCATACTTACATTTATATTTATTTCTATATCTATCTTTAAAAATTGAACACCATGAATTCACACTGATAACTTCCCATTCCAATTCAGTATAGCAGGGTTTATTCTAGTCTTCATTCTTAACATATTTGTAACCCCCTTCTCCAGCAATAAGAAATCCGACTCCTATTATTTTTAATAGATGTATTTATTTGGTCAACCCTGCCCCCCCATCTCCCACTGCCATGTCCATTGCTGTACACACAAGAAATCATCACTCTGCTCATGCTCTGACACCCTGCATCAGGCCACCCCACATTACAGAAACCCTCCTCAACCCTGCCTGGCTCCGACACCCCACATTGGGCTGGCTGCCTCAATGCTGGGATTCTCTCTTTACCCTGCTCATGCTCTGACATCCTGTGTTGGGTCACTACTTTTACCCTCTTATACAATCCAGGTGCCCCTCCCTTTAGACTATTCAGTGTCTCTGACACCAATGCCACGCCACCCTTTTCCCATTGGGGATTCCCCTCTCACCCATGCTGGGTTCTGACAACCCACTCTGGAACACTGCAGACCCCCCACCTGCTGGCACAGAGGCCCAACTGCTTGGCTCCACCTAATGGCTTTTTAGACAAAATTGTTCGGGAAAGGAGAGAAAAAGCCTAGAAAGGAAGAGAAGGAAAGAAAAAAAAAAAGAAGTATAGTATGAGGAAGAGAAAGTGCTACTCTATTATTCTATCATTCTCTTGATAGGAACAAAGAAATAATAAAAGTCATAACATTTTAACAATGGAGTTTATTGACTGAATTGGGGCCATATGGAATAGTCATATATATACGGATATAGATATAGATGTAGACACACATATGCATGTACATACACAAAAAGAAGACTGAGTAGATCAAGGGTAAGACCAGTAGCCAGCACTCCTCTGCTCCACTTGAAATTAGGTTCAACTTCAAGTCATGATTGTATGACTTGCTTTGACAATGAAATGTCAGTGGGAATGACATGAATCACTTCTGGATTGTTGATGCTTTAAATCAGTAGACAGACTCTCCACCTATCTTCTTCCTCTGGCATAAGGATTGTGAAGGAGGTCTTAATATGGTAGTGCAATGCTGAGACATTTTATAGAGGACAGACTGCCTTGGAGAATTCCCCAACACTGTAGCAAAATTCCCATGAGGAAGAAATAATTGTTCTTTTAAGTTACTGAACTTCTCGGCTGTCTATTACTGCAGCACAATGTAGATGTCCTTATTAATACAAGAGGTTATATAATCTGCAGTAAAATGTTTAATGGTGACATTCTGACTGAGATAAACAAAAGCAGAGGTTGCAGCATTTATTTTGTAAATCCAGATAAATACTTTGCACATGGACTTGTCCTGTAACTTATTTCACCAGAAAAATCATATAATTTCATGTCTAAACACTCAATATATAATTTCACTAATGTGATCTTTTCCCTTAAGGTTATCACAGTGATTTTCTGATCCACAGAAAATTTATGACACATATAAAACACTAATTCTTGGAGAATAATAGAAAGACCTACTTTTGTGTAGAATTATAAAGGCTTATCTAATTGGCAGGGAAACATTTTAAAACTTCCTGCAATTATAGTTCCTAAATCATTTAAAAAATAGCTCAGAATTATGAAAGACTTATTTTGAGGGAAAAAATGTATTTCAGTGTCCAGCAAATAATAGATATTAAGTAAATAGTTTTTGAAGGATATTCATAAAATATTTCATATAATTATACCAGTTTTTGTAACTGTTATTAATAGAGACAAATAGCAGCAGATTCCTTGATAAGAGTTTCCACTTCGGTTTCCATTTAAAATTATGTTTTGAATTCATGCCTTTATGATTTACTATATACACATCTATAATTTTCAAGCATGGCTTGCTTATGATGCAGCTACCAGACTTAATTAAAAATTATTGAAGTCCCACCCTTTCAAACTAAGTGGATGATACATACCAAAGAGCAATCATAAATTTCTTCCTTTAAAGCATTTCATGACCTTTCAGTGTAAAGCATCATGTCTATAGAAATAATGATCTGGTGAGTTCTGCAAGCATGGCAAAATCTCTGCCATGTGACTCATGGGGCAAAAAGTCACTCATTACTAGTCACACAGCAAGTGTCTGCAGAGTATAATGGATTTATAGGAAGCAGGGTGACCACAGATCTAATTTTAATGAAGCCCAAGACATAATCTGAGCTGACAGAGTTTGAAGTCTGAGTATAATCTACACAAGGTTAGAGTTATTGTTTGACAACAAAAGGAATATAATTTTCTCTCTAAAAGGTTCTATTTTTCTATTAGGTTCCATAGATACACCTTTTTTTGGTAGCAAATAGTTAAATTTATATTAAGGTGACAGGAAAAACGTTTTTTAGACACTTTGAAGAAAATTCTAAATTTTCCCATAGGTTGACTGTTTTAAATACGTTAAATTTTTTTTCCCATGTCTTAAGGCCAAGGTAGTTACATTTTTGCATAGACATTACATACACAGGTAGTAAGTTTGACCAAATAAGAATACTATCAGGTTTCTATTACTAAAATGCTTCATAAACAGAAAAATAAAATAGGCAACTTAAAAATCCCTCCAAAACTGATTATTTGGGGGTATACATAGAGAAACACATGCTTACTACAAAAAGAAACCATTATTTATTAGTGCTAAATGTGAATGAGGAGAAGAGTCATTCAGCTTGACAATATTTAAATAACATACACTTATATTCTTGAGACAGAACACACTTTAATGTGACAGAACTTGACTTCTCTGTTTTCCTTACTCCTGTGTTATTTTTCAGAATGACAAGATTAAGTACGACATTATAGTACCCAGTCACACAGAGGCCAAATTAGCATTTGGATATAAGCTTGAGAGACAATCACCAAGAGCCTTGCATTTCTCGACAATAAAGCTTGCACAAGTGAGGTACGAAAATAGGACAAAACATGCTTTATTCACCCAATAGGGCGAAGTGATCTAGGAACAACATATTTTAAAAACAAGCACAATCTATGTATGAGATTTCTGGATCTCAGGGCCTATGTTCAGAAACCTGAATGGTAGAAAATCCATGTAATTTTCAGTCAAGCAATAGCCATGCTGGTATTTATCTTAAATAAACTTTATTATTGAACATATATGCCTATTTATGAGAAGGTAGAATGTGATTTCAAAGGCAAAAACTACTGAAATAGAGACTACTAAAATAGAGAAAAAACAATGAAACCTGACATTTTGGAATTTTGGGAGCCATTTTCAGACCTTTTCACAGGTTTAACACTTTGAAGTGGAAAGAACTTGAATTATTAGGAGGAAAGAAATACAAAGTAAGTTCACGTTTAAAAGTCTTTCCTCTTTTATTAAAGATCTATTTTCAAGATTAATTTTGGGGAACAGAAGCAAGCTGCCCAATGTATCAGCAGATACTAAATCTTGGATTGCTGGATTTCTGGAAGTTGATTTTTTATAGACCTTCATCTTATTCAGGCTAGACAAAGAAAAATGAATGCAAACTTCTGAAAGAAATCTAAGTCTCTTCTGAAGCTAGCGACCTTACCTTCCTCACCCGCATAAGCCAGAATGGACCGCGCTCGTATCTGTTTCCCTTCTGTGGTTTTCCCTGAGCAGGTGTGTGAGCAGGAGGACCATGCAGACCACGTGCTGAGCACACAGTCCTTGGGGCACGGGGCATCGCAGGCAACCGGGATGGGAAAGATGGCATCTCTGCACAGCTGTCTGTCAACTTCTTCTCCTGGGAAAGACATCATCACCAACAGTCTATCATTTTTAAATAAATGTAAAATGAGCAATTGAAACCAGATGGGCACCCAGATAAATTAGATTATTTCCCTTTTGTTCTTAGTTGAAAACAAAGAGTGACTGCCTGCCACAGCCAGATGTTAAAAGAACACCAGGAAATATATATGTATACCTAAATGAGGCTTCTTTTATTAAAATCAGAAGCTTTAGGTGTATAGATGAAAGACATTGCTGAAAAGTCTTTTATGCTACAGATATCTGCCTAGTAAGCGATTTTTATACTTATAATATTAAGCTTGCAATAAGGAGCATCAATGAAATATGTTCCCTCTTTATTTCATTATTGGAGATGAGCCACAATTTGCAAATAATGACTTTACCCATAGCACGTACCATATCTTTTCAGGAAACAACTCATACGTATCTCTATTTGGAAATTCTTGTGTCTCCCAAAGAATTTATTGTTGTGTGATTGGAAACCTTTTCTTTCATTTAAAAAAATTAGTTTGTTGGTTGGAAATAGCCAAAAAACATAAATAATAGGATAGCATTATAAAACCACTGCTTAGGGGCCGGCTCCGTGGCTTAGCGGTTAAGTGCGCGCGCTTTGATGCTGGCGGCCCGGGTTCGGATCCCGGGCACGCCCCAAGGCACCACTTCTCCGTCCAACCCGAGGCCGAGTCCCACGTACGGCAACTAGAAGGATGCGAACCTATGACATACAACTATCTACTGGGGCTTTGGGGGGAAAAAATGAATAAATAAAAAAAAATCTTAAAAAAAAAAAAAAAACCACTGCTTACGGCAGTCCCATTGGGAGAGGGGAAGAAAAATGACAAGGTAAGCAGATGATAGAAGTAAGATGGTGTCACTCCAGTGCTTAAAACTCTTCAGTATGTTCCCATTGCTCTTAAGATGAAGACCAGATTTCTTAAAAGTTTATAAGACCTCAAATGACCTGGCTGTTTCCTTTTCTAGCTTCATCTCACTCCATTCTCTCCCTTGCCCTCGAAGCTCTAGAGGTTGGCACTCATTCAGTATTTGCTGAATGAACGAAATGAGATATACAAAAGATAAATGAGAAAGAAAATATTGTTGCTGTTAATAAATGTCAAAGATAAAAAGAATTACAAAGAAATGAGAAAAATAGAGTACTAAAAAAAGTCTGAACTCTGTGGCTTAGCTGGTTAATGTAGGGTGCTAACAAGGTCAATGGAACAGAGTAAAACAATATACAAACAAGCAAAAATTAATCTGCTATTTCCACAGAATATAACCATAATTCTAATTGAATATATCAGAAATGTGTGCCTCGAGGCATTAGGTATTCAGGTGAGAAAGGGTGACTAATCATGCTGTTCTTCATTGTTATAAGCAAACAACTCAAAGCTGTTTCTCACTGATGAAGGGTTAGGAGCATTATTTTAACTTACCATCCTTTATTCATATATTTGAAAAAGAAGACAGAAAATCAGAAGTCAATTGGAAATGCTCTAACGTGTTAATAGCTACTAGTTTGCAGGGCCTTAAAGCATTAGACAAAATCAGAATTCAATTGGAATGCACTTATGTGTTAATAGCCACTAGTTTGCAAGGCTTTAAATTATTACACTTGCTCACCAGTAATAAGTAAGACTCACTAAAATGGCAAGTGAGTCATCACCACATCATTCTTTCTTCCTTAGTTACTGATCTGTGGGATCTCTTTTAATTCTACTTGTATTGGCTTTGGGGTTTGGCTTATATCCCAATTAAACAATATGATAGATAGATTATAGATATACAGCTTAGTAGGTAGAGTACAAAAATTATTATAATACAGGCATTTAATATTTTACAATTTACATAACAATGATGACTCTTTTTCCTACTAGACTTTTTTCTTAGTCCAGGGAGGGGGGGCTTGCATATGTCTTACCTCCTTTGTGGATATCTTTTATTGTTCCATCTACTGTCTTTCACTTTCATTTTTAATATTCTGTGTAAAGAAAGGCAAGTTTGGGGCTACAGCTTATAGTCAACCAGGAATTATAGTTTTATGTCTTCTCTAATAGTTACTTAATCATTTCTACTCATAAAAGTTTAATTCATTCTGCAGCAATTGAGAATGTGCTACCTGTGTGCTATTAGGTTAATTTGCATGGCATAAGTGATATACTTCTGTTTCTCATAGTGTAAACCTAAGAGATGTACAGTTTTAACCTTTCCTGCTTTTTAAATGATTGTTTTTTTTTTTTTTTAACCTGTATACCATACCGTATGTTAGTTCCTTTTCATTCCTCATATTCTGCTTAGCCAGGTGTATTTTTCTGTAGGCACATTCCTTCTAGAGGCCACCTTAACCCTCTGTAAAGCTGTTAAGACCCACCTTGGATCCAACCTCTAAGATATCTTTTGATTTCAGCCCTTACTGCCTGCCTCTCAACTTTGCCAGGTGTGACCTTGCCCCTGTTTGCCCCTTCGATTGCTCCTCCTTGTCCACCATTGCCTTGCATCCAAATAAGGGCGTTATGTTCTAGCCACAATGGCCTTTTTCCCTGTCCTCCTACAGACCAATCTCATTATTGCCTCAGGGCCTTTGCATTCTCTCTGCACTTTGTATGAAAATTTCAGATCTTCACACAGCAGACTGCTTCTCAACATTTAGGTTTCAGTTCAATTGTCTCCTTCCTAGAGGAGCCTTAATTAACACAATCTCACAGGAACTTCCTTTTATTTTTGTTATAGTTGGAATCACCACTAGAAACTATTTTAATTAATTACTTATATGTTTATTGTCTGATCCTACCACTAGACTAAAAGCCCAATGAGGGCATGATCCTTATCTGACTTGTTCAATATTTTGTAACTAGAACCTAAAACAGTGCCTGGCACGTAGTACACACCTAATAATCTTCTGCTAAATGAATAAATGAATTAATTCATTTTAAGCTGTTGTGCCAGGAAACAAAATGTTGGACTAGACAAATATGAATTTAAGAAGAGTATTTCTTAAATTGCAATGCATTCAAGTGCTCTAGGATTTTGCTAAAGTGTATTCAGTGGACTGGGAGCATATGCATCACCTGAAATTTGCTAGAAATGCAGTCTCTCAGATCCCACCCACTGAATCATAACTTTCATTTTAAAAAGATCCCCAAGTGATTTGCATGCACATGAAATCTGAGAAGCATTGCTCTAGGATTTTTCTGCTTTTGTTCTCTTGTGGTTTGATTAGAACCAGACTGCCTCTTGAAAAGCAGCTGTATAAAACAAATTCATCTGGATTTCATACCTAACATCGTTCGCTTCTCTCTGGGACCTCCCTTTATACTTCTCTTTATACAGAGTGTGGGAGATCAAGATTTGGCCACCCTGAAATCTATCTCTTTACCTTGGTTGTTTTCTCTAGGGACATTTGACCTCCCCCACTAACTGCCTAAAGAATTTGACATGGTGGCTCCTTCCTGGAACAGATCTATCATGATGGCTATAAAGATAACGTAGGGTAAATGTTACAATAGAAAAGGCACCAACAAGCCCATCTTATCGGGAGTTCTGTCTCTCTGGCCACATTCTCTGGATGACCCTGGGAGGAGTTGCCAGACAACCATTTACATTTATAAGGGAAATCTCCATTTGTAAAGGTATCTGCCTCTCTGTTTTGAGAAGAGAGGGGAGATGAGCTCATTTCTAGTGACTTGTCAATGTAGAAGGTGAGGCCTTGGGGCTGCATAATAACCTTACTCTTGTTTATTGTGCTTTAGTGGTAATCTCCTGTAACTGACTCCCCCCACCCCCAAAATCCTCCTTTGTCATTGGCTGAAAATGGTATTTAAGACGAGAATTTCTACTATTGTGTGGAGAAACGCAGTGTCTCTGCTTTCTCCCATGTATACATGTTATTAAACTTGGTATTATTTTCTCCTGCTAACCTGTCTTGTTGATTATTTGGCCAGCCAGAAGAACCTTAAGGGAAAGGGCAGAGGGAGAGTCTCCCTCTTCCCCCGACAAGAGTATACTTGGATGAAAACATTCATTCAATGAATAGTTACTGATTGCCCATCTTTTGTCAGGCACTATGCTATGAATACTGTATACATCATTTCAGCTGTCACAATAACCTTTTTTTTGAGGTATAATTGACATATAGTATTATATTAGTTTCAGGTGTGTACAATATAATGATTCAGCATTTGTATATATTGTGAAATGATCACAATATGTCTAATTAACATCCATTCTGAAACATAGTTACAAAATTTTTTTTTCTTGTGATGCGAACTTTTAAGATCTACTCTCTTAGCAACTTTAAAATATGCAATACAGTATTATTAACTATAGTCATTATGCTGTACATTACACCCCCATGACTTATTTATAACTGAAAGTTTGTACCTTTCACAACAACCTTCTGATATAGGTATTGATATCTCTTTTTCTTTAAAGGAAATTGAAGCTCAACAAATTTAAGTTTACTTTCTCAAAGAGCAGAAATGTGAATAAAAATGTGGAGATTTGAATTGAGTTCTGACTAATTCCCCAATCTACTTTTTAACTGGTATGGCGGTAGGGAGAACCCAAGATGTCAAGGAAGTTAATAGTGGATGAGTCTTTGTCAACAAAGAAGTCAAGAAACTGGCACTCCAAGTTATGTCTCAAGGCACAGTGATGCATGGTGGTGGCCACACACTGCCTCAAATACAGAGAGTATGCATTGTTGATAGATCCAGAGTTACAGATTTTGGCTTATTGCTATTGAACAAACAGCAATGGATCTGTGAAAATATGGAATCATCCAGATCTTCGACTTTGCTGTCAATGGATGCTTTAATCAACTCATCTAATTGACCACTAACTGGAACTCTATGAGCTGTGCTCTTTTTAAGCCAAATCTCCAGGATTCCAGGCATAAATCATCTGGGAAACATTAGGAAAAAAAAAAAGTTGGATCTATGGCTATTACAGGTAACTCTATAACTTGTCATCTCCACTCACTTTCTGAGGCTGTTACTTCTATCTTATTTTATATACAAAAAGTGGCCCTGGAAATAAGATCTTTACTTATAAGAGCTGCAGAAAATAATTTCATGCCTCTTCCTCACATTAAAACTTGTTCTTGATTGATAAACATTATTTTAATTAGATAAGAACTGTTTCGCATGACATTATTTCAGAGAATATACAGCAGTAAATTAAACTTGTACGTATCCAAATATCAGGTTAATTTATACTCTTTTCATATAGAGAAGTAGAAATTTTGTGGCTTAGCGCTTTGGAAATTCCATTTTTCCATATCATTCGCTCTACCGTTAGGATATTTTCAACCACCATATGTCTCCATTATAGAACCATTTGAGACTTTGATTATCTGAGTGTGCATCCTAATAAATCTGGGCAGACACATCTGATTATCATTGCAGTGAATGATGTAGTTCTACAACTCGTGCAAGTATAGACCAATGCAACCTGTTTTCCTTTCTTTAGTCTTTCTGAGGACAATTTCTTAGCTACATTCTGTGATGTCATAAACATTTAGAATCTTCCTCACATTTGCCTTTGTGTATTAAATATGGTATATTTTTTGGGCATGCATTTACCAACGTAAAAAGTTTCAAAGGACTGCTTTGCATTTATGAAACTGGTTTTTTTTTTCCCCTGAAGCTCTAGGCATTTTAACCAAACCTGCAAAAATGTATATTTTACAGGAAATATATAACACAGAAGTAAATGAATGAATCATTGCCTACATAATACAACTTAAGTCTTACTTTGACACCGTAACTGAAGCATATCTCATTTAAACTCACTTGTGATACCCTATACAAGTCGAGAAATAAAATGACAATGCTTAGGTTTATTTATTTTTAGGAACTCAAAATCAGATTTAAATGTTTATGTTGATGTGTCCCCATTTAACCTCTTTCACCATAAATATAATTTTAAGAATATTTTTAATAATTCATCATTTAAATCAACTTAAACATGTATTTTGGCATCTTTAAAGTAACACCCAAATTTCCTCTTGTTTAGTCTATTTTCATGAACACCACCAAACTCTTTCATGAACTCTTCTAAAATATCTCCTTTCATTCTACTGTGTTTCCTATTATCAGGATAAGAGAATTGAACACCTGCTTGAAGTAATTACACTAAAAATTCCTGAAGATTTCCATAGAAATAAAACAAAATGAGAACTGAGATCAGAGGATAGACTTCTTTTTTCTTGGTAAAAGTATATACTGAAAGTTTATTGCATTCATTGTGCTGGAGATTAAATGTAATGTAAAAGATAAACCTGGTTTATCAAAGTTTTTTATAGTTTCAAGCTTTTTACACTTAGGAGCTGAGTCAAGAACACAATGTTAGTAAGTTAAAAATATAGTTAATTGTATTTTAATGTAAGGCATATATGTGTTTAGCACTATTCCCTAAAAGTCCCTTGCATTATCCTGATTTCTTTTTAATCATAGAAATGTGCAGATTGTTATAGGTGATTTTTAAGTCACAGCATTACTATGTGCAATGTACCTCCAGAAGGCATTGCAAGAGCGAAACTCATCAATCTAATGAAATTGAGAGAGAGGTAAGCAGAAAGAAGAAATTAAAGCTGACAGAAACCAGACACAGAGCCAAAATTTTTTTAAAAACCCACTATTTAGAAAGTCTCTAGTATTGTAATTTTGGCAACAGATTTCTCTTGCCAGACCTACACAAACCCTGTAGTAACCCTGAGAATTATTATGGAGTAGTTGATGTCTTTCGTATTCTTCAGCAATTGTCTTAAAAATTCATTTTGACTTTTGATAGTGAAAGTCATTATTTATATATTTACATATTTATTGACAACCAATATAAATACAAAAAAGAATTGAGATGAGAAAAGAATGGAGTCTCATATTTGCCTGGATCTTTCTAGAAAGCATTTTCATATAACCATCTTATCTGCATTTCATAACAACTGTAAGACATGTAGGTCCAGAATCACTCAGGTCATTGAAGTAAAAGATCCTGAATTAAGTCTTATAACTCTTTTTTCCTTCCCTTTTTTGAAGATAAGCTACACATCTCTTCATCTTAACTGGAAAGCTTTCAAATCATTTATAATCCCTGCCTTCCCTCTGCTATCACATCTAGGTAGTGAGTCTGATTTATTCAACGTACGAAGTATCTCCTGACCCTATGTTCTCTTCCAGACCATTGCACACTTTCCTCTGGTCTCCTGCTGTCTCCCATTTCCCCTGCAGCCCATCATCCATTCTGACCCCAAGGCTGTATTTCTAAAATGTAAATATGGGCATCACAGTCTCCCCAGTACCTATCAGCTGAAGGCCAAATTCCTTACTAGAGCACAGAAAATCCTCATTTTCTGTCATTGCCTCATGTTTTCCCTACATTCTATCTGCAGAAAGCTATTTGCTTTTCTGTGAACTGACATGCTGCTCTTTCCCTCCTCTGCCATTTGGTGTACACTGTTCTCCATGCCTGGGTGCCCCATCCTCTTGCTAAGTCATCCTTTAGGACTGAGTTTTATTCCTCTGTGAACGTTTCTGACTTTCTCAAATTGCCCAGATGGAGTTGTGCTCTACCCTCTCTATTAGCACAGTATTGCAGACATATCACCTTTAAGACTTTTTATAGTTGTCTGTTGACATACCTTTACCACCATCAGTCTATGAGAAACTTCTGGCCAGAGATGTTGTCTTATTCAACTTCTTTATATCTGAAGTCTTTGGGTTCAGTTATTGTCAAAACTTGAGTTTTGCAGTAAATGTTTGTTGGATGAGGGAGAAAACTGGATCAGAAATCCCAGGACATACATTGCTTTTCTAAAAAAGCCACTGGTATTTATATATTTCCAATTGTTAGTTTACTAAAACCTGACCAAGATGGTCTAACGTTACCCTCAGCTTGACTAAACTTTAGACAGGTTTCTTCCTGACTTTAGGCCCCTGACCTTCCTTTTTTTAGAGCATTTATTTTGGAAAACTTGGCAATTGGAAATTCTTTTCCTGCCCCTTTGAAATTTATGTACATCTTCTCCTAGTCTCTTGCTAGTCTTACAACCTAGGAAATGTCTTTCTCAAGGAGTTGGCAATCATCTCTTTGACACGGAAAAAAAGGAGATAGTGCCCTGATCTCTCGGTCTCTGTAGGATGGCAGGTGCCTAACTTCTTCGATGGGCACCAATTAGCAGACATGGATGGCCTGATAGAGAAAAACATTTGCAAACTCAGGAGTAATTCAACGTGCTCCACACGTCCCATTGATCAATCTCTCCTCTAATGACCCCCATTGCTTCTCCACTAGCTCACCTCAGTGCTTAAAAAACATTCTTGCCTTTTGTTTCTGCAAAGTTGATTTCGGTTTCTATCGTAATAGTCTGGAATAAAGTCTTCCTTGCTTGTGTAACTTTGCTTGGTGCAATGTTTATTTTGACAAACCAATTTATATGCAATTTGTAATATGAATATTACGTTTAGCTTCACCTTTTTTTTAAATCTATATATTTACTCATTGACATTTAATATGAGTTAATCTTATATTAAAATCTTTAAGCAATCTAGGCTCTTTATACAACGACATAATTATTTTCAGGATTTTCTTCCTTTTTCATCATCTTCTTCAAACCTTTTCCATTTTCAATAAGTTTATTTTTTATGTTCCCACTATGTTCTCTTCCCTGTCATCTTTCTTTGTTTTGTTATCTCAAGTCTCTGTGTTTTCATCCCTTCATGATCCTGGCAAAAAGAAGCAGATGACCCCGAGGTAAAAGACTGCCTTCCTTCCCTGAGTGGCATCCCCTTTCCAATACCAGGCCCTGATGTAGTCAATAATACAAATTTTGACTTCATTTCTGAGACGAAATCCATTATCTAATAAAGTGTAGTAATAGCATGACTTGTTATAAATAAATGATGAAAATTTAGGGCTAAATCCAACCATAACTTTGCATTTTCTTGCTTCATTGAATTGAAGGCAGTCATGGTGTAAACTGCCAACTTAGTGGGCAAGGCATTAGGTAAACAACTCCTTATTTCTACATCTATGACTTCCTTTCCTAATAACTCTGGTTAAGGATTTCACTTGGGGTTAGGCAGAAAAACCAGATGTGCTTATACTCTGTAAAGTCTGACGTCAGGCCCATGACTTCTGCCCCTGTTTAACGTCACCTATCATGGCACATTTGTTATGCATGTTCTCTTTGTGTGCAATATGCTATGGGTATAACTGAAAGCACATGTGTTTTGGAATAAAGGTGAGAGACGTGTTCTCTTAACTTCATTTCACTGAAATTAGTACTTCATTTTTATGCCCTTTCCTATTATCCTTTTGTTTGTCTTTCTGAAAGTCTCAGACTATCATTCTTTGTTTATTTTCAGTGACTAAAAAGTGAACTAACTCATGTTTATAAAAGTGCTATGGAAACTCTGGCAAATTCAAATGATAACTTTATCTCTGGCATCATTTGAGATTAAACAAAGTTTTATTCATTCTCATTTCCCCAGATTTGTTTATTTCATATTTTCACTCTTGAACAGATTTCTTGTGACTTCATTCTTCTTAATTGTTTTTGAGTTTGAAATTATCTACAATATTAATTTCATCTCCTCCAAATTTACCTTTTTAGTAACTAGAAGTCAAACTGCCTCGGTTCAAATTCTGGCTCTACCATTTACCAACTCTGTGCCCTTGAGCAAATTATTTAACTGTTCTAAGATTCATTTTCCCAATCTGCAAAATGGAAGCTTATAATAGCACTTATGGCACTCTTAGGCATATTAAATGAGAAAAAAAATTTTTAATGAAGTACCTAGCTCAGTGTATGGCACACAGTTGAAAAACGTTATCTATTATAGTAATATCATGTCTACTTTCATCACCTTCTGTCAGTGGAGGAGTTGATCATCCCTCCTACACCACTACGGGAATGGATCTGCTCCATTCTAAACACTGCTGTGTTTCAATTAACCTGAATTAATGTGCTTAATAACTTTTTCCTAAATCGGCTTATAAGTGGGCTTGCAGAAATGTATTAGTAAATACCATTGCACTACACTCACATTATAAGCTTGATCATTCAGTAATTTTGTATTTTTCTTTTTGTTAAAGTGTTAACGTTATGAGGAAATACAGAAATCCCAGGAAAAGCAAATTCATGTATATGACTATTAAATGTTATAGTTCATATTTTGAAAATTATTTAAGGTTATGTTGTAAATATCTTTTGGGCCTCAATCAAAAATTTTAATGATAATTCTATAGAATATTTAACTCATGGTGATAAGCAGAAGTACCAAGACATGCAGCATCCTGTAATGCTCTGTTAGTCCCCTTTCTCTCTATGGACTAAATAATTTACATCGACTTTCAAAAACCGTAAGTTAGAGGAGTGACGTCAGCATCATGGCGGAGTGAGCTTTCCCGTGAACTCTTCCCCCGACAAGATACAACAAAATCAACAGTCACAGACCAACAACGGAATCCCAGACAGTGAAAAGCTAGAGCGGAGGGATCCACACTGCCGCAAATCTGAGAGCAGACCGTGCTGGGCCCCCGGAGGAAGTGGGGAGAGGTAAGGAGAACTCCTCTCCCTCCCCATCAGATCAGCGATCCCGGTCCCCGCGGCTCTCAGAGAGGGGGGAGGGGCGGCCCTCGCAGGGAAACCGTGGCTCTTCGGACTCTCTCAGCCAGTGGGAAACTCCCGCACAGAGGACTCAGAGGAGCCACAGGGCTACCATCAACATCTGAGCACCCCAGAGAGCGTATAAAGAGGGGCAAACGAGAAGCCTCCCACGTCAGGGACCCAGAGGGCAAAAGAGAGAGCTCCCCCCTCCCCGCAAACTGGACTCCGCAGCTCAACCGACCAGACCAGACCCAGGGATCCGCGGCAGACCAGACCCAGGGATCCGCGGCAGACCAGACCAAGTGATCCGTGACAGACCAGACCAAGCAATCCGCGGCAGACCTGATCAAATGACTGGACCCGTGGATCGCAGCGGGGAAAAAAAAAACAAAACTGCGGATCGCAGCAGAAAAACCGGGGCAGAGCGCAGGGGGCTTAGACTACACTACACAGCCCTTTACCACCAGACAGTGGCGGCAGGTGGAAATTGCAACCAGAGATTTCCAGGATGAGGAAAAACAAAACCAACACAGGAACCGCAATGCAAAAATATATGAAATCACCAGACCAGAAACAAAATGACAAGCACCCAGAAATCAACCCTGAAGACACAGAAATCCATAAACTAAATGACAGAGATTTCAAAATAGCTATCATAAAAACACTCAACGAAATACGAGACAACACAGACAAACAATTCAATGAGATTAGGAGTTTCTTCACAAAAGAGATTGAAATCATAAAGAAAAACCAATCAGTGCTGATGGAGATGAAGAACACAATGGAGGAGATAAAGGAGAATCTGTAATCTTTAAAGAACAGAGCTGACAATATGGAGGAAAGAATTAGTACTTTAGAGGATAGGAATACAGATATACTCCAGATGGAAGAGGAGAGAGAACTAAGACTAAAAAGAAATGAAGAAAGACTCCGAGAAATATCTGACTCTATTAGAAAATGTAACATAAGAATTATAGGTATTCCTGAGGGAGAGGAGAGGGAAAGAGGAACAGAGAGCCTATTCAAGGAAATAATAGCTGAGAATTTCCCAAATCTGGGGAAGGAGCAGGAAATAACAGTAAGCGAAGCCAACAGGACACCCATATATATTAACAGACAAAGGCCTTCACCACGACACCTAGTGGTAAGGCTAGCCAGGGTCAACGACAAAGAAACAATATTAAGGGCAGCTAGACAAAAACAAAAAATAACGTACAAAGGAACTCCCATCAGGCTCTCAGCGGATTTCTCAACAGAAACTTTACAGGCTAGAAGAGACTGGAATGATATATTCAAAATACTGAAAGACAAAAACTTTCAGCCAAGAATACTCTATCCAGCAAAAATATCCTTCAAATATGATGGAGAAATAGTAACTCTCCCAGATAAACAAAAGCTAAGGGAGCTCATGGCCACGAGACCCCCACTACAAGAAATACTCAAGAAGGCCCTCAGGCCTGAAAAAAAGAAGAGAAAGGGAACACAAAGCTTGGAGGAAGGAGAAAAGTAGGTAGACAAACTCAGAAAAATAGTAGATCTTTACCGGAATAGGTTAGCAACCACTTAAATACTACATTCAAAGATCAAAGGAAGAAATTCACCAAAAATAAATTTAACCTCATCACTGTAAACACACAGCCACAACACAAGATAGAATAAGGTATAACAAGAACAACTTAGAAGGGGAAGAGGAAAGTGACTGAATTGACTTAGTATAAGGAAATAGGAGGCCATCAGATAATGGACTATCTCATACACAAGATTTTTTGCCCAAACCTCAAGGTAACCACTAAACAAATAATCAAAGCAAAACCACATATGATAAACAAAGAGAAAACTAGAAGAGTCATAAGACAGAACAACCAAACTGAATTGGCAGTCCAAAACAAATGGGACAAGAAACAAAGGAAATGCAAAAGAACCAGAAAATAAGTGACAAAACAGCAACATTAAGCCCTCATATATCAATAATTACCCTAAATGTAAATGGATTGAACTCTCCAATCAAAAGATACAGAGTGGCAGGATGGATTAAAAAGCAAGACCCAACAATATGCTGCCTTCAGGAAACACATCTCAGCACTAAAGACAAGCACAGGCTCAGAGTGAAAGGATGGAAGACAATACTCCAAGCTAATGGCAAACAAAAGAAAGCAGGTGTTGCCATACTCATATCAGACAAAGTAGACTTCAAGATAAAACAGGTTAAGAAAGACAAAGAAGGGAAATATATAATGATAAAAGGGACACTACATCAAGAAGACATATCACTTATAAATATATATGCACCCAACATAGGAGCACCAATGTACATAAAGCAACTATTAACAAACCTAAAAGGAGAAATCAACAACAACACAATAATAGTAGGGGATCTTAACACCCTACTTACAGCAATGGATAGTCATCCAGACAAAAAGTTAATAAAGAAATAGTAGACTTAAATGAAAAACTGGAAGAGATGGACCTAGAAGACATATACAGAGCACTCCATCCAAAAACAGCGGACTACACATTCTTCTCAAGCACGCATGGAACATTCTCTAGGATAGACCATATGTTGGGAAACAAAGCAAGCCTCAATAAATTTAAGAAGATTGAAATCATAACAAGCATCTTTTCAGACCATAAGGCTATGAAACTGGAAATGAACCATGAAAAAAAAACTGGGAAAGTGACAAAAATGTGGAGATTAAACAACATGCTACTGAACAACCAATGGATCATTGATGAAATTAAAGGAGAAATCAAAAACTATCTGGAAACAAACGAAAATGATAACATGCCATATCAAACCATATGGGATGCAGCAAAAGCGGTCCTGAGAGGGAAACTCATAGTGATACAAGCCCACCTTAACAAACAAGAAAAAGCCCTAATAGGCAACCTTAAATTACACCTAACAGAACTAGAAAAAGAAGAACAAACAAAGCCCAAAGCCAGCAAAAGGAGAGAAATAATAAAAATCAGAGCAGAAATAAATGAAATTGAGACCAAAAAAACAGTAGAAAGGATTAATGAAACAAAGAGCTGGTTCTTTGAAAAGATAAACAAAATCGACAAACCCTTAGCCAGGCTTACTAAGAAAAAAAGAGAAAAGGCTCAAGTAAATAAAATTAGAAATGAAAGAGGAGAAATTACAACGGATACCATGGAAATACAGAGGATGGTAAGAGAATACTATGAGAAATTATATGCCAACGAATTGGACAATCTAGAAGAAATGGATAAATTCTTAGACTTATACAACCTCCCAAAATTGAACCAAGAAGAAATGGAGAATATGAATAGACCAATAACAAGTAAAGAGATTGAAATAGTAATCAAAAACCTCCCAAAAAATAAAAGTCCAGGACCAGATGGCTTCTCCAGTGAATTTTACCAAACATTCAAAGATACCCATCCTTCTCAAACTATTCCAAAAAATAGAGGAAGATGGAACACTTCCTAAATCATTCTACGAGGCCAACATCACCCTGATACCAAAACCAGACAAAGACAATACAAAGAAAGAAAATTACAGGCCAATATCGCTGATGAACATTGATGCAAAAATCCTCAACAAAATATTGGCAAACCGAATACAACAATACATTAAAAAGATCATACACCATGATCAAGTGGGATTTATACCAGAGATGTAGGGATGGTTCAACATCCGCAAAATCAATCAACGTGATACATCACATCAAAAACAAAGAATAAAACCACATGATCATCTCAATAGACGCAGAGAAGGCATTTGACAAGATACAACATCCATTTATGATAAAAACTCTCAATAAAATGGGAATAGAAGGAAAGTACCTCAACATAATAAAGGCCATATATGACAAAACCACAGCCAACATCATACTCAACGGGAAAGACTGAAAGCCATTCCTCTGAGAACAGGAACGAGGCAGGGCTGCCCACTCTCACCACTCCTGTTCAACATAGTACTGGAGGTTTTGGCCAGAGCAATTAGGCAAGAAAAAGGAATAAAAGGAATCCAAATAGGTAACGAAGAAGTGAAACTCTCACTATTTGCAGATGACATGATTGTATATATAGAAAACCCTAAAGAATCTGTTGGAAAACTATTAGAAACAATCAACAACTACAGCAAAGTTGCAGGGTACAAAATCAATCTACAAAAATCAGTTGCATTTCTATATGCTAATAATGAACTAACAGAAAGAGAGCTCAAAAAGATAATACCATTTACAATTGCATCAAAAGAATAAAATATCTAGGAATAAATCTTACCAAGGAGGTGAAGGACCTATACAATGAGAACTACAAGACATTATTGAAAGAAATCCATGATGACATAAAGAAATGGAAAGATATCCCATGCACGTGGATTGGAAGAATAAACATAGTTAAAATGTCTATATTACCTAAAGCAATCTACAGATTCAATGCAATCCCAATCAGAATCCCAATGACATTCTTCACAGAAATAGAAAAAAGAATACTAAAATTTATATGGGGCAACAAAAGACCCCGAATAGCTAAAGAAATCCTAAGAAAAAAGAACAAAGCAGGAGGCATCACAATCCCTGACTTCAAAACATACTACAAAGCAATAATAATCAAAACAGCATGGTACTGGTACAAAAACAGACACACAGATCAATGGAACAGAATTGAAAGCCCAGAAATAAAACCACACATATACGGGCAGCTAATTTTCGACAAAGGTGCTAAGAACATGCAATGGAGAAAGGAAAGTCTCTTCAATAAATGGTGTTGGGAAAACTGGACAGCCACATGCAAAAGAATGAAAGTGGACCATGTGCTATCGCCATTCACAAAAATTAACTCAAAATGGATCAAAGACCTGAAGGTGAGACCTGAAACTATAAAACTCACAGAAGAAAATATAGGCAACACACTATTTGACATTGGTTTTAAAGGAATCTTTTCGGATGACATGCCTACCCAGACTAGGGAAACTAAAGAAAAAATAAACAAGTGGGACTTTATCAGATTAAAGAGCTTTTATAAGACAAATGAAACCAGAATCAAGAAGAACAGACAACCAACCAGCTGGGAGAGAATACTTGCAAAACATACATCTGACAAGGGGTTGATCTCCATAATATATAAAGAACTCACACAATTGAACAACAAAAAAACAAACAACACGATCAAAAAATGGGCAGAGGAAATGAACAGACACTTCTCCAAGGAAGATATACAGATGGCCAATAGGCACATGAAAAGATGCTCAACATCACTAATCATCAGGGAAATGCAAATCAAAACAACACTAAGATACCACCTCACGCCCGTTAGAATGGCTGTAATCACCAAGACAAAAAACAACAAATGTTGGAGAGGATGTGGAGAAACAGGAACCCTCATACACAGCCGGTGGGAATGCAAATTGGTGCAGCCTCTATGGAAAACGGTATGGAGATTCCTCAAAGAATTAAAAATAGAGATGCCGTATGATCCAGCCATCCCACTACTGGGAATCTATCCAACGCACCTGAAATCAACAATCCAAAGAGGCTTATGCACCCCTATGTTCATTGCAGCATTATTCACCATAGCCAAGAAGTGGAAGCAACCTAAGTGTCCCTCGACTGACGATGGGATTAAGAAGATGTGGTATATATATACAATGGAATACTACTCAGCCATAAAAAAAGACAAAATCGTCCCATTTGCAACAACATGGATGGGCCTGGAGCGTATTATGTTAAGTGAAATAAGCCAGAAAGAGAAAGACAAACACTGTATGATCTCACTCATATGTAGAATATAAACCAGCACATGGACAGAGAAAACTGGACTGTGGTTACTAGGGGCAGTGGGGGTGGGGGGTGGGGGGTGGGGAGTGGGCACAAGGGGTGAAGGGAGTCATATATATGGTGATGGACAAACAAAAATGTACAACCCCAAATTTCACAATGTTACAAACCATTAAAACATCAATAAAAAAAAAAAAACCCATAAGTTAAACGTGCACACAACTACTTTCAGTCATGAAGCCTCTCAGGGATCTTCTAAACAAGAAGACAAAAAGCTTCTTCTGGAAGTGCTGTGATGCAGTTACACTGAACGATATTACAGCACTAAGTGAGAGAAATCATGCTCCTAAATGAAAGAAATTATATCTTAGGGTCATTTTGAAGAGTTATCAACACAATCAACAAAATATTATCTATTTGTTGGATTATTTTAACTCTAAAAACTTGTGTAAATAGACAGTTCCACAACAAGTATTTCAATAGAATGTCATTTACTCTGTGACAAAATACAACTTCTGTGTTGATCTCTCTAGCCTCGCCCTCCATCACATTAAGGCATCACGTAGGTTCTATCCCAGGCACTCCCTCATGGAACCTTGTAGGGCTCTCTATGGATGAGGATCCTTGGAGTGGCTTTTCTTTTTGTTTGGTTCTCTTTTTTTTGTTTTGTTTTCAGGTCTTGGTTACCTCAGATTCTTTCTCTGAAGGAGTCTCACATTTCCAATCTGTCCTGCAAATTATCAACCAAATAGTCTGCCAGCCACACTGCTGTGACTACATTACACCCTCAAATGACTCCCTATAGGTCTCCAGACCAAGCACGCATTCATGTCTGCATTCATTTAAGACATCCCACCATCTGCCCCCACTTGACATGCCTTGTCTAGCAGGTCCACTTCCCATGCTCTGCATATAATTGCAAAAACGCTAGGCTCAGGGGACCCCATTGTCTGGAAAAAGATGACTCCACACCTTTATCAACTCTTTAGAACTAGGTTAAAAACCAATTTCAATTTGTAAATTTTCTTGTTTAAAAGAATTTTTACCACCTCTCTTTCTGCACTCCTACCTTTTAGGATCACTTTCATATTCACATAAATAAAAAGAAAGAAGTATCGTTATTCTACAGATAGTTATTATAAGAACTACTGCAAGAACAAGTTATTACAAGAACTATTACACATTATTGCACAATGTGCAAAGAAGTATACAGAGTAATGGAAAATTACAAAAAATTTTTAAATAGACCTATATTTGTCTTTGTAATCTTGCCAGGATTAAGAATACCAAATGACTTAGAGATATTATGTTAATCACATAAAAACATGCACACTGGGGGCCGGCCCGGTGATGCAAGCAGTTAGCTCATGGATGTTAGCTCAGGGCTGGTCCTCCTCACAACAAAAAAACAAAACACACACGTACATTGGGGTCGGCCCAGTGGCGTCGTGGTTAAGTTCATGTGCTCCCCTTCAGCAGGCCGGGGTTCACAGGTTCAGATCCCGGGCATGGACCTATGCACTGCTCATCAAGCCATGCTGTGATGGCGTCCCATATACAAAATAGAGGATGATGGGCATGGATGTTAGCTGAATGCTAATCTTCCTCAGCAAAAAGAGGAAGATTGGCAACAGATGTTAGCTCAGGTCCGATCTTTCTCACCAAAAAACAAAAAAACATGCACATTAAACACAGTATAAAATTTTGGCTCACTGATAGATACTATGGATTGATGGGATGATTAGAGATGGCTCAGTTTATAAAGGGAGACATTCTGAAAGCAGCAAAATTTGAACAGAGTTTTGGGGGAATGAAAGCTAAGTGATTGGAAATGAGGAAGAAAGTGCAGTAAAATATAGCAGATTGGTCTACGTGAGAAGGCTTTGAAGCAGAAACTAAGTCAAAGAATGAATCATCACCCTTGAACTTTTCCAAGATCTTCCACTCTGTCCTCTGATGACCCCCATGTAGAAAAACTGAAATTTTGTACCATAAAGACTATGCTGAGAGCTACAGCTAAGTCACAATCTGTCATTTTAATCTTCATAGTTGTAGTGGAATGTCTGCTAGCAAATCAGAGGAAAAGAACCCTAGAGAAAATGAAGTTTCAATGATGCAGGAAGTTTTATCCTATTAACTGGTCTGAAAGCTGTTTGCTTCCTCATTGAAAACCACAAACGTGTTAGGAACTCCCAGCCCATTTCATCAACAGTTAACATTTAGAAAAAGTTGCTCAGGGCCATCTCAGAGCTAATAACAATCATAAGAGTTTGTAAAAAAAATGTATGCAGCTGATAGACAAAGAGCATCATCAGCTCAGCAATTGAGATGGAAAGTCTCTGTTAAAATCACAGCAAACCAAACCACGATTAATGAATATCTGCAGAAAGAAAACCTGAGAGTTCTATAAAACATTCATATCCGTACTGATAAAGAAGGAGCTGGTTAGTCTGAGATGGGCCAAAATGGAACTCAGAAACCAGCCAACATATGTCAAAATTAAAGGACAATGAGAACAGGATCCTGGAAAAGAGAGAAAAATTACTCTAGCTCACAGTTTTCCAAACCTGGTGAGGGGTTTCTAAATATTCCTATCTTCAGGTCCCATCAGAGAATTACTCAATTGGATCTAAAAAGGAAGATCTCAGAAACATTCATTTAAAAAAGATCCCTAACACCTCCACCATATCACATAATTGCCAACTCTTTTTTTGGGTGAGAATATTTAAGATCTACTCTCAGCAATTTTTACATATATAGTACAGTATTGTTATCTACAATCACAATGCTGTGTATTAGATTCCCAGAACTTATTCATCATCTAACTGGAAGTTTATACTTTTTGTCCAACATCTCTGCATTTCCCCCACCCCTCAGCCCCTGGTAACCACCATTCTACTCTGTTTCTAGAAGTTCTGCTTTTTTTAGGTTCCACAGATAAGTGAGATCATATAGTATCTGTCTTCCTCTATCTGACATTTCACTTAGCATAACGCTAACACTATCATGGTAATCATATTGCAATATGTAAGTGTATCAAATAAACCCCTTGTACACCTTAAGTTACACAATGTTATATGTCAATTATATCTCAATACAGTTGGGGAAAAAAAGATCCCTAACGATTCTGATACATCATTGTTTGGATATTCCGTCTACTCATTCCTGATTAAACACCAATACGTAGGAAGGAAGGGTTAATGGTTCAAACCAAATTCCCATATCATATTTGTGACTAGAATTTATATACACTTATTTAATTAAAAGTAAATAATGTTGGCCCACTGGACCATCTTAATTTATCTCAAATAACTCTTTTTTGTTGTTCATTTCAAGCCCTGAGTTGAAGCAATGATTTAGGTATTTTAAGGAGGCATAAGTAAATCAGAGTGGGCTCTTTTTTACTTCATAGTTTTCTACAAACAGACAAAGTAATGAAGTTTTATAGTAGTGGTTTCCTAATAGGGACATTTGGGGGTAATATTATCTAGTTTATAAGGTACTTTGACGAATGTTAGGAGGACTATTTAATCACGAGTCAATAAAATACAACTGCTACTCTGAAGGAACACACACACACACATTTATATCAATACACACATAATATAATTTGACCCCAAATCTAAAAGCAAGTATAGGTATACATTAATGGGAATTTTGCTCTCATAGGAGAGAGTAAATATTTTCTAAAATTGAAAAGTAACTAGGTTAGGCTAAAGATATTATACAATTTTCTCATGTAAATATGGTGCTAATATTCAGTTGGTGTGTGCTGGTTTGTACAGGAAAGGCACATTGATTTTTAAAGACAAATTAATTGTTCAAGGCATGTGTTCAGTTTGGTCAGTGCTTGTGCCTTGGTCAGTGAATATTTTGTTAAATATTATGAATAAAACTCCTAGGTGTAATGAACATTTACTTATAAATCCTGTTCTCTTAATTCCCAGTGTTCTCACTATAATTTCAAAAGAAAACAAAGACAAAAAAAAAATCCCTGGAATTGAACTCAAGAGTCTTAAACTTCTTCCCAGTCTAAATCTATCTATGACTACAATTCAAGGTGAGATGACCTAACATATTGCTTTCATGTTCCTTTTCTGTTATTATATCCTGGATGAAGGGAAAGGAAATAACACTTTTGGGTACCTACTTTCTGCCAAGCAAACGATCATCACGGCAATTCGGGAGGTGGATATTTTTTAAAATCACATTTTATAGCATTTGAAACAAAGAATCAAACAGTTTTTTCTCTTGCCCCAAGTCATCATTACTTAGTGGCAGAGGCAGGATTTCAAGCCCACATTCCTAGACTCCAAAGCTCATGTTCTCTCCATCAGAACACGAAAAATTCCCAGGCACGAGCATCTGGTAGACACTAGATTAAAAACTGGTAAAATAACTAAGCTTATATTTTACCTAAATCTATACACTAGAGCATTTTCCAAAGCACACTTTTCTTTTCTTTCAGAGTGTAATCTACCCTTAAAATGTACCAATTCAATGTAGCACATTACAATCTGGGAATCAATAGCATAACTTTGGGAAATGGAATCACAATACAGACAACTTTTCATAACTGGATGTTTAATTTCTTTGGGGGTTTATCTTCTATGCAGTGTAATTGTTTCTGACATTTTAGTAATGCTTTTATGAGCAACTTGACCTTCGACGCATTTCTCTTTTCAAGTTTGTAGCTTGATAAATTGCCAGAAACAGTACATTCAGGAGGAAAGTTAAAAAAAGCAAAACAACAAAAATAACTCTGGCTTACAAAGTAATGTTTTTTCAGAAGAAATTTAATCTGATTTATAATTTCACCTTTTGATTTATTTTTAAAATCCTTCATGTATATGTTGTTTTACATTGTACTTTCATAATCTGTGGTTCAAAACAGATGCCACAACTAGGTAAGTAAGGTGTAGGGGGCATTGGCCCTATATGCTTATGAAGATAAATGTTAAAAATAATAATTGAATAGGCAAATAAAGAAAGAAGAGAAACAAATACCATTTATACATGTGAACTCTTTTGCTAAAAATCAGCTTGAATACTAAGGAAACCATGATCACATTCACTTAGAAACTGGCAGCACTTTTATCCCCCAATTCTATAGTAGTTGCTAAGCAGTATCAATAAAGAAAACATAAAATCAATTTGAATACTTTCTATTGTAAAACTATATCCTACAGCATTGTGTGCCAAGAGAAGGCTCTCTAAAAGCCATTAAAAATATCAAAACCACTATTGAACTAGAGAAATCTTAAAAAGTGCTTGGCTTATGCGTACATCCGAAAGACGGAATAGAGGCTGCCTATTTGATCAAACAGGGAGCGAAGATGCAGGCAGAATCAGTTCCAAAGCTAATGTGCTAAGACTTTTGAAGTCTTTACCCCGAGGGTAGGAATAATAAGCTACTCTGCTCGGGTTTGGAGGGACTCACAAAGCCTGGGGGGAAAATGGATGAGAGGAAACACACAGAATCAAAATAATAGGGGACTTGGGGAGTTAAGATTTTTAGACAAGTTAAGTTATTGGAAAGTCAATGCAAAGAATAACAATAGAGACCCAAGCAGGAGAATCCTGTCAGCTATTCTTCTAAGACCATAAATTTTCAAGTGATAAATTCTGCAATAAGTCAGAAGTATAAAGAAATGCTATGTTCATACGTGAATACCATGCTCCTGATTTCTAGTCTAAAGGACATGAACATAAAATCACAATCTGGAACTAATAATTGCTGATATTTATGAGCGTTGTTATGTGCTAGGCATTAAGTGTTTTACAGATTTTAACTGATGCAATTCTCCAACAACTCTGTGAGGTAGACATGATTATTATACCCATCTTATAGAGAAGGAAACTAAGGCACGGAAGTTTATTAATATGCCTAGGGTTACACTGTGCTGCCTCTTTTACTAGCGTGAGTAACTTGATTGATTTATCTACTCTCTCTTGCGATTCTCTAACAGAACACTGTTGTGTACATAGCAACAGAAAAATGTGGAAAGAAAAGACGTGGGAGAGATCTAGTTTAAAGACTGGGAAATGAGGCCCATAAAAAAGAAAAGACTTGCCCAAGGTCACACCACAAGTTAATGATGTAGTTGGGTTTCTAGTACTCATTCAGTGACCATATGGAGCTGGAGTTTAGGGATGAAATATTTGTTATTTTCTTATGAATGAGACCATTACAGAGATAATAGATATTACCTCACTGCATTGTGCTCAATTATCTGATGCACCAAGAAAACACAAATAAATTATACTTCTCCCAAGGGCCAGAAATCTGTGCTATGTAAACCGCTTGTAATAATCTTGAGAAGCAGGAAATATGATCCTGCTCTTACAAGTGAGGAAACTGTACAGATCAAATATGAAAGCAGCAAATCTTGCTCAAACATGCACGGGGTTAAAAACATACAGTGGAATTTTCTTGAAAGCAAAACAAAACAAACGATAAAGAAATTCAGTCACCCAAGAGTAAAACCAAAGTCAACAAGTTGGGAGTGAGAAAGACAAGATGTTACAGACCTGATAACAATGATTGAATCTACATAAATAAAGGGACTGAGGCTAAACAATTATGAGACTTCATTACAGAAAACAACATAGATGCCATGAATCCAGAAATTAAACTACCCAACATCAATCAATAAGGTAATTTTAATGGACATGTACCTGTTGAGATAGGCAAGATGTTTTGGTACATCTCCCAAATTTAAAATTAATGGTATTGATAGAAATTTACCCCATTCCATTTCTACAGGACACATCAGAAATGAGGTAGTTCATGAGAAAGCAATTCAAACAAAGCCAACCTCCAATCCAGCATTATTTCAAAGATAGCATGGGAGACACTGACCAGCCTTTTCATAAACACATTTTTGTAATGTAATGCACTGTCAATAACCTTTAATACTTAATAGCACCTTCTACTCAGACAATGTTGATCTTAAGAATAACCGTCCAGGTAAATCACCATCTTCGTGGTATGTATGATGCAACTAGCCAGAGACTGCAGAGATGCAGGTATGTTCAGAACTTCCAAGTGTCAGACTCACCTGCAGTCATCACATTCTCATTTGGTTCAGTGGGCACTCAAATGGATTTGATAGGAATATCATTGCTTAGGAAAAGTCTTGAATATGAAGCTTTAGAGGATGACAAAATTCAATTATGCTCTGAAAGGAAGTAGAACTGTGTATCCTCAATACCAGAGGATTAAAATACTTTGATAAAAGAAAATAATAATTAAAATTCTGTAGCTCATTTCATCAGTTGTCCTCATTTTTCTCTCTAAAAATATCTTACAAATAAATGGTCACTAATCCCAAATATCCACTTTTAATATTTTATATGAGAATCTAATTTCCTTTTGCCTTTTCAACTTAAAGTAGCAATAATATAAGTATTTAAAAGAAGTTAGCTACAATTTGTGTTTCCAAAAACTAACATTACATTGTAAAGGAACATTTTTTTTCTTTTTTGGCTGAGGAAGATTCACCCTACGCTAACATCTGTGCCAATCTTCCTCTATTTTGTATGAGGGCCACCACCCCAGCATGGCCACCAACGAGTTGTGTAGGTCTGCACCCAGGAACCAAACCTAGGCCACCAAAGCAGAGTGCACCAAACTTAACCACTAGGCCACGAGGCCAGCCCTGACATCTTTTTATTTAATTCAAAAGATTTGAGGGGCCGGCCCTGTGGCTTGGTGGTTAAGTGCGCGCGCTGCAATGCTGGCGGCCCGGGTTCGGATCCCGGGTGTGCATCGAGGCACCACTTCTCCGTCCATCCTGAGGCCGAGTCCCACATGCCGCAACTAGAAGGATGTGCAGCTATGACATACAACTATCTGCTGGGGCTTTGGGGGGAAAAATAAAATAAATAAAATCTTTAAAAAAAAAAAAAAAAAAAAAAGATTTGAGTAGAAGACTTAAAAGATAGAAGGCAAAGTAGTTCTCACACTTGAATTGGGAATAAAAACTCTGCCACGAATAGAAACATCAAAATTAAGTACATTTTTCTTTTTTATAATTTTTATTTATTTATTTTTTCCCCCAAAGCCCCAGTAGATAGTTGTATGTCATAGCTGCACATCCTTCTAGTGCTGTATGTGGGACATGACCTCAGCATGGCCGGAGAAACAGTGCGTCGGTGCGCGCCCGGGATCTGAACCCCGGCCGCCAGCAGCGGACCGCGCGCACTTAACCGCTAAGCCACGGGGCCGGCCCAGAAACATCGAAATTAAAAGTAGGTATTTTGAACATATATTTAAGGCAAATAATACACCAGAGAATTTATATAATAAAAAGGCTTAGAGGGATTCAAGAAGAATCATCCTTTCCATTAGAGTGAAAAATAGGAACTCATATAACATTGTGTGTTTAGTGAATAGGGTAGTGGAAAATTTTACATGGTTAAAAGCAAAGTGAGGTTGCAGCATAGTTAGGAAATGAAGCATGCTAACTGAATGCCATACGTGCAGTTATTGCATTACTAGAACATGCATTATGGCTTCAGATTTATATATCTGTGGGGCTCATTATCCTTCTTCTCCTTCTGGTAGTGACTTGGCATGATAAGAATCCGGAATTACGGGATAGAGAATCTAAGACTGCTTTACAAAGAGCAGCTCTTTTTAAAAGTACTTCTGAAGCAAATTAAATAAATGTTATGAGAACAATACAGACGTAAAGAGGTCCTGGAGCAGTGGCACAGTTCCTGAAGCAAGACTAAAGCAGAGGTCTCAGCACATTCAGAAAACTTAACTTTACCAAGGGACACTATAAAATACAAGTGTTTTGTTGTTTTTATTTTTTGTGTGTTTTTCTGTTAATTAAATATTTTCTTAGCAAAGAGAATGCATTTTACTACTAACTACAAGGACTCTACTTGATTTATATGGCTCTCATTGTATTTGGTTCATTTGTATCCCGATCATTTCATTACTGATTTGGCCACTTGCTGGTTCTGGCTTCCACTCTTGCTCTTCTCCACCAAGCAGCCAGAACAATCCTTTTAAAACATAATTCAGATCACATCATTGCTTAGCTGAAATCTTCCAGTGGCTGCGCATTAACGTGCAAGTATTTCCCAAGTCCTAAAAGGCCCTCTACAATCTGGTTCTTGGCCATCTCTACCCTTTTTGTGCTGCTTTAGTCTGTTCCAGCCACACTGGGCTCTGTGATACTTCTGGAACACTTTAAGCATTCTCCTGTCTGGGCCCTTCCCTTTGGTTGTAACACTTTTCTCTCTGATACTGGCTTTACTTGCTACTTCATGTCAAGTCTCTGTTTAACTTTGTTCTCCTGAGAGAGGCCTTGCCTGACCATTCTGTTTTAAACACTCTTCTCCCCACTCAGAGCTCTCTGTCACCACACCCTTCTTTGCTTTGTTTTCCAGTACTTTTTACAATTGTTACATACGTTAATGATGCATTGTATCTTTTTGTGTTTATGTTCTGTCCCCTCCCCCCAGAATACAAGTTCTACCAAGTCAGGGATATTATTTGTTTACCTCTCACTGCTGTATCCCTAATGATTAAAAAAGTGCTGGGCACATAGTTCAAGCTTATTAAACACTTTCTGAGTAAATGAATATGATACCTAAAGACTTCAGGAAGTTATAATAAGGAACACATAATTAAAAGACCACCCAATTGAAAAAATGGGCAAAGGACTGAATAGACATTTCTCCAAAGAAGATACACAAATAGCCAACAAACACATGAAAAGATGCTCAACAGCGTTAGTTATTAGGTAAATGCAAATCAAAACCACAATGAGATACCATTTCATACACACCAAGGCGGTCATAATAATAAAAAAATAAGACAAGAACAGGTGTTGAGGATGTAAATAAATTGAAACCTCATACATTGCTGGTGGGAATACAGAATTGTACAGCAACTGTGGAAAACAAGTTTGACAGTTTCTCAGAAACTTAAACTAGAGCTACAATATGACCCAGCAATTCCACTCCTTGGTATATACTCAAGAAAATTAAAAATACATGTCCCTTGGGGCCGGCCCCATGGCTCAGCGGTTAAGTGCACATGCTCCGCTACTAGCTGCCCGGGTTCGGATCCCGGGCGCGCACCGACACACCGCTTGTCCAGCCATGCTGAGGTGGCGTCCCACATACAGCAACTAGAAGGATGTGCAACTATGACATACAACAATCTACTGGGGCTTTGGGAAGAAAAAGGGAAAAAAAAAAAGGAGGAGGATTGGCAGTAGATGTTAGCTCTGGGCCGGTACGCCTCAGCACAAAGAGGAGAATTGGCATGGATGTTAGCTCAGGGTTGATCTTCCTCACAAAAAAAATACATATCCACACAAAAACTTGCACACAGATGTTCATAGCAGCACTATTCACAATAGTCAAGTGGAAATATCCCAAATGTGCATCACAGATGAATGGATAACAAAATGGGGTGTATAGAATATTACTCAGACATTAAAAAGGAATGAAGTACTGATACATGCTGCAACGTGAACGAACCTTGAAAACGTTACACCAAGTGAAAGAAGCCGGATGTAAAAGGTCACATATCGTATGATTTCATTTACAGAGATATCCAGAATAGGTAAATCCATAGAGACAGAAGGCAGATTGGTGGTTGCCGTGGGCTGGGGGATAAGGAAATAGGGAGTGACTGCTTAATGGGTATAGGATATTCTTTTGGAAGATGAAAATGTTTTAGAACTAGACAGAGGCGGTGATTGCACAACATTGTGAATGGACTAAATGCCATTGAATTGTACGCTTTAAAATGGCTACTTTCATGTTATGTGAACTTCATCTCAATTAAAAAAAACGCATGCTGTGTTTGTAACAGTCTACAAGCCCTCAGGATCTGGTCCTCGCTATGTTTCTACTACCCCTCTCCCATCTACCACACACACACGCACACACACACACATACACCAATGCACACACACTCAGCTCCAGACACCCTGCCTCCTCCTTGCCCTCAAATCTGCTAAGTGTGTTCTATCTCGGGGTCTTTACACTTACTCTTCCCCTTTTGGTGCACAAATTCCCACAGCTTTAGGGCTTATTCCCTCTTTTCCTTCTGGCTCTGCTTAAATGTTCCACTTCAGAGAGGCCCTCCTTGACTGCCCACAATAATACACTCTCCTATCTCCCTCATCCTGCATTATTTTTCTCCAGAGCACTTATTATCATCTGACTTATTGTATTTTACTGATTTGCTTGTTTAATGTCTGTTTCCCCCTAGAATGTGAGGTCCATGAAGACAGGGCCATTATCTTAATCCTGTTATATCCCTTATATCTAAAACAGTGCCTGCACAGAGTAGGCAATCAGTTAATATTTATTGAGTAAATTAATACTTTTATATAAAGTTCCAGAACAAGTAAATATAAAATGCTTAGGGACACATTCATATGTGGTAAAACCATATGATATGGCAAAACCATAACGATAAACAAAAAGTTTACTTAGAAATTCACTCTGGAGAGGGGTTGAGTAGGAATCAGGGGGATAAGGTCACGAGCGGTCCAGGGAACTTCAATTCTATCAAAGTTCTAGTTTTTTAATTGGATAATGTTTTAATAAGTGTTTATTTTATCTTTATGCTTTATGACATATAACATTGCATGTAATTTTTTATATGCATCAAAAATTTCACAAAAATTTTAAACAAGTTAGCAGTATAAGTATTTGGTAGCATTTTAAAAATCATAAAGGTACTTAAAGAAATCACTTGCTTTCTCCTTTCGCGAATATTATATCCTTTAGAAGAATATAGGCACGTTTGGAGGCTCCAAAATTAACAATTACCAACATTTGTGGGGGAACTCAGCCTTCAGCAACAGTGACTTCTGTTACTCCATTCCTAATTTATCAGCAAGGAGGCTTTCCTCCAAGCCTGAACAGATCATCAGCTGCTTCATATTTATACTCATTTAAAACTGTTTCCTTTTGCTTTGAATGGCAAAATTAGTGATAAGTGAATTTGTAAAAACACTAGCTATAGAGAAAAATTTTTACCATATAAATAATCAGGAATTACATCCGAAAGCCCATTAGAAAATATTAAAACACATGCCTTCAACTGAAAATGGAAAAGTGTTGCAGGTGAACAAGTTTCTCCTATCACAAGCTCAGTTTTTCATCTCTAAAAGAAAAAAATTCTGTTCTAACCATGAAATTTACTTCTTGGCCTCTGTATCAGCCCTGATTGGCCTCAGAACATTACAATTAGTTGCTGGGTGTGCAATATTTTAACTTAATATTCACAACACCAACAAGATTGACGTTGAACGATCAGAGGAGATGATGATGGCAAATTGATCCTACTTTTCTGTGATTTATTTGATATATCTTGGGTTGATCTCTGACAGTTTTCAACTTGACTTCAAACTAGCACTTCTATCTTTTAGCTGAAAGAAGAGAAGTCCTCTCTGACCCTGTAAATGTTCAAGGAGGTAATTTAACAAACCAGAGAGCCAGAAATCAGCACGAATATCAGCAATCAAATGTGATGTATCTATTTAATATAAAAATTTTACTCATCATCTACTGATCATGAAAACACAGTGTCATTGCCTTTAGCTGGATTCACTACCAGATAATGAGTTATCATTACAGCAAATTAAAGCTTCAGGGATCACGGCCATCTTTTTTTTTTTTTTAGAGATGAAAAACTGAGTTTGTGATGGCAGAAAGTTGTCCAATGTTTTACAGTAAGTGACAGAACTAGGATTAGAATTCAGGCTTCTTTATTCATATTTCAGTAGTCTTTCCAGTATGCCTCTGGCAATGATTTGCACACACAATATCTTGGTTACTATCCAGGGATATGTGTAATCTCACAAGTTGCTGAGAAGAAAGAAGGAGCACTACTGCTTTGGCTGACTGAGTTGAGGCTTCATAACTGTGCCTCGGCAAACCCCGCTAAGAGCCTGTCAAAATATGTCGAGTAGCGGTATCAACCATGATTTAGAGTACACTGTGAGAGAACAAGTAGGGAATTAAAGTTGTTTAAACTACATAAATATGAGAACTTTCGGTTGTGGTCATATTTTTAAAAATTATTTGCCAATCTCCCTTCCTAAATTAAAGATTTTTAAGAGCTACTATTTGTATGTATTTTTAAGCTGTATTCTAACTACAATGAAGTATTAATACCTAATTAGTAATTTAATAAACTTACTGCAAATAAATTCAAACCCCAATGTTAAGGTGCACTTATAAAATACATGTATACACAAAACACACTCATAAAATCAGGAATTTTCAACTAATGCATTGACCCATTTCTTGAAACAGGAAAGGCAGAATGAAGAGAAGCAGCGTTGTTGATTAAGCCTCGCTAATGTCCCTGTATCCTAGGAATGACTCCGTGAGAACTGATTCACGACTCCAGATGACCTACTACTGAGTTGTTAGCTCTGCCAGAAGAGAAATTACTAAAGTGTACTTTGCTGATGTCATACAGCCATCCACCCCACCTTCCTATAAAACAAGGATTCCACAAGCCAGTCGACCTTGCCTGTGTGATGAAGCAAGAGATGAACTTGTTTGTCTAGGTGCTAAGGCCAATGTCTGGCTTCAGTGTGAAATGTTGTAAATAATATTTTGGTTTAAAATTCTTAAATATCTGCATAACTTGCTCTTTTTCTCAAGAAGTAGGCTATTTACTAACAATACAAATCTCCAAACAACAAGTATTTATTCTTTACAGGAGAGATAGGCAAGCAGAATTTAAATCACATTTCTGAAAGATTAAATATTAATTTTAATTGAAAATCAGGACATATTTAAGTAATTTCTTGGGAGACGCTATGTGTGCTTAATAATGAACTTGAAATGGGGATATGGTACCAATTGTTCTGTAATCTCATTAGCACTTTGGTAATAGGAGGACATACACATCTTTATTTATATTGCTGTCATCTATCAGAATTACAGTCATGGTCATGTAGATAAAGTCTTTGCATGATGCAAGAGATAAAAGAGAGAAAGCAATAGTATTTTTCTCATCCAAATAATTATTTTTAGATGTGAAATGTATTGCCATCTGTCACATTCATAGAGTCAACAGTTTAAGTAGGAAAAGGTAGATATATTTCCATATAATTAAAAAAATCAGAAAACTACATTTCAAAAACTACTACATGGTGAGATAGTAAAAAAAAAAAAAAATGTTTTTTCTCCTGAAACACAGCTATGTCATTAAAAATAGATGCACTGAGTATAAAAAAGTACAGGCTATAAAGGAAAAAATAAGCACAAGGGAATCAGATAAGAGCAAAAGAAGAAAATCCCAACATATTACAGTACTTCGGTGTGAGTTTTTGATTGCCATTTAACCTCAAGTACTTTTTAGGGCCTTCTATTGGTCTGAGCTGTCAGAAGACAACTGCACTATTTTAAACACACCTTCATAAATGTCTTGTACAAAAAGTATATTTTAAAGATGCATAATGATATATATTGAAGAGAATTTTGTAGTAGGTTTATTTTTCTGATACTTTATGAAAACTGACAGACATATCATCTCTATATGCTAATCTGCCTTCTTCCCATCCAGAAGCAGGTGTTCTTCAGGGAAATTCAATATTTGCAACTGAAGAACCAACAGACTATTCAAATTTACAACTCTTTCTGCACCACCCCCATGGAGCACACTGGACAAGGAGCTGTAAGACCCTCAGACAGATAAGACAGACATGTTGCTATGGAGGCAGCATGGAGAGGTGAAAAGGGAACTGATTTCAGAGCCAGGGGGACCTGGCTACAAATAGGAGCTTGACTGTTTGTTGTGTGTGTCACCTTGGCCACGTTACCTAATTTCTCAGAGTTGGAGTGGCATCCTGCTCAGAGTCTGGAACACAGATCCTTAAAAATTGTTAGTGCCTGCTTGTTCTCCCTTGCTTTCCCTGCATAATCTACTATCTTATAGTTTAAGTCGAAAGGACAGACCTGTACACAACTAAGTGTAACACAAGGAGAGCATCAGTCAAGCCATGCTAGGGATACAAAGAAATCGCTACAGGAATGCAAGGGGAAAGCATTTGGTTCTGACTGAGAAGAGGGAGCAAGACTTTGTGGAGGAGACTGTGCACTTGGATCATGAGGAGGGAGCAGAATTTCAACAGAAAGGGATGAGTAGAAGAGTGTATTCTAAATTGATGGAGAAGCAGAACCGTGACATGTATGACTGGACGGTTTGGTAAGTTCCAAGCTTCATTCACGTGTGTGCTGCCACTGTTCTCGGTACAGTGGACAGGTCAGTGAACAAGACAAGACAAGCGTTCTTTTCCTGACAAAGTGCATCAATTGAGTATCCTAGTAGGAGCAAGAAAGAGAAAGCAGAAAAAAACACACAAGTATGTATCAGATTTTTTTCCCTAAAATTGTATTACACAAGAAATATTTGCCATATATATGTGCTCAGAACTAGGTGGTGTGGAAAATTAAAATCCAATTAAATACGGCTCATGGTTTCCAGAAATTTACAGTCTAGTCCAGTGGACAAAATGAACTCATGTGAAATAATAAATAATCACATTTTGTGGCACTGACTATAAATGAAATCAGAGTTAAGAATAGGAGATAGTGTAGGAACATTTTTTTTTTTAAAGAGACAAAATTCATTTATTTATTTATTTTTGGTGAGGAAGATTGGCCCTGAGCTAACAGCTGTGCCCATCTTCCTCTATTTTGTATGTGGGACGCTGCCACAGCATGGCTTGACGAGCAGTGTGTAGCTCTGCCCCCGGAACCCAAAGCCATGAACCCCTGGCTGCCCAAGCCTAAGCAGGGCACATGAACTTGATCACTATGCCATCAGGCTGGGCTGTGCAGGTACACGCTTCATTGCCAGGTCTTTTTTTTTTTTTTTTTTTTGGCTGAGAAAGACTTGCCCTGAGCTAACATCCATTGCCAATCTTCCTCTTTTTGCTTGCAGAAGATTTGCCCTGATCTGACATCTGTGCCCATCTTCCTCTAATTTGCACGTGGCTTGATGCCACAGCACGGCTGCTGATGAGTGGCGTGGGTCGGCGCCCGGGAACTGAACCCAGGCTGCCGAAGCAGAGCGCGTGGAACTTAACCATTAGGCCACGGGGCCGGCCTTGCCAGGTCTTTTTTGACATTTCCATTTTCACTGTTCATTACTATAGACTTGCTGACAAATTTGTTCACCAAGTTTGAATATGCACCAAGGTACTACTTGTATCTGTTCTCCTGAATGAGATAAATCAGTCATAGGCTCTGAAGTTAGGTAGACCTGAATTTGAATCCTTACTTCCATTTTCTAGCTAGATGACTTTTCTTGTATTTAATATTTTGGTTTTATTTATAACATTTTTATTTCAGTATAATATACATATGGCAATGGTCTCAAAAAAAAAGTACAGTTCAATAATTAGCACAAAGCAAACTCCTGAGTAATCATCCCTCAGATCACAAAACAGAACATTGCCAGCAGCCCTGAAGCACCCCCGCCCCATCATGACCTTTCCAACTATTTCTCCATCCCTTGCCCCTAAAAGTAACCATTATTCTGATTTTTAACTCTGTCATTTAGTTTCATCTGGTTTTGAAATTCATATGAATAAGTTTTTAACATTCTTTACATGTTTTTAGTGCACTTATGCACAAATTTCTTTTTGGCATATACCTAGGAGTGGGATTCCTAAGTCATTGGTGATGAGTATGTTCATTCTTGCTAGGTAATGGCAAACTGTCACTTTTCTCCTGCAGTATTTGAGAGTTCCCTTGCTCTGCATCTTCACTAATTCTTGGTATTGTCTAACGTTTTAATTTTAGCCATTCTGGAGAGTGTGTAGTGGTATAGCACTTTGGTTTTAATTGGCATTTCCCAGTTACTAATGAGTGAGTATGTTTTAATATATTTTTTGGCTTAGGATATCTCTTTTGAAAAATATCTGTTCAAGTCTCCTGACCATATTTTTCTATTGGAATGACTGTTTTTCTTATTGAGGTGCAGTAGTTCGTTATACATTCTGAATACAAAAACTTTGTCAGCAAAATGTGTTCTCTCATTCTTTCCCTTGCCTTTCCATGATCTTAATAATGTTTCGTGATGAATAGAACTTACTGACTTTGACTTAACTTATGAATCTTTTTCCTTCATATGCTGTTAAACAAAACTTTCTCTATAACCAGTTCATAAAGTGAATCTCCTACATTATCTTCTAGATTAGAAACTTTATTGTTTTGTCTTTTATATTTTGATTTACAATCCAGCTGGAATTGATTTTTGTATATTGTTTGAGAGAGGGATCAAATTTCTTTTTTTATTATTGCTTTTCCATTGACCCAGCATCCTTGACTGAAAAGAATTTTTTTTCTCCAAGCTTTGCATTGCCAACTTGATTATACATGTGTCCATAATATGTGCCTCTGTTTCTGGACTGTGTATTCTGTTCAATTGGTCTAAGTGCATATTTTGCCCCAATACCATTATGTTTCATTTACTTAGATTAATAAAAAGTCTTGCTCTCTGATATAGCACATTCTTCCTTCTTTCCTTTTACTTATTGTGTATTGTTTATTCCTATCCTTTTGAATTTCCATACAAATTTTAGAATTAGCTCTAGATTTCCTGTTGAAGAGTGACTGAATAAGTAAATGGGTTATAATTTTTATTACAATCTTATGATAGCTGCTGGATATACTTAATATACAAACATCAACTTGATTTGATAATTAACCAATTAACTAATTAATAGGAGTGGTGATAGTGCATCCTTCTCTGTTGCTTATATTAGAAAGTTTTAACATTTTACCATTAAATATGATGTATATTTTAGTATTTTTATCATATACTTATCAAGTTAAAGAAGTTTCCTTTTATTCCTTGACTGCTACAAGTTTATATCATAAATGGAGGTTAAATTTTATCAAATATCTTTCCTGAATCTATCGAGACAATTGTATGTTTTTTTCCTTTTACTTTGTTAATTAGTTGAGTCAACTGTTTGATTTTTGAATGATAAACTGACCTCACACCTGGAAAAAAACATAATTAGTTGTTATGTATTATCTTTTTTATATGTAACTCCATATCATTTGCTAATTTTTATTTATAATTTTTGTTTCTAATTTTGACTTTAATTTTGGTATTAATATTATGCTTGGTATCATTAAATAATTTGGGATGTGTTCTTCATTTTCAATTCTCTCAAAAATTTGTATAAGATTGTCGTTATTTTTTCCTTAACATTTTAGCAGTATTTCCTAGTGAAGATATCTGGGTCTGTAGTTTTCTTTGTGGGAAGATATTTATTTTGGATTCAGTTTTGGTGAATTGTATTTTTCTGGGAATCTTCTCTTTTCACCTAAATTTTTAAATGTATTGGCATGAAGTTGTTAACCATATCCTTTTACCATTTTTTGATGTCTTTATGATCTCTAATGATGTTCCCCTTTTCACTCTGAACTGGCATGTGTGCTTACTAACATTTCTTCTTCATTTGTCTCTGTATAGATTTATAAATATTATTAGTCTTTTCAAAAAACCAAATTTGTGTTCATTTATTATTTCTAGTACATGCTTTTTCTTTTTCATAAACTTTTTCTCTTTAAAAATTTTTCCTTCCCATTATTTTATCTGAGTTTGTATTTCTATTTTTTACTGATTTTCTCAGTATTCCTTTATTTCTAATATATATGCTTTTAAGACTACATATTTCTCTGTACATATGGCTTTAGCTGCATCTCATAAGTTTTAATATATACTATTTACATTATAAATCAGCTCAAAACATATTCTACTTTCCATTTTGATTTTTTCTTTGATCCACACATTACTTGGAAAATTATTTCTTAATTTCCACACATATGAAACATTTATTTTTTATATTTATTTCTAGCTTAATAGTAGCATAATTAGAAAACACATTTCTGGAAGATTTGAAACTTTAAATATATTGAGACTTGCTCTATGTTCTATTATATTTAAAGATTTCATATTTACTGAGAAGAGTACTCTGTGATGTTTGAATGTAGTGTTCTTTTAGTTCAAATTTATTAATTGCAGTTTTCAAATCTTTGTTATCTTTACTTATTTTTGTGTGATTGTTCTATCGGTTATTGACAGCGGTCCATTAAAATCTCACATAAGATTTATGTACTTGTCTCTTGCAATCCTGGACAGCTTAATCTAATTTTCATGATTAAAGTGATTTGAAGCTGAGCTTCAGACCCTTTGTGTATTGGTCTATTTTTTATTTATTCTTTTGATTTATCCTAGGGTAGAGCTCTTTGAGTTTCCACTCCAAAGATGGATGTGTTCACTAGGGCCGCCCTTCTTTGGTGGACCTTGAATTTTAATTTCTGTCTACATAGCCTTATGAAGCTATTAAAAGTTCTGCTAATCTTCTCAGCTGCACAACCATCTCTTTTGGAATTGCAGATACCCACAGAACTAAAACTACCCAAATGCCAAACTTATATTGCCATTCTTCTCTCAGATATTTGACCTGTAACTCCTCACTGCCTTGTTCGCTCATCAGTGCTTTTAAACGTTTCTACAAATATACTTTTCCAGCCTTTCTAACTGTTCTTAGAAGTAGAGTTAGTCCTAATTATTACTCTTCCATTACCAGTAGTGGAAGTGTTACTAGCTATGACTTTAGTAAGCTACTTAACCTGAGTCTCAGTTCACTCTTCCATAAAATAGAAACAAAAATTATTACCTTCAAAATTTTCTAGTGCATACTTTGCCTATAGTAGTAACTCAGACAAGAATTATATTTGACTCCAACTATACTTTCTTTCTTAGAGCTCTGATCTAGTCGGGCGGCTTTATATATCTTTACACATTTGACAAGCCATACTTCATTTCCTGACATCTCTTTTGATGTTCTATCCCATATTCTTCATTTGCTGATTGCTTTCAACTTGCCTATGCTGCCAATATCTCATATATAAACTAACTCATCTAAATAACCCTTCTTCTCATAGTCATTTGCTCCTGTAAATTTAGATAAATCTCTTCATGGTAACATTATATTTTTAGTTACTCAGCCCCAAAATCCTGAAGACATATTTGAATCAACTTTCTACTCAAATGTATTCAACTGCAAAGATCTGACCTGTCCTTAAAAATGTCACTCACCTACACTCTTTCAGGTCCATTGCATGAATCTTGTGAAACTTAGCCCCATATCTTTGGATTAGTTTAAATGTCTCCTAATTCTTCTCTCTACTTCCAGATGCTCATACATTCCTTCTATCATGCAGCCCTGTCAGGTTAATATATAGTCTTAATATAGCATTTGACAGTATTTCACTTTTGCCCAAAAGCCTTCAAGAAAATCTGGTACAATCAGGAATAAATTCCAAGCCATTAGGTGGCATGCAAGCCCTTCTATAATCTTCTGTTATTGATTCTCCCTTCAAATTTATCTCCACACTACTTTCAGATGAAACTTTGGCTCTGTACATATCAGTATATTCAATTGTTCAGGATGCATGTCCTCCTCTCTTTTTGTCTTGACTCACCACCTTGTGTCTTTTCTCCCCAACTTAAAGCCCCGTCTTCCTTCTCTCAACTTTTTTGAATCCTTCACACCATGAAATGCTGAATCAGTCTGCACTATTTCTGTCAAATCTTCCTGACCACTACAGCCAGAGGCAATCCCCAACTTCTTCTGAAAATGTGTAACATCTATGAGGATGCAATATGATGTTTTGACAGACTGCAGACATTAGAGTTAAATGGAGCTGAATTTTAAACTATTTTTCAGCTGCACAATCTTGAGTAAGTTACTAGTTCCTTGTCTGCAAAATGTAGTTAATACTAACTCTTTTGGAGGGCTGTTATAAAAATTAGATATAACAGCTGTAATAGCTGAACACAGTAAAAAGAGCCTGGTACATAATAGTTGTTAAAATAAATGATGGATATTACTTCTACCATTATTGATAGTATGACTCATTTAAAATTAATTTATGTGCTATTTTCATTGTCAATTATCTTTTGTGCATATATTCTATATGTATCACCAAGATACATAGTTCTTTAGAATAAGAACTATATATATACCTTTGCATATCTTGCAAATAAGTGCCTGAAAATGTTTGTTGATTGATTAATATATTTACATATGAGTACATAATAGTTTTAGGAATAGACTTGCTGAATATTATTTTAGGTTGATAAAAGAGGATACAATTGTAAAAAACCTTCAAGTTTTGGTATAATCTGACTAGAATCTGAACCTTTCCAGCTTTCATTTATGAAGGCAGTCATGGAAAGGTCTGTAAAATCAGTGAACACAAGCATATTGATTGTGCTCAACAACAGAAGCCTTCTTCTGTTGAATAATCCAATCAAATGTCATTTTGGCATAAGAGAAAAAGTAAGTTTGATGACAGGAAAAGGTCTCAGTGTGGAGGAAAATCAATGTTAGTCATGGAAACAAGAGAGATCAATATGCAGACCACCAGTCTACAAATACACTGAAGGGTCTTATAGGAAATCAGAACGCTGACTGTGCGATTTAAAAAAAAAAAAAAAGAAGCCCACAAATATTGCTCTCCAAAATGTAATACTTTAAAATTTCTGTACTTTTATTAGAGAATTTCCGAAACATCCCCAATCATGACTGGTGATCATTTAAGGAACATAGTGATAACAAACATACTACACACTTGGACATTTCATACATTGGAACACATACACACACACACACAAAGACAGATACAGAAAAGAGTGCTCAACTTGAGTTGTCCCACAGTAGTACTACTTTCCAATTACAAAATGTCATCTAGGTCACTTTCCATTCTCTTAGACCTTTAAAGAGTTAAACATGCCAACTACATTTACAGTCTTATATTTTCAAAGAACTTTATATGTAATCATTAGTTTTTGAAAATTTATTTGCTGATTGGCAAATGTGATCTTGAGAGAGAACTCTCTAGAGACACTGAGGTCACAAGCTTAGGGCACTGAGATAAAATCACATGCTTAAAAGGAGTTTTCATAGTGCAATGCTTCCATTGTATGACTTTTCCTTCAAAGGACTGATTGGAGAGTGGGAGGAAAAGAGGATTGTCACATAGCAAGTATAGGCAGTCACTATCTTCTGATTGGTTGACTTCAAAATTTGTAAGGCAGATGTCTGGAAATGGGAATTTAATATATTAATTAATTGTTATGTTGTCTCATTCCAAAAAAAGCTTTAATGTGGCTTGCAACACCTAAGAGTTAGCTAATAGTAATTAAAAAGAGATGAGAAATAAATTTATTTTAAAAAGTAGAGACATAAGAGAAAGAAGGTTAATACAAATGTTTATGTATATGAAATCCCATACATTGGTTATAGGTTCCTCATAATCTTAGTTCTAAGCTTTTTAGCAGTCCACACAAAGGGGAATTAATTACAGAATTCATCCTAGAATAGGACAATTTTCAGGACAGGTAAAATTGTTCTTGATTTAAAAAACAAGTGAACTTCTTCCTACAATTTTCATACAGGAGATATTGCATAATTTAACGCATAAATGTTACCACAACTTCAACATGCCTTTTATGACACTGACTTCAATATAGGCACTACTAAGTCAAACAATTTGGTGAAAAGACAATTGTATAGAGAAACTTAGAATATTATTTCCTATGGAAAAAGTATTACACCCGTTCATTATTTTTTAAAAGGATTTCATAAAACTTTTCTAATATAGGGTTGAGCTAGACTTCTGTTTTAAAGTATTTTTCTCATTTATCCATGGGCTTTGTTTTTTTGTTTGATTGTTTCTTTTCTTTTTGGTTGCTACCATGTCAGACAATCTGAGATAAAACCTGTTGTTAACACTTAAAGAATAATTTTATTCTTATTAGGGCATCTTGCATCATTATAAATAAATTATTATAAATAAAAGACAAAATAATGATCAGTTTAATGTTAAAACATTGAATATAAGAACCAGATTACATCAAGGCTATGGAAACAATAATATAAGAGTTCTTTAAAAAAGTTTCTATCAGCCCATTGCTGTCACTTTTCTTATGGGAAGATATTTATTGTGGAAATGTTTGTTTGCTTTCTACCATAATATACTTGGAAAATAAAAATATCAATGAATAGCACATATTTATCAAAACTATCGAAATGTACATAGACTATTTTTCTTCTCTTAAACATTCACTGTCCCTTTCAGGATAATCTGCGCCAGGTCTATTAAGGCATTTCATATATGTCTGTAGAATTTGAATGCCAAGGAAATAAAAAGATTATTATAGTTGCCAAAGACAGATCAACTCTCCTAATGCCCAAACTACAAAGAAAAGTTACAGAAAATTCGTGAATTATTAGTAGTAACACAAATTTGAACATAATAGACACTTTCTTAAGACCTAAAGATACATAACATATTATTTTCAGTTCTGTGTTGATTTTGCACTTTGGTGAATGGAAGCTTCACAAATTTCAACGCATTATATAAAAACTACTTGGTTTCATAGTCATAACTGAAAATTTAGCTTTCTGATCCCTGATCTCTAAAAAATATGGCTTAAATCTTTACATTAATACATTGACTTTTGCTTTTAGAAAATGATTGCTAAACAAGAGACATAGGCACTATAAAAAGTGAGTATATAATAGCAACAGTCGTACAACCCTATCTCTTTCTTTGGGAGTATCTTTGTTCTACATAACAAAATTTTCAAATTTCTTCTAAGAAAAATACAGGAAAACTTGACATATAATGGACGAATACACTAAACTTCTGGATGGAGAGATTATACATAATAAAGATGTCAGTTTTTCCTAAATTCATTTAAGATTTGCATAATCACAATAAAAAAATTACAAAAAAGGTGAATTTAGAACTTGGAAAAATGACTAATCAGTGAATTTCTGAAAGTTTAGAAAAGAGAAGGAAAAATGGCTTTACTAAATGGTAAAATAAATGATCAAACTATGGAAAAGTAGTCTAGTCCTAGTGGAAGAATAGAATAATAGGAAAATCAATAGACCAGAATATATTGTATAGCCCTACTACATAGTAATTATTAGAACTAATACATGTACCTACACCAAGAAATTTTTATTATTCTCTATTCTTTCTTGTAGATCATAACGATTTACAGTTCCTCCTCTTCTGTGTAAGAGTTTCTATTTCATGGCACTGGGTGCTCTTTTTATTGGCTTTTCTATACACATAGGGGAAAACAGATATTGTCTCACCAACTGGCACTTTTTTTGTTGCAGTGTTCTCATGTTTGTTAACCGCCTGTACTTCTTCTCACATGAAGTTGATCCTGGTTCTGTGGTGATGCTCAGAATCTAGCCCTAAAGAAAGGATGAAAACCAGTGTCGTGGAGAACTCCGGGGGGGACCTTGCAGCTTACATTCTAGATGAATGACAGTCTTGCTACACAACTTCCCAGAAAGGGATGGGACTCCTGGGCTTGTGCCATGTGGTCCATTCCTAGAACAACAGGGCTTGCAATCTTTTTGACAGCTTCAGCTGGAGCAGGTTAAAGACATGTACTGTTTTTAGAAAAAACATGAACTCCACTCATTTAGAGTAACACTTTTGAGTACTTCAGTGAACTTAAAGTTGAAACTAATTCGTTTCAGATGGATAATCTTTTTTTTGATGTAGGAACTTTACAAGATTGATGAATATTTTAGATAAGTAGAGAGGTGATTTGGTTTTGAAAACGTTTTCCATCTTTATATGTTACATGTGCCTAGCCAACCAGAAACACAACCCCATACAGTTTGAGCTCTCCAGGGTGCTCTGAATGGCCCCATAACACTATTTTCTCCTCTTATATGTGGGCAGTCAAACCAGAATAATGGGGACCACTCTACTTGAAAAGAATTACTGTCATTCTCTTCTATGGGTGAAAGTGGAAAGAAATCAAGATATATTTAATTTAGAATATACAGTTAATGCATAACCCAAATCAACATGAAATACAATTTTGAAAAAGGAGAGTTCAAAAAAAGAAATGTTCTTTTTCCTGAATTTGACTAAATGATTATGGAATTATTTTCTAAAAGGGAACCAGCCTTCTCTTTCTTAATTTTGACAGAAGATAAACACTTCCATTTTCTGAGGATGAAACGCATATTCTTCATACACATTATCATGTTTTTCACATTTAATATTAACCTTTCTATTGACCTTAGCTACACTTTAAGCCATCAGTAAACTCATTTTGAGATGCTTTTATCAAATTACAACAAGAGGATATTGCTCTGTGAACAAAGGTAAAAGATTCTTTCACGACTCAGATGCAACTCTGGTTTGTCGTGTTCCCCTAACTACAATCGATAGACCACGCCTGAGTACAGCCCATCTAAACAGCACTAAGGTTATTTAACTTAAATGCACCATGCTAAGAAACTACATTATAAATAAATGTATCAAAATACGTAAATATAATATTCTTCATATCAAATTGAAAATATAAGAAAATCAATTTTTTAAATAAAAAAAGGTAAGATCAACATTTTAATCACTGTCAATAATGTCATAGATCAATTCCAGAAACATGAAGCTTAAATAACCTACCACTTGTAAGTAGCAGAATTATACTATTTTTTTCAAGTATTCCTGGCACATAAAATATGATATTTAAAAATTACAGCTTTCACCAATATTATTATAATACATCAATCTTGTACACTCATATAGATGTCAGAGGTGTGTATGCATAAAGCTAAGATATGAATTCCCTCAATAATTATGAAAGATATTCTTATAGCTACATTATCAGGGGCTCTTTAAAATAAATAAAAAATAAAGTGTTCAGCATAACTTCTTTCTTCATTTGCTTGCTGGATCATACTCATTTGGAATATTCCTTCTTTTCATTAGCATTACGACAACTCATAAAAGGTCTTTAACATAAAACACAAAATCTGAAACATATGGATATATTTCCCCATTTTCTAGATTTAATGTGCAACAGGGGAGCAAGAGAGCATCAACATCACTGATTAAAAAAAATTTCACTGCAATAAAATTCTCAGGATTATTCCTAGATCAAATTTTGTTTTATAGCCAAACAGACTTCTTGGTTTAGTTTAAAAAGGAACAAAAGTGTCTGTCTCAATCTCCCTTCTCCTCTGCTGTGGTTGGATTTCTTTTTCTAAATGATCTGATTATACTACTTCCCTAGCAGAACACTTTTAACTCCAATAGAATGGAACAGAATCTCTTTAACTTGGCTTCTTTCATGATCTGGTGCCATCCACAAAGCCTCATTGCCTCCAATTTTCCAAACACAAATTCTGCAATGACATGCCCAAATATTTACAGCTCCCCCAACATCTCAAGTTCTTTCACACCTCTGTGATTCTGCATAGCTGTGCTTTTAGCTTAAAATATAATCACTTTCTTAAGAATTTTTATTTATCCTTTGAGTTAACACATAAGTCATCTCCTTTCTAAAGTTTTCAGTGCCCGCCCCTTCAAGGTAGAGAGTAAACTCTACCCACTCTGTTCCTTAGCACCCTGAACATCTTTAGTTTAGAAATTATTGCACTGTGTTAAAATGATTTGATTACACCTTTTTTCATCTCCAACTAGGTGGTGGGAGCTTGTTGGGCAGAAGCTGTCATTATTAATATGAATATCACCAGCCTGAAACCGAGCAGGCTACTAATGTTGTGGAAGGAATGAGTATAGACAGCAGACTCTTGGAAATCTAACCAATATTCAAACCAATTCTAAATGCTGTTTATGAGATCAGAACTTCTCTAGAGGTTTCTAGCTCTCTCACGGAATATAGCCGTCTCCTAGGTTGTATAGCCTAGAATAGCCCAGACCAAATATTCAGAAAGCTTTCTGCATAAATTTCTTATTTAAAAATCTTGATATAGCTCTGAATCAAAGTTGACATTTTGGAATCTTAAAAAATATCAGGCAGACATTTTGTGACATCATGACATTTCTATCATGATCTCAGCAATGATTTCCAGCATGGAATGTTCTAATGTCAAAAGAGTAGAAGAGAACAAGAAGGAAAAAAAGGATCTTATAACAATAGTGGCAAAAAAAAAAAAAGATGCCTTGAGGCACTTTAGACACTCCACATTTCTGTTGGCTTGCTTCTGCTCTGGTAAGGACAACTGATGTTTTCTTAATCTAACATCAAATGCTCTGCAGAGACAAAACAAGTCCCTCTTTTTCCAGCCAGATTGTCACCCTGCACTCTTTCTACTGAGAAATCTTCTGTAGAAATTAACTTATTTAGAAAAGCCACATTAGACACTTCTTTAGTATAATCTAGGGGGTTTGCAAAATTTTTCATAGATATATTCTTAAGGAAAATGGAGAGTGAATAATCGCTTAAGGGTGAACTTTGGATACATCTGGGAATACAAAACGAGGTAGCCACTCACTTAAAGCAGGAACTTTCTTTCTAGTCTCTTTCTGTATCAGATCTCTTTTGGGAAAAAAATAAAGAAGAGACTTTACTGGTTTAAAAAATGGCTTCAGGTAAGGATTAAACGGCTTCAGGTGAGGATAGATCCAATGGCTCAAATGATAGAACAAATACATCCATGTCTCCTCTCAACCTTTTATATTATCAACTTTATGGAGTGGCTCTGGATAGCTTCAGTGTCTCTTTTAGTTACATTTGCACAATTTCTTGGCTGTATTCTCTCCTGCTAGCCCAAATTGTGTCATATACTCATCCTTAAAGCAATCACTATGTCTGGGTAGATGGGATACAGCCTTGGCTGGGAGGTGGGATCAATCCAAGCAAGTCTTGTGAATAGGTTTAGGGGATGGATGAATTCCTCAAAGAAAAACCAGAGGCACAGGTGATGAGAGAAGAGAATGAATGAATGTTGAAGAGGCAAGCATGATTAATATATATCTTTTAAGTTTTATATCAATTTAGCAGTTTCTTTTGATCAAAGATTTAAGATTTTAAGATATAAGATCAAATTTAAAAATTTTACTAGTTTTTATTTTACTAGTTTTACATTCTCTACCCCCTTTTAGCCTATTGGTAAAACTGAAAGTCAAGAAAATGCACTGTATTCATCTTTTGGCTTTTCATACCTTATTTCCTATTTCAACAATAGGTGCCCCTGAAATAAGAAGCCTCAGATTGAGGATCACAGCTAAGCCACATATCCTCTTTTACTGCCTAATGTGGATTTTTGAGGAAGATATATTTTCCCCAGCTCCCACTTAATGCAGTCTAAGTACCAGTGGTCTTGAATTTCAAAGATTACTACAGATTTTTTTCTCATTATATGTAATTGTCATTCCACAAAAATATTCCCTGATCTTATATAAGTCAAGTGAAGTCCAATTTCTGGCTATAGTCAGTAACTTGTTATCTTTCTAAGGAAAGAGAGAAAACTACGATTTTCCTTACGTGACACATTCAGTGCAATTCTCACATCATACGAATAAAAATGCACACTCGTAATCTACTTTAAAATTAATAGCAATATGCTACAAGAGTTAATTTTCAAAATTTGGTCAAACTCAAATAATCTTAGTTCTCTTCAGAAGACATTACTAGTTCAAACTAGCCTGAATCAAAAACATGCGTCACGTGGAAAAAAGAAATGTCAATTCAGAGATCTATTTCCTTGTATAACAGAGATCTATTTCCTTGTGAAAGGATTTTCTATTATGGAATTTTACTATTATATACTTATTATTTTCTGATAGCTAATAGAACAAGAAGCAGGCACTCATTTCTTTGAGGCCATATATATATATATATATATATATATATATATATATGCTTTGAAAATAAGTACTTACTTCATGAGAGTGTTATGAAAATAAATGAGATAGAATGTAAATCATTTGGTCAGTATGGGAAAGTAATAAAAATTTTATCCTTAGCCAAACAAAAAAGAACAGTCTTTGTGCTTAGTAACTTTTTTCACTATTGAACTCATCTCAGATGAATGATAGTAACAACAAATATTTAACCAGCATTTATTATGCGTCAGGCACAATTCTTAGCACTTAACATATACTAACTCATTTATACTCCACAGCAATATTATGAGTAGGTAATTGTACTCTCCTTATTTCACAGATGAGGAAACTTAGTCACAGAGGATTTAAGTAACTTGTCAAAGAAAGTGGCAAAGTGAGCATTTGAACCTATACTCAGGGCTTCCATGACGGAGTTCCAGAAAACTGAATCTCAACAAAAAGCAGTCTAACGATAAAATGCTGTGAGAGGAATCCTTCAGATTATAGGTTTTTATGAACATTCTGTTTATTTATTTTTTTTCTTTATGCAAATGCTGTAGCTGTTTTGCTCTGGTGTGCTGGGACATGAGAGTAATGGAATTTGAAGGCATATTGAGATGGTAATAGAGTGTGCAACTTGGTGTCATGCTTTATCTGACATCTGGTAGGTGAAGTTTGAATTTGCAGTGAGAGCAATAACAAAAGTTTACTTAAGGAGAAATTGAGAGTCATTTCCTGAAAAGATGTGATGTTTAGGGATAAAAGAAAGCAAGTAATTAGTGATGAATCAGAGATTTATTGACAATCTGTTATTTGGAGAACAGTGCTGGGAAATAGGTATACAAAAATAAGTACGACATGATCCCAACTCCATAGTGACTAACAGTTTAGAGGGGAGAGTGGGTAACAGTAAAGGGTAAATAATCAAATTCCGTAAAGGTGATTGGTAAAAGGGCAGGATAACATCAGGAAAGACATTCAGTGATTCCTAAACAGCTTTAAACTTTATGCAGAATGCAACAAGAAGCCAGCAAGAGATTTTAAACAGCTAAATGGCACAATCAAGAGAGGATTTATGGTGGAAGACTTGTAATCCCAGAATAAGGAAAACCTGACCCCAGGATACCACTATCTCTACTAACTGCCCTAGTTCTCCCCAGACAATTAGTTTAACTCTTTTAAACTAGCACCCTCCCCTTTCTATCACTGCAGCCCTTATCTAAGCCTCACTACAACCTCTCACCTGAATTACTGCCACAGACTCTTCACTGCTTCTTCTCCATTCCTTTCAAGTTCAGTCTCAACCAAGCAATATGAGTGATTCTTTAAAAGTATAAGTCAGTTCTGGTCACTTGTCTGCTCAAACCCCCAATAGAGTCCCATCTTAGAGTAAAAGCCAAAGCCCCTGGATGGTCTCACTCCTCCATAACCTCTCTAACCTCATCCCTGATGACTGTGCCCCTAACTCACTTGACTCAAACCACACTGGCCACCTTGCTGTTCCTCAGATTCAAAGCAGTTCCGAGCTCAGGGTCTTGCAGCTGGTGCTCCTTCTGCCTAGCATATTATCTTCCCAGGATCTCATAAGGCTTACTTTCCCACCTCCTTTATCTCTCTCCACAGATGACACTCTATCAGCAGGACTGAGCAAATTGTGGTGTTGCGAACCACGTCAGGAAAATTAGAGGAGAAACCAATTTTGGAGGAAAGATGATGAGTCTGACTTTGGTACATACTGATTTTGAAAGGCCAGTAGAGTTCAGTTGGGGCTTCCAGGTGGAGCTCTACAGCAGAAGGTTGAAAGCGAATGTTAACATTTAAGGAAGGAGCCGAGAAAGAACGCAGCATATAGGAACCAGAGGAAGTAGCCTGTGGTGGATTCAATATGTCTACCAATTCTGATGAGTACCTCCCATCAAAGGTATAGTTGATTCCACTATCCCTTGAATCTGGCTGGCCTTGCCACTTGCTTTGACCCAGAAAATGTGGTAGAAGGGGCCTTATAAGCATTCCATAGCCCAGACATTAAGAGGTCTTTCATGTGGTTTGCTCTTTTGGAACTCGGCCCCGAGATCACCTTGAAAAGAAGTGCAGTGTAGTCTACTGGACTATGAAAGGACATATGGAGGAAAAATGAGACACCTTCACTGACATTAATGAGGCCAACTTGGACACCCAGCCATGCCTGCCCTCCAGCTGAATGCAGCTGCATCAGTGATCCCAGGAAGAACCAATAGAGGAACTGCCCAGCCAACCCACAAAGTTGCAAGAAATTAAAAAAAAAATCATTGTTAAGTTTAGAGTGGTCTGTTATACAGCATACGTATCTGGACAGAACTTAGTACCTAGAAATGGGTGCTGCTTTAGCAAACACCTAAAACATGTAGCACTGGCTTTAAGATTTAAGGTGGGTAAAGGCTGAAAAGTAAGTGAGAAGATTGTTAATGGAGGATAGAGATAGAGAGTCTCAAGTTACGTAGTGATAGAAAAATTGGCAGAACTGTTCCTTGCGGAAACTTGCAAAATAGAAAATGTATCTACTGAACCTGTGAATCTAGATAAGGATATTTCCAGAAAAAATGTCAAAAGGCCCAATTTATTTTTTTTCCCTGAGGATGATAGGCTACAGGAAGAGAAATAAATTAAAGAAGAAATAATTCAGTGTGCAATTGGAATTTAGATGATGCTACAATGTGCTGAAATGGAAAATAAAATTGTTTATATCACCCCTAGTTCTCTGGCAAAAGACTTTTCAATGTAACAAATGGCCAAAGGTAAAAATCAATTCAACGATGTAGCTAATAATTCTTTGATAATACCTCAGAAAAATTTAAGCGATTTCTAGAAGACTCTCTCAGTTAGAAATAAGGGCTTCTAAGAAACTTACAGGCATTTCTCACAGCAGCCTCACACCTGATCCAAAGTAAAGAGAAGTTTGTTTCAGAAACAAATTATGCATATGGCTTTTGGGGCACAAGACGACCTCCAATGAGATTCATAAGAAACGCAAAACATTTATTTAAGAGTACTGTATTGATAAAAAACACTGCCAGCTTGGTCTTAGAGAAATTGAGACAGTTCAAAATGAAAAAATAAAATAAAATAAAGGCCTCTGGGCTCTCTTTATATGGACAGGAGGCAGACCAAGACAGCTTCCTGGCTACAAATATGAGCCATTTCTTACAGAAAAGCGAAGACATCTTATGGCAAAATCCAAGAGCCTAGAGTGAAGAGCAAAGAGCCAAGCAGAAGAATGCACTAGGAAACCACTCCCAGAGAACAAAACTAGGCCCAGATCAAGGAATTTTCCCTGTCTCTGGTACAGGGGGAATAGGCTGGGTTTCAGAATTGATATAGACAAGAGACTGCTGAATGCTTCCTATTTTTCTCATTTCTGAATGGGAGAGTCTCTTCTGATTTTCCAGTCTCTATCATATCATTGTATGTTGTATGTGTGGAGAGAACTAGTGGAAGTTATCTTGTTTTTTCGTTCACAGGCCTCTGACTCAAGACTAGCCACACCCCAATTGTTGCACCTGAGAAGCCTGATCTATATTTGAATCAGATGCAGATCATGAGATAGTGAACTTGAAGCCTGATGATAAAATTGCACCAGAATTTTGGTGGTCTTGGGTGAGGAGGGGGTGTATTTTGCATGTGGGAGGAATGAAAACAATTGTGACCATGGGGTGTATTGTAGTAAATTAAATTTTTTGCCATAATTCTTTGCAATGTCTCTCATCAAGAAGTAGAATCTATTTCTCTATCCATTAAATCTGAGTTGTCATTATGACTTGCTGACCAATAGAACATGTCAGAAGTGACACTGTGCGAGTACAAGAGGACTGTCAGCTTCTGTTTTGTCCTCTTAAAGCAGTGCCCTAAAACCACCACGTAAAGATACTGGTCTAGCTTATCGGAGGATGAGAGCCCATGTGGAGAAGTACCAATGTACCTCAGCAGACAGCACCAACTGCGAGATACGTGAGGGAGGCCATCTCGGACCTTACAGTCAAAGCCAAACCTCCACAAGCGAGCCCAGGTGAAATCTGAACAGGAACTTTCCAGAATCATGACAAATCCTAATTGGCTTTGTTTTCAGCCAATGAGTTTTGAGGTAGTTTGTTACCTAGTAATAGTTAAATGATACATGGCCTGAGAGGTAGGGAAGAGAATCAGAAGAATGTCGATTCAATAAAGTCATGACAAGGCAAAGTCTGACAGAGGAGACAAGAGAGAAGCAGAATCAAAGAAACAATCAAGGGGCCAGATAATGTAAGGAATGAGAAGTACCTGCTAGGTTTAATAATTAAACTCCTGGGGCAGGTCCGGTGGCACAAGCAGTTAAGTGTGCACGCTCTGCTTTGGTGGCCCAGGGTTCTTGGGTTTGGATCCCAGGCGTGCACCGATGCACCACTTGTCAAGCCATGCTGTGGCGGCGTCCCATATAAAGTAGAGGAAGATGGGCATGGATGTTAGCTCAGGGCCAATCTTTCTCAGCCAAAAAAAAGAGGAGGATTGGCATCAGATGTTAGCTCAGGGCTGATCTTCCTCACAAAAAAATAAATAAATAATTAAACTCCTTCCTAATTTGACTGGAAGGTGTGCTTTCTATCCACACTGGCTTTTACCGACACAGCTATGAGAAAAATGGCTGCCCTGGGTTGTGTTAAGGCGCTTGACCATCTATGATAAAGTGAAAGGCTGTTTTCTCTTTGCCATTTGAAGTGGTAGCTAATGCTTAGTGGCAAATTTATATCATATCATTAAGTGGCAAGTAAACTATCGTTTACTTAATTTTCATCTGAGGTTTCTGCTAAAGTTACTCTACTTTAAAAGAGAAAAGAAAATTCTTTGCAAAATCCTACTTTTTGCTAAGACATTGCTATTCCAAAGAACATTGGCTCAATCCTGATGGTTTCCTTAAAAACAACAAAAAAATAATTTTTATTAACAATATATCAAAATATATTGTAATACACACACACTCTGGATACACCAAGGTATCTGCTGCCAGATTTTTTTAAGGCCAAAATAAAATTGTGATTACTATATAAACCAATAGTGAAGAATAACCTATTGCCTTAAATTTTCCAAAAGTCTATAATGACTTTCATCTTTACAACAAATTGAATAGAAAATCTCAACTCAATTACAGGAAACAAACTCCTACCAACAGTGTTAGATGATCCTAATTGTAAAGTCAGAGACCTTAGATTTAAGCATAATATCCAACCTAATTATATTCCAAACACATTAAATTGCATAGTATTCTTCACGAAGGAAACTTCCTGGTTGATTTATTGCTTAAATTATGGAAAAACAATTCAGTTATAGGACATATTCTTGCATTTAAAAGATCAGCTTTTCCATGTAATGGCTCTGTAATTTGTGTTAAGAAGTAGATTCCAGTTCCAGAGAGTGATCATGCTTTTGAACTTGTGTTCTCATCTAGCTCTGTAGACATTTGAATTGATCTGAATTCAGAGTTCTCACCAGAGTTTTAGATGCAAATCTTATGTAGGTTAGTTTCCCTTCTAAAATTACACAAATTTTAACTTGACTTCCCATCTCTCCCCCTCTGCATTATGACACTCCTGTCCATCACTGATAAATAATGATGATAAAATATGGCACTAAAGGCATTCCCCAATGGAAAGGAGCAAAAATATTTATAAATGTGCTCATCGATTTTAAGTTCTTAAAAAGATATTCTAACACTTTCAAATATTAAACAATCTCAATGTCTGCTGGTTGGGTGTCTTCAGGTTTTCCAGCCTTCTGAAGTTGCAGTTAAAATTCAAATAGAATTACTTCAATTCCATTGGAGAATTCGGGAACTTCTTAAGTGGCAGTGGATCCTCTCTCTCTTTGTTTTCTACAAGGATTTTCAGGGAGCTAATATTTCTCCTAATGCTTTTGGTTCCAATTTTTTGTCTCCTCTGTCCCCATATTTATCAGTCATTTCTAGAGTGATCATATCATTCATTGTTCAAACCAGGACACTTTTGAGGACAAAGGGGTATGCTATTAATAATGACCTCAAGAAAATGGTACTATCGGAACAAACCTATAAGACCAAGTTACCTATTTCATACCAAAGGGTAGTTAGCTGTGGCCCTCTCCAAACATTTTCTCTGTTTTCCTTAAGATCCATACTTTCACTTCTCCTCGTTGGCCCTTCTCAAATCTTCTTTTTCTATTTCTAAATTCCTTACATCTCTCCCCATACTGCCAGAGATAACTTAAAAATTCTCCTATTTTATTTTGCTGAACTTAGCTCTTCTCTTCTTTTTATCCAGGCAATGTAGAGAGTGCTATACATGTGTCAACCAAATGTCCCATCAAAGCATTTTCCTAAACTAGAAATTGTATACCCTCATGGACATTCTTCTATAGAGTAGAAGACTCTATTAATGGGTTTTAGGTTCATTTTAGTATATACAACATTTATACTCCTTCCCACTATAACTGGATCTCCTCCTGGACAGTGTTGTTGCCCAGCTTGGATCCTCCAGGATCCCTTTTACTGAATCTTTTCACCCATCTCTCAGATTCTGCTGTTAACATCTGGTTCCTGACCTTCAGCTGAATGTCCTTAGGCACCAGGGTTGTCTGGCCAATATAGAGAGCTGAGAGTTTCTGGGAACCCCTTCCTCCTTCCAGCCACCAGCTGTGGGCCAAAGGTTGACTGGTGTGAGAGTATAAAACCCCAGCTCTTTTATATCTAAAACCACAAGCTTTGGGGTTTAATTTACATGCCAGAGTTTCTCACCTCATTAGACTGAGTCTGCAACTTTGGTGCTTCCCTGGGCAGAAGATTTAACATAGCAGGCCTGAGACTATTATCCTTAGACACCCTTGCTCATAAGGTTGGCCCTTGGCTTGCATCTGGAAACTTGAATTTCTGGAGTGCTCCACCATTCTCTAAATGATAAGTGTTGCTCACCGTGCTTGAAGTGTTTGTACAAACAATGTGGATTAGGTTGAACATCTGCTTTCCTTCTGAGGGTCTGGAATTTTGTGTGCCAGGCAGAAGGTGACTACATGGCTGATCCCCAGTATAAACCCTGGACTCGTAGGCTTAGAGGAGCTTCCCTGGTAGACAACGCTTCACACATACTGTCCTAATTCATTGGTGGAGAAATTAAGCATGTCCTGTGTGACTCCACTGGAGGACTCTTGGGAGCTTGTGCCTGGTTTCCTCTGGCCTTTGGCCCACGCACCTTTTCCTTTTGCTGATTTTGCTTTGTGTCCTTTTGCTATAATAAACTGTAGCTGTGGGTACGGCTATCTACTGAGTTCTGTGAGTCTCCCTAGTGAATTATAGAACCTGGGGGTAGTCTTGGGAACCCCAAACACATTCCCCCTTCTCTATTTTGCTTCGTTAGTCCTCTTTCTCATACTGTTTTTTCCTGGGAGTACACCCTTAATAAACTGTGTGTGTCCTGATCCTTGAACTGGCCTATGCTTCTTGGAGAACCTATGAATATTCTGAATCAGTCAAAATATTAGTCCTAACTATAAGCTTTGCAATTTCTCTCTTTCTATTCCTGGAATGCTTTGCTCACTATCCTTTATTCCTTGTCCCACATACCTCTGTCCCCCTTCAAATTGTTAATAAATATGTATTTTGACAAATTAATTCAGTGTTTGTACCATTTATAAATCAGATACAAATTGCATACAAGGCTTAAAATAAAATAAAGCAGTACCTTGTCCCATCTCTCATCACACTGAGTCCTGTTTTCCAGAGGTAAAAATTTTCAATATTTTTTAGGTGTTTATTCCTGTATTTACCTCAAGATACCAAAATGACATGCCCTTATATTCCTCTTAGTACTGAATATATGGGAAAAAAGAAGTATGACATGAACTACTTGGGAAAGAAACAGTATTCAAGTCTTCCCACCCCTCTACTCATATGTGGATACATATCTCATTCTAGAAGGAAGAAATTGGTGGTAAAAATTTCAGAAAGGTTAAGCAGGCACACGACAAACCAGTGTTCTGGATAGGAACATCATCTTCCCTAACGTTCTCCAGTTCTTTTGGTATTTCTTGTGATATGCAGAAGTGGTTCCAAAAAGAGGCAGAAAAATTTACTTTAAAGGCTTGCTTCAGTACTAATTGCAACATTTTCTTAATCATAGGTCTTCTTCAGCATGACCCAAATCTAGCCAGTTTTCTATGGTGCTGGGAAACCCCAGGTAACGGATTTGGGTTTTACGTTCAACCAAAATGATCTATTTCTCATGTTAGTACAGTGGTTCACAAACTTCATTGCACATCAGAACCATCCAGGAGGCTTCATAAAAATGAAGTTTTCTGGGACTTGCCTCCATAAACTGTAATTCATTGGGCCTGTAGATAACACTTAGGAATCTGATTTTATAGCACACACTTAAGGAGAGTCTGATACTGGGGGATCTAGGATACCCTTTCCGAAAACAGATCTACCGTCTCATAGAGTAAATTGAAAAAATATTTGCATATAATGAATACATACACATATGTCCATATAACTTATATCTATTTATATATGACTTCGAAACATCTAATATTATTGATGCAGTTCTTCCATTTGAAACATAAGGAATTTGTGGGCAGAAGTTCTTAATAATCTAATAGTTTTTAACCACAGTGACATGACACAATGTGTTACAATTAGCTTTTAGGTGTACATAAAACATGTGTCGTTAATGATATTTAAAATAAGTCAGTTACTTTTAACAAATAAATTAGAGTGATTCAAGGTTAATCATGTAATTATGGCATTCCCAGTTATTTTAATTTTGACATGCTTTGCCCAATGGAAGAGGAAGGAGTTCAGCCAGAGCTGTAGCACTTCCAGAATGGCAGAGCACACTCTGAGGGCCCTGCCTGGTCCCTACTGTACCATTAACAGCTGCATAATGATGAATTGTTGTATTGATTTACTTCCATGGAAATATTATTTTTTGGTCTCATAAAAATTTGGGTCATGTATGAACATGAGTCATGCACGTAATTGGTTATACTGTTAACTTTTACTAAGGTGGAGAAAAATAAAAAGGTGGCATAGAAGTTGCAGGCACTTTGAAATGGCTGAGGTTCACCACTTTACAAAGTAATATGGAAAACAAAATTACAAAACTGTGGTTTTTAAAGTCACTCAGAAAGGTGTCAATACTCTGATATCTGATATAGAGCACATGGTAATGAAATATGGATGGCATTATTATTTTTTTTCCAACAGAGGGGAGGGAAATATGTAAACAATATTTGGTTTACAGCCTTCTGAAGTAATCAAGACAATAGATTTTTTTCCACTTTTAGCCTGATAGCTTTGCTTTGTTTCGCCTCTAACCAATCAATTTGGGAAACAAAACACTCTTGCCTTATCAAATTTACATATTTAAATAAAACGCACACAGATATCACAAAAACTGAAATAGGGCAGATTTGGGGTTTTCTGATAAGTCCAACATCCTCTAGGACTATCCCTTCTCTGCCCCCCACCGCCACCCAAGACCTTTGAAGTAGTTTCTATGTTTGTGCTCAGAGATCTGGAATTGCTTTTCTGATGATCTTTAAATTATAAATTTTTTTTTCTATTAGACATAAAATGTTCATCTCTTTCTGGAGAGTCTAATTGTCTTCTGAGTTCTCTTTTGTCTTGCATTCTGTTACACTCCTCTGTCTGTCAGAGAATCTACAGACAGACACCCTCACGTGGCACCCTCACAACCCTTCCCCAATCCTGCTTCTTAGAAGACAATTGGAAAAATGAACAATAATAGCAGCAGCAAAACCTAATGACTTCTGGAAGATCAGACAGAGAATATCTCAGGAAAAAAATAGAGACTTTAAAATGCTTTGAGGTCATTAACAAAGTTGTGAAATTTGTGAAGAGTGTGGGAGGGAAAAAAGTCTTTTTATTATTTGCTACATTCGCAGGCTCTAATTCTTCATTTCCCTAGTTGGGCTTTAACTTAATTATAAAACAAAATCTATAGCTGCAGCCAGGCCTAGAGGTAGAGTCTGTACAACTAATCAACTTTAATTCCCTGGGCTCGATTTAATTACAAAACAACATTCAGTGCAGCTGCTAAACACTTACCAGGTGACCGCATGATAGTACTGATGTAGTCTTTACTGGTCTCCAGCTTTGGCTCTGATTCTATCAGCACAATTACATTTCAGTTATATATAAATTTGAACAGCCTCTAGGATTTATAATAATAAAGCATTTTCTTGATTTTAACACTCCTTTAGTTGAGCCAGTTAAAATACCGAGTTGCACTACAACTAATTAATGTTAGGAAGTAAAATTTAATGATGGAAGAGATGTCCTGATAAAGGACAATAACAACAAATTGAATATCCATAGCACTGTTCTTACCTTTTTAAATTCATTCTGTCTGTGAGGTAGACAAAGTGAAACCACCTTACCTACATTGTGAGTCATCGTTTTGCCTTTTAGGTTATAACATACATTACTTTTCATTGTAACTAGACATATCTAACTCATTCTGCTTGTTCTTTGGTGTTCCACAAGACAATTTAGGAGGTGATTGTGTCACAAGATGTTTTTACCAAACAAAACTGAAATTAACCACTGATATTTTTAAAATAGTCAGTTCCTCTAATATATTTAAAATATTCTCAATTTGCACAAACATCCAGGAAGATCATTGCAATAAGTGAGATCTGATTTTTCATTTGATAATATTTAGGCAGAAGTTCCATGCACAATTAACTTTTCATCTTAGCGTTTTTTTCATCTTAGCTCATGCAAATACACATTTTACAATATGTGGGATCCCAGTTCCTCCCTAGGTCTACAGAAGGATAAGAAAAATTATTTGAATCGAGGGGAAAAAATCAAGAAGCAGTATCAATAAGGGGGTTAGCAATGACGCTAAAATAAATATGACCCTTACTGTTTTTACAGCAACTCAGAAGATAATATAGAGTGCCAAATTATCAGATTTGAAGTGGGTGTATGAGCACGACAGAATGAGCTCCCTTTGCTTTCCTATTCCTAGATGTCAATCTCCTTCTTTTCTTTCCCTTCAGAGTAGAAGTGGGTAAAAGCTAAAGAGATGTATCATAGCTAATTATATCTACAAAGAAAAAACCAGAATACATAAAGTTCATCCCAAAATATCTGGAGCAATAACCCCCTTCTTCACCTTCCAACATCAAGTGCTGGTTCAGATTTTAACCAACGCTGTCCTGTACGACTACCCTGGACTCTGGACAAAGACGACACTGTATGTTTGAAAGTCAAAAAGCTAATTCTTCAGTACTAGTAGCATCTGTCAGTCTCTCACCCCAGAGAGTATCTTTCTCTAGTGAACAGTGACTGAGTCACCGGAGGAAACAATTCTGCTTTCTGGAAGAAAATAGGATGGAAGGAATTATGACAGTTACCAGATGTTTCCAGTGCCCCTGAGGGGGCACCAGAATGTTTCTGCACATGCTGTAAACAGCATAAACTGCCAAACCATGGGACCCTGGAGCTTTGTGTTCATGCTGCTCTGATGTGCAGAGTCAGAGGATTCGAGAGCTGGAAGGAACCTTAGAAACGATCTTAGCCAGAGGTTTTAAACTATGTCTATGGGAATTCTATGTTTCCTAAGTGTGACTCAGGGATTGCTGAAGAGTAAGAGGATCTCCCCAAAACAGGAGCAGCACTCCTGGAAAGAATGTAAAAATCTTACATCAGGGCTAACAACAAAACAGGATATTTTATCAAACACAAATCAGTTATAAAAGTCCAAGGTAATTCCTTTGGTTCAGGAAAAGAACCTTGTGGAAAATCACCATCCCAGTGGCTCTCTATTCCTAGAGAGGAGGCTCCCAGAGCTCAGAAGGCTGATTCAGCAACTCTAGGCTGTGAGAGGCCTTGTGGCTTGGGTGTCTGGAAATTAAATTATATCACTAAGACACAGTATCGGGGGGGGGAAATAAAGGCTTCCAGAGTCAAGTCACCAACCCTTACAACCCACTATTATTTACATATCATTTTCTATGGCAAGTAAAAAATACCACTTAGAAAAATGTTACTTTTCCTTGTTATTTTTACATTTGGCAATTTAATACATTATTGCCTTGATGATGATTTAATTCTTATTCTATGTTACCCATTTTCAAATTAAAAAATATCCTGTGATTGTTCAATGAACCTCTCCATTGCCACCATTAGAAAGAGAGAGAGAGAAAGAAAGAAAGAGAGGGAGAGAGAAAGAGAGAAAAGAGGGAGGGAGGGAAGGAGGAAGGGAAGGAAAGAAGAAAGGAAGGAAGAAGCAGCTATTTCTGTGTTTGTAAATGAAACCAGTTATGATGAGAGAAGACATGAGATTTCAGCATAAGGTAAAGCGTATCTCCAGGGTTAAACAGACATTCATAAAAGCAGCTATACACATCTGTCTCACCGTCACTGTTGATACACACGACCTCCTGAACTTGAGTGCCTGGACCACACTCTTTTCCATTATCTGGTTCACAGTCTCCGAGCCTCACTGCTTTCCAGTCATAGCAGGATGGCTCTTCACAGGGAATGGCTTCCACTAAGTGAGGGCAGTTCCCAGTGCCCCCAGAGCCTCCTGTGGGCTCACTGGTAACGCGCCGCTTCCTCAGTTTGAAACCTGAATTATTGGAGAAGGAAAATGTTTATTGTTACTGTCATAGGTTGAATATTTCAGAAGGCTGAAGGAAACCCCAAGTGAAAGCTGGATGAGGGTAGAGGATAGAAGTCATATCTACTTTAATGACTGGTGTATCCCCAAACTCTACTGAGCTCATTAATAATTCATTAAATGAATAAACAAATGAAAAGAATGGCCAAAGAGGGACTTTTGGTGTTAGCTTGCTATAGTAAAAATAAGCCAAGAAATACCATATATCTCCCATCTCCCTCCATAGGGCTTGGGGGATAGAGAGAGACAGAGATTGATTTTGGTTGATTTGGAAAATCTGTAGTTAAAAATATTCAAAGAAACAATTAAATCTTAGGCTATTTAAAAATATTCATAACCAGAAAAAAGTGGTATTACTTTGAATTCTTCAACACTATCACATGATTAAATTTGAAAAGGAACCTCTGAGAAGTTGGATGGTCCAGAGAAATTGTCTCTGAGCCTCAGTTGATTTTAAACTCCCTAGAAATTTGAATTAGGGGTATAAACCATCTGGGCTCTAATGAGGAATATTCAAAGTCGTGCTCTATGCTTTAATAGCACCTAAGTGTTGCCTTTCTGACAACGTATAACAAAGTTAACAAGTCTGTTTATTGCTATGTTCACATATTAGACTCACTAGAAGACTGTCCTTTGAAACAAAATAGGAAAGTGTTTTCAATTACTAGATCATGGGAAAATTACACCACCATGCCCACCACAAGGTACACCATTGCATTTATTCTACTCCTCTTAGATATATTATTTGCTCCATAAAAGCAACAGAGTCCTTCATTTTGTTCCTGTTTTTTTACCTTCAAAGTAATAAGGAGTTCTGTCTATTGCGCACTAGCTATGGGGTCAGGCACTGAGTTAAGTGCTGTATGCTTATTATCTCATTGAATCTTTAGAGAAAACTTAGGTGGCAGACATTACTAAATTCCTTTTACAGATAAGGGGATAAAGATTTAGATAAGTTAATTAACTTATCTAAACAGTAAGAGACAGAGTAGGTTTTCCAATCCGGGTCAGTCTGAAACCACAGCTCATCGTAACCACTGCAGTGAACTGCCTCAGATATTCTCCTCTGTTGTCTCAATCAGCAAGCATCTTGCCTGTGTCCCTCAGCTCTAATCTTCTGGTACCATCACCAGAGTAGGTTTACTCATCTTTTTGCAATCAATACTCTTTAGCCATTCTGGAAAATTTCACAAACAAATAATCACAAGGATCATAGAGCATCATTTTAAAATAATTCATGGTTTCACTCAATCGATGGGAGTTTCAAGCAGGTCCTGTTAATATTACATACCTTTTTTGCCTTGCTGGTCATTACAGTTTTCATAAGTACAAGGTCCCCAAGCTGACCAAGGTGAAACCTCACATTCAATAGGACAGGGAATGTGGCACAGCTGTGTAGTATTAGGGACAGGGCCAGTGCATGATTTCGAGTCCACTGGTTTGGAGGCTGTTTAGAAAAAAATACAGAGATCACTTAAGAATTAAATGAAAAGAAACTGTTATGGTCAACAATGTGATCTTTCTGAGTGTATGAAGAAGGAAAATGCTTCAAGAAGTGCCACCAAGACATTATTCCAACGCTTCTCAGCTACATCCTGAAAATAAAAGGAAGAGCGGGGAAAAAAGAAGCAATATAGCATAGTCAAAGGAAACCGGACTAGAAGTGTTGCAGATTGTTTGATCATCAGCTTCATCACAAACTAGCCATGCAATTAATAATGTGGAGTCTAACTTTCCCAGCCAATTAAATAACACTTAAGGTTCATTTCATCTCTCAAATTCCATAGTTAGATTCTAAGAAAGTGGAATCTACTTTAGACGACTGAACACAGGAGGAGAGGGACTATAGTTTTAATATACATGGAAAAAATCTCCAAGTGGCTTCTGGCAGAGCCAGTCTCCCTTCCCTTTTGGTCCACAGAGAGGTACCTGGTAGATACAATGAAGGAAGAGCTCATGTAACCAAATGAGGTTATCTCCCTCTACCTCCAGCTGCATGACTCACCAGATACATTCCAGAACTTTTACAGAATATATTATCTGCATATGTGATCCAAATCTCAGAATTGCTAAGGAGACTAATTTATAATTATTCATATCTGTTTGTAGGTTGACCAATGAACATAGATAAATATTGCTTGCCCTTGCTTCTTTTCTATTTTGATGCCTGCAATTTGGCTGTTTTGTACAGCACATACATTTGACAGTTAATGTCAAGATGTGTCCACAGTTCTGGTTAAAAATGAATAAGTGAGACAGATATTTGATGCTATATGGACAGCAGGAAAAAATCAAGTTAATCTGTATGTTACATAATATACAGCTATAGTTACTTTTGTTGAAAAAATTTTAAGTAAATGTCTTGGACACACATTTCCTTTAATAGAAGCTAGTTCCTGTTTCCCTCTAATAATCTGATACGCCCATGCCTGTAGTACAAAGGACTGAAATAATAGAGGTCTTAGATAATTCTCATTCTCTTTATGTGAAAGGACTATCAAATTCCAATTGCATGGGATTACATCTAGAAGCTCTCAGAGAAATTAAAATATTTTAAGCTATATTATCCTAACTTTTCAATAAAAGTACTAAATATATGTGCTTGTAATTTAAACTCTAAGGCAAGCTGTAGGCACTTGTGCATCCCTCAAGTTTCTGCACATACAAACACACTCAATCATTAAAGCTACCTAAAGGCTATACATTCACTCTTCGTACTGCCACAATTCTTCAGTTCTGAAAAATATTCTACAGATTTTTTTTTCTTTTTCCTCCTAGGAGCGCTTAACTTATCTCCCTTCCCTCCCACAACCTGCCCCCCACCCCCGCCCCACCACACACACACTACAGCGGAAATAAACGACTGGGCACCCCTAGTTTGCTTATTATGGAGCATTGTGAGCATTCTCACTCAAGTTTATCAGGATTGTTATGAATGTGCATCATAACATCAGCCAAAGCCAAAAAATGATTAATTTTATTGCTTTCCAACAGTGAAAGTACTCGGCACACTAATGACAGAAAATACAGAAATAAATGCTTCACTTTTTTTTTTTTTTAATCTAGAAAATGACTTGACATCAATGATATATATTTTACAAAAAAATAAATTGTTTTTAATGCCCTTATAGGCATAAGGGTCTCGTGATAGCTAATTTTAGGTGTCAACATGACTGGGCTAAGGGATGCCCACATAGCTGGTAAAACATTATTTCTGAGTGTGTCTGTGAGGGTGTTTTTGGAAGAGATTAGCATTTGAATCAGTAGACTGAGTAAACAAGATAGCCCTCATCAGTGTGGGTGGGGCATCATCCAGTCCATTAAGAGCCAAAACAGAACTAAAAAGTGGAGGAAAGGCGAATTCTCTCTCTCTGAATCTCTCTCTCTCTGAATCTCTCTCTCTCCTGCCCTTGGACATCAGAGGTCCTGGTTCTGGGAAACCAGAAATTACACCAGGGGCCCCAACTCCATAATCATGTGAGCCAATCTCTATAATAAACCCCTCTTACATATCTATATGTATCCTGTTGGTTCCGTTTCTCTGGAGAACTTTGACTAATAAAAATCTGTGGTATGTAGAAAAACTCATCATAACTGCAAATTAATATAAGTACAGTCATGCGTTGCTTAATGATGAGGATATGTTCTGAGAAATGCTTCCTTAGGCGATTTTGTTGTGTGAACATCACAGTGTGTACTTACACAAACCTAGATGGTATAGCCTACTACATGCCTAGGCTCTATTGTATAGCCTATTGCTCCCAGGCTACAAATCTGTACAGCATGTTACTCTACTGACTACTGTTGGCAACTGTAACACAATGGTAAGTATTTGTGTATCTAAACATAGAAAAGGTACAGTAAAAATACAGTATAAAAGATAAAAAATGGTATGCCTGTATAGGGCACTTACCATGAATGGAGCTTGCAGGACTAGAAGCTGCTCTGGGTGAGTAAGCGAGTGAGTGGTGAGTGAAGGAGAAGGCCTAGGACATCACTGTACACCACTGTAGGCTTTATACACACTGTACACTTAGGCTACACTAAATTTATAAAAAATATTTTTTTTATTCAATAATATATCAACCTTAGTTTACTGTAACTTTTTTACTTTACAAACTTTTAAATTTTTTTAACTTTTGCCTCTTTTGTAATAACACAGCTTAAAACACAAACACAGTGTACAGCTATACAAAAATAATTTTTTTCTTTATATCCTTATTCTATAAGCCTTTTTCTATTTTTAAAATTTCTCATTTTTTTTACTTTTTAAACTTTTTGTTAAAAAGGAAGACATAAACACACACATGAGCCTAGGCCTACACAGGGTCAGGATCATCAATGTCACTGGCTTCCACTTCCACATCTTGTCCTGCTGGAAGGTCTTCAGGGGCAATAACATGCATGGAGCTGTCATCTCCTACGATAACAATGCCTTCTTCTGGAATACCTCCTGAAGGACCTCCCTGAGGCTCTTCTTGAGGAGGGGTCACTCTTTTCAGAAATATGTCCATGGTGGTTTGCTTGATTTGTTTCTTTTTTTCCATCATAGATTTGCCTGTAAGCATATAATGTACCATGAACATTCCTCTCTATTAATGAAAACCTTTTGGTGTTGGAGTCTGTGTCTTTAAACTTTTTAAGGAGTTTGTTGAGATCCACGAATCTTCTGCTAGACCCTTCACTGTGAATTTTCTTAGGGGCTTTTCTTTTTCTTCTCCTGCAGTTTCCTTTTCTCTCACATTTTCTTCAGCTACACGTTCCTGTTCCAGTTCCAACAACTCCTTGTGAGTCAATTCCTCAAGAAGCACCTCTAGAGGCTCCTCAGTGTCATCCTCATCCACACCCAGGTTAAAGTCGTTTGCCATCTCAACCACAGCCTTGTTTTTGCAACCTCCTCATCCTTGGCAAATCCTTTGAAGTCATTGATGAACCTCTTGAGTGTCTTCTTACAGACATTTCATACGCCATTCATACACTCCTTGGTGACATCATCCCATGGCCAATAAGGTTCTCGATGTAGCCATTGATGTTGTAATCCTTCCAGAATTTCATAAGCGTCTTCTCAGTGTCTTCCTTAATGCAGCAATAGCCTGGGCAAAGGTCTTCCTCAGGTAGTAGGCCTTAAAAGCTGCTATAACACCTTTATCCATTGGTTAGATCCAATGGATCTCCAACCAATGGATGAAGGAGGTCGTATTTGGAGGAGAAACACTGCTTTGACATTGGAATGAAGATCGCCAATAAAAGGAGGATGTCCAGGAACATTATCAACAATAAGTAAAAACTTGTAAGGTATGTTATTCTCCAAACAGTACTTCTCCATTTTGCTGGCATAGCAATTCAGGAGGGCATCTTAGAAGAGGAGCTGGGTCACCAATGACTTCTTATTGCTCCTGTAGCACACTGGCAGTGTGTGCTTATTGATATGCTTGATGGCCCTGGAGTTCTCACTGTGCCAGATCACAAAGGGTTTCAATTTGTAGCCTGCAACATTGCCCCCAAGCAAGACTGTTATCCTGTCCTTAAAAGCCTTGAAACCTGGTATTGACTTGGCCTCCCTGTGGATGAAAGTCCTTTCAGGCATCCATTTCCAGAATAGGGATGTTTCATTCATATTGAATATTTGCTCTGGCAAGTAATTTTCCTCCACAATCAGCTTATTTAGAGTTTCCCAAAATTCTTCAGCTGCCTTCACATCAGCACTTGCAGACTCACCACTCACTTTCACATTATGTAATGAATAAGGATTCTTGAATCATTTAAACCACTCAGAGCTAGCAGCAAATTCAACATGGTAGTCAGATCCAGCCTTTTCTTTCAACATTGCAAACCAACTTTTTGATTTGGCCGTGATCATCATGGTGCTGAGAGGGACACATTTCTATGTCTGGTCTTTAATCCAGGTCATTAGAAGTTTATCCGTGTCTGACATAGGCCCTTTTTGAATTTTTATTAGTCTCAATGCCTTCTATGAAGCAGATCCTTTAACAGCTTCTGTCACTTTGTTCTTGTTCTTTAAGATGGTAGCTATGGTGGAATGGGACATGCCTGTCCGGTGAGCAATAATCATCACTGATTTTCCACCTTTGTAGTCCTTAATCACTTTTAATTTTATTTCCAGGTCAATCACTCAGTGTAGCTTCTTACTGGCAACATCAGCAGAAGATTTTCTACACTTAGGGGCCGTGACGAACAAAACAACATGAGATTAAATCAAGCACAGGAGAAAATGATGTAATCAAGAGATATAGTAAACACGAGATGTATGAGGCTGTTGCTGGTGTAATATGGCATACTGTTTTACAGTAAACTGTTATTTTTATAAGTATAAAGAGTACACTCTAAAATAATGATAAAAAGTATAGGATAGTAAATACACAAACCAGTAACATAGTCATTTATTCTCATTATCAAGTATTATATACTGTACATAATTGTATCTGCTATACTTTATACAATGTAGGTTTGTTTACATCATCACCACAAACATGTGAGTAATGCATTGCACTCCAACGTTATGACAGCTATGATGTCACTAGGTCATAGGCATTTTTTAGCTCCATTATAATCTTATGGGGCCACCGTTGTATATGTGGTCTGTTGTTGACCGAAACATCATTATGTGGCATATGACTGTAATTCTTTCACTTGTGGAATCTTTCAGACTATCATTTAAATTAGTGGTTGGGTATATAATTACCTGAAAAGTCTTCACTTGTTTCTTTCAATTGACTAAAAGTAACTAAACCTTAGTGGTGTTATACTGTTTAGGAAATCATGGCTGCTATATAGGGAAGTCTACTGGGTATGCAATTGTGAGGACTATTAGAACCTGAAGAATTTATTTTATATATAAGGTTGAAAACTTTAGGAGGAAAACAAGGTCTTATCAAGGAAATAGGTTAAAATATTGTGTTTCTAATTCCTGGCCACTTTCTTTGTAAGCTTAATTTTAGCTTTTGGTGCATTTTGAACGAATCAAAAAGAATAATCAGTCGTAAAAATCTTCCTGAGTTATGAAAAGAGAAATGTGATGACTAAAGGCTTGAGGAAGTATTGCTTTAAGCAAAACACTCTTAAGATCTTCTCAGCTGCTAAGCTAACCAAGTCAACACTGTGATAATATAGCCTTTGAAAAATAATTTCTATTTTATAGATGTATATATATATATATGAAGTTCTGTCATTAATCAAAGAAACACAGGAAGAAAGTATGTATTTGTTTGTGTATGATTGTATTCCTTCGGTGATTTTTGTTATACGTTTTCTCACAAGTAGAGTATATACTGATTAATGTAAATCACAGATACTAGCTGAGCCCCTCAAAAGCTACAAGTCAATTAAATTTTTACAACTGCCCAAGGGTTAGCTGGAATATGTATGATTCAATGAGTGAAGTAAAGGACAGACCCAGGAGACCTTACTGGGTTCCACTTTAATTTATGGGATACAATTGCTGTAGTTCTGTATTACATAACAGTGTTTACTGCTGATCCCATATTCTCAAACATTGAGATCTGAATTTTCTAGAATTACCCAGTCATTATTCTTGTATAATTTTAAGGCTTAAGAAATTGTTCATCAGGTACAAATTCCAAAGAAATATATACTAGATTAAAAAAAAAAATCTTATTGTTGATGTCTTGAAAATAAAGGAGACATTTTATTGTTCTCATATGATTTAAAGGGTACTCAATCATATTTACTTTGCACAAAAGAATGTCTGAACTTTTCTGGACTTAACAAAACAAACCAAAAAAATGAGACTGGTGTATTTTTGTAGGTCTGAAATATTTTGATATTTGTATGTTTGGAGCATTACAAATGGAAAAATAATTCATTAGAGGAAGTAAACTTAAGATTTTTGTTTCCAACAATGTGGTTAATGAGTCATTCTGCAAACACACCCACTGTATAACCCCTAAGAACAGCTAATATATTATTTTTAAAATGAAATGTTTTATTGAGATAATTGTAGATTTGCATGAAATTGTAACTTCACAGATATCTTATCTATCCTTTACAGTCTCCCCCAATGGTAAAATCTTACAAAACTATAGGGGAATATCACAACCAGAATATTGACATTGATACAGTCAGGATATATGTACTAGGTTGAACAGTATGCTCCCAAAATTTATGTCTACTGGAACCTCAGAATATGACCTTTTTTGAAAATAGGGTCATTGCAAATGTAATTAGTTGATGAAGTCCTACTGGAAGACAGTGAGCCCTAAATCTAATGACTGGTGTCCTTATAAGAAGGCCATGTGAAGACACACAGAGAAGAACGCCAAGCAATGATGGAGAGAAAGATTGGAGCGATGCAGCTATAAGTCAAGAATTGCCTGCAGCTGCTTCATTCCTAATCTCAAGGGGAAAGAATTCAGTCTTTTACCATTAAATATAATGTTAGCTGTAGGCTCTTATAGATGCTCTTTATCAAGTTGAGGATGTTTCTTTCTATTCCTATTTTTCTGAGAGTGTTTATTATGAATGGATGTTGAATTTTGTCAAATACTTTTTCTCCATAGATTGATATTATCATGTGATTTTTCTTCTTTAGCCTGTTAGTATGGTGAATTATATTGATTGATTTTCCAATATTGAACCAGCTTTGCATCACATAATAAACTGCACTTCGTCTTAGTCTTTAATTCTTTTTGTGTATTGCTGAACTCTATTTGCTAATATTTTGTTTAGGATTTTTGTATCTATATTTCTGAACAATTTTGGTCTGCAGTTTTCTTTCTGTTGTACTGCCTTTCTCTTTGTTCTCACCTATTTTCTGGATAGAAATGATCTATTTCATCTTGGACAAGTTGTGGTAGGTTGTGTTTTTTTTTAATTTTGATTTTTGTTTCCTTGCATTTAGTCTAAGTTGTCAAATTTATGTGTATAATGTTGTTTGTGGTACTCCCTTGTTATCCTGTTGAAGTCTTTAAGGTCTACAGTGACAGCCCCTGTTTTATTCCTGATGTTGGTGATTTCTGTCTTCTGCCTTTTTTTACTTTATCAGTGTTGCTAGAGGTTTCAGTTTTAATAGTCTGTTCAAAGAACAGACTTTGTTTCACTGATATTCTCCACTGTTTTTCTGTTTTCAATTTCATTGATTTCTGTTCTTATTTTTATTATTTCCTTCCTTCTGCTGGCTTTCAGTTTATTTTGCTCTCTTTTTTCTTGGTTTTTGAAGTGGGAGCTAAGATTATTGATTTGTGTCTTATCCTCTTTTCTAATGGAAGCATTTAGTGTTATAAATTTCTATCTCAGCACTGCTTTGGCTGTGTCTCACAGATTTCGATATGTTGTAATTTCATTTTCATTCAGTTCAAATTATTTTGATTTTCCTTGAGAATTCCTCCTTCACACACAGATTATTTAGAAGTAGGAAATTCTACTGTTATGTTTATGTGATTCAATTGTAATTTGATTCCATCATGTTCAGAGAACACACTCTGTATGATTTACATTTTTTTAAATTTGTTGAGGTTTGTTTTATGGATCAGGGTATGGTCTATCTTGGTATATAGGTACTTGAGAAGAAGGTGTATTCTGCTGTTGTTGGATGGAGTGTTCTATAAATGTCTGTTAGACTCTGTTGCTGATAGTGTTGTTGAGTTCTTCTATATCCTTGCTGATTTTCTGCCTAGTTGTTCTATCAAGTGTTGGGAGTGGGGTGTTGTCGTCTCCAACGTTAATTGTGCATTTGTCTATTTCTTCTTTCAGTTCTATCAGTTTTTGTTCACATATTTTGCACGTTGTTTACTGGATACACATTCAGGATTTCTTTGTCTTCTTGGTGAATTGACTCTTTTATTATTATACAATGTCTTTCTCTGTTTCTGGTAATTTTCTTTGTTTTCATGTCTAATTTATCTGATTTAACATAGCCACTCTTGCTTTCCTTTGAATAATATTTTCATGATATATGGTTTTCCATTCTTTACTTCCAATATGGGTATACTGTTATATTTGAAGTGGGTTTCTTGTAGAACATGTATAGTTGGGTCATATTTCTTAATCCACGCTACCAATCTCTGTATTTTTCCCCTTATAAGTTTATTTTTTTTCTAAATACAGAATAGATTTTAATCTTTATATTGCATTAGAAGCAAATTATAACATCACCTGACAGGAATTTGTTAGGGCTTTTGCTTTATCTGCAGTCACTGGTGTTTCTCAATTGCTGGCTTCTTTCATTCCAAGTCTGAGATACAGGAGGCAAAAAGAAAACCAAGGGAACTCATCACCTTGTTGTTTCCTAGGTCTTGCGATCTCTAGCTTGTCTGCCTTCTTCTCCAAATTTCAGAGTTGTCTTATGGTTTGTTACTATATAATGTCCAGGATTTGTTTTTTTTTGAATTTAGCAAGAGAATTAGGAAAAATTACATCCCTTCAGTCTTCCTGGAAGCAGAAGCCTATATGTCATTTTTTAAAACAAAACCTTTTAATTTTATGACTGGGATCAAAAGAAAGGGAAATCCTCAGACGAGTCTCAAAATTCACAGCATGAATCTGGTATGGTACTAGAGTCCTAAAGCTGGCCTCTCCTTGGGGCACCACTGATCCCAGGTCACAGGACTTTCCATTTTAATGGCCTGGGGGGAGAGCCAGAATTGCATATCCAGAGTTCTTTAATTATCAAGGGCAAAGGAAGGCATTTTCAGACAGAAAAGGAGAGTTTAACTGTAATAGACCATCATTAAGGAAATTTCTGAGGAATTTATTTCTCATAAAAAGGAAAATGGACAAAGAAAAGCAAGGTCTAAGATGCCAGATGGAATGGTGTTCAAAGAAAATATTAAATGCAAGTAAAAGTAAACATGGACTGTAAAAGCATAATTATAACTAAGTAGGAGAGTGTGGTAGGCAGAATAATGGTCCCCTAACAATTCCAGGCCTTAATCCTTGGAATTTGTGACTATATTATCTTACACGGCAAAAAGGATTTTGCAGATGTGAATCAGGGTGCAAATCTTGAGATGGGGAAACTATGCTGGATTACCCATGTGGGCCCAATCTAATCATATGAGTTCTTAAAAGCAGAGAACGTTTCCCAGCTGGGTCAGGAAGATGAAACAGAAGAAGGAAAGATTCAAAGCTTGAGATGTCTTGATTGGCTATTGCTGGCTTTGGAGGAAGGGGGTGAAAAGGCCAAGGAATGTGGGTGGCCCCTAGAAGTTGGGAACAGTCCCCAGTTGGCAACCAGTACGGAAATGGAGATCTCAGTCCTCCAAATGCAAGGAACTGAATTCTGCTAACACAAATGAGCAAGGAAACAGATCCTCCCCTAGAGCCTCCAGAAAGGAATGCAGCTCTGCTAACCCCTTTACTTTAGCCTGGCCTGACCCATGTCAGATTTCTGACCTACAGAACTTTAAGATAAGGTGTTAAGTAGGTGCTAATTCGTTATGGTAGCAATAGAAAACTAATACAGAGAGTTATAAATAGCAAGATAGAACTAAATACAAGACTACATAATATGTAAGTTGGTGAAGGATAATTAGAGCTAAAATAGTCTAAAGCCTTTAGGATGGTAAATATATTAATTATAGACTGTGTTCATTTGGGTCTGGACCTTAATAAGGTAATCTCTTTATATAAATACGAAAAGGATGTATAACTTCTGAACCAAGGGAAACAATGTAATAATAACAAAATTGTTGCAATAAATTCAAAGGAAGGGAAGAAAGGAGAAACAAAGAAACAAAGAATGTGGAACAAAGAGAGTAAAATAAGATGGAAGAAATGAATGCAAAAGACTAAACCAATAAAAACCAGAGATGATCAGCCTGAATAAAATAATAAAATCTAAAATGACATTTTAAATCCTCTGGTTTTTCAAAAATTTAAAATTTTGACAATACCAAGTACTGGAGAAGATGTGAAGCAGCTAGAACAGTTAAACACGACTGGTGGAAACCTAAGTTGTTTTGACCATGTTGGAAAAAACTTGGAATCGTCTAGTATGGTTAAGACGTGCATACTCTTAGGTATATACCCTGGAAAAAATATCAGACATTTACCTCAGGAGATATTTACAATAATTGTCATTGAAACATTGTTTATAATTGCAAATATCAAGAAATAACTCAGGTGTCCAACAAAAAGGAAATGGATATTAAATTATGGATGTCAATACTATGTAATGCTACACACAAGTGGAAAACGTCATCAATATGATGAAACTCACAAATATATCAGAATGAAGAAAGTAAGTCAAAGCAGAATATATACTAAAGTATACTAGTCATAAAAAGTGTTTAAAAACTAGTAACATCATCATGTTTGGAGACAAATACGTAAGTCTGGGAAAGAGGAGAGTGGCACTATTGTCTGGGAGCTGGTCTGATACTTTTGGCTAGGCCTTGGTGTTTTCAGCAGCTGGGCGGGCACTCAGAGCTATGCCATGGTTTTCTCCTGTTGGACATAAACAATTTCATAGAGCATCAAATCAGACAAGGTCATTCTATACTATGATAGCATGAGACAAAAAATGAGATTACTTCACAATTTGTCGAAGTAAAAATAAGGTCACTGTGAGAACCACAAAAATTATCAAATATTATTGCCTCTCCCAGCTAATATGAGTGAGTTCTGCTTCTTTACCAATTATAGCTTTAGTCTCCCTCTAGTCTTTCCTCCTTCCAAATAAAGTTTATTAAGATACCTGGTCATAGAATTATCCTTGCTTCCTTATAGCATTCAATCCAGGGCAAAGCCCACTTATCAGAATCCTCCTAAAAAATCACCTAACTGAAGTCCAAATCCCATAATAAGTCCTTCCTGACACTCTCACTAGGATGCTCACAGTTGCCCACAATGTGCATTCTCCCTCCCTGTAATAAACCCAACTGTTCAACACAGAGGTGTTCCTGACGGTCTTTAGCTGAAGAGCAAGGACAAGTCAAATGTATAAAGGAAAGCAAGGAATGTTGAATATAAAATTTAGAATAGGAATTCCACTTGTGGATGCAGTGGATGTGATTTATTTACTAACAAATGTTTATTGGTATTTACTATGTGCCAGGCAGTGTTATGGTGTCCCAAGTACTTAACAAATACTAATTGACTTAATCCTCACAAACCCCATGGGGTAGGTATTTCAATTATCCCCATTTGAGGGGGGGATAATTATCCCCAAATGGGGAAACTAAGTACGGAGAGGTTAAGTAACTTTCCCAAAGTGACAGAGCTAGGAAATAGTAGATTTTGGACTCACATCAGGGCAGTCTGGCTCCATAACCTTCAATGTGTACCTTGAATTACTACTCCATGTGATCTTAGAAGGACATGTGAAGGGGTTTCAATAATATGTAATGTCTATATAAATGCATAGATACACACACACCTGCAAATACATTTGAAATAGATCATAATGAATTAAAATATAATTAATGGGGGTTATCAATATAGTGTGTGTATTATATTACCATATTAATATAATGAGGCTATCAAGATCATCCAACACCAACCCTGGTGGTCTATTCGTGAAAATTATTCTGACTTTTGTGTTCCAATTGGAAAGGAAACTAAATTTTCATTCTACCAGATATCAAGAACTGGCTGTCAATTAAATTACTATTAAAGTGAGATGTTCTGCACTTACACTGACAGTAACAATAGGAAATATTTATATTGAATTTATTAAATAAATTCTTGTAATCCTAAAAGCAATCTCATGAAGTAGGTACAACTGTAATCTCAGATTTAAAGATGAGGAAACTGAGGCACAGAAAGATTGAGTAACTTGCCCAAGTCCACACAGCTAATCAGTGGCAGTTGGGATTTGACTTCAGAGACCATACTCTTATCCGCTCTGCTATACTACTATGCTATGATAATTAGAAGCCAAGTTCTTCCCCCATTTCTTACCCTAACTCCCAGAAGTCTATAATACAAAGGGTGGCTTGACTAGAACACACAATAAGTTTTTTTTTTTTTTTAATTGATGTTTTAATGGTTTCTAACATTGTGAAATTTTGGGTTGTACATTTTTGTTTGTCCATCACCATATATATGACTCCCTTCACCCCTTGTGCCCACCCCCCACCCCCACTGCCCGGGTAACCACAGTCCAGTTTTCTCTGTCCATGTGTTGGTTTATATTGCACATATGAGTGAGATCATACAGTGTTTGTCTTTCTCTTTCTGGCTTATTTCACTTAACATAATATGCTCCAGGCCCATCCATGTTGTTGCAAATGGGACGATTTTGTCTTTTTTTATGGCTGAGTAGTATTCCATTGTATATATATACCACGTTTTCTTAATCCCATCGTCAGTCGAGGGACACTTAGGTTGCTTCCACTTCTTGGCTATGGTGAATAATGCTGCAATGAACATAGGGGTGCATAAGCCTCTTTGGATTGTTGATTTCAGGTGCGTTGGATAGATTCCCAGTAGTGGGATAGCTGGATCATACGGCATCTCTATTTTTAATTCTTTGAGGAATTTCCATACCGTTTTCCATAGAGGCTGCACCAATTTGCATTCCCACCAGCTGTGTATGAGGGTTCCTGTTTCTCCACATCCTCTCCAACATTTGCTGTTTTTTGTCTTGGTGATTATAGCCATTCTAACGGGCGTGAGGTGGTATCTTAGTGTTGTTTTGATTTGCATTTCCCTGATGATTAGTGATGTTGAGCATCTTTTCATGTGCCTATTGGCCATCTGTATATCTTCCTTAGAGAAGTGTCTGTTCATTTCCTCTGCCCATTTTTTGATCGGGTTGTTTGTTTTTTTGTTGTTCAATTGTGTGAGTTCTTTATATATTATGGAGATCAACCCCTTGTCAGATGTATGTTTTGCAAATATTCTCTCCCAGCTGGTTGGTTGTTTGTTCATCTTGATTCTGGTTTCATTTGTCTTATAAAAGCTCTTTAATCTGATAAAGTCCCACTTGTTTATTTTTTCTTTAGTTTCCCTAGTCTGGGTAGGCATGTCATCCAAAAAGATTCCTTTAAAACCAATGTCAAATAGTGTGTTGCCTATATTTTCTTCTATGAGTTTTATAGTTTCAGGTCTCACTTTCAGGTCTTTGATCCATTTTGAGTTAATTTTTGTGAATGGCGATAGCACATGGTCCACTTTCATTCTTTTGCATGTGGCTGTCCAGTTTTCCCAACACCATTTATTGAAGAGACTTTCCTTTCTCCATTGCATGTTCTTAGCACCTTTGTCGAAAATTAGCTGTCTGTATATGTGTGGTTTTATTTCTGGGCTTTCAATTCTGTTCCATTGATCTGTGTGTCTGTTTTTGTACCAGTACCATGCTGTTTTGATTACTATTGCTTTGTAGTATGTTTTGAAGTCAGGAATTGTGATGCCTCCTGCTTTGTTCTTTACACAATAAGTTTTAAAACAGTCTATTTGGTTATTGTTGTGGGGAAGGACAGCAGGAACCAGGAGTGATATTCATCTGGAAAATAAATCCTCAGTATTTTAATGAGAAATAATTTAGATTTTCATCTACTTTTAATATCGATTTTTTAAAAACTAAATAATTTTTGTTTTAATGCCTACAAAATACATCACGTGTATTTTTAACTTTTTTTTTTTTTGTGAGGAAGATCAGCCCTGAGCTAACATCTGATGCCAATCCTCCTCTTTTTTCTGAGGAATACTGGCCCTGAGCTAACATCCATGTCCACCTTCCTCTACTTTATATGGGATGCCACCACAGCACGGCTCGACAAGCAGTGCGTCGGTGCGCGCCCGGGATCCGAACTGGCGAACCCCAGGCCGCCGCAGCAGAGCGCACGCACTTAACCGCTTGCGCCACCGGGCTGGCCCCTTAACTCTTTTTTATCATGAAAATATATATTTGGATTCTCATAAGAGTTTAAGTCAGAGATCTGTCTGTAAAATGACATGCATTTTCTGTACTCATTCAAAAGATATACTGGCTTCAAAGATTGAGAAAATGCCATAAGTTTAATAATTCACTCATCCATTTAGCAAAACAGCTGAGCATTTTAGGCACTCAAAACCTCCTAAAATTGTATTTATTTTCCATTGTCTTACCTGAAAAGCTACCTTTTTCTTGAAATAGTATTTTTTGTTGTTGTTGTTAAACAAGCTTATTTGATTGCTAACTCACAATTACAAGAAAATTCTCTTGGATTTAAATCTTAATTTCTTTATAGCAACTGACCAAATATTATTATTAAGTACAAGGGTGCCTGATAATAAAAGAGATTCCAAAGATGTAAAAATAAAATGAGTTACAGACGCCTTTCCCTTCTTTTCTCATTCTGTTGTTTTCTTATTCTGTTCAGTCAGTTAAAATAACTATTAAATGCCTACTCTGTGCAACGCCCTGCGATTGTGTTAAGAACTATATGCCAAACGGTGCTATGGGACCAATGGCAATGGCATTGGTGATTTTTTTTGTTTGTTTGTTTTCTTTAATTATCACAAGTATGTGGTAGCATTTAGGGTATATTTAAGTAAAACAATTTTAATTCTAAGAAGGTTCTATTGATGGTTTACTCAACACCCACTTACATGCCAACTAGAGGCACTATAAACTCACTCCCAGGAATTGATGTCAAGCAAATAAAGAAAGCCTTTATCTGAAAATTAATCAAATTCTATGTGTATCAGTGATGGCTTAAAGCTTTTTGAAGATGTTCTTGTACTAAACTTTATTCACAGAAATTTCTTTTCTCTTGTCTTTCTCAGGCTAGGTATATTTAATGGGGATATAAAATCCATCAAGTTCTCTTTAATAATATAGGGTACTGTTTTTAAGATAATACACTTATTCTTTAATCAATTTTGTAACCATATTTTAAAAAATGATTGAAAATTATCTCCTGGCACTTAATGTACTTCAAAGCTCACTGCCAGATCTCTCTGGCTGTGATTAACTCATTAGTGGGCTATTGTTTTTGATTAATCTTTTATTCTTTTAACCCAAGACATTACATAGTTTATTTAGGAAGTATGCAAGATAGCCTTTGAGTTCACGTTCTACATCATAATTAATGTCTTCAGTATCCAACAGACTCATCACCGCTTCTGTGCAGTTCATGAAGTGACAGCCACGATTTTCATCCCCAGGCCATCCTCCTTGATTACAGCTGGCTGCCTTCCTCTTTGCGCTTGCTGGTGCTTGCTGCTCAGATAGCCTCTTGAATTGTGTTGCGGTCACAAATCAAAACATTTGACTGAAGTCACAAACCATTTTTTAATGTTTTTTTCTTACAGTAGACTATTTCAGAGCCAAACTGTTTGAGTGGTCTCTGTGTTTGGAATTGTGGTATTTTTACACAGGCCTCTTGACTTTTCTCTTTTTTTTATTCTTTTGGGGTTATAGGAGGTCTAGGCTTGCTCTATTTTGGTTTATGATTGAGTAGAAGTTATGCTGGCTATATTTCATAAATTCAGATAAGGTTCTTCCTAAATATTCCAAAAAGGAAATTTAGGTCCAGGCTAAATCTAGAAGACAGTAATTTTTCTTTCTTTTCTCCTCCGCTATATATTCTAGTTTTAACTTATTCATTACGGGTGTTGAGGAGGCTAATGGAGGGGAAGGAACTAGCACGTGAACACTAACAGTGTTGTAAACAGCATGGACAGACTTCCAAGAAAGCCATCTCCTCTCTATGAGAGACTCAGCCCACCCTGCAGCTGGCCTGCTGTCTGAATGCTGCCTGTCAGCAGAGTTAGGAGGGCACCAAGAGATGGCCCCTCAGCCTTCACTCTGCTGAGCTGGGGTTCCAGGGAGAGTCCTGTCAGGGTCCCTTCCTATGTCTCTCAAAAATTCTACTCAGTCTCACAGGGTTTGTTCCCTTGCCACAGTACTTCCTTTCCTTCATTCTTATATCATCTTACCAAATAGAAACTCTTCTACGGATCTAGATGGATGGGCTTTCTCCTTGTTTCCAGAACTGATGTAGGTTTCCCTATTTGGATATTCCACTGGTCATTTAGGGAATTACACAGAAGGGTCCATATACCTATGCTAACAATACCATATTGCCTAGAAAACAACTGTCCTCACATCTTGACTCACAGAAAATAGAACTGTACTATCCCTCTAAGTATTTATAGGAACAAACACATCAGATAATTTCTCTCACTGACCCTGATTCATATAAGAACATCTAAAAATATGTGGGATTTTCAAAATACACATATTTGTAGCAATTCCAATCACTGCTAGGATTTAAATTTCACAAACTGTATCAACAGCTTGATGAGGACATCAGTCTTCTACTACAGGGAGGTACCATCTGTTGCAACACTGCAAATATGGAGTTGTTTTTTTTCCTTTTTGTAAAAGAACAGGACATGTTGTAGAATAGTCTACATAAAACTTACGCTGAAATCTTCCAACAACACACCATTATTGATTCATATTCCCATTTACAATGTCCCCAACTAGGAAAATAGCATTAATAGATATTATAAATTAAAATAAGCAGTTTGGAACCTGCATGTTTTCCACAATACAATGATGGAGAATGTTCCTCCAGGCATAATCATTCTGATGACCAAGCGTATTAGTCTGCTATGGCTACCATAACAATATACCAATGACTAGGTGGCTTGAACAACCAAAATGTATTTCTCACATTTCTAGAGGCTGGAAGTCCAAGATAAAGGTGCCAGTAGGGTTGGTTTCTCTGAAGTCTCTCTGGCTGCCTTCTCACTGTGCCCTCACCTGGCCTTTTCTCTGTGTGCATGCATCTCTGGTGTTCCTTCCTCTTATTCTAAGGACACTAGTCCTATTGGATTAGGGCCCCACCCTTACAACTGCACTTAACCTTAATTACCCAAGACCCTATCTCCAAAAAATGTCACATTAAGGGTTAGGGCTTCAACACATGAATTTTGGGGGAACCCAATTCAGTCCATAATACTAAGCTTGATGGGATACTGAAGAAAGAAATAATTTGTGAATAATAAGAAGTGTAATCCAGTGTGGAATCATATTCACCGGCATATTTTATCAACTTTTTCCTGTTTTGCTTCTGGAAAAAAAAATAATCTATGCTAACCTTGCACTCACTCAAGTTTCTCCATAGCAGGTTGCTGCCACTATTAGTGTCTGACTACAGCTTATTTAGAAGCAAACAGAGGTAAACATCTCCAGCATGAGATTTTCTGTTTTTCCTGAAATTTTCCATTCTTTTCTCAATATCTCCATTTACATAATGCTAAGTATAAAATCCTGTTTCCTGATCATTGTGTGGACAGAGGATGAACTTTGCCAAAATGCTTGGAGAAGTTTTATGGCTTTTCCTTCTAATGTCTTGGATTTAATAATAAAATATGACCTGGAACGCTGAGGCAAAGCATGAATTGCGGGTAGCCTTGAACTGTAACTTCAAAACTACTTATCTCCGGCAAACAAACCTTTGTCATAATGAGTTTCTTGGTTCCACACCCACTCAGATTTTTTGGCCCACCCAGTTATTTTTACCTATCTCAGATCTGATTCTTATTCTAGTTATTTTTCTCTACTTAATCCTTTGTAATTATTCCTATATTTCCCCTTACACTTTGTCAGGATCAGGTCCACCTTGTGAATATTTAATAAATTAATTCACTCAACAAATGTTTATTAAGCACCCACTATGTACCAGACACGTACTGGGACACACAGGGTGCTTAGGATTTAGTAGAGAACAAAACAGATAAAGGTGCCTACTTTCTTGCAGCTGGCATTCTCATTGAGGGAGTGGGGAAACAGAAAATTAACAAGAAGTTTAATAAACCACTAAACAGCATAGTATGGTATAAGTCAAAAAGTGCTATGAAAAAAGAGCAGAGGAAGGGGTCTGTGAGTGCATGCAGGAGAGGAGGGTTGCAATTTTAAATATGATGATCACATCTTCGAGAAAGACACGTTTGAGACAAGGCTGGAAGAAGGGGATGGAGTTAGCTAAGCACGTGTCTGTGGGAAAAGCATTCCAGGCAGAGGGTGTGTTCCAGGGCCTATAAAGGAGGCTTGAGTGATTTGAGGGAAAGGAGCAAGAGGCAGAGGAGGCCGAGATGGGGTCAGGAAGACCAAGGGCAGAAGAGGGAGGCTGGCTTTTACTTGCAGTGAACTGCAGCATAGACGTAGGACTTGGAGCAGAAGAGTGACATAGGCTGACTTAAGATTTAAAATGACCGCTCTGCTACTGTGTGGAGAATGGATTGTGAGGGGACAAGGGACAAGAGCCAGAAGAATTTCCTGAGGAACTGGTTCTGGGAGTCAGGGAGAGAGGAATCAAGAATGACTCCAAAGATTGTGGTCCAAGCAGCTGATATCTAGTCCTTGGTTGTCACCGCATCATTTCTCCTTGTTCTGGACCTCCTAAAAAGACTGTGATAAGTCTATTTTCTCACACTGCCTTTCAGAAGATCAGGGTCCTGTGCTCTATACAACTTTCCAATTGACAGAAATCCCCCCAGTTCCTCCTCCCCATGCCTCCACTCCTGCCCTGCTCCACCTCCAGTTAATCCAACCACTCCTGCAGCTGCCAGCTAAACTGGCAGGTCTAGACTAAACTGCTGGGTGTGACATTTAAACAATAGAGTTTCTGACACGTCCAGGTTCCCCCTTTGCTAGGCTGCAACATGAGGGCTGCTATGTTCACCGCATTCATGGTAAGACACATGAAATCCATGTTACGACTCCTTGAAAAAAAAATAGCACTAAGGTTTCGGGGTTATTTAAACTCCAGCATGTATTTCTTAAAAACAAACATAAAAGGTCAAACGTGGCTGAGTCATGACATCACCTATTGGAAAACGTCATCATGTAGTGTTAAGCTGTTTGGAATGTGACAAAGTTACTGATTTCTGAGTCTGCAGTGCAGAGAAATCATGATTTCATGATCCATGCTTAACCTTACAACAGTGATTTTCCAATTTTCAGTGCATGCAAATACGGAGGGCAGTGGTGGTGGTGGGAGTGATGAGAGGGGTTGTTGTAAGGAAGCAGACTCCTGGGTACCACCCCCAGAAATTCTGATTCACTACGTTTGGACTGAAATCTAGGAATATGCATTTTTAACAAGTACTTTAGCTGATTCTGATGCAAGGAACGCTCAGACCACTCTTTGAGAAACACAGCTATGCAGGATTGGAGCTGAAGTTAATCACAGGACTACATAGCACTGTGGCACTCGATCTTACCTTTCAGAAAACGTTATGCACATTCTAGAACCGAGCTGCACGCACTCTGGTAAAGAATTGCTTGCTATTGTCTTTGGCCATAAGAAGATTCAGAATGATTTCCCCAATGGTTTTTTATTTTGTCTACTGGTGATATATTTGTTGCTGGACATCTTTCTAAGCCTAAGTTCAAATTTTTACTTATGGTAGCATATAAACTGAGTTTGAATACTTTCCCCAAGCATACACTATATTCTTTTAAACAAAACTGCTTAGAAGAATGATACTGGAGATTCTAAAACATCTGCCATTTTAGATCTCATACCTCCCTCGGAAATCGTTCTGGAGGTTTGATATTGGGGATCTCCCTGACTCACTTTTGTGGATTGATGAACTGCATCTTAGGGAAAAGGGGTACAACTGTGGGAGAAAGGAGACAGGACTGGCCAGGAAAGATCCCTAAAGCAGGTTGGCTTGCATATTTTGGATATTAACCCCTTATCGGATATCTGGTTTCCAAATATTTTCTCCCATTCCACAGGTTGCCTCTTCATTCTGTTGATGGTTTGCTTTGCTGCGCAAAAGCTTTTTAGTTTGATGTAGCCCCACTTGTTTATTTTTGCTTTTGTTGCCTTTGCTTTCAGTGTCAAATCAAAAAAAATCATTGCTAAGACCAATAACAAGAAGCTTACTCCCTATGTTTTCTTCTAGAAGTTTTATAGTTTTAAGTGTTGTGTTCAAGTCTTTAACCCATTTTGAGTTGAATTATTATTAATTATTAATGAGCCCCTCTTACATTTTACCTCAGATTTTAACTTTTTATCTCAGCTTTCTATCTTTTACATTTATATTTTTGTCGACTTCTAGTCTACTTAGTCATTCAAAATCTTATCTATTTTATTATCTTTTTCATTTTTTATTTTAATGGTATTTTAAGTATTGTATTAATTACCTCATTACCTTTTCTCTAAATCTTTCTTTGCAATTTAAAAACTCTACTCTTGATCTCTCCCATTAAGTTCCCTGTTGTCATATATTTCAGATTTTTTTCCCTCTGGACAGCAAAAATGAGAGAACTTACAGCAATGTATGTGGAGTGGGGTCTACTCCTTTCACTCTGCTTACCTTCTGTTTACCCCCAAAGTGTCTCTGAGTGTTTCCAAGTATCATTAAAAATGACATGGACTTGTTTTTTAATATTATGCATCATTCAAAGTTCACATGAAGAGCTACATGTTTTAAAATCCACTAAGTCTGACACAAAGAATCACTGAATGTGGAGGAAAAAAATGTCAGCATTACAACCCAAGCAAGGAGGGACTGTAGGCAAAGGGGCGGGGGAGGGTTGTGAGACTCTGGCTTCACCTTGATGAGGGACCAGGTGGTATACAACCTGAAAAGAACTCTTGAGAGGATATTCAGAGGTGGAGCCAAAACTAGGGACCTGGTCTCATTATATAGTTTGCTTGGTTCTTGTGTTCTTATGTCAAGATGATTTCTGTCTCCATCCTTGATGAATTCATCAAAGGATCCCCTTGGCTGTGGCTCTTCTCAGCTCTTTTCTCAGGTCAAGGGAAAGTTTCCCAATGGGCTCAGCTGCATTTCAGTTGGAAGGCTGAGTTCATTTGTGAAGACTATTAGACCAGCTGCACCAAATACATCTGAAAAGCCACAAATACGAGAAGGGAAGCTGGTCTTTCCTCAAGACTATGGGTTTTGGTTCCACTGGATAAAGCTCTCTGGAAATGAAGGAATGGTGGAGTCTCCACAGATCCTTCCATCTATCACCCAAAAGGAAATTAGGATGTTATTCTGGGGGAAGGTAGGAAACCTGGGCCTGAAGGCACTTACTCAGTTCCCAAGGTCTAAGTTATAATTGTGAGAATGTTTTTTCCCTCACAGCACTCTTGTTGAATTGCACACTTTTTTTGAAGGAAAATTTGTTCTAAATCATGGGCTCTACTCTATATTTTAGATCAGATTTTTTGAGACCTCAGTATGTGCCTGGTGTGGTTCTAAGTGCAGCACATGGATTCTCTCTTTTTTAAATTTTCACAAATTTTATTATCCCCATTTTCTAGGGAAGGAAACAGATTCACAGAGCAGTTAAATAATCTGTCAAAGATCACATGGCTCAGGCATTCTATCTCCATAATCTATTGTCTTAACTGCTTGGTAATGAATTCTTTCAGATTTCATTTCTCTGAAGATGTCAGTTTGTCATGCTCCGTGTTGAAGGGTATTTTCACTGAATACAGAAATCTGATAATTTTCTTTCAACAAAGACATTGTTTCATTGTTTTATGGTCTTCATTGTCTCTCATGAGATTTTAACCCTCATTTGTTATCTTTCTTCACACATATGTATTGTGTGTTTTTTCCTCTGGCTGCTTTAAGAATTTTCCCTTTATCTTTAGGGTTCAGCAATTTGAGTATAATGCATTTTTGCTATTGTTCTTTTTATATTTATCCTGCTTGGGGTTTGCCGAGCTTCTTAGATTTGAAAGTTGATGGTTTCTTTTTCAACAAATTTCAGAAATTCTTGGCCATTATTTCTTCAAATATGCTTTCCATCAAATCATTTTCCCTCTTCTCTCCCTGTAATATCACTAATACATAGACATCTCGATATTATTTCACCTGTCACTGAGTCTCTCTTCACTTTTTTTCCCCTCAATCTTCTTTCTCACTGCTCTTCAGATCTGATAACTTCTAGTTATCTGTCTTCAAGATCACTTAGCCTTTCTTTTTTGTTTTTTTTTTTGTTTTTTTTTTGCTGAGGTAGAGTCGCTCTGAGCTAACATCTGTTGCCAATCCTCCTTGGTTTTTGCTTGAGGAAGATCAGCCCTGAGCTAACATCTGTGCCAATCTTCCTCTATTTTGTATGTGGGTCACCACCACAGCATGGCTGACGAGTGGTGTAGGTCCACGCCCAGGATCCGAACCCGCGAACCCAGGCTGCTGAAGTAGAACACACTAAACTTCACTACTGCACCACGGGGCCAGCTCTGAATTAGCCTTTCTTTGGTAATCTCCAATTGTTAAGCCCACTGAGTGAATTTTTTATTGCAGGTTTTTTACATTCTCGTATTTCCGTATTATTATAATGTCTATTTTTCTCCTCATACTCCCATCTGTCCACTCCCAAGACAATCTTTTCCTTTAAGTCTTTGAACATATGTATAATAGTTTCTTAAAGTCCTTGTCTGCTAATACTAATATCTGGGTCCTTTCAACATATGTTTCTACTGACTGCTTTTTTCTTGAGAATAGGTCTCTTTATTCTACTTCTTTGCATATGGAGTAACTTTTTATCATATACTGGACGTTGTGAATGATATGTTGTAGAGAGTCTGAATTATGTCATCTTCCTTTATAAGTTTTGTTCTGTCAAAGTTAAATTGCTGGCAGATACTTTTGATCCTTTCAGGTCTGGTTTCATTTGGATCAGGGCTTGTCTGGTTCAGATTTGAACTTGGCTATGACAGGGTGATCGTTACTCTTAAGCCATGGTGCCCAAGGTACTCAGCAAGTATTCTTCACCCTCGCAGGGCTGGAAGTCTGACATCTCCTAACACTGCACTATCTATACTATCACCTTTCAACACTCAACCTTGCAGCACAGGATCTCTGCTAGACTTGATAGAGTCTCACTCTGCATATGTGCAGCCCAGCCCTGGGCCAAGGACCCATGGTGTAATCCCACATAGACTCCCAGACTCCACCCCACTCCCCCCAGTGCTGATCTCTTTTCTCTGTACCCTGCCCTGAAATTTCCAGTCACTTCAGCAGCCTGGAACTTAGATTTCTGACTCTTTAGTTCAGCAAAACCCGATGCTATGCTTGCCTTCACTTTTCCTGCTCTGTGTTAGGAAAGACCCTTCACAGAAGACAAAAGTGACTGATCACCTCACAACTGTGTTCACAGTCTTCTCCTGCTTGCTGTTTAATGGCTAAAAACAGTTGTTTTGTATATTTTGCCCAATTTTATAGTTATTCTTATTAAGAGTGTTCCAGTTACTCAATTATGGCTGGAAGCAGAAGCCTAACAATATGTTTGCTTTTCTTATGATTTAAAATATTTACTTACCAGGTTTTTTGATATATTTCTAAATATGCATATCTTAGAACTTTCATCTCTCTGGCTATCAGAGGAAGAAATTTTGCCTGAGTAACAATCAGTTAGTAATCATATGTATCAACCCTTGAGGGTCATTACTAAGTCCATTTATTCATTTACTCAATAAATATTTTCTGAACACTTATTATGTGTTACCTAATAGGTTAGTGATTTTTTTCCCCCTAAGGAGCTTTAAGGGATTTATTTTAACACATTTATTCAACAGATCATGGTGCTTATACTATTCAGATATATGTACTCTGATGTTATTTTTAAACTTATTTATTCTGTCATTACGAGAGTGTGTGGAGGCGAGACAAGCACATCTGAGAGTTATGACTGGAGATGTCCAATAAAAAGATCAATATATGTATTTGTTCCTTGGAGGAGAATTTGGGGCTAGATATACAATTTTCAGAAGCCAAACAATACCCTGGTCATTCAAACAATATCACTACCCAGTCATTCTTTCTCACATCACCCAATTTAATCCTCTACATAGTACTTATTGCTATCTGATAATTTCTTATTTATTTATTTTATTTCTTTGGTTATAGTCTGTCTCTTTCCATTAAAATATAAACTCTGTGACAGCAGGAATCTTGTCTGTGCTGTTCACTTCTCTATTTTCAGCATTTAAAACAGTGCCTAGACATAGAAGGTGCTCAGTAAATACTGGCTGAATAAATGAATGAATGAATGACTTCCTGCCACAGAAAACAGAAATATGGGCATTATCATACATGTATAATTTTATTGTCATTAAATAGGAATAACCTTAATAGACCACTGGCTCTGAGACCTAACTACCATTTGAAAGAAAGGCACACATTCTAAAACCAATATCGCTTAGAGGGGAGGTAACTTTTTCCCAATATCAAACTGGCCTACAATTAATAACTCTAACTTCATAGTATAGTAGTTAAGAGCACAGGTTCAGGAGCCAGACTTTTTGATTCACAATGCTGGTTACGTTATTCACTAGCTACATGCCTTGATAAAATTATTTAACTTCTCTGGCCCTCAATATCATATAATAATAGTATGTATGTCATAGGCTTGTAAGTCTAATAAGCAAATAAATGTAAACAGAACGCATCTCACATATAGTAAGCATCTATCTATCATCCTCCTAATCCTCCTCCTCATTATCATTATTAATTCAAGTTAACTCATTTAGTTCCATAGATTTATAATTGGAAACCATTTAATCTTGAAGAAGATACCAGAAAGTTAAATTGCTTCTTCTAAGAGATGACATTATTGTTCAAGCTGGGTCTCCTTTGCATCTGATTCAGATTTTTGCTGAGTTACGAGCTATGGAATAGATTTAAGGTCTGTTGCTTTTCCTTTGTGCTTGAACCTTTTCTTTGCCCTGCATCTGGTTAGGCCTAGACTCATCCCCCTGTTCGAAGTGGGATCATATTTTATTCAAGTTTATGTCTTTGTCAAGCCTTTCGATTTTAAGGATGCTAATCCCATCCTCACTTAGATGATGGCTGGAAAATGTGTCTCTGCGTTTAACTGCATCTAAGTAGGAACCAAAATAGCAGTACTCCAGATCCTTGTTTCAGGAGACATAAGGGAACTCTCTTCCTCTCAATATCTATCAAAGCTCTGAGGAGGACTGCCTAAGGGAATAGCCGTACATCCATTCATTGAGATATTCTGAACTCTATCCCTGGGTTATCTCGCTTAGCAGAGACCTATAAATCTGTACCATATCACATTAACCCCCACTGATTTGCCTTTCCTGAGTTACACTTTCATATTCATGCTAGTGGCCTACATTTAGGAAAACTGCTTCAAGAAAAAGCTTCCTTATAAAATTCATTGTGGTGCTTATTGTAAAGATGTCAGTGAGGTTGTAACTCAATATAGTTACAGTGTTCTCTTTATGAAGGCCTGCTGGTGAATTTTCCTTCTGACCCTAAAACCAGAAATTGTTGTGCTTTTCCTTTACAACTGGTTTCTATTGTCTAATGGACACTGTGAATTTCATAATTTTATAATTAATTCCTCTTTGCATTGGCTATTCAAGGCTTAGAGCCAAAACTTGTGGCTCTACTTCAAGAAATTCATAGGATCTTATGGCACACATTTTGTACATTAGATTTATTATATTCATTATTGATTTGATCTTCTCTTTCTACTAGCATTTTTCCTTTGCCACACATTCCTCATCCATTTATGCTTAAAATCATTTTATATCCCTTTATTGTATGTATTTTCATAAAATAAAGTGGGACATAGGTAAGCATTAAAAAAAAATCACATCATTGAATGCAGAAGATTTCTTTTCTAACCGTGCATAGAGTAAAAGCTGCTTGATGAATTCAAGTCACTCTCAAGCCATCAATATGAGTTATCTTCCCAGAAAGAATATCTACTATGGGGAAATCTACATATTTTTACAGAAGACAATCATTACCCTCTCTAAAGCATACCGCATACAGCACAAATGCATATTGTTCACATGGAAACAGTGACTACAATTCACAGCCAGTAGCTGCGGGCTTGATTCTGACAGTGGAAAGTCTGGGACAGAGAGTATTTCATACCAGGTGACTTGATATAATACAGTTAAGGTACCTATTCAGTTGAACCATATGCAATTGCCACTAATCGAAAGCTCCTGACTTACAAAAACAGCAATTTCATATGATTCAACATAATACTGGTCCAAACAACCGTGGACAAGACTCCACATTGACCTTATAGAATCATCTCAAGGAATGAATTTCTTAAGTGAGTTGAATCCTGAAAAGGGCTTAAATTATGCTTAGTTTTCCTTCAATTTTCTGTTATAAGAGGTAGATCTCCATGGCATTTTTATTTGCTTATTTTTACAACAGAGATGTCAGACAACTTAACATAATGCACTTACTTCTGATGATTTTGATAAAGTTGTGGACAGTTACTGTACCCAATCATTTGTGAAGCAAATTCATAGGGCAGGGGAGAATGACTGGATAGAATTTAGACCTTGGAGTAAAAAAGAAAAAACTGGCTTTGAGTCTGTCCTCTGTCACTTATTATCTCAGAATGTCTGGGAAAATTATTCTCCAATTATCCATTTAGTCATGTATTAATGGGAAAACACTATCACAACATACTAGTTTCTTTGCTCATCTCTTTGCTATGGATTTTTGGAAGACAGTGAGAAATCGATCAGCCTCTTTAGTGAAAAACACGACTTTTTTTTTTTCAAAGTACTTCTGGAATTCCTAATGAAGTAGGAACTTAATTGATCCAAGATTTTCTAACCAGACCTAGTTGAGAACATGTTAAACAATAATATTCTTTTCTAAAAATTCTTTTTTCTGCATCTATTCATTAATATTATTTTGACAAGAAGAGATAAGGTCTCCCAGGCATAGTGCTGCCTAACCAATGTGGCATTAGATGCCCAGGCATCCTGTGCAATGTAAAGGGCAGATGGACCAGTGTGGCATTCTCAGGTTGAGCAATGATGAAAGTTTTCTTTCTAGAGCAACCAAACAATACCAGAGCTATTGCAAGAATTTCCTTCAGAATCCTTTGTCAATAGAGTGCTGCTTAAAATTCTCAAGGATTCAGTGTCACAAAGTAAGGGAAGCTGTAATTATTTTGTCTCCCATAACTACAGAAGTAAAATTAGTTATATTTCTTTTTACTCTGGAATAATACAAAAAAGTCTACTTTTTCCAAGAAAGGAGCAACTTAATATAATGTAAGTACACAGCAGGATTTTGGGATATATAGTAAAGAGACTCCATGAATTATACATCCTCTGTTATGTTTCTCATTTAGCAAGGCCAGTATACAATTATGCCTTTACTACAGTCATGCACTGTATAACACTGTTTCAGTCAACGATGGACCACACGTACGATAGTGGTCCCATAAGATTAGTACATATAGCCTAGGTGTGTAGTAGGCTATATGTACTGTCTAAGTTTGTGTAAGTACACTCTGTGACGTTTGCACAACAACGAAATCGCCTAACAACACATTTCTCAGAATGTATTCCCATTGTTAAGCGATGCATGACTGTATGTGCAAAAGGTTTGGAGTAAAACTATTATTTAAAAAATCCCTCCCTTTTTCTCAATTTAACCAGAAAAGTAAACACATAAACAAAAGCAATTCACATTCATTTGGCATATAACAAGTGCAAAGTCTTATGCTAGGATGTGTTTTACATACATTATCTCATAACCCTTTGCAGAGGAAAAGAAAGCAAAGGAGAAAAGAATGAAGTTAGTGAGACATAGAGATTAATCTGAAATGAAACACTATAAATTAGATGTCTAGGAAGTCAACATCCTCTAACTGAAGGGCTTTCTCTGTCTTTCTTAAAGATATTTCTAAATGACACAATTAGCAAATGTGCTAACTCAGACCTCTGGCAAGAATGATAGATAATATGAAAGTTTAGGGGGGAAAAAAGCCATGCCCTCCTCAGAAGCTTAAAATCTTGGGGAGTTAGCAGGAATATTCATGAGGTAATTGTAAAGGAATAGAATTATATGTAATCAAATGGTAAATTGTGTAATACAGTATAAGGCTATAGGCTTTAGATGAAGAAAGATCACTGAGGTCTTACAGTGTGAAAAAGATTACTGAAATAGGAGGAGATATTTGGATAGTCGGGACAATGATTGAAGGCATTTCAAGGCAGAAAATAAAGGAGTAGGAAGAGAAAAGGAACAGAGATGTCACTGGTCTCTGTTGCAACAGACAGGTGATCCTTAGCTTAGAGAAAGTTCTTGTCCATAGACAAATACAGCACAGACTGACACAGAGAACATGTAGCTTTGTTGAATATCGAAAATGTGAAATTGTAAGAAGGTACATCAAATGTATATAGCTACTTTGAATTCTTAAATTGTATTCAACATATAACTTTTTCTGATAAATTAGTTCACCCAACTAGAGGCCTTTTTAGTGGATTCCAGACCAATAATAATATGGATCCCTGTATTTCGAGTGTATTTTTGTGTGCGATAAATGACGAAACCTTTTCAAGATGAATCTGGTGTCATGGCTTCCTTTTTCCACTGCTATTCTCCCTGGTTTATTTCCCTTTTTATTGCCCATTGCTTTTAGAAGGAATAAATATTAATGAGTTCCACAATGTAGTTTGTACTCCTCTGTTAACACTGGTGAGAGTAGCTACTCCCTACTGAGCAATCATCAGCAAGGCAGGGAACAGCCAGCCACAAACCATTTCTTTTACATTCTTAGATAGCAGGAGTGTGCCTCTGAAAAAATGCTATTCATTCACCAGTGCACATCCCTGAGTGCTCGTTTCAAAATTCCTTCTGGTGCTATCATTCATCTACAACGGACTCGATGAAATAAGTGCTTAAGGGTTACAAAAAGCACATGAACTACAGTCACTTGGTAGTGTCAGGTTATGCGACATTTTATCCACCGTCTTTCTTTCATTAATGGAGGGTCCTTTACTAACAGCTATGGCTTCTTTCCATCTCTGGTTACAGGTATGAAGATGAAACAGTATCCAAGAATGTTAGGTGTTCTTCCTCTGCAATTTCCTAGCTTAACTACAAGCAAAGTATAGTGGTTTTCTAAAGATTTGCAGCTCAGGGACCTAAAACTAGGGCTCAGTGAGTGTAAAGAAGAACAATATTAGAACTGAAAGTTCTACTACTGAAGACACATAATGACTTTTCCCAGGCCCTCCATTCTCCCTCGTCTTACCTCCCGAACTGTGGGAGACACGGCTTTCCAGGACACGTTATGCCTGTGTTTCTGTTTCTCATCTTAAAGTAATGATTCTCTTTGGATCTAACAGAGGCCAAAAATCTGTTAGTATTAGGGGCAGAAAAGCTCATGAAGCTTAAGGTTCAGGGCCCTTCACATGCACAAGCCCTTTTGGAGATCCTAGCAGAGACTTTAGTGATTTTGTATTTGTAATTTTGCTTTTTTAAAAAAAAATAATGAGGGTCCCCTAAATTGCATAAACTTTGGGGCTCAGAAAACCTGGACTTCTCTGCCCCCAACCCCAGTCTCAACTGAAGCTTTGGAAAGGGCTTTAAAAGGACTGTCATTAGCTTTACGGTAAAATCAACTCCTGATTATAATCAACAATGGTGCGTATAAAAAAGACAGCGAGTCTGCACCCATTCCAGACCTACAGAATCACAATCTCAGTGGATAACATGAAGGAATTTTTGCATTTTCTTAAAGCATCTAGGTGACTCTTAAACTACATTTTCATGATATGTGCCTTCCAGAAAAATAATTCACCTGATGAATACGGGTAAAAGTTCTTTATTGAGAATGGACCATGGTTGTAGTGAACTTGCAGAGCTTAACTGAAGAGCCCCAAACTGGCACATCTGTAAAGGTCTCTCCATGTCAGCCTTGTGAAGGGTCAGTTCTGAACCCCCAGGAAAGGAAGCTGTAAATATAAGACCACTATTTGGCTATCAGCTCCCCGAGGACAGGGATCAAGTCTGCTTTCTTAAACATTCTGTCTCCAACATCTAAATCAGTGATGTAACCTAGTAGTTGTTCAATAAGTATTTATTGAGTGAATGAAGGAATACCAAGTGAGATATCCAAATCTGTAACACTTCTATCAGATTATGACTGATGTGCAGAAGAGTAACACTTGGGAGAACAGACATACAATGAGTTTAACATTAAGTCATTGATCCCAACTGTTTGTTCTCCACATTAGGCATTTAATCTTTGCAGCAACCAAATGATTAACACAGTGCCTTAATAAATCTTATTGTCATTGACAATATTGGCAATCAATATTGCCACTGTCATATCATCACCACCATTATTACATTAGTTTCTTTTAGGGTGGGCATTTGAGACTTAAGTGTAGGTATTTTTAAGTATTTCATTAGACTTTATATTGTTGGAGAAATTGCATTGTTTCTAGCCTATTAATATCCTTTTGTGTCATAAAATTGTTATCCAATATGTTTTATCCTCATTAGTTTAATATCACTCACATATTTTACCAGTACATCATCTATGACTTTGTCCAGGACACCACTATACATAATGAATTTTACTATCTTTTCTAGGTAATAATTCCTTTGCCAATGTCATTCATCTTTCCCATTAGCAAACTGGGAAAAACTAGAATGATAGAAACGGAGATAGGTTTGAAATACTTATGAATTTTCAGATGTTTCTCTTCTTCAATTTAAGAGTTTGCAATCACTTTCATGCTTCATTGAATAATATCAATTTGGCAACATAATTTTTATTGAGTTTTATGTTTGTGGAGATTGTCCTTCACTCTAAAAATACCAGAGAAAATTCTGGGAATTTTTGATTATCCAAGAAAATTTTCTATCAAACGCATTTAATCAATCCAATTATGCAATTTTCTGAATAGTTTCAATATTGTACACATATATAATTTAAGCCAATCTCACGTTATTTCCTTGATAAAAATAAAATTTTCAGCTGCACTTTGTATGTAAAGATGGCATCATTGCCTGGGAAATACAATGTGTGGTCTGTTACTCTGTTTACATATCTGCCAGCAGTGGCAAATGTTTGAACTGAGTAATCCACACTCTTAGTTTGATTACTGTAAACATTTATAATACAGTTGGTTGGTCTCATAGATGTAGTAATAATTAAAACAAAATAATTTTCTTTAATAATCATTGACTCTGACATTTTACATCCATATTTCTAGTCTTTTTTATTTCGTATTAGTTGGATCATCTCTATAGTAAAAAAATGAGTTTTTTTCTTGTACTTAGTACCTTTTATTGAATTGACTGAATTTCATTTAGTCCCTTTTATTCCCTCTGTTGGACTGGAAAGTATATACATATAATTTAATTATTTATAATTGATTATATTATTACATGTCAATAGTTATTAAAGTAAAATATGTATTTTTCTTCAATAATTATTCTTAAATTTTTAACATGCATAATGACAATAATATACAAGGATGTTCAGTATCTCTACTCTTTCCCAAACAGTATGCTCCTTAACATTTATTCTTGTCATATATGATTGTTGTTCATTAACTAAATGCACAGTGTTTTAGTTATGAAAATTATTAGTGTTGCTTCATACATATCTATACTTATTTAGATTACCAAGGTGTTTACCAAAATTTTTGCACTTCTTGAATTCTTTTCTCTCTGGCTTCAATTTCCTTCCTCCTAAACACTATCATTTAGCAGTTCTTTAAGTGAAGGTTTATGAAAGATAAACTGTGTCACTTTTGTCTTAATTTTGCCCACAGTTTTTAACAATAGGTAGCTGGATAAATAATTCTAAGTTGACATTTATTTTCCTCTCAGTACTTTTAATATATCATTTTTGTTATTTTGCTTTTTCTGTAGCTGTTGAGAATTTCACTGTTAATTTGTTAATTCTTTTCTAGTTAATTTTTTCCCTCTCTCTATCCCTTTTAACACGTCTTTGCAGTTGATGAGCTGCAATCTCACTACATTGTATCTAAGTGTGCCTATATTATTATCCTGCTTGGAAATTGTTTTTCTTGATTCTGTACATTCTTGTCTTTCATCAATTCTAGAAAATTCTCTCATCTTTTCTCTTAATTCTCTCATTATGAATCTTCTTGTTTAATGCTGCATGATTATTATCTTCACTTTTATTTTAAAATTCTATTTTCAGTGTTGCATTTTGAATAATTTCCCTACATTTGTCTTCAGTTTACTGACAACTGTTTAGCTCAATCTGTCTAATTTATCCATTTATTTGCTTATTTTCATTAAAAGTATTTTTCAGTTCTAGAACTTCTGTTTTTTTTTTTTTTTAAATCTGGTCTTTCTCATTGTGACTCATTATATTTAATGTGTTAATTTTTTCCTTTACATCTTTAATAAGTTTTAGTATATGTATTTTATGGTCTCTGTCTGCTATTTCTAATATTTCCAACCTTGTGTCTAATCTTACTGTTTGTTAGGCAGTTTAAATCATCTTTACGATGGATTATTTTTCTTCGCGTAGTTCACAATTTTGAATGGTGCAGTTTATCTGGGGAAACCCTGTGCCTTAGGCTAAGGTATTCCCCACTTTAGAGTTTTTGGTTTTGCTTATGTCAGGCACCCCAGTAGTACCATTGGCCTGACACCACTTTTTATATTAATTTTTCAGCTTTGTGGTCTTTCGACTCATGGAAGTACCGTAAATTTAAAACTTAAACTAGTATGAGGACAGGCCCATAGTTGGAATTCTTAGGAGAGGTTTGCTTTTGCTCTGACCTGAGGCTGAGGCTGAGCTACTTCCTTGTCATCTCCCTTTAGGAGAAGTTAAGTTTCTCTGCTCACTCATTGATGCTATAACCCATTAAATAGCAACCCATTGAGGTAGATGAAGTAATGCAGTATTTCTGCTTGAACTCTCCTTCTCTGGCTAAAAGTTTTATGTCATGCCCCTTATAGGCTTCACTCCTCCAAAGTCCCCATAATGTGTAACCCTCCTCCTATACCAACCCCACCCAAGCGCAGACACAGAAAGCATCATCAGCTCAACCTTCCTGGTTTAGTTAATTGAGACCTCAGTTCTGCTCTTAAAAGCATTTAAAACCATATTGTATCCTGCACGTCTAGGTGTTTTGTAAAGGATGATTTTCAGCTATTATAATCTGCCACATTGGTGGAAATGGAACAGAAGAGTCATTTATAAATAGGTATTTTTAAGCAAATAAAGTTAAGTAATGTGCATAGAGATACAAGGCCAAGCAGAAATGAAAACCAGGTTTCCTGATTATCTGTCTGGGGTTCTTCTGAAAGTAGCCTTAAGAGGAAAAGTCAAAAGATTTTTAAGCTATCTACTGTAATTGGAAAAGAGAAAATAGATACATAAAAAATGTTCTCTTAAACGAGGGGCCAAACTGAAACAAAGTGCATGAATTTTGACTTTCGTCACTTGATCTAACAACTAGATCATGTTTCCTCTATTTGAAGTCAAAGGTGTGAACAGTTATTTATTCAGGGGTGAAAGGCAGGGTGTGTGTGAATATAGCCCCTTGCTGAAGTAGAGAATTTTCTTTTAATAAAAGAGTGTATTTGAAACATTCAAGAGATAATTTTCAGACAAATTAAAAGAAAATTGTACCATTTTACAAAGGGGAGAGTAAACACATCAAACAGCAAATGTTTATTAAACATTAAGTAAGTCAAGGCATTATAAGCACTGTTTTCTTGTTTACATGACTTCTGAGCTGCCTCTATATTTTTCTTTGATTGCCTTTTTGGTTGAATATTTCTTGATATCTCATCAGTCAGCTCTTCCTCCCCTCAAAATCGTAAGTTACCACAGGGGTAGACCATGGACCAGCTTAATCTAATTTCCAGCATGTAAGTTTTTATTAGCTTCTATCCCAGTGGCTGATACCTCTTGGCACCTCACTTTTCATTTTGTAATCTACTGATCACAGAAAAATTTCAGAGGATAACAGCCCTTCTCTCCCACAAAATATCCAGGGAACTGATTTCCGAGGAGGATCTGATTCCTTCAGGGATTACCTATGTTTTAATTATTCTATAATTATATTACAGTACTTTTTGCAACCCACCACATCAGTATAGGCTATGTTTTCAAAATGTAGTCATCGTGTGATTTAGTTCCTTTTTCATTTTCCATATTAAGATTAGCAGAGCACAAAGTAGTGTGCTTAGAAATATGATAAATTATGAAACGTTTCACACCTACACTAATTTATCTCAACAAAAGTGTTCATAACCAAACTTTATATATCTGTTTATATAACTATGATATCCTATGACATTTTAAAGTCAGTAAATTTAAAAATCTTTTTATGATTTTCTATAATTTACATCTACATAATGATGTTATAGAAAGTCAAGAAACATGAAATCATATCTATTTCATGGGACAGGTTTGATCTATTTCTAGCAAAATAGAAAGTAAAAGTAAACTACTACCTTTCCTAGATGCCTTAAGGATTGTATCAGGGAATGTACAGAGAATCTCTGATACACATTTCTGATTGAGATGTCATATAAAATAGTCTCACCTACCTGTTATTTCAAAAGCGATGGATAGGAAAGGTACAGCACTAGACTTCGATGTACTTTGATATTTACCTTCTCAAATAACAGGGAAATAGCACCATAAGCATAGCCTTTTTTTTTTTTTTTCAAAATAGCTTTGACTAAAGTGGGCTAGTTTGTGGAAACTGTAGATAAAAGACTACAATTATAAAGAATTTATTTAGAGATGGTGACTACTTTATTCTCCTTATTTCTTTGCAGAACATGAGAAAACATGAGCTCTTTATCCATCCTTCTGTCTACCCATTCACAGTTGAATCATCCTTCCTTCTGTCCATCTCTCCATTGATCCTCCAAGCCTTTCTGCTGCTTTATCTCATTCTATGTCATCATACAGGCTCATTATCCAGGCTGTCTTTCTTAATAAGCTTAAATCCCACAGACCTTACCCAGATTTCAGTATGGCCTATTTAATATGTTTTCTACAAAAGAATGTTCTTAAGTTTCCTATAATATAAATCATGGTAAGCTTCATGATGCTTTATAACCAATACTTTTGGTTTTCCCTATTTAAAAACATGGTCAATCTGTATCAAATGGAAGAATTTCTTAAGTTACTAGAGCTAAAATCTACCTTCATGTCACTTTGAAATCTTAATAAAAAATCAATTCATGTTCATGCACTCAGTGATCAGCAACATTTTCATCAGCTTTCTAGGACTTATACTGAAATCTCCCTGTGGACAAGGATTCTTCCTGTCATATTCTGATAAGGGTAGATTTCATGCCAGCAGAAGCTGGACATTCTTCACAGCCTACTGGAATTTTGATCAGCCAGCTGAACAGAAATCGTCAACGGTTTAACTACTAATTCTTCTCAGTAAAGAACTTGTCAAGTCTTTCTTGTAAAGAAGTGATAATAGAAATTTTGTTTATCTGAATATCATAGAGGAAAGGTTGACAGGATTGAGAGGGTTACATGGCCAGCAGCAATATATGAATAAAATGTGGATACTCTCCAACACCAAGTAGATATACTTTTCCTATTGTCTATAGATGCTACCAACTTAAATATTCTGATGATATAATTCCATTGACATAGATAAGATACCAAGTTGTGAATATCATACATTATACTTTGTGAGTACTTTAATAACACATATTTTGATTTTCTAGAAATTAAATGTATTAGCTCCGCGGAGGAGAAATTTTATGGCCCAGTGTGGTGTGAATCAGTTATTAGTAGAGAATACACCAATGAATAAAGTGATTTAATGTGGCCCTATCCTTATTCTAAGGTGGTCATCACCATTCCTCTGTGTAATAGGATGTGCCAAGATAATAAAGGAAGTTTATGTGAATTTCATATCACTTGTTTTCAGTATTTTTGTATCCAGAAATTTTATTTTTGAGTTAAAGCATTTTATTTTGAGTTAAAGTATTTTTAATAGCTTGGTTACATGTGAAAACAAGACATTTATAGAACACAGTGTGTGAATCTGCAAAAACAACAGTGTAGACTTTGTTCTTCAAACCTAGTACAATATGAATTGCTCATACGGCAGTTTGTTCATGGTTACACAGTCAGGATTTCTTGAGATCAGTATCTTTATTAGGATTGATTGACAGAGTTATTTTGAGAGGTTTCCATCTCTTTATAAAGTAGGCTTTATTCTTTCATATTTATTGAAGGAAGACAGACCGTGAACAATATTCATAGCTCACAGTCTAACTGTTCTCCATTCACACATATTTATAGTCTTTACATGTCACTCTTGGGATGCTGGTGGATTGAATAAGTTTCCCACTGGGAAATGTTAAGTGCTTCTGGGGGGAAATTCACATAGTCTGAGTTCTGAGGGAAAAAAAGCTGCAACTTTTAGGGAGAATTAACTGTTTTTGCAAAGACTATAAGAAGCTTATTAGTATTCTTGGTATTTGATATGAAATGACACAAATTCCTAAGTTATTCATGTTACATACTCACATGATAAATATTAATTTCAGGCAAATTGATTATTTCTATATCTATTGATCTTTGCTTTGGCATTTGCTTTAGTCCAACAGATACATCTTAACAATGATCTCCTTTCTGTTTTCCTTTTTTTCTGTGACTTTTATTTTTGGTGCTCTGCAGTGCTTTGACAGTAGTAGGGGGACTCCACGACAAAATGATTTAAAAAAATATCCAGTTGCAATTCAGAATTCTGAAGGATCTTTTGAAAGTAATAACCTACAGGACATAATTGACATTCAGAAACTAAAATCTGATCTACCTCTAGCAATAAAATTATACTACTCTGAAAGGACTGCTATAATAAATCCACCTAAGAGTGTTAAAAATGTAGCCATTCAAGTGGCCAAGAAAATATTAATGTACTAACATCACATGTTTTATGCTACTTCCTTAGAACCTCAAGGCACGTTAGTAGTAAAATGTATCCCTAGGCTAGATTCCCAAATGAGCTGACAAGCTATGTAAAGTTAGTGGATACAAAACAATTAAATTATGCAAGTTGCAAATGCACAATTTCAGTGCTTATTTTCCATGAATTACTGGTCACTGCTGTCACTCCTGTTTTGGAGAGGCAGAGTAGCCATCTCATCTTTTGTTTTTTAAAACATCCATTTCTCTTGGCTCTGTCCCTTCTTTTCTGGTCATTCGCGATCAGATTTCTTCTCTGAATATTCTCCTTTTTATGGTCTTTCATCTGCTGATATCAACTAGAGTCTTTATCCTTATTCATTTCCCTTTCCATCCAACATATCTGCTGGGAAATACTATCCTATCCTATCACAACTTGCCAAATACAACGTACTTATCCTTATCGGCAAGATTTCTTTTTTGTTTTTGCTTTTCTTGAATGGTGTGCTCTAATACGGCTGTTCCCTCCTCTTGGAATAGACTCCCTCTTACACTCTGACCCAGTTAACTGTATGGAGCGTGTGTCATCACTCACCTCAAGTGCCACCTCCTCTATGAAGGGTTCTGTTTCTATGATCCCCCTATCGTTATTCTAAAACTCGTTATAATTCATATCATATTGCCTTATAACTATTGGTTTGTTTGTGTGTCCTCATGATGACCATGAGCACTTTCTCGATCCAAAATTTGTATGGATATTTCTATCCTCGCCACCTTACATAATTTTTGGAACTCTGTTGGTAACTAATACATACTATATGTGGAGTGGATGAGTGATGGAAGTCACGCCATCCTTCAGGTAGAGGGACTGAAAGAGGGTCTGCTTATAGCATTGCTTAAAAATATTCATATTTGTGTGGACTGAAGAGGGCTACTAATTGAATATAAACTTGATATAATAATGATTAGCATTCTAGAGTAATATTAATACATAATAATATATACTTTTAGCCCTGGGAATCTTGGACTCACTTATCCTTTTGCACACATATCTGGTCCCCAAACTGAGATTTAAACAAAAATTCTAAGATATGTCTGCCAAATCAAAGAGTTTAAAAAAAAGTCATGTTAAAGACATGTTAAAGACATGTTAAAGATTTTTTTTACTGTAGTTTTATTCTGTATTTATTACATTTAAATTCAAATTGAAATTTTCATTCAATACCATAATTAACTTATTTTTTCAACCACATTGTAAACTGCAAAAGGAGGTGTTTTTTACAAGCAGGTTTTACTTCTTACATAAAGAAAAGAAAATTTGGGCTTCAGAATATATGCTTGCATTCTATGTGTAAACTTATAAGATGGATTTTTATTCTATTTTTACAATTTATTACTGCTGCTAAATTTTGACTCAGAGCCTGAAGTCAGAAAATTGAAAGAGAGACTTGTCAGTAAATCAGAAGTGACGAAAGATGGAACTGGATTAAATATTTCTGACAACCAAAATTTCGATTGCTGTTCACCATAGCACATATCAACCATCACGTGAACAGAAATATGGCTATTCATGCCCCAAATGGCCGTGTATATATCCCTGCAGGGTGATCTCATGCTTGGTCTCCATGTGCGAGTCTTGGAGAAGATAATAACGTTTACCTTCTTTGTCTTTGCGGCTGTTCAAACGCGAGACGAGGTTGTCGCTGGCCTGCACGCAGTACACCTCTCGGGTCTGGACCCCGCCTCCGCAGAGGGCCGTCTGGTTGCCCCGCCTCTTGTCCTGCTGACCCAGCAGAGGGTCCACGCGGCACTCGGTCCACTCCGTGGTTCTCCAGCCATACCTAAGCAAAGAAAACGCCCGCAGCGGCAACCATGTTTATCGAATAGAACTTTGCTCTGCTCTTCTCATATTTTTTTTTCTTAAGAAAATTAATCTAAAAAACACTTTCCCCTTGAGTCAACCGTAGACTACTACATCTATGGGGCAGATTCAATTTCAATCTCTTCTTTATCCTCAGCAGTGCTCCATTTAAAGAGGGGTTCAATTTAGGATGATCCGGTTTTAATTGCAACTACTGGAAGTTACTTATAAATATTTTATGAAAAGAGAGCATAATGCTGAAAACATGAAATTTTATGTGCAATTAAGCTGAACTCCGGCTTGCCCTTTCTTGATGCTTATAAACAAAGGAAGATTGAATCTGGGAACAGAAAAATATTCTAAATGATGATCAACCCAAACATTTGTTTTGCTATTAATAAAATGCATGAAAATTGCTTTTTCATATTGGATCAAAATTATAATTGTGTTAAGATTAAAAAATATAACATAACAATTTAGAGTTTTCTCTTTATTGTCGAGAATATAACATAATTTAGAGTTTTCTCTTTATTGTCGAGAATAACTGTTTTTTCTGTAGCATTGAGCTGTCCCTGATGAGTGCTGACGAATGATGAAAAGAGCTGAGTATCTAATCAAGGGGAACACAGGAAAGACTATCCGTGATTCTAAATTAAAGCTCCAATCAAGATTATGATGTGAAAGAAATGTCGGGGGCTTGTCAACCTAACACGTGCTTTAAGGAGATAGCCAGGGAACCATTTCCCAATGCCACTGAAGATAGAAAGTGATGGCATTTCTCCACCTCAAGGAAAATGGATATTCTAAAAGCACCAAGAAAATGGCTCATGTAGCACTTTGTGTCACTTTAACCAAGATGCTTCCTTAGTAATCAGATTAACAGCCAACATAGGTACAAATGGATGTGCTAATGTTCATCTCAATTGGACAAAAATGTTAAATGGTCCCTCAGACATCTGATCTAGATGCTTTGCTTTGTCAAAGGTAAAGTTTCATGACAGAAAAGCTGACTTTCATACCGGTTTTTAATTTTTTTTTTTTTGAGGAAGATTGGCCCTGAGCTAACATCTGCCAATCCTCCTCTTTTTGCTGAGGAAGACTGGCCCTGGGCTAACATCCGTGCCCATCTTCCTCCACTTTATATGGGATGCCGCCACAGCATGGCTTGACAAGCAGTGCGTCGGTGCACACCCGGGATCTGAACCGGCGAACCTCGGGCCGCTGCACCGGAGCGTGCACTTAACCGCTTGTGCCACCGGGCTGGCCCCCCGTTTTTAATTTTTATAAGTGGGGATTTGTGGCTTAAAAGAGGTGCGGGACTGGGGCATCAAGGAATACTCTTGACGTATGTGTATAAAGGAAGTCCAGTATTCAGGTCAATTCTAAAACATGGATAATTAATGCCTTCAGCAGAGGCGGGGGCGAGGAATGTAAAACCAAACAAGTCATTCATTAGGGGAGTTAAAATGAAAATTTTATTTTTTTGTAGAATGGAGTCCCAATTTAGGTCATCCTAAGGAGTCCTGTGAGAGGAACAGATTTTTAGTAATACAAATTGGTTTCACCTTCTGAAAAAAAAAATGCTACCCTCCAAAAAGGCAGAGAAGAGTAAGACTCAGAATATATATTTATTTTGTTAATGGTGTTTGAATATCTGAGAGGAAAAAGAATAAAACACCTAGCTTGAGACAGAAATAGAAGAAACTCATAGGAGACAAAGCACTCTGATGGGAGATCCTGGCAACTTCCTCGAGCCTATTACATGGAGAGGAACACACAAGTGGGTGAGACAGCCAAACAGTTAGGAACGAAGCTCTCTGGAGTTTTCAGTCATTTATTACATACGGGAGAATGGATTATTCCAAAGTGCTGCAGAACTGAAGATCTTGTATAAATCATCACTATCTTTGTTATTAGTATTGTTAGAAGTAGTAGTAGTATTAATATTCCTCCTCACTGGTTCATGAAGTTCAAGCTGTAGGCACGCTTTTTGAATGTCTGGAATATTCCGGAGGTCTCAATGAAACTTGTGCATATCTATTGAGAAACTAAGATTCTCTAAGTTGTTTCATAAATATTCTATAGTTAGACTAAGCTGAAGTATATTTATTAAGATAATTCACTGTAATGTCTTAGAAATGATATATATATTTTTTGCGAGGAAGATTAGCCCTGAGCTAACCTCCGATGCCAATCCTCCTCTTTTTTGCTGAGGAAGATTGGCTCTAAACTAACATCCCTGCCCATCTTCCTCTACTTTACATGGGATGCTGCCACAGCATGGCTTGATAAGCAGTGAGTAGGTCTGCGCCCAGGATCCGAACCTGCAAACCCCGGGTGGCCAAGGCAGAGTGGGTGAACTTAACCGCTACACAACTGGGCTGGCCCCAGAAATGATATTTTTTAAGGACAAAAAGAATACAGTTATGCTACCAAATATTTCAGAATTAGCCTTATTTCATCTGAATTGAATGAACATTCATTGGGCACTTACTGCGTGCCAGGCCCTGTGATATATGCTGGTGATTAAAAAATTAAAAAAAGCACAATCCTTGTCCTTAAGGAGCTTAAAGTCTCATTATTTTGATGTAGTATTTTACTCTATTCCATAGGATTTGTTATATACAGTACTGAGTTTTAATAGAACTTGCTCAATAAGTTAACAGAAACCTATAATTTGAAAGTTTATTTTACCTTATAGAATGGGGGTTGACAAACTGTGACCCAAGGACCAAATCCAACCTGTCCCCTGTTTTTATAAATAAAGTGTTATTGGAACATATCCACACTCATTTATTTACATATTGTCTATAGTTCCAAGGGCACAGTTGAATCATTGCTACAGAGACATATGTGGCCCATAAAGCCTAATATATTTACTATCTTCCCCTTTACAGAAAAAGTTTGCCAATAATATATTTTATGGAAAATATATAAAATCTAACCTTCATGGAGATTTGGAAATATGGCTTGTTAAAGACACTTTTATTCTGTAAAACCCATATTTTTTTTTCGGATGGTGTTTGTAAAGAGAGATTTTATTTTTCTACTTAGAATTTGTAAAAATCACTATTTCTCAACGTACTATTCAGTTGAAATCAAACAGCTGAACAAACATGCAATTTGGGCAGACATGGCAGCAGAGGCTACAGTCCTTCATTTACTCACGTGGCACAGGGGGCAACCACATCTCCTTGAGACACACAGGGTTCTTTTTCCTCAAGTTCCGGACACTCTTTGTCACTGCCGATAGGAAACTGCCTGATGACCCGTGTCCTTACACGAGTGCCTTTAGGGGACGCCATATTGTGGCACGTTTTTGAGCAGGGGCTCCATTCTGACCACTCCGACACCTGGCACTCTTTGGTGATCACACAGGACTGGAAGGTCACTGGCAGCTTCTCTTGCTGGCAAAAGCTGCAAAAGAACATTGATATTCTCAACACAGACTCACAGGCAGTTATGAACTTTGTCTTCTACACTTTAGAGTGAAATCAGCTCGGACGTTTTTATTTCTACTTGGAGGTGCAATTCCAATTTCAGTGAAAATATATAACATTTACAATATGTAAAAGCATTTAGACTCAAAGCTAACATCTGCATTTCCTCCTATTTTGTAAGAGTTGTTAAACCATTCATAGGAAATAGAAAATAAAGGGATTAAGCAAAATTGGCTGAAACTAAGTTTACCATATTGTTCATTTCACTCACTCCAGATTTGTTTTAATTTAGAAAATGAGAAACCAAGAACTGTTAACATATGATAATTTCCATTCTGCATAGTGATTTAAATAAACATGCCTGGCCAACTTAATACAATATTGTTTTGAATAGAAAAAGTAATTTAATATATGCTTAACATTATTTTTAATATCGCTTGAAACTTCAGTTGTCACATTATAATGTATGGTTATTCAAATACAACAACTTTTCCAGTTCACATTTTAATACACAGTATACATATGCATATCTTAATTAAATACATCATAAGCATTAGAAGTATAAATCTATTTATATCTATATTACTATAGAGATATCCTCTAAATAAATCTCTACTATTTATTCCTCAGTAAAGTATTTATGTTCAAACTCTTATCTATCTACTTCTACTTGAATTACAGGAATGTTGGATTCTAAATTGTAATGTCTACATATGAAGATGAAGATGATGTTATGGATATCAATGACTAAGGGCATATGCACTTTGAGGAGTTTTCTGGAATTGGATGGCCTTGTGTTGATTCTTAGCTGAACTCTTGCCCATTCTCAATATCCAATAGTGCATGTTTACAAGACACAGGCAGCCTGTCTCCATGATAGAGCCATCTGTTCCCATGGGAAAATGCACTGTTAATTCTGTCTTGTCATTCAGGTGCTATATTTAACTATGGTAATTAACCATACAGAGAGGCAGGTCCATTTTAATGTAACAACTCACATTCAATCTTCTTAATTCTACTGGCATGTGGACGAAAATTGCATTCCTAGGAGACAATTAGAGCTCAAAGCATCAAAGTCAATTTGTCTGAGTTGAGAGGTCTGGGAAGAATTATCTGAGAGTAGCGGTAAAAGAGCCCTGTGAGTCAGCTCTGTTTTTCTTACAACAACAGCGAGAACCAAAATACCTTTTTTACTCAAATGTCATGTATTGAGTATTAATGATTCATTAGGTAGAACACTAACCATAGAGCAAAACTTTGTCTGTGATGAGCAAGTTTTCACTGTTATGCTTATGAGTTTATCCATGAAAATCAGGCAAAATGATGACCTCTTACAACATTCTCCATGTTTTATTTCCTCTTAGATACATTTCTTATCCTTTATGAGATTGTTTTCATATACACATGCACATATTATCCTCTGTGTAATACTTTTCAGGTTCATGTTCTATGTACAGGCAGAGGATTAACAATTCTTTTTAACCTTTTGTAGAGAATTTGACCATCAGTTAACTGCCTCCAATTACAGTTACCCTGGTAACCTGAGGAAAGTTGGGATGTCAACTATGTTACTAGCTCATATTATTTGTGATAAAATAACCCCTTTGGATAAATTCCATCTATACTGCGGAAACTAGAAGTACCTGGTAGGCAGCCACACTTTTGAGCTTCCCTGAATGTGTCAACTCTTGGATCAGGGCTTGTTTTTTTTGTGGGGACCTTGCAGGCTATGACAATGGGATTGCTTCAAGAGATATCAGCTTCTGTGGGGCATGAGACTTTTAAGCGAAGGCACCTATTGGACCTGCCTGATGTAGAATTTACCTTCTTCCATCTGAGGTGTGCTGCATGGATTTCTAAGAGAATTCCCACCAGATGAGGAATGTCTGATGCTACAATGATGACAAGTGATGGTTCCTGTTCTATATCCTTCTATGCAGACTGATGCCAAATGTGGCCTATAGTAGTCTTGTGAGTCTTGTGTGTCTGAAAGTTTGTATAGCCTAAGTTTGAAACTTAACTCATATTACCTCATTTAATATTCCCAATCATCCTTTTATGTGGGTACCATTACTATTTACATTTCATAGGGAAGGAGTCTCTGAAAGGTTAGGGAATGTGTTCAAGATCATATAGCTAGTCAGTAGTAGACTGGAATTTGAACTTGGATTTTCTAAATCAGAGTCCATTTTCTTAACCACTCTGCCTTACTTCTTCTCATAGTTTAAACTGACTGTAAATCTCAGTTTGTTAGAGCAACTGCTTTAGCTGGGGCCAATGCCAAAGTTATTTACACATTGTGAATCAGCTAGCATCACTATTTCACAGCCCCAGGATTTGTACTACCCATGCACTTTGCAAATGTGCTGCTCGCCCTAAGGAAGACTTAGTAATTATGGAAAAGCCAAAGCAAACACGTTTTCCTGATAAATGTTAACAATTTTTCAATATAGGTCCCACATACAAGAAATTAGTAGCAGAAACATGAGAACAGTATTAAGTTATATGATTATGTAGTTTTTAATATATGGGACATATATAACATATCTACCTATCTATAGTTTCTCTTTCCTGTAATTTTCCAATACCCCAAACCATTATTTCAACAAATGTGTATTAAATAACGCTACTTAATATTGGGCTTCAGAAGTACAAAGACAAGCTTACAGTAATTAAGTTGGAAGCATTCTGCTTGGGGAGGCACAGAAGATTATATGAAGTACTAGTAGGTTACTATGGTGAATTTTAAACAATGTATTAGAATTTGTCAGATAGAGATGAAGGTAATTAATGGAGATATAAAATAAAATAGGCTTTTGCTTGTTTGGTGGTGGGTGGGGGAAATACAGATTTTTTCCTTGGCTTCAAGGTAAGGAGTTTGTGTTGGACAGTGGAAATAAGAATGGAATTGAAGCCTAGGTCGGATCAAGGGCAGTTGCATAGATCCAGAAAAGCACCTCCTGTGGGTGAGAGCACCACTGAAAGATTTGCAGCAAAAAGGAGATGATATTACTATTTTATGTAGACTCTGATGGTGGTGTGAAGGATGGAATGTTAGGGTACAAGATTGGAGGCAGGGAGACTGTGATGATGATGATTACAACATTAATATTCATAATAAACATATATTGAGTGCTTACTATGTCCTAGTCATTGGTCAAGTTGAGTGAAGTATGATCATGAACATGAGGTCAACCTTCACTGAATGTCTTCTATAAGTCATGTACTGTGTTGAGTTTTACCTAGAATATGTCATGTAAACCTCAAAACTACTCTGTAAGGTGGAAATGCACCTTTTTTTCTTAAGATAAGGAAATGGAATCTAAATGTCTCAACCAAGTCTAGAAAGTAGCAGAACTGGGATTCTAACTAGATCTTTCTGCCTATAATGTTTATGAAGATGTCAACAAAGGCAATGGCAGTAGAAATTAAAAGGAGTTACAAAGCATATGTATGGAGGAGTTGGAAACCATACAACCTGATGGATAGTTGAAAGGGTTAAAAGAGAGGAAGGAGTCATTAAATAACTTGGAAGTTTCTAGCTTCAGCGATTTGGTGAGCAGCATTGCAATTCTTTGAAATGAAGAACATGGAAAGAGAAGCAAGTTTCTGGCAGTTGATAAATGAGTTCAACATTAATATCTTGATTTGATATAGATATCCAGGACTTATCCAAGAGGCAGAAATGTTTGGTAGTCAGATCCAGAATTAAGGGTCAGGGTTTAGTTGAAAGTTCTGGATGGCTTGTATGCTTTTAGAACTCATGAGTATATCAGAGTTCAAAGCCAAGGCCACAGGAGTAGCTGAGCACTCACACACTGGGGCTCATTTTAGGCCTGCATAATTCACACATGGCCTTTAGTGAGCTTTGGTAGGCCCATGAGCACAATGATGTTTATTAATTTCATTTTGTGATTGTTAGTGAGACTAAATAGGGTCACCAAATCATCCATGGTTATTAAATTATTCAGCTGCCATCCTCTACCGTTCTCTCCTTTATTGTGACCATGCAAAAAGTTGACACTATAGAGCTTAGGGGAACTATACATTTTGTTTCATTACGGTTTTCATGAGAAGATGAAAGGTCTTCCCTCTGGGAAGTCTAAGCCATGGGCTATGCTTCTGCAAGGGTGGCCTGGTAGGAGACGTGATGGTCACTGTGACAGGTTCCTTTTCATTTACGTGGTATGTTCAGGATAGCCCAGAGGGCTGAGACTGAAGAGGACAAAAGCTTGGCTTTGAGACAGTAGCAGATGTTACTTAGTACACCTTGTGTCAGATAGAGAATAATCAGATAAATATTGAGAAAAATGAAAAAGTGGAGAGTAAAGTTAAATATTTGTCTTTAAAGAGACTTCATTAAGAGATGACAGAGCACAGATATTCCTGACAGTTACTTTTAAACTCTGATTGTCCAGTATATTTAACATTTTTATTTCAGGTCAAGGTTAAAACTGATAAAACGTAAATTTCATTTAATTTAATATTTTATAATTGAAATTATACTACACAAAAATATTGTGCCATTTCAATTTTTTTTCCTAAAATTATTTCTGTAGCCCATTTAATAATCTTAAATACACCTTCTTTCTAAAGGTAGCCTAATTAATCTCCCCAAATACCATTATCATTCTTTAGCCTCTTAAACAGAAACTTCCCAAGACTCTCATTTTCTCCAAATCAAATCCACACTTTCCTTTCTGGTAATAGAAGCTCTCCATAATCTGTCACTATGACCACTGCCCTCTCTCAGGTTGTCACTTAGCCAACTTTCTGTCCTCCCCAGTAGCCTACAATTCTGCCAAGTCTCCCCACTGTCTCCAGAAAACAGTAGCCCAGTTCTATCCATCTACTTTTGTCTACACTGTTTGCCATTTGGAATCTCATCTCCCAGCTTCTTTGCCTCTCTGAAGTGAACTCTCTCAGGATCTAGGTGGTATGGCCAATGCTCAGGAAAAGTCTCTAAATGTGGTCTGAACCACCCCTCCCCCAAATAACACCATGTGACAATTTTTCCTTCTCATGGGAAGCAGATGAAATTATAAGACTGAAAATACAATGTCATAAGCTATTGGCAAGAAATATGTATCCCTTACAAATAGGTAGGCTGAATATCTGCATTGAGGTGGCAAAAAGGGACATCTGTAAATTCCCTGTTTGAAGTCTCTTTGCTTAGAATCAACTTGTTTAATCCCTTTCTCTTTCTCTCTTCTCTCTCCTCATTTCTCAATAACTAAATATAGATATATGAAGAAAAGCCTTTTTTCTTTTTGTTCCTAATAAGGTGAAAAAAGAAAAAGAAAAAAGAAGTTATGGTTGGATGTCACCATAGGCGTACTGTTTCTAATCCAGGGAAAGTAATAAAGTGATCAGAATAATTTCTCATCATCTTGCTGAAGCCTAACATCTTCAGTCTGGGGCTCTGGAGGTGGAAGTAGTTCCTCAAGGCTTAGTCTAAACTGGAGTTTTGCTACTCAAAGTTTAGTCTGTGGACCAACATCATCCCAATTAACTGGGATCTTATCAGACATACAGAATCTCAGATCCCCAGGTTACACTACTGAATCAGCATCAGTATTTTAACAACATTCCCAGGTGATCCGTAGGCACAATGAAGTTTAAGAACACTGGTCTAGAAGTAACTCTCCCAACCACTCCAAAAATATAAGCTATCCAGTATTTACAGTTGGTAAAATGAACATTTACTAGGATAGCCCTACTTCTTACAGATAACATAATCTGAGTAGATCACACAAAATGGGATTTATTACCAGATATTAAGTGGTTTATAAAATAATTGGAAAGGCTGGAGGAGAAGCTTCTAACCAAGCTTCCAGGATAACTTTAAGCCCTCAGAATCACATCGCCATTTCTCTGATCCATAAAGCTGCTTTTGTGGCCACAGGGATCCACATTTCTGGCATGAACTTCCCTGTGAAATGGGTACTTCTGCCTTTTCTACTGACTTCAATTCAGAATCCATAGCCCAGCTCTAGCACATTGTTGGAGTCTAAATTACATCCAGAAACCTGGCTGGAAGTGACCTTCGGAAGCATATTTTAGTTTTCCGCCTTTGTAGTACAGGACCTCCCACTAGAGCAGCACTAGTCAAAATGTGGTCCATGGATGAGGGCAAGTGTTTGTGAGGGGTGTGCAATGAGCTAAGCACAGGAATTGAAAGTAAGTACTGAGGCATTTTTACAGAAATTTGAAGTCTGCAACACCCAAGTTCGTGATCAGTGGATGCAATTCGATGAACAGGGTATAGGTCAATTCTGTTAATGTTGAATTCTGTGGTGAGAGGCATATGGCATGAGCTACATGCTAGACTAACACAGCAGGACCATATTATTGGATTGGTAGGAAATCAAACAAAAACAAAAATGAAAACCAGCAACCAAAATCTGATCCTTCACCATAGATAGCTTGAGAAGTACCACACTGGTGGAGTTGGATGATTGATGAGCCAGCCCATCTGCGGTACCCTCAAACCCTGCTGAATACCTAGCTCCTTCATGAGCCCTACAGACTGTGATGAGCTCATATGACTTTTCCAAAATATAAACATTGGGCACTTAAGACCATGTTATCTGTAAATAAGATCTATTGCAACATGTCTTTTCTAGTTCCTATAGAATTAGTCTATAATAAACACCCCTAATATTCTTATTGAATTAAAGAGCATGTTTTCTTCCTATAAACATGCAAATAGATTCAATAACACTCTTCATGTTACAGAGGATTTTCTATACAAAGGATATTACCCTAAATATTTTTCTAATATTAACGAGCATCCCCAAGTTTTGTGATATGAACAAACACAATTTGACGTTCAGAGATTAAAATATTCATTTTGCTTATATAAAGCAAAATATATTTGTAGGCTTGTGTACTCTGTTATGACAACATGATCACATATTTAATCTGGTTAGGTAATTTATTCCAAGAATGAAAGTGGTTGTCCTAATCCTGGCCAGCAAATTATAAGGGTAATGGGACTTAAACCACATACAGAGTATTATTGTAACTCTATCGACTATCTGAGAAAAAAAATGACATGCTTTTTGAGGTAGATGCATTTTTTCACATATACTAAGATAGCCATCAGCCAATTGACAGTCATGTCTATAGTACCATCTCTTATGCTCACATGTAAACAGATTTAATTTTAAAACTATATTCAGAGATTAATACAAGAATCTAATGCTCAGATATATTTACTTTTCTACTAATCTACTGTTTGCTTTTTCAATGAAAAAAATGAATAGACCAAGAGGGTTGTCTAGTTTTTCTGAGTTCCCAGTTTGTAGCAAGATAGAAAATGATGAATGCTGTGCTCATAGTCGAGAGACTCAAGACATTCCTAAATTGCCACTCTTGAGTTGCATGACTCTGTTAAGGTAGCAATTACCCCACCCCAAACCTTTTCCATATGGTGAAATTATATTTTCCTAAAAGACCTCTAACGTCCCTTTCTTCAATAAAATTGAAGATTCTTAAATTTTCATAACCTAACCAATCTAAATTTTTACTGGCTTCTGTTTTCAGATTGAATCTTTAAAAAAAGACTTTTCCCACCTTTAACTATGTTCAAGCTGCATTCCTTTCTTAAACACAAAATTAAATTTCCTGTGATTTACCATTTATTTATCAATTTGAATTAACAGTTTACAAATTTTCCGAGCTCATTTCATTCTCTAAGTGTGCCCTTTCCTTCACAGAATTCAGCAAGTTAGAAGCAATAATTCTTATGGAAGCAAAATGCACGCACAGTCAAACCACTTTCCTTATAAAGGCAGAGGTCTTTCCCCTTGCTTTGATATTTGAAAATCTTTTGTTGAGCTGCTGGGGAACATTGCCAAATGGTGTCACCTGCCAGCTGGAGAGATCATATGCTCCCTATTAAAGCTGAGGGCCAGGTTGCTGGTCAGCAGCTGAATATCAGCGTGGCACGTCTTTAGTAATGGGTTAAACTGCTACAGCAATGAGGCCTCCCTGGAAGCACCAGTACATACATTTTCCGTCCTTGCACACAGCGAATGCTTGCATGCAGCTGCTTCCTTATCACCCATGCTGTTCCAGGCGGCTAACTGTAGTGAAGATTGATGGCACAATCCCAAAGCCACTCCAAGTGAAAACTCTAGATAGCTTTATGAGGCAGGGTAAAAACTACCTACCAGACTTCTAAAATGGTGTTCCATGGCATGACTGATTTTGGCAATTCCTTTCATCAAAGGCATTCTTCAGCATTAAGGAATTTTTGCCTTTGTTCTTAAAACTCAAACTAAACAAAAAGAGAAAGAATGCATAACCGGAGGGATATTTTAGGTATTATTTTGGGTTCTGTACCCAATTTCAACATGTGGAGAGGCGAGTTTCCCAGCACCAAAAAGCAGTTCTCAGATACCAGCAGGGTGTTTGATGTCAATGCAAGTCCAGATTACTACCTGTGCTTCTGACCGACTGGCTATAGATCCAAGTTTCCAACGACCCCTTCCTTGGGTTTCAGATGCCAGTCGCAAGTCCAGGTTGTTACCCATACTTCTGGCTATAAATCAGAAGTTCCCAAGATCCCCCTCTCCCCAGGTTCGATTAATTTGCTAGAGTGGCTCACAGAACTCAGAGAAACATTTCACTTACTAGATTATTGGTTCATTATGAAGGGATATAACCCAGGACCAGCCAGATGGAAAAGATGCATAGGGCAAGGCATGGGGAAAGGGCACAGAGCTCCCATGCCCTCTCCAGGCACATCTCTCTCCCAGCAACTCCACATGTTCACCAAACTGGAAGTTCTCCAAACCCAGTCCTTCTGGGTTTTTATAGAGGTTTCATTACATAGGCATGACTGATTAAATCATTGGCCATTGGTGATTGATTCAACCTCAAACCCCTCTCTCCTCCTCAGAGGTTGGGGGATAGGATTGAAAGTTTCAACCCTCTAATCACATGGTTGACTCCACTGGCAACCCAGTCCCCATCTTTAGATGCTTTCCAAAGGTCACCTTGTTAACATAACAAAAGACACCTCACTCTCAACTGGAAGTTCCAAGAGTTTTGGGAGCTTGTGAGCCAGGAACCATGGATGAAGATCAAATATATATTTTTCTTATAAATCACAATATCACCCATCAATTATTTAAAAGAATTACCAAGTACAAATTCAAACATTGATTAACTTTTATGATAAATGAAAGAGAGAGAGAAATCAAGTCTAATATATCCAAGTTTAGGGATAGAAGTTAAAGGCAAGAAAACTTCAGGGCAGTGATAATGATTGGAAGTTCTTTTCTATGTTGACTAGAACTTGGATTCCATTAACATTCACTTGACCTGGCCAACTCCCCACTGCTTGGACACTCTGGATGTCCCAGTGCTTACTCTATTGAAATTAGTATAGAATCTAATCATAAAATATAATTCATAATTCATAAAAATGTAAGCAATATGATGCAGTTACTCTAAAATAATGCCACCCTCTCCTGCTTTTGATCACCAATTCTAGGATTTTTCCCTGGTCTTTTTCTCTTTTCTCTGAACTTTCACTTTCTTAGATGAACACCTATAACCATGACTTCAACTAAAATAACTACAGACACATTTCTATTTACTTCAAATATAATAGCTCCCAAACCAAATTCAACATCTTCCCCTCAAGCTGACTCGTTGCATATCTTTCTCACTCCTCCTGATTCTTTCTTGTCAATTCCCCTATGCCACTTTAGCAACAAGTTATCACAAATCCTTATACAGAGCATCTTTTCAAATCTGATCTCCTCTTTTCAAATCCTCTGATCTCCACAGCCACTCTTATAGTCCTGAGCCAAGCATTCTTTTTCTTGTGACAGAAGTAGGAGGATAAAGTGCCATTTTTCTTTAATCTGCTCCTTTATACACTGTCCAGCATTGCCATGTCAGAATGACTTTTCTGACAAATTTATATTTATCCAATTTACCATCTGCTCAAAAATCCACAATGGCTGGCCTAGAGTCCACTTCATCTAGTTGGAACCCTTCTTCCCGATTTTCAAGGTCCTTCACACCATCTCTATCATCTTCTCATGGATATGGAAATATGGCAGGCTGATTACATCCTTCCACTTCTTTATAGCTCCTGGTTCTCTCTCGTTCTTTTTGGCTATCTTAATCTTTCAAACACCTGCTCAAGCCCATGACATTTTTATTGAATACTGAATTTAATGGGGGGAAATTTAAAACACTGAATTTAGATTAACAAATGACACACCCAGAACTGAGGAGATTTACTTTAATAGTAATCCCTGTGACAAAGAGGTAGAGCTGATCCCTAAGAATAGTGGATTATCGGGATTGACAAAGAGGGGCGCACTGGTTTAGATTACATAAACCTTAAATGCGGGCAGAAATCCTGCTTGACATAGAGAAGGATTCCTAAATATCATTGCTGCCCAACATGTAAAGAGCTGCCTAAAAAGAGACGAGGTCTGGAAGACTTGAAGCAGGGTCTAGGTGAAGATCCATCAGGATAGGGTTGTGTGGCCTCAGGGTGGGAGGCTACAAGGACTTTAGAGAGAGATCCTCGTGGACTCTCACCCCCAGTTCATCCAGAGAAGCTAATTTGATCTGTTTTAAAAATATTGGGGGCACATAGGGACAGAGATTGGATTGGTGGTTACCAGAGGGGAAGGGGGGAGGGAGGAGGGTGAAAGGGATAATTCGGTACATGTGTGTGGTGATGGGTTGTAATTAGTATTTTGGTGGTGAACATGATGTAATCTATGCAGAAATAGAAGTATAATGATGTACACCTGAAATTTTTACAATGTTCTAAACCAGTTACTGCAATAAACAAAAAATTAAAAAAAAAAATTTGAGGTTCAAAACATTTAAAAAAAATAAAAAAATAAAAATATTGGGGGTCAATGTTTAGTTTTATGTTATTAAATGTTCTGGTGCCAATTTTTTTTTCTTTTTAACCGAAGACAGAAAGGAATTGGCCTGGAGAGAGTGAAAATACCTGCATACTTGTCTTTTCTTACGATCTTGAGCAAATCACATCCTCTCTGAGTCTCTAAATTAGGGACAGCAGCATTTGGCTTCTCTATTTTATAACATAGTTGTGAGAATCATGTGAGTAACTGACAGAAAACTACTTGAAAATGCTTAATTCCTACAAATATTAGGTATGAAGATGATGGCATAGACAAATCGAACAAACTTAAATATTTGAATCTAACTTTCAGTATCAACTTTCTTCACTGCAAGTTACCTAAACTCTCAATCCAAAACTGTTATCTCCTCTGACATGGAAAGGGATACTTGATTACTTACTGTCTCTTGTTCATCTCTAATTTCTGCATGTGTGATACTATTTTCTCCCCCATTGAACTTTATACTTCCTCAAATATTGCAGCCTTATCTTATTTATTCATTTGCTTATTTTGCCTCAATACTAGGCAAGAAATAGACAACATACACTCAATTGATAAACTACATGATGTAGACAACCAAACAGGAAGAAATCATTGTCAGTGTAGCAGCTGAAGGTAGTAAAAGGTATTTTATATGTAATAAAACTAGAGAAGAGGCTTTAAATTGGAAGATTTAAAGAGTTCTTCAGAAATAGTACTTTAAAACATCCCACCCATTCCTCAAAAACTCTTTAATAAATTCTTGAAGTGTGCAGTCTGTAGAATGGAGAACACATTTTGCTTAGTTCTTTCTACTGAGAGAAATGGAAAAGCTAAATCATTTAAAGGAAGATAATTCTATTTGCCATTCCATAATCCATTCTCAAAGGCTTCAAAAGGCTCAAGGAAGACACCAAGACATTCAGAAACAGGACTTAAAAACCAACATCTTAAGATAAATTGCAATAAACAGGAAAAATGAAAAGTCATTACAACTATATGGGAATTCCTGCTAGAATATTTGCTCAACTTAATGGAAAAGTGCCTATTGTTGGCTATATTTTTATCTCATTTTTTTCCACTATGTTCCAATATATGTATCTCGTAATCTCAAAGTTATTTCTCTTTCATGGTAGAAATCTCTTTTGTTGAATTACAGAGTTAAATGAAAGAGGATGCTTAAGGGAGATTAATAAAAAGGATAGGGCAGATTCCCTGTTTAAATACCCATTTGACATGTTGTAAGACATAGAGAGTTTCAACTTGTAAATTTAAGTCTGATCTGGATTCTAATAACCACAGATGTGAAAGAACCTCACGTTTCAACCTCAGTTGTACACATTTGTCAAAACTATGAGAATTTGGAAAGACATTTTTTCAGTTAAAATACAGTTTTCTTTTATTGCAAGCCTCTTTTAAGTGTTAGTTAAATCAAAATTTAATGTGCAATAAAAGAAATGAATCCAATTTTTATTTTAGAGGATGAAGGCAATGCATTAAATATATGCAGATGGCACCCTTAAATGTATAGATTTTCATTTTGGGGAGGGAGGATTGATTACAATATGTTATTTTATTGTGCTACATATTCTAGGATAACTGATTAATAATGCTATTCTTCAGAGTATATTAATTCTAATATTAATGGATAACTGTGTACTCAGGCAGGAGACCTATTATATTACTTGTGAAAATAATTACTGTACATTAAATGTTTACAAAGTAATAAATATTAATGATAAATTTCATTAATATTAACCATCATCATTGATTTAATGGTTTGCTAGGCATTAAATCTCATTATTGTTCAGAAAAACTACTATGCATATTGTGTTTTTAATCAAATGTAATAAATTGATAGATTTAATAATGTTAACATAATTTACTGGGCTTTAAACTTCCTGAATCAAAGCAATATATAGAAACACAGGAGGGTGTTAAAGGTGGTAGGTTAATCCAGGATGCATTGCTATGACGTAAGTATCATGAAAGTATTTTAAAGTGCACACATACACACATATATATATATATTTTTTTTTTCCCTTGAAAAGGAACCCAAGATAATACCCCCAACTGACTCCTCAATTTTACAGAATAAGTGTTGTCATTTTAGAGCCTACTGAGAAGCATGAGTGCTTCATGACAGCACCCTCAGCCCCAAGCTATCACATCCTGAACGGCTTAAGAGAAAGGTACCAGATTCTTGCTGCTGGGGTTCCATGCCTCTCTAGGTGGCTCTACTGAGCAGCACCCAAGATGGCCCCATGCTGTTCTCCCTCTTCACAGCATGGTCTTCACGGAGTCTGCAGGAAGCAGCCCTTGCCATAATTATCTCTGAGGGTGTAGGGCCTACACTGAAGACCTCCCTGGGCACAGCAGTGCTCTGCTGGCACCACCACTCCAAAGTAGTCAATTACCCCAATCCAACTAGATTCCCAGACCCCAGGAAATGGAGAGGTCCCAACGAAAGGCCCCTCATTAGGCCTGAGGTGAAGACAGCAGCAGCTCTTTTCAAAGAAATCATTTCACAAATCCTCCTTTCTCAGTGCATTAACTCCTTTTTATATTCTTAAAGTTGGTATGAGGATCACAATCTGTCAAACAAGTATCTAGGTATTTACTTTCGTATCACATATGTGTTTCCTGGAGATACACTGCACAGTTGCAAAAATAAACATCCTTAAACAGCTATTCATATTTATTTAAATGCATGTATGCAATGTAGCACTAGGAAAAGTATTAGAAGTGACTTTATTGGGTCATACATTTTAATAGTACATTTTGACAGTATTACCAGATCATCCTCCAAAATGGCAATCTTAATTTATATGCTGATCAGCAGTATATGAGTCCATTTTATCATATCCTAACCCAAACTTGATATTATCAGATTTTTATATACAGTTTTTAAAACTGGAAAGGTGATAAGTCGTTAACTCTGTTGTCCCACTTTGTATTTCTCCGATTCTTCATGAGGATGAACATCTTTGTATAAACCAGTTGGCCTTTTGTATTTCCTCTTTGCTTTCAAATGCTAAGGAGAACAGGACATTTTCAGTGTCTTACCTTAGGGCTGCATCAACTCTGTGCCATCGCTTTTTCTGCAGAAATTGTGATCAAATCATCATCCCACAGGACATCTATATGGATGACAGTATGCCGATAAAATCTTATAATCAGAGTCAGCAAGTACCCTAGAGCCTCTGGTAAAATATTTGAGTGTTAGAAGTGGGAAACAGATGCGATATAAATTCAAGTGATTCCCACCACAGGGAGTTTCTGGGTGTCCAACAATCTTGGACGGATGACATCTAGAGTGAAAGGCAAATTGCTGTACCTTGCTTCTCCCTACGCTAAGAAGAGGTGCAATGTTTGGTGGAACTCTTTGGATTATAGAGAAAACATACACAACAATTAGCTCTTTTGATCTGATCCATTTACTAAGAAAACTAAGTAAATTGGCAGCCTTGAGTGAGGCCCAGAGCAAAACAAGCAAACAAACAGCATTTCCAGCTCATTCAGGCTTTTGTGCCAGGAGCTCTGAACTTGGCTGTTATGGCTCAGTGGAACCAATAGTCATGGAATAATCACAAAAGAAGGTCTCATGTTTTTGTGCAAAGTCATGCTTTTTCTTTCTGTCTGAACTCAATCCCCATGGATGTCAGTTGGTTTCTTTCTCCAATCACCTCAGTGCTTGTTCATGGAAACAGTGGCCAGGCTGTTAAGGATAAAGATTTTGCATGGGCTCAAAACTTGCACTTCTTTCCCTTCACCAAAGTTAACTGGATACCATCATTCTGAGTGTCTATCCTGCCAGCAGCAGTGGACAACCCTGAGCCCTGGTACAGCACCACACTCTGGGAGAATCTATGATCGGTGGTAGATTGAGCCTTTAGTCCTGGAAGAGGGGGCTAGTTTTATCTCACTGGAATGAAAAATTCTTTTGGTGGTGGATTTGCTTTCTTTGTTCACCATGCTTCTGCCAGCACCACCCTCTAGAGACTTACTCAGTGCCTTATTCACAGCCATGGCATTCCACTGCTTTTGAACAGGGAAATTATTTTATGCTTCTGAACAGGGAAATTATTTTACAGCAAACAAGTGAAGGCAAAGGAATGACCATAATGGAATCCACTGGTCTTAACATGTACCTCATCATCCAGAAGTAATTGACACTATGGAAAGACAGAAGGGTCAAAAGAAGTTTCAGTTAAGGCACCATCTGGGAAATAATAGTTGGTGAAGTTGGGATGTTTTACCTGAGCTAGCAGCAAATATACGGTGCTATTTTTCCCAGAGCCAAAATGTATATTTCTGGGAACCAAAAGGTAGGATAGGAAGTTACTCTAATGATCCACTTGAAAAATTTTGGTTTGCATGACTTTAGACATCTGCTTTAGATGAATGAATACTTCCACTAATTCTAAATGATGAATACTTCCACTAGGAGATAACATTTCTAGTGATTTGGAAGCTGACCCAACCAACAAACTGTTTTTGGTTCTTCACGGCACTAAATCAATTAGCAAAAAAAGGGGAGGGAGATACTCAGCTGGCTGTGGTGATTGGTCCTGATCATCAGGAGCAAAGGGAGTTGCTGCTTTAGAATGGAGGTGCCTCCTGGTACTGCCATGACCAGTGTTATGAAGGCAGATCTACCAAGCTCAAACCAACAAGGCATTAAAGTTTTGGGTCACTCCACTAGATAAGGATTCGTGAACAGCTGCAATTCTAGCTGAGGGTGAAAGGAAAATTGAATACACACTGAAAGAACAAAGTTACACATCACAGCTATGGCCTTGTAACTAATTACAGAAACCAGGACTGTGCTAGCTTTTCTTTCTTGTTCTATTATGTACATATGTATTCATTTATATTAATCATATTTTTCCTCCCTATTGTCCATTATAATTTATGTAGGGCCTGCTGGTGGTAGATAATATCATAATATATACTTACATAGATTTTGGATTGTAGCTGAAATATCACCAAGGGATGGAATTTAGTGGCTAATGAGACTTTGGGAAGAAGGTGAACATACATTCCTTTGCAAAGGAATAATGCACTTTCAATAGCATGTTGTTGTCACTATGATATTTGAAATATTAAAAGGGAATCAACGTATTATAAATATTGAGTGTCCAAAGAGGGGACCAACCATGGAAAATATCACAGACTGTCTTACTCCACTCCACTCCAATCTCCTTGGAGCATGTCTTCTTGGTACATCAGAGGCTGGAAAGATGAAGACCACACTTCTGCCTCCCTTGCAGCTTGGGTTACACATGTGGCCCAGATTTTATAAGGCAAATGCAACTGTATGCAACTTGGAAGGGATACGAACACAAGTGCATGCAACATAAGGGACGTGATCATCCTGAGACAGAGACAAGCAATCACAGAGGTGTTTTGTTATTCTTCACCAACTAGAATGCAGCTTCTGACTTTAGGGACGTTGAGTAGTGAATGGTGAGTAAAGGTATGGGAACTTTGCTGGTGCTGTCCCCTACTGGGAACCAGCTGTGCTCCCCTACTGGCTATGTGGCATCCAAGCTTGTTTCCCTGGCTCTCCCAGGAATTCTGCACTCTGTCTGTTGCCAGTAAGAAACTCCTTTCTGCTTTAAGCTGGCTGTTGTGGACTCTTTTATTTGCAGATTAGAAAACTGACCAGTATACTAGTTTTCTAATAAATTCACTTAGGTCTATAATTGCCGCTTTGGCCAAATACCCCAGTACAGTATATATTTTCATATACAGTGTGCTCAATTTCTATTATTTATAAATAGCTTTCAATTTTTTAGCTTGATCTCCTCTTTAGCCCAAGAGTATATATTTTTCTTTGGGCTGTCTTTTAGTTGCCAGTTCCTAATTGCAATGTGGAATTATAGCAAATATAGTCTGTCTGAAATAAATGGAAGAACATTGATTTAATCCAGATTTGTCTGGGCTCGCACAGTGTATTTTATCCACCACATTATATAATTTTGACCTCTATGATTTCTTCCATCATTTTAATTACTTTAATGGAGGAAATTAGATAATATTTATTTATGTTTTCTTCTATCTTCCTCGAATATTTAAAATCTTAAAAATATCTCACTAGTATTCTTTTTATTCTACTGTGTACAGTGGGGCTCTAAATTTATTTTTAAAAACAATTCTCTGTCACTAAAATTCTCGTATATTCCTAATGTTACAGTACTATTCATTGAATAAACTTTCCTTTATCCACTACTTTTGTGATACTTCCTTTGTTAAAATTTTCAGTAGAAATATAGAAAATCTTTTAATCCTTTAATTTTTATATGTATCTCTGCACCAGCATAGGCACATTATCAACATCATTCCTAGTCTCAGTAACTTTTGACACATTCGCTACTCCTCCCTACACAAAGTTGTCACAGTTCTCCATTTCTCTGCTTTTAGGAGGAAAATGCATCATCACAAAATGCACCTGGAATTTAGTTCAGCTTGGTGTTCTGACTTCACCTCTCTCTTCCCACTAAGTTGGATATATAACAAAATCAAGTCATGAGGATACACGTGGGAACACCAGTAAAGCATATGTCCTGTAATAATATGGTCTGACAATTTTGATCCAAGGCTATCTAGAGAGGTAGACAAAAATTTTGGTGGGCATTGCTTTATCCCATCCAAGAATGACGTAAAATTTAAGAAGCATAGCCAAAGTCCAAATTTCAGTCTTTACTCAATTTTCCTCACACATGACAGGGAGTCCAGAAAATGTGGTTCCCAGCAGCACTGATTAAATTGCTAGTTCTCTTCTTCACTTAGAGCCTAGGAAGTGGCTCACTCCAATTCTTTCAACCCTTTCTTCCTGGTTCCTCTGCTCTCTGGCTCTCAGTTTGGCCAGTCCCTCAAAGCTTTCCTCAGTGTTATATTTCACCATAACCCACAGACCCCCAAAAGTCTAGTTCTTTTGTTGTTCTAATTGCTTTTCTTGAGACAATACACCCCTGCAGAGAAAAAAGGCAATGAAGAAAACATTAAATACTAAAAAGAGCAGAAGGAGGCTGTGAATTCTCATAGATTATTGATTTTTATTCTCCAACACAACAATTCATTTAAATGTTTATTTATTTATTTATTTATTTTGTGAGGAAGATCAGCCCTGTGCTAACATCTGCCAATCCTCCTCTTTTTTTGCTGAGGAAGACTGGCCCTGTGCTAACATCCATGCCCATCTTCCTACACTTTATATGGGATGCTGCCACAGCATGGCTTGCCAAGTGGTGCGTCAGTGCGCACCCGGGATCCGAACCGACGGACCCCGGGCCGCCGCAGCGGAGCACGCACACTTAACCACTTGTGCCACCGGCCGGCCCCTAAATGTTTTTATTGTTTAAAGGTAATTATCATCTTATTCTTCAAGGAGACCCAGAAAAAAGTTGCTGAATAAATAATACAAGCAATATTTTTAGAGTCTTACAGTGACGGTGTATAAGTGCTTGCAAAATTACTATAAGAAGTTTATGCAGATATATCTAAGCAAGACATTCTATGAACCCAAGATTTCCTCTGGCCAAAAGAAACTTTCTGTCTGGCCCATAGTACTTTGATGCCTCTTGGATTGCTTTATAGAATTATCATCTAGACTTGTGCTCTCAACATTCACCAGCGCCTGACAGAGGAAACCAGTATATGCACAACACACGCATACATGCACACACGCACACACACGTACACAAGGACACATTTAAAAACACAAATCATGTTTCATTTTTTTCTATAAGCTGTTCAGGTTTGTCAATCTAACTTTTGTTTTCAATTGCTATAGCTAACCTTCAAATGTGATTTAAAAACTTGATATAATATCTTCCTTCCCCTCCTCTTTCACTAATTGCACTTATGTATGAATATATGTATGGATCATTTATTCACTCATTTGCTCATTTATCCAGCTTTTTTATTGTAAACTACCTCCAAATCCTTTTTGGAAGTAGACAGATTATAATTACATTATGTGAATGCTAACAGAGACTTGAAATAGACACATAAATTTCTAACATTTTTATTGTTGGAAAATGACACAAATACTTCACACTATTTAGCATTCTATTTATCACAGATTATCAACAATCACCAATTTCTTTGTTGTTACATTAAATACCTTTTGTTAGATGTTAATGTCTCGTCTAATTAAAAAGTGAACTAGGATAAAGGAAAATTAACCACAATGTTCTGTTTCAATGCTTAACTTACTCTTCTTTAATAGGCTATTTAAGAGATCTAGAGTTAATTGAAAATTGCCATTATCAACAGTCTCTCTTCAATTAGCTATCAGACAGGAAGAACACATATTATTGTATTTGAAGACCATGGGTCTCATTGCCAGCTCTGCGCTCCAGTGAGAATTAACAGAACACAAAGTCTAATTAGTAACATTTTGAACTTCCTTAAACAGGATTCAATTTGTGTAGATTCCATAACATAGTCAATATTAGAAAGTCTCTCATCTTTAATTATTTTTATGACAGATTAATCTCAGTCTAAAGCATAGAATAAATTTGAGGTTTCCTCACTCTTTGCAGAACTTCTAAAGATAAAAGAGAACTCAAACACTATATTACTATTAAATGATTTGATTTTGATCACATACTTTCTCCTTCTGTACTAATAATTACAAATAATTATTTCAGTAAAATTAAATACATCCCCCAGGGAACAAAATTTTTATTGATTACTGTTATTGTTGAAACTGCTTTGGTCATTCAAGGAAAAATTTGATGCAAATGAAATAATTGACACAAACATTGGGAAAAGATGAGAGAGATATTTCTTCTGTTAATGTTATCCTTATGTACTCTGAAAACTCAAGAGATTAATAAAACAATTTTGGAATTAAAAAGAGAATTGGCAATGTGGATGGATATAAGTTACATACATGAAATCAATAGCTTTACTCTTTTAATAAGCACCTAGACACGGATATGTTAAAAAAAACTTCTATTTATATTAAAAAGAAAAAAATCATCTATAAAATATTTAGGAGTAAAGGCAGCAAGAAATATCCAGAATCTATATAAAAATTATAATATATTATTGAAAAACATGACATACAATATAAGAGAAGAAACAGAAAACCATAATACAGTCTTGATGGTAATTTATAATTACATTCAAATATAAACTATCCCAGTTAGAATCACAACATGTTTTTTTTCAGAATTAGATATAAAGACTACACGGTTAGAATAGCTGGAAAACCATGAAAAAGAAGAGCAGAAAGGGGAGAGCTTGCCGTTCTAAATATAGCAAAACATACTATAGAGTCACTGTAGAAAAATCTACATGGTATTATACAGGAGGAGACAAAGAGATCAGTCATGTAGTATAGAGAATCCAGAATTAGGTTCTAAAAAACTGAGGTACTGATAGTTCAAATAAATGAGGAAGATTGACCTATTTAAAATGATTCCAGATATCCAAAGGAAAGAAAATAAAAAACGAAGCCCTGTCTTACACATACACAAAATAAAGTCCAGATAGAAAAGATGTAAATTTAAAATTAAAACAACACAATATAAACCTTGCAAGAAAATCCAGGAGACTAAATTTGTAATCTATGACTAGGAAGTCCACCTTAACCTCAACAGTAAATGCAGAAGCTGTAATAGAAAAAAAGACATATTTGATGTTTTAAAAATTTAAAACTTGTAGTAGTTGGCAGATTAATGATAAATTTGAAAATTTTTTAATGAATATTACAAAGATTTAATCACTATAAAATAACTTGAACTATTATAAATTGATAAGAAAAAACACAAACAGAAGAGAAAAAATACATATGTTTTTTTTCATTACATACACAGATACATGAAAGAGGAAACTCAAAGGGCCATATACAAATGATAAAGTGCCCAGTTCACTAACCAATGAAAGGAGAATTCAGGTAACAATGAGATATCACCTGACATGCAACAATTACGAGCTTTTGTTCAGAGGAATGAGAGGACAAGGTTACTCTTAAACATTGGTAATGAAAATGTTAAGTGTTACTACCTTTTTCGAAAGCATCTAGAAACATCTTTTAAAATTAAATTTGACCCAGCAATCCCATACCTGGGAATATGCCCTATAGAAATAAAAATACCAATTCACATGCACATATATATGAGGATATTTATTGCAGGCAGGTTCCTGGTAATCATAAACTAGAAATAAAGTTAAACCCATCAACAGGGGATTTAACAATTCAAGAATGGATCAGAACTATTCCATATAAATTGGAAGGGTTTCCACAGGGTTTTATTTAGCAAAAAATAAGATGCAGAAAGATGTGTACAATATGATCAATTTTTTAAAAATGAGCAAAATAAATTAGTTGTATGTAAGCATGTATAGTGATAAATAAATGAAAAGCAATAGTATATATTGGAGTATATGAGGGAGCCATTTGGTTTAAAACTAATTTGGCCTGAACTTGTATTTCCTTTTGGCCTGTAGAGCATGAATTATACATCTGCTTTAAACATTTACAATGTCCCAAAGACAAGAATGATGCCCTTAAAGATAGGGATGTAATTTCCCCCCATATTTGCATTTCTTTAAGGATAAGCATCTCTTCCTGGGAACTAAGGATTAATTACAGACGTGCTGTGCTCACTTTGTGACCAGTGACCTGTGGACCACTGATCTGCTGTGCCAGCTAAGCATCTCATGACAATTGTAAAAGGGACATTCCTATCATATGTGATGTATGCTTTTTTTCCAAGACGGTATTTAACCACTCTGTGCACCCCACTTCTTTGATGCCCTTCCTTCCTTGGGGAAGGAAGGTCCCTGGCTGGTCGTCAGTTCTGGCTCATAATAAACTCACCCCAATTTTGATTTATAGATTGACTATAGATTATTTGTGTTGACAATAGGTATAATCAGGATGTGTAGGTCCACATGAATACAGCTTAACATATCTTATACTCCATGCGGCAATGCGGATGTGCTTGATGTGTTAACATGATGCAAGAAAGGAATAACAATAAATTTAGCATGTATGATACAACCCAATTTATGTAAAATTATATGGGTTTATATATATTACATGATGTATGGCCACCAAAATTTTAATAGCGGTTGTTTCAGAATGGTTGGATTCTAGGTAGCTTTTACTTCTTCTTTATATTTTAATATATTGTTCTCAGTTTAAAGATAATATGTATTATTTATATAAATAGAAAAATAAGTCTATTTCCATTGTATATGAAGGTTAATAAAAATAAATATTAGAAAAATTACAGGGCCGGCCCAGTGGCGCAAGTGGTTAGGTGTGCGCGCTCCACTGCGGCGGCCCGGGGTTCGCCGGTTCAGATCCCCGGCGTGCACCAACGCACTGTGTGGCAAGCCATGCTGTGGCGGTGTCCCATATAAAGTGGAGGAAGATGGGCATGGATGTTAGCCCAGGGCCAATCTTCTTCAGCAAAAAAAAAAAAAAAAAAGAGGAGGATTGACAAATGTTAGCAAGGGCTGATCTCCTCATACACACACAAAAAAACAAAACAAAACAAAATTACATTATGCAATATTTATATGTGAGCTAGAGGACACAAGGCAAAGGAATATCAGGAAATAAAAAACAAAAAGAAACTGGTTTCATTTATTATTGTTGAAATATACTGAATTTTCAAAGCTCTCAGATGGAAATTTCAATGTAATTTTATAATATTTATGACTGCAACAAAAGTTCATAAGTGATCCACCTATGATCTTTGCCACCACATCTAGGCATGATCAACCAAGTTTCAAAAATACATTTTGATATGATTTGAATTTTATCTAAACTTTCAAATTAAAACAGCCATATGAATAAAGAACAATTTCTTTAATTTTTATACTTTTAAGAGGATAGGTAATATGGAGAAAGGCACAAAGAAATATAATATCAAGTGATCCTAATACGTGAGTCCATTTAAATACTTGTAATTTTCTCTGACTGTATAATTGATATTTAACTCTGTTATCCTCCAAGAATAAAGTGACAATTTTATAGTTGTATTCTACATGTGCCTATCTCACATCATTTTCCACCTTTGTGTAAGTGGAAATTGCTGATGCAACATGTCTCTATCGGGTACTGCTGACCTCTAACTTGCGGCAAGGCTCTAGCCTGGCGTGACACTTCCTGAACATTAGTCTTCTTCTCTCTCAGAGGCAGGGGAATAAGTTGATAAGGGCAAACCATGGGATTGACAAACATCTGATCAGTTATGTGATGATTTGCCTTGACAAAAACTAGTTATCTAAATAATTAACAATTCTATTCTCACTTTACATCTACATTGTAGATAAAATTGTAATTCCAATGAACGGTCAACAATCATTTTCTTTTATGAAATATGTTGGCCAATTAGTTTTTTTTTTTTTAGCATTTTTTAGAAGTCTAAAATATTTTTATCCATCTTGCCTTTTAAAAAGTTTCTGGACAAAATTTGCCAGGACTTCTTTTTTTTAATCAATGATATACCTATGGCATTGAGGCTATTGTCTTATATTACTTTATTTAATTTACATATAGAAGTACTATCACGCATTTGTACTAAAGAAATAATAAATACAATGCTTATAAGGAGATTAAGGTATAAAGACATAACTGAAATTCCAACTTTTAAAACTGACATTGTCAATGTGGTCATTTCTAATCGAGATGATGGGTGCAGAACAACAGGTGCGTTTTCTGGGGCTGCATTTACTAGGTGTTAATGATGACACCCCCTCATCCTTTGGCAGCTGTCAAATGCTGACCACCTCCTCAAAGTCCTCTCACAGAAGGATAGGGGACAAGAATCAAAGAGACATTCTCAAGAAGTTCACAGTCTAGTTGACAAAATACTGCACAAGAATGATATAAAACACATGCTTATTATCAAAGGCAAATTAATCTAGCACAACTGAGGCACTTCATTTAGGCCCAAGAAGATAGAACTAGACCTCTTTCATTACTACTGTTCATTCAACCTGTACTTTTCCATCAGCCATTCTCAGCAACTGTCCCCAGCAGGCAATAAAAGCTTACTAGGGACTATTCAGCTCTGTCCATAGCAAAAACTAGGACAACTGCCCACATTCCCGACTCATTCTTAGCTTCATTTGATTCTCCGGCTCACCTGGGCTCCAGACTGCCAGCTTCATCAAGAAAGTAGGAGGTAAAATGAAGCTATGCAAAAATACGTCACTAATGCACTCTTAACAAGAAACTCCACAAATCACATTAGGAAATGTTTTCTTTCCAAATTGATTTATTTCACAACACACTACTTTGGTTGTTCAAATACAGTTTCAGAAATCAAATTTGCAAGTCTAAAATGAAGATGACACAGCAGAGCATATGCATCATTCATGATGATTTCACAGTATTTCCTAGTCTGATTTACAGTTGTCGAAATTAACATTACATGACATGATCCATTATGTGCCTCACTCAACAGTGCATCATCCAGATCATGACAAATTCAATTAAAACTAGTTTTGATTCATGTCAACCCTCCCATTTATTTTTTTTAGCTCCTTTATTTCTGTCACGATTTCTTATAAACTTTATATGATTCCAATTATGATCTCTCTTTAATAACAACAACTACACAATTTCCAACACAATCTTCATTTTTACATTTTAATTTTTTAATTGCGGATTTTGCTTTATCTTACTTTCCTTTCTTTGTTTTGTCTTCTTTATTACATAGAAAACCCCTTATGGTTCTGAACTAAGTCACAGAATTCTGTCTTTAGGGAGGGGTTGCCGTAGACATAAACCTCTGACACTTAAAGATACAAAAATATTTTAAAAAGTCTCCTTATATCCAGATTTTCTGAATGTGGTGTCTTACAAGTTAGGAAACAATTCAGGATGAAATAATTAAGAAACGCTAAGTCAATAAATGATTTTGCAATAGAAATCTGTGATGCAGTAATTCTTTCTCCAGGGAAATCTTTATGATTTATTTGAAGATCAAAATATTCAATGACATCGGCTGTCACAGATTTGTATTGCATTTGTTGAATATCACAAATCATAATAACATCATTTTAAATATCCTGATCACAATAGTACAACTTTTACACAAAGAGAACTTAATTTTGTGCTTAGTAGGATGTAGTTAAAAATAATATCCTATTAATGATATTTTGGACACTTCTAGAATTTAAAATAGTTTTCCTGTCTAGTACGAGTAGAACCCAAGATTCTGTGAGCTTAGCAGAAAGACATATTCATAGGAAAATGTATATACTTACAAAGTAAACACTTACTCTGTTAAATTGATCTTATCCCAGCATATTAAAGGTACACAGATGTAAAAAAAGGTATTTATTTTCATTTGTAAAATCACATATACATTGATTTCTTTCCCTTTATGGGATATAATTCTGTCCTTTCGAAAGAGATTTAAAGAACCTAAGATAAGAGTTGTGTTCTTATTTTTTCTTTTTGTTTTCAAAGATCTTTGCCATCTAATTATTTTTAAACCATCCTTTACTATTAATAAAGATTCACATTTTGCTCAGCCATTTCAAATTACACAGTAATTTTACATGCATAATTTTTTTTTTATATCTTCACAATAATCCTGACACATACGTAATTAAGGAATATTATCCTCATTTTAGAATTAAGAAATAAATGGTAGAATTCCATCTTGAATCCAGGCTGTCTGAGTCTGATGCTGGTGTTCTGTCAGTTACATCAACTGCATAAAACTATTCCTTGAGTGTCTAACACGAGTTAGGTTCCGAGCTCCCAGAAGATGGGGACAGTACCTTCTCTTCTTAGACTACCCAAAAGAAAAAGGAGCTACTTTTAAAAGGGCCTCCAGTGACTCATCTACCTTAACTTCTCCTTCTTATTAACCTGCCTGAATATCCAAAATTGCTCCACTCAATACTCCTTTCCAATAACACAGTGAAGAGCCATGTATTATTATCATCAATAGATTATATGAGTTATTTTGTTAGGTTAAATAACCAGCAACCATATAAAAACAAAATAAAAGCCTGATAAAATTTAGACTGAGGAGAGAAAGTCTCCAAAATGCCACAGCATGGGTACTGCTTAGAAAGACTTGAGATATATCTTGTTAATAACAGAAGAGAATAAAGGCATAGAGTCAAGGGGACTCCCACAAAAGGAGACACTTAGGCTCAAAGAAAAAGTTATTCATGAGTTTGCACCTGTTCAAACTTCACTCCATAGTGCCTTGCACCTCCCTAAAATATTGCTAGATTCATGGAATATCTAAGCTAGAAGGTAGGGATAATCAAGGTCAGTGCTATTAAAATTTATTTTTCAAAGGAAAGATTAAGCACATAATAGAGGTTCATTAAATATATGTTGAATAAATAGACAGATACAGATGATGAATGGCCTTTGGAGAACATGAGAAAAGGAGATTCCTCAGCCCATCAGCCGACTCTTCCCACTTCCCACCCAGGGTAAGACCAAGGTCAGGCTAAGAAGTGCCTAGGAAGCAAAACTGAAGGAAGCACTGGCATGACCCTGGGAATGAGTGACTCCTTGAATTTTGTGTCTCAGGACCCTCTCCTGCCTCCTGCTAGATGGGCCTGTTCCCAGCCCCCACTAATCTACACTGTCTATTAAGCCTTGATTAGAAGTTCTTCTTCCTTGGTCATTATCTAAAAGGAAAAAATTAAGCCACACCGCTGGGCAGACTTGGTGGTGGGGAGTGAGTAGAAAGAAGTCATTATTAAAAAGGATCGTCTTTCACTTCCCTTTGTCTTCCTTTTTAGAAGAGTAAAACCTGGGGAGTGTAGAGTTTGGCTAGCACACATAATTATATGGACGAAAAGTAATATACATGGATGAGTTTAACAAGGAGTAGAAGAAAATCTTAGCAGTCATCATCATGAAAATTTATCAACAGGCACAGCCAGGGATCAGCTTCAGTGGTTTGGCATCATCCCAGAGTATCTGTGGCTCTGGTCTATTGAAGTAGCGAGACCCTAAACAAAGTGGCCGGTTTAAAGTCTACATATCATTTGAGGAGCATGAAACAGTTGACAAAAAAATAGGAAAGGTAACTTCTTATCCTTCGGTTTCTACTACAGGCCAGTGTTCCATTTTAGCTAACCCAACCATCCCAGCATTTTGTCATTTATTTGTCAGAGTTTTGGAAACTGGAGGCTAATTTGCACCAGGCAGAAGATACGATCAAACTGTTGAATGGAAATTGCCAAGACTGAATTTCCTCTTAAATTCATCCTGCATTGTCTGTTTAACCTCAAAATCCCCAGTGCTGTTACCTCGATCCAGGCACTCCTCACTACATTCTTGGATTATAAACATGATCTAAGCCCCAGTTGCCCAAACTCTAAAATTTGGGCCTTCCAATCCATTCTGCATGCCATTCCTGTTTATGAACATAATTCTGTCCTTGCCTACTGGGAAATCCCCTAAATTTCTCTGCCTTACTATTAAGGTCATCAGACTTCCTTTCTAAAGCCATTCACTACTATTTACATACTCCTTCAATTAAAATCGTAAAGTATCTTCACTACCCTCTACAGATAATCTGCTCATTCCTACTCAGACTTTTTTTTTAATCATGTTGACTTGGAATGCTCACTTTTCTCATCACACCACATTTAGGTAAATACTAACCCTTCTTTGGGAACTTGGTCAAATTCTATTGCTTTATCAAATTACTCTAGTCAAAATAGATGCAACTTTCTCTTGAAAACTTTATTCATTTTATTTTGGATTTATCCTTTCATCAGGTATTTTTACCAACTATGAGCTATATATTATACTACACATAAAGAACACAAAATATCTGGGTCTGTATGAAGTTACAGTAATTTAAAGTTTTTTTACTTATTATCACTTTTTATTTTTTTCTCCTTGTCTCTCATGCATAGAATTAAAGATATCAAGTGCAGGGACAAGGCTTTACACAGAGTTGGAACTACCATACAGGGTCTACTGTATTCTTATTCATCTGTTTCTTTTTTAATTTCACTATACAGGATCCTTGATAGATTAGAACTTCCCAGAGAACTGCATTTTTGCTAAAACTGTTTGAAAACTTATAAGAAATCCAAAATGTGTCAATATACCATATCCTGTATGAAATCCAAAAGCATTCAAATTTCATACTATTGAAAATAATTTCTGACAAATTCATAGTTATTATTCTTGAGTTAGGATATATATCTCTTTTACTATCTCTATTCTTATCCATCTATCAATAGAAGTACATGTATATATACATCATATATATATATGATACATATATATATATATGTATACCGTACATATATCTCAGTTAGTGATCTGACTTACATCTATTAGTAGCCTTTTGAAAACTTGAATTTTTTTTTTGTAAAACCAAAGAGAAAAACTAATGTTCTCAACTAGAAGTGGTCATAATTGATTTTTCTTTATCAAAAACCTGCTTTGTTTGTTCCAGCACTCTACACTGCACATGATTGTACCAACATTCTGAGATCTTTTCAGTACAATGGCTTCTTGTATTAAGCACAGAACAGTTATTTTGTCCATTTACAATTCAATTGCTATCCTTGTAAACATTACCCAAGCAAATTTTTCATGATCACATCTTTTTTAAATCTAGTATCAATGACCACCTATTTGTACTAAATAGAGAAGAAAATATCTGTCAAAGAAACTTGGGAAAAAACTATATAATTGCTCTGTAATAAAATGATACAAGGTTAGAAAAACAAAGAACATAGCAAGGTGAAAGTGTGAGTAGAGGCCTAAAATAATGCCCAATATATAGCAACAATTTTAAGACAGAAATAAGATAAAACATGAAATTACAAACAGAATGTGTTAGTAGACTCTAAAAAAGTGAGCATATTTTTAATTAGGTTACACAAATAGTGTACTAATGATTTATTAAATTCCTTATTCTATGTGGATTTTTTTCCTTTTGAAAGTATTTCCTCCCATTTAAAACTCTTCTTGTTATATTCCAGGGAGGGAGACTCAGTACTACCCACATACAGCTAGTAGAATTCCAGCAAATACATGAAAACAATGGATGAGATCACAATTTCTGCCAAGGAGATGCAAGGTCACTGCCCCAGTCCGTGGCCAGGCTGCTCAAGGAAGTGCCAGCCCAAGGAAGTTTCTCAAGGAAACTTGCTCTCACACAGGCTCAACGAAGAAAGCTAAACTTAGAACAATCAAATGGGAGATATTAATAAGGCTCTGAGGAGAAGGGAGGGAACTGGAATGGACTTTATTTAAAGTTTATGTGAAGGGGGATTAAACAGTGATATCTACAACGTGACTTAAGGTTAGTCCCTGGTCCCAAATCCTGCCCTTTAACTTAAACAGATTTAAAATGCCACCTAAGAGCTTCCTTTTGTTGAACTGTCTCATGATAAGATCATCATTAAAACCAAAAATACTCCTGGGATGTGACAGAGAGAGGTATAGCAGAGGGGAAGCAATCCTGGGCATGATGAAACCCTCATACGTTAGGGTGTAGGAAGGGACTCTGGCGGCCACATTGAAATTTATGAATTTGCCACAAGTTTATAGGTAGACATTAACAATATTAGCATTTAGATTGCTGTCATTGATAACAACTAATTGATAGTTATGACTAAATAGCTTAGTGACTTCAAGATGTAAAAACAAGAATAATAGACAACATAAGAAAGGATGTTTGTAAATGGACCAAAGATTAAACTCAATAAACTCATGCTTAGAAACCACTGGAGTACCTTTACAATATTAAGGAAGAGATATTTATTTGTCTTCCTAAAAAAAAAAATTATGTATACATTTTCTAATTGCTATAGAAACTATATTTTATTTAACTATGCAACAGCAATTGTTTAGTGTTAACCAGGCATAATAATATTGAAATATATTCTAAAAGATGTCTCATGAATGGGACCAATATCTATACTCTATATATTCTATATTCTTAGATCAATATGAGTTCTCTCTCTTGGGGACATTCTTTTACATGTTTCCTTATATTCTTAATAACCTGCAGAAGTTTCCATTTTCCCATTGGCCTCAGTTAATTCTCTATTATTCATTAAAAGTCTCAATTTCTAAAACTGAAAGACTCAATTTTCATACTTGAACATTTATTGGGAGCTGATTGTGTGCTAGGAATTGTCTTAGTTGAACAGGGAATATAAAGGTTAATATTGTGTCTTTCGTTCATGAAGTAGCTTATCCAGCCATTCACCTGTTGCTATTACATAGAATGTGGATGTGCATATATAAGTAGATAAGTATTAGTATGTTTCCTTACATAATATATGTCATAACTTCTGAGAAAACTTTCAACATTTAACAAAATATAGTTTTTGATGAAATCCAGGGCCTGATGTAATATGAATGAACTAATCAGTTTTTTTTATTACACTACTAAAAAAGTACCTTTTATTCAAGGAATGAAATTAAGTTGAGGAAAAGAGCAGAAGGAAATATAAACAAACTTGAGTAAAGCTGTAGGGAAATGTCAGGATGGGAGGTATACATAAACTCAAGCATAAGTTTGAAGAGAAAAATGTCGTGATTAGTGACGGATGTTAAATGGGAATATAAAAATAAACAGCAGAAGACATGCTTTTCCTGCTTTATAATTCGGACCAGAGCAGCTCTCTGGGATCTCAATGCTGGTTTAGTAAAGTATGGACAGAGTTACCGGCGTTTGTTCTGACTGCCCAGTTGCTCTAATATTTTGAAATGACTGTAAATACCTATGGTAGGAGCATGAAAATATATGTGCATCCCTTTTACTGATTATAGGTAATGATATGTTTTATTTCTCTCCTCACTATTATACTCTGTAATCTAAATGGGGCACTTTCTGGGAACATGTAAAAAAATAAGAAAAGACTGACGCTTCTGCTAGGAATCAGCCTTATTATAAAGGGGGAAAGGGAAGATAATTTAATCAGATCCAAAGAAGCTGTCTCCTCTAAAACAGAAGGTATCAAGAGACTATTTTAAAAATGGATGGTACTTCAAGTTTTGAAACATGTCCCTAACCATTGAGAATGAACTTAAGCTTCTGCCTAGAAACGGCTTGTGTGAACCATCTTTCCTCCTAGACATCTGAGGCAGCACACAGGCCTCACGTACACAATAGCCCAAGATTTTGACTGCCCTCTGCTTTTGCTCTTTTTTGGGTGACCTGGGCAAGTTACATAAAACTTATGATACTCAATTTTTGCCATCTATAATATAGGGATAATAATATCTGCTTTATTTTATACATAGTGATCTTTTAAAACTATTTCAATGTAAAAGTTATATTTTATCTAACCACAAAGTTAATTCTGTACCTGCCACAGTGTTGGACACATAGTAACTGCTTAATTCATACTTGTTCATTGGTTAAATGATTATAATATGCATATAACATGGTAATCATATTCATGAATCACCACTTCTGATACAAAAAGAGTTTATTTTATTCATACATAATAAACTAAACATATATTTATCAAATCAAAAATACATATATATTAGACTAAAAATCGCTGCCACTAATAACATACCTCTTCATGGATAGTTTGCCTTAAGATTTTAGCTAAAGATAATTTGAAGCCAAAATGATTAGCAAAATATTACTAATATTATTTCCTTACTTATCTTATATTTAGTCTTAATTATTATGATTTTTAGTAATGTATATAATATACTTTTATAATAGTCCATGAATTTAATTTATAAATAAATACTACATAGTATATTGGAGTGTGCTCAAACACTATTTCTAATGAATGTGGAGATGACTGACTCGCAGGATATAAAGGCCAAACATTTGAGCTTGACCTCCAAGATTTCCCTGGCTTCTCTTTTAGTGTAGTTACTCAACCCTTTATAAGGTAATCTCTAGATGTGTGAATAATCTGCATGCATCACATCCTTACACAATGAATCATTACTGAGGCAAATCTCAGTGCCCTTGCTCCTGCTGTTCCCATATTTTTCTTCCATGATCCTCCTCTACCTCGTGCATACCAACTAATCCTTAACTCTAGCAGCATTTCCTCAATGAGGCTATTCCTGACCCCATCAACTTCCTCCAGGAAGTACTCACTACCTTGGTTGTCACTTGCATGCACTCTTTCTATACATATGGACATAATATAGCACTTCTAATATTTTATTGCTTTTGTGTGACAATGTTTTCACAGCAAAGAATAGATCCTTGGGATTAGGGTCTCCGCAATTTTTTTTTTTTTTTTGTCTATATATGCCAGTACCCAGAATGTCTTCAGGTCTTGCACTTTGTGGAACAAAAAAGTAAATAAATAACTAAATAAATGCATGCAAATTAATTAATCAATTAATACATAAACTAGCAATGACATAGAAGTAATTCTCTGACTCTAACAATGTACTTTAGCATAGCTGTTATATCCATCAGGGTCAGCAGAAAACAGATTGTACTCACTTGGGTTAATTCGGAAGAGTTGAATAAAAGGATTATTAATAAGTGTGGGTAGTGTTAACAGAAATCGCCAAAGGATGGTGAAGCACCCTGGAGCTAGCAAGTATGGGAAGATTATTACCCCAAGGTGATAAAGTGACCAAGGGAAAGGATTTTACCAGTACCTGAGATGGACCTAGAGCTGCAGGAGAGGGCTGCTGGACAGGAGCTGTAGCCTTTTGTTAGAGGAACTCAGCCATTGCTCACCCAAGAAGACAGGAATAAATACCCCAACCCTCTCCTCCTGCCTTCTAATACACTATTGTTGCCTCCCATGGGTAGAATCCAACTAGAAAGAAGAGAACCAGGAAGCCTCATTAATATACTGCTCAGAGATCAGCCTCCAGGCACATAAGCTGGATCTGGAAGGTTTGAGACTGGCTCTCGAAGGACAAACAAAATATATTGCCTAAGCGGCTCTACATTTTGAGAGCAGTAAAGGTTTTCCTGTTAGCTATATACCATCTACAGGAGATTGTGGGCGTATTGACTCATTTCTTTAGCCAGCTGTGGCCAGCAGGCAGCTGAAGCAAGCTCATGAGAAACGATGAAAGTATCTGGCAGACAAAACAACACTTGTGATATTTCAGAAAGTCTTTTAATCTAAAAGACTGCTATTTATGCATAAGAAGCTGTAATTTTATAAACGGATTCTGAATAACCTAAAAGTAGTCAGTATTACTTTAAATAGTGGGCAATTTACTCTCTTTTTGGTAAGGTTGGGATTAGCCTTGCAATTTCACTGACTCACAAAGTCATAGCATGGGAATGGGCCCTCAGGAATCAGGCAGCACATTGAGTACGAACCCTGCAGTTACTTTCAAGATTGAGAGCTGTTTTATTCTATAGGCACTACGTATAAATTCGTCCCCACGTTTCAGTGTGAGCTGGTTTGTGGGACGTGTCAAAATTAATCAACTTTCTGCCAAGAAAGATATATAGGATTTTATATCCACAATTTTAGGTATGGTTTTTGTTCAGGGTTCATCGGAATCACAAAACATGGAAGGCTTTCAGAGATTTTGCAGCTCCTTCCTTCTCTGGCTCATCACCGCCCACCTACCTCCACACATATGATTTATAGATGAGAAAACTGAGTCTCAGAAAGTTTAAATGACTTGTTCAACACTGTGTAGCCATGAACGCGTAGATTTCCTAGTCTCAGTTAGTACTTATTTCTCCCGATTATCCATTACTTAAATTCCCCTCTTGTGGATTCAGCCAGTTTCCAGACTGTTGTAAAGCCAGTAGCTTTATATTCAACGTTTATATCACCATTCCAGAAAGCAGACCTTGAAGAGAAGGATGGAGTAGTTAACAACTAGTATTCTAAGGTCAAGTAGGAATCAAGCATAAAGAGATTGACTGTATCGAAAAATACAATTTTATGCCTCTCATTTAATTTTGAAGATGAGATGGTATGTCAGAAAAGTATGAATTCAGAAAAAAAAATCAGAAAGCCACTTAGGTATTATTCATTACTATCTGAAATGCTAAGGCTGAATTTATATAGAGACTTAAAAGGAAAAATAAAACAAAATGAGAAAAATACTCCAATGTGTCATTATTTCTAGGGAGCACTCAATTATTCTCCTCTTCATGTTTTACCAGTTTTTTTCAAGACTTTATTTTGTGTGTGTGTGTGAGGAAGATTAGCCCTGAGCTAGCATCTGTTGCCAATCCTCCTCTTTTTGCTGAGGAAGATTGGCCCTGGGCTAACATTGGTGCCTGTCTTCCTCTACTTTATATGTGGGACGCCTGCCACAGAATGGCTTGATGAGTGGTGCATAAGTCGGTACCTGGGATCCGAAGTTGCAAACCCCAGGCCGCCGAAGCGGAGTGCACGAACTTAACCACTACGCCATCAGGCCGGCCCCAAGACTTTACGTTTTTAAGAGCAGTTTTAGGTTCACAACAAAATTGAGAGGAAGGTACAGCAATTTCCTTTATACTCCCTGCTCCCACATATGGATAGTCTCCCCCATTATCAATATCAGTCACTAGAATGGTACATTTTTTACCAAGGATGAACCTACATTGACACATCATAATCACTCAAAGTCCAGATTTTACATGACAATTAACTCTTGGTGTTGTACATTCCATGGATTTGGACAAATGTATAATGGCCTATATCCATCATTATAATATGACACAGACTATTTTCACTGCCCTAAAATCCTCTGTGCACCTTCTATTAATCTCTGCCTCCTACTTAACACCTGGTAACACTGATCTTTTTATTGTCTCCACTGTTTTGCCTTTTCCAGAATGTCATATAGTTGGAATTATACAGTATGTAGCCTTTTCTTAATTATATGCATTTAAGTTTCCTCCATGTCTCTTTATGGCTTGGTAGCTCATTTCTTTTTAGCACTGAATAATATTCCACTGTCTGAATGTATTACAGTTTGTTTACTCATTCATCTACTGAAGGACATCTTGGTTGCCTCCAAGTTTTGGCAATTATGAATAAAGCTGTTATAAACATCCGTGTGTAGATTTTTGTGTGGACATAAGTTTTCAGCAATCTGGGTAAATACCAAGGAGCATGATTGCTGGACCATATGGTAAGAGTATGTTTAGTTTTGTAAGAAACCGCCAAACTGTCTTGCAAAGTGTCTGTACCATTTTGCATTCTCACCAGCAATAAATGAGATTTCTTGTTGCTTCACATCCTCACCAGCATTTGGTGGTGTTAGTGTTCTGGATTTTGGCTATTCTAATAGGTGTGTAGTGGTATCTCGTTGTTGTTTTAATTTGCATTTCCCTGTTGACAGATGATGTGGAGCATCTTTTCATATGCTTATTTGCCATCTGAATTTCTTCTTTGGTGAGGTTAAGGTCTTTGGCTCATTTTTCAATGGGGTTGTCTGTTTTCTTACTGTTGAGTTTTAAGAGTTCTTTGTACATTTTGGATAACAGTCTTTTATCAGATGTGTCTTTTGCAAATATTTTCTCCCAGTCCGTGGCTTGTCTTCTCTTCCTCTTGACATTGTCTTTCACAGAGCAGAAGTGTTTAATTTTAATGAAGTACAGCTTATCAATTATTGCTTTCATAGATCGTATCTTTTGTGTTGTATCTACAAAGGCACCACCATACCCAAGGTCATCTAGGTTTTCTCCTATGTTGTACTCTAGGAGTTTTATAATAATTTTGCATTTTAAATTTAGGTCTATGACCCATTTTGAGTTCATTTTTGTGAAGGGTAAGATTTGTATTTAGATTCATTTTTTTGCACGTGGATGTCCAGTTGTTCCAGCACCATTTTTTGAAGAGTCTATCCTTGCTCCATTGTATTCCCTTTGCTCCTTTGTCAAAGATCCGTTGATTATATTTACAGGCCTAGTTATTTTTTACCCTTATGTATTTGTACCTAAAATGTCTGCTTTACTGAGTCATCTAGAAACTGGATAGATCTACTTTTTTTGGCTTAGCCAAGAGAAATCTGTTTTAAATCCTAATTCTCTTATTCCCTCAGATATTTACTGGGCTGAATTTCCCACACTTCTTGGTAATGCTTCCACTGGATTTGTAATTACAGTTAATTGCCTTTGTCAGACAATATGACAAAACAAATCATGTTCAAATGGAAGATATTTTCAAAAGAAGGCACTACTTCCACTAAATGTTTCTTGTATTACCTATAGCAGATTTCCTAGTTCTTCCTGAAACATGTTGTACTTTTGATATGCAGATTTAGGTCTTTATTTCAGGAAGACGTGACCTGGGACAGCTAAAAGCTTTCCAGAAATGAGGGTGACTCATAACAAAGCCTTAAATCTCAGGCTATGCTTGTTGCAATCTGGAGATGTCTGCCTCCTCTACCTCCTTCTTCTCCACTTTACCTTTGACAGCTTCTCTCAGCCAGGAGACCAGAGAAGTTACATTCTGGCTTAATTATTCCTCCAGCTACACTTCCCCTCTGATTCTGGGATGAGGAACTGGTTTTTAAGGGATCTTCCCCACATCCTCTGCGGCTTGTCCATGCCCCACTCTCTAAGATTGAGATAATCCAATGAAAAGACCCTTGAGTGGGCATTCCAGGATTGTGTCCTAATTACTTTAAAGGAGTCTCTTTCACACCTCAGGTCCTAGATTCCTCCATCCTTTAGATCCAGATTTTTCATGTTGACGCTTTCTGTTTTTTTGGGGGGGTTTTTGGTGAGGAAGATTGGCCCTGAGCTAACATCTGTTGCCAGTCTTCCTCTTTTGGCTTGAGGAAGATTGTCCCTGAGCTAATATCTGTGCTTAGGTTCCTCTATTTTGTACGTGGGACGCTGCCACAGCATGGCTTGATGAGTGGTGTGTAGGTCCACACCGGGGATCCAAACCTGAGAACTCTAGGCTGCTGAAGTGGAGCATGCAAACTTAACCACTATGCCACCAGGCTGGCCCCGACACTTTCTTTTTTCATTTCTCCATTTTCCTTTTTTTTACTGTAGATAGAAGTGTTTATTTCCTTTAATGGTGTTTCTGGTTGATTTTAAGGCAGGGGAATGGATTAAAACTGCCTTTACTCCTTTACCCCTTCATGTTTATTTAGAAATCACATACTTCAATGAATGTTCACATCCCCCAAAATTTGTATATTGAAATCCTAACCCTTAATGTAATGGTATTAAGAGGTGGGGCCTTTGGGAGGTAATCAGGTCACAAGAGCGGAGCCCTCATGAATGGGACTGATGTCCTTATAAAGGGTCCCCAGAGACCTCTCTCCCCTTTTGTGTGCCATGTGAGGAAACAATGAGAAGCCAGAGTCTGCAATCAGGAACAGGGCTTTCAGCAGACAACAAATCTGCTGGTGCTTTGATCTTGGACTTTTTAGCCTTCAAGATTATGAGAAATAAATTTCTGTTGTTTATAAGCCACCTAGTCATGGTACTTTGTTATTACAGTCTGACCTGACTGAGATACATCCCTCATTTAATAATAACTACATAATATTCCATACGTGGAAGCACCATGATTTAACTAGTTCTTTATTGGTGGGATTTAGATTGTTTTACTATAGCAAATCATGCTACAATGAGAGTTTATAAGTTACACACTTAGATATATTTTAGAAGAAATTCCTAAGAGTAGAATCACTGCCAAAGGGAATGTGCATTTTAAATTTTGATAAATATTGTAAAATTATTTCTCGAATAGGCTATACTAATTTTTGCCCCCACCAAGAATGTATACAAGTGTCTCTTTCCCCCAATTTCTTTAATATTAAATATTATTGTTGATAAAATAGAAATCTCAGGCTTCTATCCTTAGAAAGGCCTGTTTGCAGTGTTGGCCCTTGGCGAGCATCTGGAAACTTAACTGGTAAACAGTTCTCTACGCTGATAAAAAAAATTTCTCTAAATGATAAAGTGGCTCACTATACCTAATTTGTTTGTATAAACAACGTGATTTATGGTGAAAACTCGCTTTCTTTCTGGGAGTTTGGAATTTTTGTACATACTAGGTAGAGGGTGCCTGTGTGATCAACCCACAATAGAAAATTGGGGCACTGAGCCTTTAATGAGCTTCCCTAGTAGATAACACCTTGCACATATTGTTGCAATTCTGTTAAAGGAATTAAGTGTACGCTGTGAAACTCCACAGGGAGAGGACTCTGGAAGCTTGCACCTAGTTTCCTCCAGACTTCTCCCCATGCATATTTTCCTTTATGATTCTTCTTTGTATCCTTTCACTGTAATAAATCTTAGACATCAATGTAACTATATGCTGAGTCCTGTGAGTCCTTCTAGTGAATCACCAAACCTGGGGGCTGTCTTGGCGATCCCTGACACACTATCAAACATTTTTATTTGTTAATTTGCCAGGTGAAAATGGGATTTAAAAATTTTCTATATTTCTTAATTATGATCGAAGATTAGCAATTTTTCTGTGACCTGATCTTGTCCTTTGCGGATTTTAATAGACTTTATTTTTTAGAGCATTTATTGGTTCACAGCAAAATTGCGTGGAAAATACAGAGATTTCCCGTATACTCCCCCCCCTCACATATGCAGAGCCTCCCCCATTATCAACATCAGTCACTAGAATGGTACATTTTTTTACCAAGGATGAACCTAACTGATCACTCAAAGGCCATAGGTTATATTACAGTTAACTCTTGATGTTGTACATGCTATGCATTTGGACAAAAGTATAATGGCATATATCCATCTTTATAATATCATACAGAGTAGTTTCACTGCCCTAAAAGTCCTCTGTGCTCCCCCTATTCATATCTCTCTCCCATCTAACCTCTGGCAACACTGATCCTTTTATTGTCTCCATAGATTTGCCTTTTCCAGTGTCATATAGTTGGAATCATACAGTATGTAGCCTTTTTTTTCACTTAGAAATATGTATTTAAGTTTCCTCCATGTCTCTTTATGGCTTGGTAGCTCATTTCTTTTTAGCACTGAATAATATTTCACTGTCTGAATGTAACAGATTGTTTACCCATTCATCTACAAAGGCCATCTTGGTTGCCTCCAAGTTTTGGCAATTATGAACAAAGCTGTTATAAACATCTATGTGTGGGGCCGGCCCGGTGGTGCAAGCGGTTAATTGCACGCGCTCCGCTGCTGCGGCCCCGGGGTTCACCGGCCAGGGCGTGCAGGACGCACCGCTTGTCAGGCCATGCTGTGGCAGCATACCATATAAAGTGGAGGAGGATGGGCATGGACGTTAGCCCAGGGCCAGTCTTCCTCAGCAAAAAGAGGAGGATTGACAGATGTTAGCTCAGGGCTGATCGTCCTCACACACACAAAAAAATCTATGTGTAGATTTTGTGTGGGCGTAAGTTTTCAGCTACTTTGGGTAAATACCAATGAGAGCGATTGTTGGATCTTATGATAAGAGTATGTTTAGTTTTGTAAGAAACTGCCAAATTGTCCTCCAAAGTATCTGTACCATTTTGCATTCCCACCAGCAATGAATGGGAGTTCTTATTGTTTCACACCCTTGCCAGCATTTGATGTTGTCAGTGTTCCAGATTTTGGCTATTCTAATAGATGTGTAGTAGTATCTCATTGTCGTTTTAACTTGCATTTCCCTGATGACCTATGCATGGAGCATCTCTTCATATGCTTATTTACCATCCATATATCTTCTTTGGTGAGGTTTTTGTTAAGATCTTTGGCCCATTTTTTAATCTTTTCATTCTCTTGATCCTTTGCTGATTTTCAATTAAGTTTTGACCTTCTTCTTAATATGTAGGAGTTCTTTATGTATTAAGAAAATTAGCTCTTTGTCAATTAAATGTATTGCAAGTATCTTTTCTCAGTTTGCTACTTGGATTTTAACTTCATTAATATTTTTTCCTGAGCAAAATTTTCTTGTTTAAAAATGTAATGGAATATATTTCTATATGATCTCTGCATTCTGTGGTCTTAAGTTTCCTTCTTTAAGACTTTAAAAATTCTATCTTTTCCTCTAATATTTTAAAAAAAAATTTAAGTATTGAATGTACCTAGACTTTGCTCTGGTGTAACAACTGATAAAGAGATCCAATTTTGTTTTTTTTAATTCTTATTATTCCTTTACATGGCAAAGCAATTGCCCCTAAAACAGAAACAAATTAATTAAATTATACCTTTTCCTTCAAATTGGAAATGTTGCTTCACCATAGGCAACATATCATAGGGTTTTAGAGATCTTCAGACTCTGGGTTTCCTGATTATTCATGTACTAACATAAATTTGTTATTATTACTATTATTTTCATAGAATAATTTAATATCTTGTGATGTTAGTATTTTCTCTGTACTTTTATTTTTTCAGAAGTTTGCTGGCCTGTCGTATATGCTTATTTTTCCCTTTTACATTTTACAGTAACAATGTAGGGACAATTGGTATATTTACTAGATGTTCTAGACAGGCACACATCTACATTTTTACCTTTCCAAGTCCGATGTTTTGTGCAGAACTTTTATAGTTAGGTTTATTTACAGAATTTTTTTTTTTTTTTACTATTATAAGTGGAATATTTTAATTTTTTGTTTCCATCATAATGTTTAACTAATTGTTATTTTCATCTAGGGAATATATTGATTTTTAGATATTGTTTTTGTGTCCATCCACCCTATTGAGTTACTTTGTTCTTTATAATATATTTTCAATTGATTCTCTTCAGTTTTACAGTATTCAATCATATCATCTGGAAAAAATCCTAATTTTGCCATCTGCTTTCTGATTTTCATTTCTTTCTCTTTTCAGCTACAGTGACTAGTAGTTCCTGATCATTCTTAACTAACAGTGGAGATAATGCACTGTTCTGTCTTATTTTTCACTATAAAGGAAATGCTTCTAGTGTTTCACAATTTGAGCATTGTGCTGGCTCTCAGTTTGATGTTTCTTTGTCTATCTGTCTCTATAAAAATTGTTCTATATCAGTTCACCCACAAGAACATTATTTCAACCTCTTCCAACAGAATATTGGTCCTGTGCAATCTCAATCTGTGGATTAAAGTCTTCCTTAATTTCAGGAAAGTCCTCTATTGTATCTTTGTGGTTTTGTTTCATTCTATTCTAATTTTTCTGGTCCTATCTTCAGGAACACCAGAATTTCATACAGTGATCTTCTTTGCTTGTTTCCATACTCATCATCATTTTAAAAAATTACAGTTTACTTGGATGTTTTCACTATCACCCACTCTCCTTACCACAGAATATTTTCCCACTTTTTGTTGCTTTTAATGTGAATTTCATTTCTTTTCTTGTTTTATAATTCTCCTCCATTTTTTTTTTCTGAGCTCTGCCAAATCACTTTTAAGCTCATTGAATTTTCTTATCTCTCCTTTCAATACTGAAATTCTTTCTGTTTTTGGTTCAGAAAAACCATATTTCCTTTACTATCTTTGGTTTCTTGGAGACCTGTTTGCCCATACCTTCATACCCACTCCCGGCCTGGGGTAACACTCTATTTAAGCCTGGCTGAAATCACTGTTCACAGGGAAGTCTCCTGGGTCATGGTGTATGTGTGGTGATTTGGAATTCTCTTCTACTGGTCGTCAAAACTTTAAACCTTCAGTCCATCAAACTGATCGTCTTTTCTTGGCAACAATGGCATAGTGAGTTTCCTTGTTCAGTACTGTCTATTGTGCCACTCTGTTTTCAAACAGAACTCAAAGATACTTTGCCAGCCCTTTCCTAATGCAGACCATGCCATTCTAAGGAGGTATCACAGACTTGGCCCCTTAAAAAGTTCAGGCTACTCCGATTTTGAGTGTTCATTAAAGCCATAAAGACATAATGCCCTTCTAAGTTTCCTCACTCAGGTCTAATTTCACCACATTAGTCAAATCTTCTCTATCAATTGTGGTTTGGGACTGTTTGACTGTTTCCTACTGTCATAAAACAATGGACTTTCATTTGTGTTTTTCATTCTTATTGATTTCAGTCTGTTTGAAAGCAGAGTGCAGAGCAGATCTATCATCTTTAACTTGGAAGGTGTAGCAGGAATTCTGCTAAAAGTATTTTTATTTGCCTATGAACTGCTTCCCCAAGATTCTTAGGTTTATTTAGCTAAACTCATTTAGGTATTGTACCAGAATATTTTTAGCCTTATTAAATGATTTTTTTATCCTCTTACATGATAAAACTTTTTCTGAATTTGATATAAGATGAAACACTTTAAATATAATCATTAAGTCCATGATTTGTGGCTGTGTGCTTTGTTGGTGTTATCCATTTACTGTTCATCTTATTACCTTCACTGATATGGCGTAATGTTTGAGGAAAATGTATGTCAAAATACCTGATTTTTATCTTTTCTTCGTTAAGACTTTAACTTTCTTAATCAAATATATTTATTCATATATATTCTTATATATAATTCTGAAATAAGAGAAATACTAATAACCAATTTGTTTAACATAAAGTTTAATCTATGCCCTAATAAGTTATAACATACATGCAACTATCATTTTATTGGAATAGCTAGATATGGTATTTCTATTAGAATGTAAGTACCAATGAATGATCTACAGATTTTTAAATATATTTGCTTATTTCACAAACTAGATGGGAATATGAGGCTCTATGCAGTGATGGCAATATCCAATTATACTTTTAATTGAATAGTCAACATTAAATTAAATGTAAATGTCTACAGCATGTTAACCCAGTGACAGCAGGAGACAACTCAAGTTGCCTTGGAGGCTCATTCAATTACTTGGTGGGAGCCAAGTGACTAATATAACTAATATTTCAGGAAAAGAGATCAGGAAATTACCAGAATAAGGAGAATCAGAAAAGAATAAAACAGGGATTGACTTGAAAACACACAGGACACAGAATCAGAGGTGAACACACACACACTTAAGAAGTTGTAGGGAACCTGGAGGATGAAGGCAGGAAAGCAAGCAGCCATTAGCAAGACCAGGAAAGGAGTTGGACTGATGACTCCAGAACGGAGAAAGGGCAAATTAGTGTAGGGCTGAGCGAAAATACGATTGTGTAAATACAAAGAGGGGAAGAGGTAGCAAATACTCTAAAAATAGTGACCAGAACAATGTTGTGCTGAAATTATTAAAGCAATTATTGTCTTAGACAGATGAATCAACTGTTTGTTCCCTCATTTATTTAAACTATATCCTGCTCCAAGAAGGCTTTAAATCAGCTTTCAAAATCCATAGACAGCAAAATCGCTAGACAAGAATGAGTGAAGGAAAATAATGAGGTGAGAAAAAGATGATGCCAGTGGGGTATGTGAGTAAACATGTGCATGCCACACAGTCCTATTTATGTGCCCAACAGCCAAAGAAAATAGGAAAATGTGATCTGTTACAAGATTTCCAGGTGCCATAAGAAAAACAATCCAGCTGCTTACCAGAGGCACGTGGGTTGAGACTTCAATGAAATTTATCTGATGTGTTTTTAATCAAGAGAACAGACTGTGAGATGGAGTAGATGACACTTTCAATGTCACTTCTACAATAAATATGATATAAAATTCTGAGTGATGTTACTATAATTTCTCTCAGTTCAGTCCAAACTATAACTGCATAAATATTTCAGAAAAAGCAATCAGGCAAATCATCCAGATAAGCCACTCCCAGATGGTCTGGCTTATCCAAGAGCAAAATTTAGAATATGCAGAGAACATGATATCTTTCAGATAATCCTCAATGAATAATCCTCAATGAATATTTTCATAACAAATAAATCACACATGAGAAAGTCTTTCATAACATAGTCATTACTTACCTAGAGATAATTAGACAAATAAATTCTGTACAGAAAATGAAGCCAATTAATTATGTTTTCTAAACTAGGCTACTCATGATTAAACACCTTCTACTTACCTTATTTTCTGCTGGTTCCCCTTTTCTTCTCTGGGGAGAGTTATTCCATTTTATAAAATGTTAAAGAGAATTATTCTTAGGTATAGCTCCCTGGGTGGTTGTTTAGATTTTGTTTATAGGGTAATTCTAAAAATGCTATAAACTTGAAGAGATTACAAGTGTGCCTATTCTCACTAAAATAAGTACCTGAATTCAAAATCCCAAAACTCCAGGCTCTAAGTAAGCTTTTTTCTATTATAGCTGGAAACAGCACTATTGACCTAAAGAAGCAGTATCATCTCATGCAGAATCGTTCATGCTCTAGATTTTGATAGGAAAATTTAAATTAACTCTAGTACTATAGTGCCTAAACATGAGCAAAACAGAACTAATGCTAGGAAACCCACAAAAGCTTAACTGCCTTAAAGTAGAAAATGTTACACTTGGGGGTAGTTTGTACTAGGTTGTGAACATATGAATTCCAGGACTTGGTACAGCATGTCTTAAATACTCTCTAGCCCATGGTCTTGACAGAAAGACACGTGTAGATAATGGTAATAAAATGTTACCTCAAATCAGTAGCTTTCCCCGTCTTGTTAGTACACATCACCTCTCTGGTCTGATATCCAATCTGGATGTCCCAATATTTGTTCTCTTGTCTGTTCTGTCTGTTTCTAGTTCTCTTTTTCTTAATAAGTTCACGGGCCTCTGGATCCTTTACTCCTTTTCCTCGGTCCTTTTCCCGTTCTTTATTCTTCCCACGTCTCCTTGCTTGTCTTACGTGTCTGGAGTGGGGCATTGAGCACGTGCTCCAGGGACCCACGTGCAAGCTGTACATGCTCTCTTCAGCTTCACATGGACTGGACTGGCACACCTGAAACTCCGTCAGGTTTGGACAGCCAGAGCCTCCAAACTGGGGGGGCGCCACCACGTGACGTGTCCGGTGCTGGAGCCCACTGCCACAAGTCTTGGAGCATTCTGACCAGGCAGAAAACTCAGACACGATGCAGTCTTGCTGGCAGGGGATGAGGCAGGCCTGCTCCAGGAGAGGCTTGGGCTCAAAGTACTCACAAATGATGTCCTCCGCAGGAATGTCTTTCTCTTTCTGGATGCACGTTATCTCTCTCACCTGAATGCCTTCTTCTCCCTTAATACACTCAAGGGGTTTCTCCAGGCTTTTCGAAATCACAGGCTGACACTGATTCCAGGGTCCCAGCCTCCAGTCGTACAACTCTTTGTGCCAGTCACAAACTTTGAAACAATTTTGCTGGTTATTGGGTCTCTCAGCCTGCTTACAGTTTGTATGTAATGTTGTCCATCCTTCCACATGAGCGCACCACACAGCCCGGGTCTGAATGCCTCCTGGACCACACTCATCTCCCATGCATCGGCCCCATGGACCTACAAATAATACAAGAGTTAACAGTGCTGCTAGAAGAGAACTACAAGTTATTTCACGTTCCAGAAAGGCATTTCAAGATCTAGTACATTAACTTCCCTGAAGTGTTATAAAGTAGGTCTCTGTACATGATTGTTGAGAAGTAATGATCTGCACTCAGTATTTTTGCAAAAGGGGAACTGTGTCACAGAGTCTATATAAGGTAACTGCTGGGACAAGCTCACTTTGGGTCCTTTTGGGATTACTCAAAGTTTGCTTTTATTCATTTCCTTAATTTTAAGTAATTAGAGAGCCCTTGCTCATAAAGGACATCAGAAATTAGTCACAGTGAAAACCCATTACTCCCGCCTCATACCCAGCAAATCCATTTTAGTAACTGGCAAAGAAAATGGACCCATGTGAAGAACTTCATCTCCTGTAGGCTTTTCTTTTCCTGAGCAATTAACTATTTTGTAGAACGTAGAAACAGTCTTCCCAGAGTGCTGATGTCAAAACTTTATGAACTAAGAAAGTCAGTGAGTTTGGTATATCTGTCAACATACAACATCTGATATTTTAGTCTTATTTTCAATTTGTCAAAGGAAAATATATATTCATAAATCTGTTGATGCTCTCTTAGAGATTAATATATCTAAATATTCAGTTTTGGAATCACAGAACCTAGGAAATTTCTCTATAAGGAAACATAGTAATATGTATAAAATTTTAAAATTAATTCCACACATCTTTGGTATTTATTCCTTTCCCACACTGTACTTGAGCAAAACAGTAATCCTTATTTCCCACCCTAAACACAGCATATAAAGATATGTTTAGGTTGGACCATCAAGTTAGGAGTAAGCTATATGCCATTAAGTCTAAATTTCAAAATATGTGTCTCGCATTAACTGAGAGTATGAATCCCAAATGTAATTCAGGAGAACTTCTTGATATTTTATTGTTTTCTAATCTTTGATATTATATATTATATATGACATATACTTTGATAGTAGTAATATAATATATATTATGCATTTTGTATATATTATATCTTTGATATATATTATAATATATTATGTTATAATAATATATTATATGCAATGTTATATAATATTATGTTATATGTAATTATATATAATAAGATAATATCTTTAATATTATACATTATCTTTGATGTTAATTAGGAAATTAGGCTGATGAATCAGATTAGGACTATTAAAAATTAGTCTTTTATCCTCAAAGTAAAAACAAAAATTTTTTATAGCAATGTTAAAAAAAAATGTAATTGGGGGCCGGCCCTGTGGCTCAGTGGTTAAGTGCACGCGCTCCGCTGCTGGTAGCCCCGGTTCGGATCCCGGGCGCACACTGGCGCACCGCTTCTCCGGCCATGCTGAGGCCACGTCCCACATACAGCAACTAGAAGGATGTGCAACTATGACATACAACTATCTACTGGGGCTTTGGGGAAAAAAAAGAAGGAGGATTGGCAATTAGCTCAGAGCTGGTCTTCCTCAGCAAAAAGAGGAGGATTAGCATGGATGTTAGCTCAGGGCTGATCTTCCTCACAAAAAAAAAAAAAAAAAGATTTAATTGTACTTTTTAGGTAGATTGTACTGTTATGAATGGGGATATTTAACTAATTAATGAAAATTAATATTTTATTACAGAAATCTGAGTATACAAAAAGTGAATTGACTTCAAGTCTGCCTGTTGTTGCTGAGTAAGGAATACACACATACCAAAAACAAACTCCCAAAACTATGAAGCAGAACTACATAACACTAGCTAACTACGAAGTTTGAAAATTAGCCTAGATAAGATAAGGACCAGTGAAGATATTAAACTTTTATAAACAAAATTCTAGCAAAAACTCTAGGCTTACTTCTAAGTCTATTCAAAAACAAAAGTGAATGATGGTGACTTTGAAAATGACTCATGGTTGACTGACATCAAATTAGTGAGAGTTCCCTTCTTACACACTCGCAGAACATTCCACATGTTTGTCACATCACGCTTATTACAATTTCAATTAGTTTATTGAGTAATTGTTTGCCAAATATTACATTAGACTAACTCTATGGCCCCTTAAGGACAGAACTTTCCCTGTCTTCTGCAACATTTAGTTTGGTCATGTCTTCTAATTTTGATAGCTGGCTTTTGAATGAATTTCCTCAATTATTTTGTTCAGAAAAGAGAATTTAGTTTGTAGATCTTAATATCCAAGACATTAATTACATGGTTGATGTCAATGCCAGCAGAAAGAAAGAAACTGAGTTCAGGAACACGTCTACAATATTTCATATACATTGATAATGAGTAAGCATTTCTAAAGTTATATATAAGTATATATAACTAGAAAAAGCATACATTCTAAATACAAATACAACTCAATTTCCATTCCAAAAATATTATCATAAATTCCTATTAACCAGCTATTCATAGATTGTTGGGTTTATTTTATTCCAAGTATATTTACATTGAGAATCAGAAGATAGGATATCCTGAGAAAATTCCATGGAGATCTATAAATATACCCACTAGGCTAAAGGAAAATAAAATGCCTGAAAGTACCAGTGAAAGTAGAGGTAGCAATATAATCACAATTGAACCTAAAGAAAACTCATTCACTTTGCAGGCTTTGACTGCTGTCTTATCTTTTCATTGCACCTTGGGTATTGCATGTGTGTCCAATTAACAGACCTCTTGAAAAAATCAGATCTTCACCACTGCATACCCGATGAAGGGCTGTCTACTTCTGGCCTCCAAGCTGTCTTAAAATAATCACACATTGAACAGAAAGGGGACCACATTTAAAATTGCTCTTGACAGCTAAAAATCGTTAGCCCAATTAGCTACCATGTTCAACCAGTACAATTGTTTTAGAATGCAATTTGAAAGCACAATATGCAAACTCTATCAAGGAAAACAAGAATCCCTCTCCCAAGTACAATATGAAAATGTGATATTTAACTCATATGTCTCTGCATAAATATTAAATTGTAGCCCCACATCTCATATTACTAAGAGTGGGAAGTGGTGGCATTGGAAAGGTGGCGTGTGTGTGTGTGTCTGTGTGTGTGTGCATGTTTGCTTTTTAACAAGAACAAAAAGAATTTCCATTGGTATGAAACTCGCTTCATTTATTGTTCTTGTTCATGACTATATAAAGGGAACTTGGAATCTAATTGCACAAAAGAAAGGATAGGCAGCTTCCTACTTAAGGCCTTGGATAATATCCCTTTGTGAATGGAAATGTATTCTTGCATACAGATTTGTGGGATTGTGTTCATTCAGTATCATGCAAAACACTTCTAGGATGTAGGTCAATAAATATACGTAGAACACTTAACTTGACAGATTTTATGTAAATCGAGACAGCAATACTGGATGTCTTATTCCACTAAAAAGAAGTTAAAACAACTGTTTACAGACCCAAAACATTTATATAATTGATAGACTCACAATACAAATATTTTCACTTGGAATTGATGCAAAATTATGCAAAATTGTTACAACAACTTTAAACGAATGCTACTTGGCTTAGGTTTCCATAGACTAGTGCTTTAAATATAATCCTTAACTAACTTTCTAAAATGTTGATAAAATAATGATTTTATTTTTATTCCTGCTACAGAGGATTTTATAACATGCCTATTCTCTGCATGTCATTCAAAACTCTTTATTTCAGTCCACAAAAGACTGCCTTTTGAGTTTAAAATTAGTATTGCCCACCATAATAAACACTGGCTTCTTCTAAGATTGTTTTTTATATGTCAAGGACATGAGAACAATAAGAGGTTGAGTCTATAAAAGGCCACATTATTGACAGGTGGCTAGCAACTGTTCCAAGGAGCCTTATAAAAGATAAACACTATAAAAGGAGCATGAGAAAATTATGCAAACTACTTTCTGTCCTTGTTTGCTATAAAACCCTCAAATGAGCCAGTTTCTTGTTTGACTAAATATGTTTGCATCCTTCAAATGAGATACTAGTGCATTTTCCCTCCTGGATTTGGCTATGGAACAGCAGGTCCTAGTTTACTAAGATCAAGGAGTATGCAAATGGCTTAGTAATACACTCAATTCTGTCTCACGAGTGCTGTACAGCATCCTATTTTAAAATTCATAATTCACAGAATTAAAACAATTTTTGATTTGTTTTTACTCAAGCAAATCAGTGTAGAAAAAATTAGAAATTACTGCTAATTAATAGGAAAGAAAATTTCTCATAAATCCCAGAAACTAAAGGTAACTAGTCTTTATATTTTGCTACTATCTTATTAGGCAATTAAAAATATGTTTATGTAAATTTGGCATCGTGCTATAAATTGTTTTATAATCTGCTTTTTTACTTCACAATATGTTATAAAAATAATTCCATTTCAATAGATGGGGGGGCCATATATATATATATATATGTGTGTGTGTGTGTATGTGTGTGTGTACATACATACACATACACAGAGACACACAAAGATTGAACCTACTAGACAGTTACTTAATCTCGTTTGCTCTTTATAGTTACACAACTCAATTTATACTACGGTTGCATAATATGTTGTAACGATTTGCAATGATTTATCTAATTGATACTCTATTTGTGGAAATTTAGGTCTTTTTCTAATTATTTCCAACATTACAAAGAATGCTACAATGAATATCTATTGTTGTACACGGGTCAGGTAATTTAGTTAAAAGTTTTGTAAATTTCCAAGCTTTTGATACATCTAGTATTGCAAAAATGCCCACCAAATATACCAGTTTGCCCTCCCACCAGCAATTTATGAGTATATATTTTTTCCTGATGTCTACAGACTGCTATTTCTCCAGATTTCGGCTTATTTCCTTAGAGAGTCCATCCTTTGACTTTTTTGACTATAAAGATGGTCTTTATTTCTTTAAATCCAATCCTTTGTGTACTGTGGTCTTCAAAAAGACCTCAAACCTTCTGGAAGATCGATAATATCTTTCTCTTTTTCAGCATTGAAACATAACTTTGCTTATTTTGTACTAATTTGGTTATTTCAAAGGATTTTTGCTGTGGGTACAAGTAAACATGTGGACTTAAATATCTGTCTTGAGATAGTCTCATAGATTGGTAACCCAAATGCCTGGCATACTGTGCAATTCAATATCATGCTAACTGATTTAATAATAAATATGCATTCTGCCTAGGAGACCCCTTTGTATAGATTTACGAACACAAAAACAATAGAATTTTGAATATTTACCGACCTAAAATAGATTAAAATTTTAACGAAAACCAAAAGGCGAGCTCATAGCTTGACTTGAGTTTTAATTTAATTTAATTTTAATTTAAAATATAACTCTCAAATGACAAATCAGTTTGGTGGATAAGGAGAGATCACTGTGAAGTCAAGCTGAGCTTCCATCTTCAATAAGTAATTAAACTTTAATAGGAAATTATATAAGAATATCAAATTAAATGTACAAAATTAGAACAAGCTCTTTAAATCTGATGAGACAATGAATGAGGAATCAATGACTAGGATAGCTGATTCTACAGTTGCCAAACTTGGTATTCTATTCTCAGGCCCTATAATGTCTGATCTCTCTTAAGAAAATTACTTAACCTCTTTGAATCCTGGTTCCTCCATTTGTAAAATATGATATGAACCATGCCATTAACTTCCATTGTCTCATAACACTCTCTGAACACTAAGCTAAGTATCAATATTATGAGGAATATTTGTGATAAAGTTGTGAAATGCTTTTTTCTCACCGAAAAGATTCTCATTTGTATGTGGCTTAACATTTTCTTTTATTTTTATTATTATTTTTTATAATTTTATTTATTTACTTTTTCCCCCAAAGCCCCAGTAGATAGTTGTATGTCATAGCTGCACATCCTTCTAGTTGCTGTATGTGGGACCCGGCCTCAGCATGGCCAGAGAAGTGGGGCGTCAGTGTGCGCCCAGGATCGAACCCGGGCCGCCAGCAGTGGAGCACGCGCACTTAACCACTAAGCCACGGGGCGGCCCCATGACTTAAAATTTTAAAGTCTCCATATATCAGTGACGATTTCTTCAGGCTAGGCTCCATTAATGTGAATAACTGGGTCAAAGGGTATGACAATTTTAAAGTTTTTAAATACATGTTGCCTAAGTGAGTTTTCAGAGAAACTTGTGGAAATCTACATCCTATCACTACATCTTCATCTGTATCGTTATTATAATTACTTTGTTAATTTGATAAATAGAAATCCACTGTTGTTTTAACTGAATTCTCATTACGACTTTGAATATAATTATTTCCTCTTCCGTGAATTATTTGTTCACTTAGTTTATTTTCTAGGAGTATCATGCACTTTTCTATCTCAATATATTTATTTGATGATATTAACATTTTCTATGGCCTTTAAAATGTATCTTCTCCTTCATGTTTATTTTATTTTTCTTTATGATGTTTTCCATGTTTTTGATATGCAGGCTTTTTACTGCGTTACATTACTAACACAATCTTATGTTTCTTCCATTGCTTTTAGGTTGAAAAGTATTTTCAAGTAGAGAGATATAAATATACATTATCATTTACTAAATAATACAAAAATTTCATCCTCTTTATAGATTCATTTAAAACATATATGTTAAATCCATCAGAAATTCATTTTGAGTATGTTTAAAGGCAAACTTCTGAACATTTTATTTTCTACATAGGTAATTTTACCATGAATACACAAAACTATTCCTGGTAAAGGTACTCATTAGCATCAAAACATGGCAACGAGAAGTGCTTAAGCACTGCATCTCTAGATTAAATTGCTATATTTTATTTTATTGCTACATTTTATTTATTATTTGTATAGTGTACAGTGTACTTTCACATATATGATCTCATTTGGTTTTTGCATCAAGTGCTAGATACGAAGAATAAACAAGATTAATTGTTACACTATGTAGTAGGTTCACTCTTTTTAGATCTGAGAAAAATATAAAGCCATAACCAAACCCCCCCAAATATTTCTATTGTTTTATTGGATGCAGTTAAGCATCCAAAAAAAGAACAGTTATATTAGCTATATTTGAACAATCCAGATAGAGAATTCATGTTGCCATAATGAAGAGTCCCTAACTTCTGAATAAATCTCATGCAAATATTGGGATGCCCAAACCAATATCTTAGGGAAAAGTATTCTTCAGGATGACAAATTACAAAGTCATCGTTTTTCTTCCAATCTTATAAATTTTTACAGCTTTGACTATAAAACAACAAAATGTTATATTAATAGCCTTAATGTATATTAAAATTAAAAAGATATATTTGAACAGTTGTACTGCCATTCTACAAAATAACATAACTCTACTCCCCCAGGCCCCCCAAAATAATGACAACCAAAATAACAAAAAACAAACTTGAGAGTTAAATGGGATTTCATTATACATGTTATTGGCCGCAGAATATTTACGAAATAAGGATAGAAATTGTTGATCATAATAAATATGTAAACTCAACAGCCCTGCAGATATGCCAAATTATTAATTTGGTTACAATTGTCTCAAAATGAACTACCTTTGAAGAACGTACATATTCAACAGTCTGAGATAAATGGCTCAGGGAGTCAAGTCAATAGGGTCTTTAAAGATATGGGTCCCGGGCCGGCCCCGTGGCTTAGCGGTTGGGTGCGTGCTCCGCTGCTGGCGGCCCGGGGTTCGGATCCCGGGCACGCACCGACGCGCCGCTTCTCTGGCCATGCTGAGGCCGCGTCCCACATGCAGCGACTGGAAGGATGTGCAACTATGACATACAACTATCTACTGGGGCTTTGGGGAAAAAATAAAATAAACTTCATTAAAGATATGGGTCCTGTCTTTTATAATCCTCACTTTATCCCAGTGAACCCTGATAAAAATAGTAAGTGAAGTCTCCATATAGCCAATCAAATTTAAAAGCATGCTGTCCTGTCTTGTATTATCCCAAAAGTAGAATTTGAGGGGCCGGCCTGGTGGTGCAAGCAGTTAAGTGCACACCATCCGCTGCGGCGGCCCAGGGTTCGCAGGTTCGGATCCCGGGTGTGCACCGACGCACCGCTTGTCAAGCCATGCTGTGGCAGCATCCCATCTAAAGTGGAGGAAGATGAGCATGGATGTTAGCCCAGGGCCAGTCTTCCTCAGCAAAAAGAGGAGGACTGGCAGATGTTAGCTCAGGGCCCATCTTCCTCATGAAAAAAAATGGTAGAATTTGAGACAACATCTTGTATGCGAGTAGTTTATTTTAGAAGCGATTCCACAGAGACCTCTATACAAAAGAGGGAGGTGCCATGGAAGTCTGGGCAAAGTGTTTATACAATTTACTTGTTCTCCTGGATCTATTTGGGCATGATTCCAAATATTCCATTTCCATTGTACATTGGATTTTTACTGTGTGCACCTAACCATTTTATTTGATGAGCTTCACAACAGCTAGCTCAGGATAGACAATTTCAGTCAAAGACTTAGTTGGTGTCCAACACACAATATCTACTAGGACACAATAGGAAACCAGGATTTGGGGGGTGTGTATGTGTGTGGGTGTGCGTGTCTGTGTGTGATAGTTTTTTGTTTTCCCCTAAAGCTGAGTAATTCTCCGCTGCAGAAAGCCTGGCCTTGCTTCTAAACCCTAGGTATCTATGCACAACTCACCTATTAGGGCTAGCCAGAGATTCCACATAGCCATTTTATCTATCAGAAATCTGTCTAATAACATCAGATCTTCTGGGCCATTATGACCTGACTAGCCTAGCAGTTTGCATCACAGACTGGACATGCTGGAGAGGTTTCTACTGTAGGATTCATTCAAAATTGGCAGTCTTCCAAGTCAACCAATAAATAGGCTGTGGCAATATTCCCAAGTGTGATATGTGCCACTTTCAGAATGCAAATAGGCTGTGATAGCCAGCCTCCTAGATAGCCCCACGATCCCTGTTTCTTGGTATTCATGCCTGTCTATAGTTCCCTCTAACACTGAATAGAGTTGACCTGTGAAACCACTAGGATACTACAGAAATATTAGAATGTAACATACAAATCTAGGTCAAAAAAGATATTGTGGCTTCTGACTTGCCTTTTCTTAGATAATTCATTCTGGGAGAAGCCAGCTGTGATGTCATGAGGATACTTGAGCAGTTTTTTGAAAAGGAACTGAGACCCCCTGCCAACAGCCATGTGAGTGACCCATGATCTCCTTGGAAGCAGATCCTTCAGCACCAGTCAGGCCTTCAGATGACTTCATGCCTGGCCAATATCTTGACCATAACCTCATGAGACACACTGAGTCAGAACTACCCAGCTAAGCTGCTGCCAAATTTCTGACATATAGAAAACGCGAGATGATAAATATTTGTTGGTTATAAGCTGCTAAATTTTGAGGTAACTTGTTATAGAGCAATAGATACCTAACAGAGGTTACAGTACCTTAAAGAAGTATGCTGCCATAACCAAAAATCTAAAATATGGGAGTGGCATATTGGAACTGGAAGTGGACAGAAGCTGGAAGGACAATGAGGAAGGTGTCAGTAAAAGCCAAAGGTGCTTTGAAAAGGCTGTTAGAAGAAACCTAATGGTGGTTGCCAGTAAGGACTTAAAAAGTAGTGAGGAGAATGATATTGGAAACTTGATGGAAGGGGATTCTTGCTATATTGTGGCAGAAAGTTAAGCAATACTGTCACCTACAATAATGGTATAAAGTAGAAAATATACCTAGTAAACAAGGTAATTTAACTAAAATTTCCAGTCAGAGTGTTGAGAGTACCACCTGGTTTTTATTTGGGTATCTCTAACCCTTGCCACTTCTTAGTCACCAAATCCAACTAGCACGGTATGAATGTAGTGGACCAGGGTGATGTCCTGAGGAATATCAAGACAATCAAGGTCCCTGCCGACTATATTTTGACAAAAGGTAGAAATGTTCATTTGGCCCTGGGTGGGGGAGTGAATGTGTCTGCTGTACATTCTCAAGTGAAAGCAAACAGCTTTGGTCCTTTTTACCAATGGGAATTGAGAAAAACACCTTTGCTAGATCAGTATTTGCATACCAAGTGCCAAATACTGTGTTGATTTGTTCTGGTTTAGATACCACATCTTTCATAACGTCTGCAATTGGGCCTAACACTTGGTTAAGTTCACAGCAGCTTGCTGTCATCTCCCATGATCCATCCAGTTTTGTTCTACTTTTTTCAGAGACAATACAGGTCAATTGAACAGGAATATGATGCAGACCACCTCTCCTGCATCATTTGAGCGTTTGATATAGCACTAGTTTCTGGAATTCCTCTAAGGATGTTATGCTAGAGCATAGCACAAAATGCTTCACTCCCTATCTGCAATTCATCTGAATCTATTGAAAAGTCAGAGTCTTAGTAACTCTCAGTAGTAAGCGACTATATGTCAGCCTGGCAGATAAGAAAGCAAAGCATTCACCCACTTGCTCCTATTCCTCATGGGTCAATGATGGCTCCATGATTATTAACATTAACTCCCTCACAATTTCAAGTTGTGCGTGAGTGAGTGCTGAGTGGGTTTCTGCAAGCGCCTTTCATTTCAATGTCAGAGAAGCTCTGGGGAAGTAGGCTGCCCAGTCTGTGGTAAGTTGCAGTCAGTTTGCACCTGCATGAATCTGGTTACACCTGTGCAAAACTGGAAGTCACAGGAGTGACTTGAAGGTACAAGTGGAGCCAAAAGCATTTGAAACGGCACACAAGTGGCATCACATAGTGGCCCAGCAAACGGTGAAGGTTTCTGTTTTGTTTTTCTTCTAAAAATGCAAAACCAAAAGCATCTATTTTTCTATGAACAACATACTTTCAGGATGAAACTGCTAAAGGCTGAATATGTCTGAATTTTTATCACATTTATTTATTCATTCAACACATATTTAGTGTGGGCCTACAATGTGCTTGGTGCTGTGATAGACAAGCAAAATAGATATGTACCAACATAAGAAGCACTACAAAAGGTGGAAACAACCAAATATCCATCAGCGGATGAATGAATAAACAAAATGTGGTATATACATACAATGGAATATTATTCAGCCTTAAGAAAACAATAAAATCCTGATATGTGCTAGAACATGGATGAGCCATAAAATCTTATGCTAAGTGAAATAAGCCAGACTAAAAGGACAAATATTGTATTATCCCACTTATACGAGGTACCTAGAATGGCAAAATTCATAGAAACAGAAGGCAGACTTTTACCAGGGGCTAAGGGGAGCATGGATGGGAAATTATTGTTTGATGGGTGCAGAGTTTCAGTTTGGGATGACGAAAAAGTTCTGGAGGTGGATATTGGTGATGGTTGCACAACAAGGAGAATATACTTAGTGCCACTGAATTGTTCATTTAAAAATGGTCAAATGACAAATTTTATGTTATGTGTATTTTACCACAATAAAAAAATATAACACTACAACAAACTTTAGCCAATACTTTTTATATTTACATCTATAATCCTCTGAAACTTACAGAACCTTTCTGGCTATAGCAACATGGTGCCGAGGTTCTAGGAAGTTACTGCCAAGTTTAAAGCCTTGGGGGATTCTTAAATTCCTTAGGCCTAGAAGCAATTTACTTGAGACCTTCAAACAGAAAGGGAAGAGCCAATTATAGATCTGATAGACTTTTCCTTGTTTTATTAAACACTGAAAAAAGAAAGAATAGCTCAGAGATGCCACTATTATCATCTTAGGTCTAGTGCCTAGCATATTAAGTAGGTAGTTATCATTAGAAATAATATATTCTAAGGTTTTCTTCTGATGATGTTATATAGTTTAATGCATACCTCAATAATTACAACATAGTTTTAACCAATAATGTGAGATTGTGGATATGATCTTCACAAGATGGAAAATAAAAATGAAGTGGAAGTAACAACCTTTTGACATCTGTGCAGTTTTTATTACACATCTAGAAACATATTTTATTTGATTCTTTGGGACATTGTTTACTCATACTCTGGCTAAGAAATATATACATATCTGTTACTTTATATTTTGTATAAAGCTCATTTTCAGGTGTATATTACATTTAGTACTCCCTGACATATAATAAACCGCTCCTATAAAACAAGACCAAAGTAGATTTTCCCCCTAATATTATATTACAATTAACAAGACTCAGAAAAAAAAAAAGGAATGTTAATTTCTTCTTTCTGTGACCAGGGCAGGACTGGCTTCATTACAAGCAATTATTAAGGATTACAATAAATTCAGTTTTTATCTTCTTACTTAAAAAGACTACTGTTATACACTTAGGAAACTGAGAAATATGACTTCTTTACAAGAGACTGTAAAGCCTTCCTTCTTGGTTACCTTAATGAATGCCCATATGCATTGCTGTATATTTTTATAACCTCCATATAATTTCTATCCCACTAAATGCTGTAATTATATAGAGTTAGAAAAGTAAGCAATTCAAATACCTGAAACATTAAGTTTCCAACACACTAATTGGTATGTATATGAATGTAAATGTAAAGTATATGTAAATATACTTTTTAAATACAAATGGTTTGTGCTACCAAAATACTTCATCTGAAAGTGAATACTTCATCAGAAGCCAAGTCAATCCTTCCAAACTCCACGTGTCCAAGGAACTTGAATGTGTGGTTTAGGGTAGTAATTTGCAACATTAGTGACTTGGAAATGTCTATTAGACCTTAGACTGTTATTTCAATAATGGGTAAAAGTCAAGTCAGTTTTAAATTAAATTAAAAATGAATTTTAATTAAAGTTAAACATGAGCTCAAAATTATAAGATGCTAGGAAAAATAATCAGTAGGTAATCACTTAAAGATTTGAATGTAAATACTTCAATTTCCCAAAAAGTGAGTTGAGGAATATCTTAATTTTTCAGTAGGATCCCCCAACTCTGATAATAAAATGTAACCCATAAACATGCACAAATTTCCTAAGAATTAGATTATTTGATCAGTATTTTTCACATATTAATTTTAGTTTGGAAAATACGGCATATGTAAGAAAGCCCTAAATTAACTTATAAAATACAAAGCTGTAACTGAATTTAAACAAGGTTGAGAATTTCTAATTCTGATGAAAAGACATGTCCTTTATTAATAAAATGAGACAATCAGTTTTATCTTCAAAGAAATGTCACCAATAAAGCAGTGTTGGAGATGTATACAATTCTGTTAACTGTTCTTTAATAACTGTGGACACTACATCTTTGACCAGGAAAAATTTCTTTTAGCCTGAAACATTAAGATCTTAATCAAAATTAGGAAGTCAGAAATGAATATCCATTTTCTGATTTTTGTTTCTATGCACATTTCCTCTGTGTTTGGGTATAAATTTCTCCTTGGATATTAAATTTCTATGGCTGACAAATTCCACAAGCATTAAACAGCCGTATTTCAAAAATCAAATTATATTAACACCAGTTTATGAGGCGAATCTATGCTTTAAGACACATCATTAGTCTTTTTGAAGACACATGTAGATGTAATATTTCTTTTGCTTGATTAAAAATCACAGTAAGGATACATTTTAAAAACATAATATATATCTGTTAAAATTAACTCAGGGCATTAACACACACACATGGTTTCACTGAGTAAATGGTTCCAAGAGTATGATAGAGAATTTAGACAGATGGTTAGATGAGGAATAGGGGAGCTGACAGTTGCACATTCATGGAAATTGTAAAATTTAAAAGTGAAGGACAGGGCCGGCCCCGTGGCTTAGCGGTTAAGTGCGCGCACTCCGCTACTGGTGGCCCGGGTTCGGATCCTGGGCGCGCACCGACACACCGCTTCTCCGGCCATGCTGAGGCCGCGTCCCACATACAGCAACTAGAAGGATGTGCAGCGATGACATACAACTATCTGCTGGGGCTTTGGGGGAAAAACAAAAGGGAGGAAGATTGGCAATAGATGTTAGCTCAGAGCTGGTCTTCCTCAGCAAAAAGAGGAGGATTAGCATGGATGTTAGCTCAGGGCTGATCTTCCTCACAAAAAAAAAAAAAAAAAGTGAAGGACAGCACAGTGATAAATAGTGCAACATTTTACAGCCAAGATCTTAAGACCATCAGAAGTTAAATGGAGGTTATATGGTCATCCAAGCCAGGGTCAGCACCCAGGTGTCCTGACTTCCCAGCTCAGTACTCACACATTCTATCTTAGGAGACTTTAATTCAGATGAACAGTCACAGTGGAACTCGATTTCTCTAACTCTAGTTAGTAAATTACCAAAGTTACCTCGGGTTCCACAAATAATTCACTAAATCATGAACAAAAATTATCACTATTTTGGAATCTGTGATTTGGAAGGATTCCAAACTTGTAATACAACTTGTAATACAATCTCTCTTCATCTTATGTTCTTTTAGCCTCTTTTAGTCTTGGTGACAAGACTTCATTGTTGGGCAAAGTTGCCCATTTTGGTGAATTCTGGTGCCCATTATTTATTAGAGATTTCTTCCCTATATTCCTATAAAATCTTTCTCTCTAAGCATCTTAATCAAACATCCTCCTGACAGCTTTTCAAATATTTTAAAACTCCAAACTAAATAATCTCCTTTTTTTCGTATTCCTAATAAGACTCCGATCATCACACTTGTTGCTATTCTGTGGCACTGTAAGACTAGACAGTAATACCATAGTGCAATCTGGGAACCAGTAAAGAAAATAAAACGGAGTAGACAACAAATAAGATACCTGACCATATCCATATATCTTTTATTCTTATTGAGATAAAAAAGACAACCTCATATCCTTTTCAACGTGAGTCTTACCCCAAGCCTCTTTAAATACTGTTAACTCTTCTCACATATTCTGTTGAGGTTCAGATTTTCTTGATTTACACTATGCTCTATAGTAAATTTACTCACTAAGGCCATTCTTTTGGTAATTGCTTGGATAACTCAGCCCCACAAGCCCCAAAGGAAAATCCTGTGCCTGAATATCTATTTCTCCAATGAATCCTTATCCAGAGGCTGACTCAAGGAACTAGATGTATGTTTCATCTCTGAGGTCTTCCAGATTTCTTAAGTCAGCAACCCTCACTGACCCAGGTTCTTGAGGTACCATGCATTCAGTTACCACTCCCCAAACCTTTTTCTCTCAGAAGGCTGTAATTTCATTGCATAGTCCAGAATTGATAATTTTTAGCTGACATTTGAAGGTAAATATTCATAATGTATGTTTGTATGCTTTGACAGTGTGTGTACACAATGCTATGAGGGAGTAAGAGTGATTATATAACCAATACATTACACATCTATCTGCATCAATTTAGTATTGTGGAAAAGAAATGAGAATTATTTAAATCAAAATCACACTCATAAATTAAATTCTCTTTATAGGAAGCAATTCCAGTGCTAAAAATGTTCAGAGCATTCTACACTGAATGCTCATCATTTGCTAGAGTACAAAAGTGATAGGGGCTCACAGTTCACAGATGGTCTCTAGGTTAAATAGGACACACCGAGGGACTGAAGAAACTTGCATGTGGATTACCTAGACTGTGCTCGCTACCAGAATTTAATTTTAATGATTTTTAAATTTTGTTTAATTGTGCTAAGAATACTTAACATGAGATCTACTCTCAACAATTTTTTATTTTTTATTTATTTATTTTTTTGTGTGTGAGGAAGATCAGCCCTGAGCTAACATCCATGCTAATCCTCCTCTTTTTGCTAAGGAAGACCGGCTCTGAGCTAACATCTTTTGCCAATCCTCCTCCTTTTTCTCCCCAAAGCCCCAGTAGATAGTTGTATGTCATAGCTGTACATCCTTCTAGTTGCTGTATGTGGGACGCGGCCTCAGCATGGCCAGACAAGCGGTGTGTCGGTGCGCGCCCGGGATCCGAATCTGGGCCGCCAGTAGCGGAGTGCGCACACTTAACCGCTAAGCCACGGGGCCGGCCCCACAATTTTTTAAGTGTACAATACATCATTGTTCAATATAGGTACAATGTTGTACAGCAGATCTCTAGAACTTATCCATCTTGCTTAACTGAAACTTTATGCCCATTAACTAGTAGCTCCTCATCTGTCTTTCCCCCCAACTCTGGCAACCACAATTCTACTTTCTGCTTCTGTGAGTTTGACTATTTTATACCCAATTTTATACCTTCATTGTATCACATTTTCTTTATCCATTCATCCATTGATAGACATTCAGGTTGTTTCCACATCTTGGCTATTGTGAATAGTGCTCCCATTTCTCCAAAGAAGACATACAAATGGCCAACGAGTATATGAAAAAGGCTCAATGTCACCAATCATCAGGCAAATGAAAATCAAAACCAAAATGAGATAGTGTCTCACACCTGTGAGGATGGCTACTATCTAGAAAACAAAAGACTGTAAGTGTTGGCGAGGATGTAAGTGTTGGCGAGAATGTGGAGAAACTGGAACTCTTGCACACTGTTGGTGGGATTGTAAATTGGTTCAGCCATTATGGAAAACAGTACAGCGGTTCCTAAAAAAATTAAAAATAGAACTACCATACAATCCAGCAATCTCATTTCTGGATATTTATCCAAAAGAACTGAAATCAGGATCTCAAAGGGTTATCAGCAGAATTTATTTTTAATGATTATCTTTTTGATGTATCCACCTTGGCTCCAGGCATTAGTTTAGATCACCTGCTTTTCTTAAAACAAGTGTACCCATATGTCTAATTATTTAATACCTATGACCCCATTCATACCAATATCTGGTTAATCAAACAATTCCATTCAATTTAATTTAACAAATATTATGAGTGCCTAGAATTTTAAGCATCCAGATCTCTTTGCCAATCGAAGGAATCAGTCAGAATTATTTCTCTCCTCATTTACCCATGAACTTCTTGAGTTGAAAAATACCTGAAATTAGAGGTTGGTGGAATTTTCTGTCACATTATTGAAAAGTCATTATTGGAAGATTCAAGTAGCTTCTAATGTAGAAAAAAAGGATAAGCATTATTATCTTCTTTTTAAAAATACAACAGCGAAAAAAAGAATTAACTATTGATTATTCACAACAAATTCTGAGGTAAGTTCTATGTGACCCAATTGCTAAAACTGTTAAAAATGTCGTAAATTTCATAGAGTTTTCAATTCGCAATATTTTGAAGAGTGGGAATAAGAAGACATACACTTTAGTAAAGTAGCCTTAATGATATCCTTTAAATCATGGCTCCTTGTTATATATCACAAGTTAACATTTAATATTTATAAACAGTAGAGTGAGTTTTGTTGATTTCAGTCATAGTAGAAAAATAGGTGCATTGAGAGCCTCAAAAAGAAAGACATTATATTCTTACTTGGGAACTCAAAGCTTGGTAGAAATAATGAGATTTGAGTTGGAGAGATGGATATGGAAATCATGGGACTTAAAGTTGGACAGGTACCAGCGGGAGAAGAGAATTCCAGGAATAGGGAACAACATGAACAAAGCCAGGAAATGCAGACTGTATATATAAATAGGCATGTGGAACATAGCTATGAAAAGGTAAGGGAGCGCGGGGCCAGGTTGGAGAAGGCTTTGGAAAGTTTTCTGTAGGTGAATCTTAACTTAACGTACCTTATAATACCTTACTATAGGTAAATCCTAACTTACTTTCAATAATCTGCTTTAGTTGTGCTCACTTATTCTCTTCTCATGTTATGTAGGTTTAAGAGGATTTCTCACATTATCTGTCCCACATGTTCTGATGTATCATTAAATTGTGTTTTATATTGTTTACCAAGTATTTTGTGTATGCAAACCCATTTCTTAAGTAAGATTTTAAACCATCCAGAGATAGGAGCTTTGTCATGTTCCTTTTGTAGTTCCCACTCTACTGCTAGACTATCAATAAAAATAGATATGAAAGTCCTTACCAGAGTACATTTAAGTTATAATTGGTATTGCTCCTTAATAAATACCTGGTGAGCTGCAAGAGATAGCAGAAGATTGCTGTTTCTAAAATCCTCAAAGGAAAAGATTCTAAATTAATAAGAAAAATAGTTTGACATCCTGTATGAATTATCAGGAGGCTAGAAAATAGAGTATCTGACTATGGAGGTCAAGGTTATATTATACTCAAAAAATGACAGTAATGAAAATCAAGCACCAGATAGGATGGCCACCCTGCCAGCATCAACAAGGGACCAGCAGTTGGGGAGTCCAACATCAAAAATGCATCAATTGCAGGGCTAAGTGGTGAGAAAAATGAACTCATAGGTTAAGGCAATTTGTGCCTAAAAACCAATCCAAGATTCAACCAGCTGCTCGAGGACATTAGACAATTAAAATACAAAGTGTGACTATTTCTTTTTAAGATAAAGCCACCTATGATTGTTGAAAATGAGATTTAACTTAGCAAACTTGAACATCGTTATCCTGGTTTATTTTCTTTTTTCCCTGAGGCTGTCATCAGGAGGATGCATGTATATCATGTGTATTTTATTTTAGACTTGTTTGTTACCTGCTAAGATGCTTGTGAAGATGACTGCAAGAAGTGATGGAATTCAAATTATTTTCCCCATATAGGCCTTCTTTCACTCTGATGGTGTTAATGATTGACTCATTATCTCAGTGGCATTTTCTTCAATGTCACAATGTCTCTCTGAGGGTATGTCACATTTTCATAATTGCTGTCGTCCTGAAGCATCCCGGTTTCTCCAGTGACAAACACTGCCCCTAAGATTTGAGATTCACAGCTCTCCCAGGAAATCTCAGTCTCTCAGAGAGTTCTTTATTCATTTTGCCCAAGGCTGAATTTTTTGTCTGTAGATAAGCAGTTTTTCGAAATTTTATACCATAAAAAATTTCCAGACGTATGTTCTTTGATATCTTGCATTTTTCATGACACATAAGGAATTATAAAGCAGGAGCTACTGGTGGGGGAATTCCTTTGTCTCTGACTTCTCTGTAGCTCCTGGAAAACATGGTAATTTTTGCTTCTCTTGAAAAGAAAATGAGCACATATAAGATGCATTGGACCGTATTTAAGATTCTTAGCAGAACTCAATAGAATGCTACATGTCTAAGAGGATGAGTGGAAAAAAATGGGAAAATTATGAAGTATGGGTTTATTTCTTAGGACTTATGCTGCACTTTTGGAGGCATTTCCAAAAGAAAAATATGAGACATATTTTGAGTTTTGAATTCAATCAAACTAAAACAAACAAGCAAACAAAACTTGTCTTTCATTTATCTCCAGCTCTTCTGGTTATTACCCATTTGTCAGTGATTTCCTTATTGTGTAAATGCTTAGTCATGAGTCACTTAGATCCCATTTGATTACAGTAGTTATCCATTTGATTATAGTAGCTCATTAACGTGCTTAAAGACACTACAGCATCCTAGACTCACATCTGGAATTCTAAAATTTCAAGCCACTCGTCCATTTTTGCTCCCCTCTAATCTGTTCTCTGCACTGAGCAGCCAGAGGGACCTTTTCAACATGCAAATCTGTTCATGTCACCTTCTCGCTTAGAGCTCTCTGATGCCTTCCCATTGCTCTTAGGTTAAAGCAAAGCTCGTTAGCCCATCCTATACATTCCACCAGGATCTGACCTGTACCTCCCTCTCCAAGCTTATGTTGTATTTTGCTCCCTCTCGATATTGTGCTTTAACCACACTCGCCTTTCACGCCATTTCCCCTCAAATAGATCACTATTTTAGCACTTAGTGTGTTGTAATTATTTATGTCTTTCTTCCCTATAGATTATGAGTACCTTGAAGGCAGATACCGTCTTGTTATTTTTCTATCCCCAATGTTTAGGATATTGCATATCAAATATTAATTCCTCCTACATAAATACTTGTTTAATGAATACATTTAAATGAATAAAAATTTCAGCTGCCTAATTAGAAAAATTTACCACTGCTAATACATTAGTGAGGAGAAACTCCTCCCAGTGAGCACAGTACGTTAATTCAGTTAAAATACAAATTTCCTCAGAAGTCCTATATAAGAATCTAGACTCTTTCTACTCAAAGTGTGATCCAGGGACCAGCAACATCAACAACGCTTGGGAGCTTATTCAAAACGCAGAATCTCAGGCCTGACCTCAAACCTACCGAATCAGAATTTACATTCTTACAAGATTCCTAGATAATTTGCACATAAAGTACAGATCATTAATTTACACTGACTTATAAAAGAGACCTTTATATTAGTCTAGATGGAGAGACATATGCTCCTAGATGTAAAAAGTTAACATGGAGAGAAAGCCAAATTTTCCTAGAATAATTTACGAATTCACTTATGCTGTCAACAGAGATAAGGAGTAGCAACTGTCTGCTACTGTGCCAGGCACGGGACATACCATGATATTTAGAAGTGATACAGTTATTGCCCTTAGGCAGTGTTGCACCACCTATTCAGAAGATCAGCTTAAGTAAAGCATACAAAAACTATTATACTCTTACAGCTAGAGCAAAGGCTCGCAGAAAATTCAGATTAATATACAACAAATAAAAATTATAATAAAATAATTTTGGAAGAGAAAATGATTTCAAACTTTATCTTTTGTTAAAATCAACTATATCTAAGACAAATATTATGAATAAAACTAATAATATTGGGCCTTGCTTGCTTTTATATTAAACCATATATGTCAAAAGAAATAAAAATATGACGGCCAAGTAAAAACAGAACAGTTGAACAGAACATAATAAAATATTCAGAAACATATATATGTAAGTAAAATATGATAAAAGTGGCATTTTACATTAATAATAAAATAAAACTGAATAAAAAATAAATAATAAATAACATTGAATTCTTTACAAACTCTTTGACAAAAGAAGTTAAAACTCTACCTAGTAAAATACACCAAAATAAATTACATATATATATATGAGGTTAATATAAAAAAGGAAAGCTGTTATACCCAGGTTTGAGAAAAATTTATTTGTGAATTTGTATTTAAAATAAAGAAAGAAGCCTCTGCTTGACGTACTAGCTTCTGTCAAAATAAATCTTACCAATGAGAACAATTAGAAAAGCTAGCTAAATTAAAAAAAAAATTGTTTGAAGCTATCAGAGACATATTAATGCAGCATGAACCTGAAGAATCAAGATCCTAGACAAAAATGAAGCACAGAATAGGTCCTCTGACACTTGTCCCAATCTGTACCCTTGAGGCATTTTTCCACTACTTAAACTGTGACGAAGAGGTGAAGAAGATGAGCAGAACTGTCAGTAGTTCCATGGACCTGGGAAGAAAATATTATGTCCAGGGTTGATCAGGAAGAAGAAAAACAACCCAGCTGTCAGTTATGATTTCCAAAAGGCTATACTGGTGGATAAAGAGAAAAGAAGGGGGGAAAAAAAAAAAAAAAGATGAGCTTTTAAGAAGGCTGAAATTCAGCTTCTAATCAGCTGAATTCCAGATTAGATGAAGGTGAAATTTCCAAAGCCTAACTAAACACCATACACTTACACAAAAATCTTATCTAGAAGATTATGTCAATTATACAGAGCCTCCGGCCCCTTTTTTCATCGCAATGGCTGGCATTCGGCCAAAAATTGCTTAGACTACCAAGATATAGGTGACCCATATATTATGGTTAGCAGACCTGCACATTAAAGTAATTGTGATTAATGTTTTCCAGAAAATAGAAAACATGATGAAGAATTTCAGTAGACAGCAGAAATCTATTTTAAAAACTCAAATGCAAAATCTAGAACTGAAGAATACAATAACTGAATTAAGAACTTAATAGATTTAGCAGCAAGAGGACTAGTGAGATAGAAAATAATTCAATTAAACATATCTAGAATGATGCAAAGAACATATGGGACATGGAAGAAATCTTTAACATTCAAATGAATTAAAAGGAGAAGAGAGAAAAAATATCCAAGAAGAAAGCATTTAGGAAGAAATAAAGACTGAAAAGGTTAATCTGAGTAAATATTTAAAGTGTAAAACAACGGAGTATGTCTAGTGGGGTTTACATTTATATACAATAAAAATACATATCACTAAGAGCGTTAACAATAGAACATGGGGTAAGTAGAGGCAAAGAGTTTTAAGGCCATTGAATTTTCTGGGATGAGATAGAATTACTAATTTAGAGTTGACTTTAATAAATAAAGATAAGTGCGAGCCACTAAAAGAAAAGCCAAAGAATGTATAATTAATGAACTACTAGTGGAGAAATAGTGATAATAAAAATAATTAATAGGGGCTAGCCCAGTGGCATAGTGGTTAAGTTTGCGCACTCGGCTTTGCCAGCCCGGGGTTCACGGGTTTGGATCCTGGGTGCAAACCTGTGCACCGCTCATCAAGCTATGCTGTGGGGGCATCCCATATACAAAATAGAGGAAGATGGGCACAGATGTTAGCTCAGGGCTAATCTTCCACAGCAAAAAGAGGAAGATTGGCAATGGATGTTAGCTCAGCACTGATCTTCCTAACAAAAAAAAAAAATTCATAAAAGAATGGAGAAAAAAGGATATGTAGAAAAAATGGGAAAATAGAAAAACAGCCAGATGGTACATTTAAACCATAATGCATGAATTTACATCAAATGTAAATTAAATAAATATCCCAGGTAAAAGACAAAGGTGGTCAGATTGGATATAAAACCAAAACCCATCTCTTATTGCTTATAAGAATTACACCTTAGATATAAGGATATTGGGTTATAATCAAAAGATAAAGCAAGTTATAGCATACAAACACAAACCAAAAGAAAGATGGTGCAGATATATTAATATCAGACAAAGTGTATTTTAAGAAAAGAAGCATCAAAGACATTTAATAATAAAATTATCAATACACTAGAATGATAAAACATTTTAAAATTTGTATGTACCTAATAACATCTGGCCTCAAAATGTATAAAGTTAAAATTGACAGAACTAGAAGAAATACACAAGTGTACAAGTATAATAAAAGATCCTAAGACTCTTCTCTTATTAACTGATAGAAGATTTAGAGAAAATATCACTAGAAGTTTAGAAATTTGAACATGATTACAAAATCAACATAATAGACATACACACACCATTGTATCCAGAGCTGCACAATGAATACTCTTTCTTTTGAATGTACATAAAACATTGACCAAGATTGATTATATGTGGACTTTAAAGCAAGTCAGAGTATATTCTCTAACGACAGTGGAATTAAGTTACAAGTCAATAACAAAAAGATACATAGAATTTTCTTGAATGCTTGAAAATTAACAATACACATTTATATAACACATGGATGAAAGAAGGAATAACAATGAATATTAAAAACTATTTTGTGGCAAATGAGAATAAAAATATGACATCAAAATTTGTGAGACAAAGCTAAACTAATTCTTACAGAAAAATTTATAACTTTAAGCTCTTAAGTTATAAGTACTTAAGGAAAAAAGGTTGTGAAAACTATAATCTAAGTATTTATCTGAAGAAGTTAGAAAAGAATAATAAAGTAAACTCAAAGAAAGTGGAAAGAAGAAATAATATGGGTAAGAGCAAACATTACTGAAGTGGAAATCAAATGTTCCAACGAAAAGCCATTTTTTAAAAGACTGATGTTGATAAAACTCAACCAAGATTGATGAATTAAAAAAGAGAGCACTTACAAATGACTAATATTAGAAATGAAAAAGGAAACATTCTTACAGATTTTGAGGACATTAAAAAGAAAAAAGAGGATATTATGACAAATCTTACACCAACAAATTTGAAAATGAAATAAATTCCTGGAAAAACACAAAACTTATCAAAACTGACATTAAGAGATACTGAAAAATTTAAATATTGCTCTATCTATTCAATCCATAGTGAAAACATTCCCACAAAGAAAATTCTTGGCCCTGATGGCTGCATTGGTGAATTCAGCCATACATCCAAGAGAAAAAAACATTGTGATAATCTGACCTCTAAAATATTCCAGAACATGGAGAAAAAGGGAATCATTACTAGCTCATTTTATAGAGTCAGAAAAACTTCAATCCCAACACCTGTCAAGGACATTAGAAGAGAGGACAATTACAGGCCAATCTCTCTCACGAACACAGATGTAAAAAATAACTAAAAAAAAAAAAGACATTTACAAAGCCAATCCAACAACACATGAAAAGGATAATACATCATGACCAACTGGAGATTTCTCCAAAAATATAAGATTGGTTTTAATGTTTGAAAATCAATGTAATGAAATTAGAATTCTTCAATATATATTGTTAAGTCAAAGTACAAGATATTAGACTAAATATATAAGAATTTCAATTTTGTTGGACAATAATATAACTGGAATGACATTTGCAAAACGCTAACAGTAATTTTTTTTTTTTTTTTTTTTAAAGATTTTATTTATTTTATTTTTCCCCCCAAAGCCCCAGTGGATAGTTGTATGTCGTAGCTGCACATCCTTCTAGTTGCTGTATGTGGGACTCGGCCTCAGGATGAACGGAGAAGCAGTGCCTCGATGCGCACCCGGGATCCGAACCTGGGCCACCAGCATCGCAGCGCGCGCACTTAACCACCAAGCCACAGGGCCGGCCCTAACAGTAATTTTTTTCTGCCTCGTAAGATAATGGAATTTTTTTTTACTGAGGTAACATTGGTTTATAACATATAAATTTTGGTGTACATCATGTTATTTCCATTTCTGTGTAGACTATATCGTGTTCACCACCCAAAGTCTAATTACCATCTGTCACCACACACATGTACCCTTTTACTCCTTTCATCCTCCCTCCGCCGCCTCTGGTAACCACCAATCTATTCTCTATATGTGTTTGTTTGTTTTTATCTTCCACACATGAGTGAAATCATACAGTATTTGGCTTCCTCCATCTGATTTATTTTACTTAACATAATGCCTTCAAAGTCCATCCATGTTGTCACAAATGGCAAGGTTTCATCTTTTTTATGGCTGAGTAGTATTCCATTGCATATATATACCATATCTTCATTATCCATTCATCCATCAATGGATACCTAGATTGCTTCCAAGTCTTGGCTATTGTGAATAATGTTGCAATGAACATAGGGGTGCAAATATCTTTCTGAATTAGTGTTTTCATGAACAGCTGGATCATATGGTAGTTCTGTTCTCAATTTTTTGAGGAATCTCCATACTGTTTTCCATAGTGGCTGCACCAGTTTATATTCCCACCAGCAGTGTATGAGGGTTCCTTTTTCTCCACATCCTCCCCAACCCTTACTATTTCCTGTCTTGTTAAGAACAGACATTTTGATGGGCGTGAGGTGATATCTCATTGTAGTTTTGACTTGCATTTCCCTAACAATTAGTAATGCTGAACATCTTTTCATGTGTCTGTTGGTCATCTGTATATCTTCTTTGGAAAAATGTCTGTTCAGATCCTCTGCCCATTTTTTAATTGGGTTGTTTGTTTTTGAGTTATATGAGTTCTTGATATACTTGAGATATTAACCTTTTATCAGATATATGATTTGCAAATATCTTCTCCCAGTTGTTAGGTTGTCATTTCATTTTGTTGATGGTTTCCTTTGCTGTGCAGAGGCTTTTTAGTTTGATGTAGTCCCATTTGTTTATTTTTTCTTTTGTTTCTCTTGCCTGGGGATAATGGATTTTAATTTTATTTTCCATTTTGATATTTTTTCCCTGGATTTTAAATAGTGAATTATCATAAATTTCCTTTAAAAAATAAACATAACATGTTGGGGCCGGCCCACTGGCGCAAGCGGTTAAGTGCATGCGCTCCACTGCGGCAGCCCGGGGTTCGCCAGTTCGGATCCCGGACGCACACCGACACACCGCTTGTCAGGCGATGCTGTGGCAGCATCCCATATAAAGTGGAGGAAGATGGGCACGGATGTTAGCCCAGGGCCAGTCTTCCTCAGCAAAAAAAGAGGAGGATTGGCAGATGTTAGCACAGGGCTGATCTCCTCACAAAAAAATAAATAAAAAATAAACATAACATGTTACAGCAAAAATAGAAGTCATCCTACATTCTGGGCTCTTTTACTTCTAGATACCATTAGGACTAAAAACTGCCCTTTTATCCATTCCTTTTATTATATTGGTGCTCTCTGGCCTCACTCCTAGTATAAAATCTTGTTATTTATCTTTTGTTGCTTTCAGTCTCTATCATCCATGGTCTTTTATGAGAGATTCAATAAAGTTTTATAATATAAGATATGTCAAGAAGGCCAAGAAGTTAGCTTTTAGAACAATAAATAGGGGTTTTGAAGTACCTCAAAGCATATGTATGTTGTTCCTATTATAACAAAACACAATCGACGGCAGTCAGAACAAAATGCTGGAAGTACACTTGGTATCAGATGAATTTGGGTTTGTATAGATGCTTGTCTTTTATTTATTGTACTTCTTTGGATCACTTAACCTCTGTAAGCATCTATTTCCTCATTTACATATACAGGATAATAACAGAACACACCTCATAGGGATTTTATGAGTATTAAATAGATCACACATTTAGCATTATTATTACTGAAAGAGAAAAACCTAGGATCAAAAACCACGTTTGCCTAAGGTTCAGAGATGTATCTTGACATTTTAGTTACTCAGCAATGAGTGGCAAATAGCCAGTGCAACGAATGCAAGGTTATATGTGGCTATCAACTGCAACATTTTAAACTGCTTTGCACATAGAAATATAAAAGATGAGAGATACATGCTTTCTAAAGCACTTAAATTACTACCAAGCATAAAATAGCAGAACAGATTCTCAAGTACATGATGGTAACCTCCAAGTGATTTTTTCTAACCTCTGAATACTGTCCCCTTAACAGCATTTACTGAGACCCCAGTTTTCCTTGGAAACAGTCCTTCCGTTTAGACTCTATCCATAGATCACCTTGAGAGCCTCTTATCTCTGTCACATTTTCGTTTTTCTTATCTTCTCTTTCAAGGGTTGAATGGAATCAATAGGAGAGTGTCACTTTCTAATAAGATGGATGCAAATTAAAGGAAAAGGAAAGGGTGACTTAAGTATTAAATTGACTGGTCTGTTACTTGTAGAGGATTTCACAATTCAGGAGCCATCGATACCAATTCACAGGTGAAGCAGTATCAAAGGCTTTGTCTGTGATGTCAAGCAGTTTACTTGGCTGCTTCTTGATGGCATAAGCACGTTTAGATCCCAAAGAAAGGAAGGAACAAGCCCCAGTACTCTGCATATGTAAGGTCATGCGACAAAGCTTATTTCTAAGGAGGAAATGTGAATGTTGGAAGAGCCAGCCCTCTGAACTAGTTATTATGCCATGACACCAAAGGATTTTCTAATTTCCACTGAAATTCTCCCTGCCCATTAATGTTAATTACCAATAATTTTCAGACCCTGCCAGCTAGAACAGCTTTGCAGGCATACAAATTCAATAAGTATGGTATGAGTAGAATAAGTGGTAAGGTTGAGACCTAAAACCGCAGAGGAAAATAAGGCAAATGTGAGTTAGGTTTCTATTATGTCCTTAATTGAACCTTTCTTAATCTGTCAGCCACACACACCCCACACTTAAAAGCTGTTCTTATCCTTTCTCAAGAAAGCCTTCTGTAGTGTGACAATTACAAACCCTCCACAACATTGGGATGCGAGAGTTTGGAGCACTCATCTCCTTTTGTAATCTCTAGATGTTTGCACATAAAACTCTCTTTACTAGAGTGAGAGCTCTCTAAGACTATGAGGCACAGTGAAAAAAAGCACAGTCTTGAGAGTCTTAAAGACTGGAACCACCTAGCTCAGACACTTTTTAGCTGCAGGACAAGATGCAAGTTTTGTGGGATCTGAAGCTGTTTCGGAACCCTCTCTAAGAAAAGAAGACTACTAAGTTGTAGATACAAAATTAGGTCCAAGGGTGAATTTTTATGTAGAATGAGAAAATAAACTGACACAAATTGCCAGTTTTTAAAAGATAACAAATATAAAAATATATGACCACATGACAGTGTTGCCAGAGCCTCTTCCCCCACCCAGGGCTTTAGAAGGTGTCTGTACAAGTGAGGGGCTTTATTCTCTTCATGGTAAACCCTCCTCTACTTAGCCAGGTAAGGTGACCAGTTTATTTACTTCATTGATTCTCAACTAATTATTTGAACCTCAAAAGGTTGCGAGAAATAAATTAAAAAATAATACATTTAGAAATTGTCCTGGGCAGTTCCTGCAGGAGTTCAATAAATGGCAGGTAATAATTAATATTATAATTTACATTCTGCCTATTACATAATGTCTATTACAGCGACTGGTATATATTGGAGAGCATCCAACATGTATTGAATAATATTTTTTTATAGACTTATTATCAAGGGACACATAGTAGATTTGACTGTCCAGTGGTTATTAAACTTTTTTTATTCCCTTAAATATTATGCTGATCTATAGCACAATATTTTGTTTAAAAATATACTTGAGGATATGTTTTATAAAAGGTATCAAAAAATGTAAAATAAAGATTTCTTTTTAAAAATGTGAAGGTTGACATTCCATTTTATAGGAGGAATTAGTTAATAATTTAGGAAATGGAAGAATTAAAGCATTTGAAATTTCATTACTCGTTGCTGCATTTAAAAATTTTTTCTAACTTAACATAAGCATATTAAAATAAGTCAGAAAAACTAAAAGGGCTGCTGATAGCCCATGGAATCTAGATAGTACTGTCATATGTTGTTTTAAAAAAACAGGCTTTATACTAAGTGCTAATTGTCTGAATTGGTATAGGTCTATTCACTGAACGTTATTGGGGGTATATTTAGCTTTGTTAACAATTCTCCTTTACATTTTCTTACAAAATCAATGTTGCTTCAGCCTACAGCACAAACGCTTGTACTCTATCTTTCTCATGCTCCCCCCCTTTTTTCTTAATAGTCATTATTAGTTACGTACTCTTCTCTATCAAAAACTTAGCCTCCAAATAGAAAAGTTATAATGAACATTAAACTAATACTAAAAAGTGGTGCAAAGTGGCACTGGCCCCGTGGCGTAGTGGTTGGATGTGCGCGTCCTGCTGCTGGCGGCCCAGGTTCGGATCCCAGGCACGCATCGACGCACCGCTTGTCAGGCCACGCTGTGGCGGCATCCCATATAAAGTGGAGGAAGATGGGCACGGATGTTAGCTCAGGGCCAGTCTTTCTCAGCAAAGAGAAAAGAGGAGGATTGGCATGGATGTTAGCTCAGGGCTGACCTTCCTCACAAAAAAAAAAAAAAGTGGGGCAAAGTGGAGAAAAGAAAAGCATCTTTGCTCTGCAAACCAATTGCAGTAGTCGTAGATTATGGCCACATTACGATAAACATGCTCCTGAGAAAGGAGAAGCTGTTCATTTTGGGCCCACAGTTTAAATGCCAATAAATGTTAATGGTTAAATAAGTATTTTGTTATCAGTAACTCATCTATATTTCAATTTATGGAATTGAAAGTAATATATAATTACCATAATGTTTTGATAATACCTTAGCATTTATTTTAATAAAATTGTATAAAGCAACATTTAAAAAATCTGAAAGGAATTGCTCATGCTTTATTAAAAGCACTTAGAAAAAGTCCCCAAGCTGTACATTAAACAAAAGCATATGAATTAGGAAAAAAAAACAACATGCATAATTTTAAAATTAATGGTTAAACCAATGCATTTAGAATTGGAAGAGGCTTCAGAGACCATTGAGCTCAAACACTCTATTTTGTGTCCGCTGAAACCAGAACCCGGAAGTGATATTTCCAAGGTCAAACTGGGAGCCATGATAGCAAATTGGGCCAAGAAGTAGAGGTCTCCGAAGTCTGGTGCAGTGCCCTACCCTGGATATAAAATCTATTATTTTTTCCCATAAGAAATGGAAGTATTATGGTTTGTAATCTCACAATACATTGGCATAATTACACAAGAAGAAATAAATCAAACAGTGAACATGTTTAAGACTCAACTAGAGGTTAAAGGGTCTGCCCTAGAGAGACTCCTAATTTTACGGTGTCAGTAAATGTAAGTCCCAAAATAGAGGTATAGATGGAGGAAAGTGGGGGCACAGAGAAGGGTGTGTGTAACCTAGCCTTCTATCTTGAAAGGTCTGAAATTGTTTCATTAAGATCAACTGATTTATTTGAAGTCAAATAATGAGCTGGGCATTACTGGTTATTATATATATGGTGTAAGTATGTAGATTTTCCCCACTGTACTTAATTCTCTACCCAAGTTTCAAAAAAATGGGCTGGTATAGTATTTTTAGATGAGTGGCTGTTAGCTAAGTCGATGGCATAGCTCTCAGCCTAGAGTCAGGGTTTGACGTTTTCCCCGGTTCAAGCTATTTATCACTTAATATTTCTATTTTTCTAACCCACAAACCATTATGTACACAGAAGAGCTCTGCTACAGAAATGTCCCACATGGAATATGAAAAGGTAGAATAAAATATGAATTCATTCATTTACAACTCAAATAATTAGTTTTGCAGTATTCACACGGGAAATTTACCTCACCAGAGGAGAGAAAAAGACCTTTACCACTGGTCACCCCCAACAGGAAATATTTCTTAGTGTGACAGAAACATAACACTTAAAAAGAGCTTTAAAAAATCAATATTTTATATCACTAAAATTTCTTTTCTTTCAGTTACTATACCACGTGTAGAGATACAAAGAAGATGCTTGGCCTTGCTCTTGAGTAACTTAACAAGGAACGTGAGAGCTCTTTGAAACAGACACTGCAAATTGAAGAATGTTATAATTTAAGAATGTAAAAAGTATCAAGCGACCCCAAATAAATGAAGGACCAACATTTTTCGGGAAATTAGAGAAAGATCAGACCACTTTATTTTTTGGTTGCAGTTTCCCTAATTCTAGATAAGTTATTGGTTCTTAAAAAAGTAAAACTTTTGGTTTTTAAAAAGTTTTTAAAAACTTTTTGGGGCCAGCCCTGTGGCGTAGCAGTTAAGTGTACGCGCTCTGCTGCTGGCGGCCCGGGTTCGGATCCCGGGCGTGCACCGATGCACCGCTTATCAGGCCATGCTGTGGCGGCGCCCCTCATAAAGTAGAGGAAGATGGGCACGGATGTTAGCCCAGGGCCAGTCTTCCTCAGCAAAAAGAGGAGGATTGGCACGGATGTTAGCTCAGGACTGATCTTCCTCACAAAAAAAAAAAAAAACTAAAACTTTTGGTTTTTGAAAAGTCTTATATCTGGAGATTTTATGAATATAAATTAATATACATTAATTACTAATTAACAAGTTAATTAATAATTAATTTAAATAAGCACGTCACAACCAGAATCTAACCATCTTGTTTCAGAGACACACTACCTCTAAGTTTATTTATTATCAGTATAGTTCCACAGAAATTAGGAAATAGACATTGTCTCATCCCACATACATAATCCCCCATCCTAGGAGGATCCTCCATCCTGGGGTCCACTGCCCCTAAAGGCTCCTTTTTGGACTTCCACATCTTTGTTACTTATTGGAACCATACAAGCCATTTTCATTCCCAGCGATCACTTGCCCAAACTTTTCATGTCCAAGTGCTGTCGTATTTATGTGTCTATGTGCATGCGGGTGTGCATGAACGTGTGTGTGTTACAAACATGAGCAATATAAATTGCTATGTGTGATATTCAACAGGCATGCAAAAAAAAAAAAAAAGGAAGAAAGCACCCTAAGCACAGCAAACAGCATAAAAAGAGGCAAAAAGCAGAAAATCTCTGGATTAACATGTTGCTGGGGGTCCAGTTTGGCTACAATGTAGGACATAGGGAGTGGGACACAGATTGGAAAACTAGTTTGCACCAGATTCTAGAGAGCTTTGAAGGTTGGGCTAAGGAGTTTATACTCGAACCTTTAGGTTCTGTGGTATAGACAATGGAGAGCCATTACCATAGGTGGAGGCCAAAAGCCAAGGGGCCAGATGATGCAGGCACTCAGCAGGGCAAATATGATTGGGGCCTGAGTTCTGAATTTTCATACACACAAAAGAGGAGAATATTTGTATTCAAGAGTTTGCCTTAGGGCTCTGCTAGGCAGCTAAATAACCTGACAAAAGCAAACAATGTTAATGAGCGGTGATAGGTTGATGTTTTACTCTGATGCTGTATCAACTGTATCTAACACAGCCCTGCTGGAAACAAACTGACTTTTACCAAAGACATGATGGCTACGATGCATATTTCTAGAATTCTGGTAGTTTAATGAAGTGATCCATTGGGGCAGAGGGGTCCTATATCAAAGTACTGTAGCCAGTATTAACCTCCTCAGCAAAAGCTAAGTATATTTCAAAATCCTTGGTATAAACTTATTCACAGAGATTTGATCCCATCTTTTTGAAGATGCTTTCAGAGTATCCTACACTCAGAAAACTGGGTCCCACTACTCAAACGACCCCCAAATATTTCTACCTCTTCACTGCTGCTCTGTTAAACTAATACCCTTTGCTAAACGCTCACATTTCCTTAATAGACTGGCAGCCAGCGCAGCAACTGGTCTTAGATGGTAAGACTCCCTGACTTTAGTAAAATAATGCTATTTTCCATAAGATTTAACAAGTTTGCTGAGGTTCAAGTTTGATGAGAAGTTTTCATGTGTGCAGTTCTGGAGGCTAACAGCAGATAATGAAGGGCTCTCCTGTCATGTTTGTGGAAGACCTGAAGGTTAGAAAGGAACATTAATAGACCTACAAGGGTAAACAGTGGGAATGGAAAGTAGCAAATGCTTTTAGTTGCTTTTCTGATGCTCCTAGCACTAGTGAAATCAATCTTCAAAATGAGAGGGAAACCTAATGGCCAGCTCCTTCTACAGCATCTATTTGTGCCCCTAGCACTGCCTAGTTTTATTTATAAGACATTACAAACCCCTAGGATAAAACAGTTTACTTCTCAGTTTCAGGCATGATTCAGAGTTATAAATTGTTTATTAGTAATAACGAAACATCTCATTATTTAAATTGTAGGAACAACAGTAAAATGATTTTATAGGCATGAATAGTTTGACGTCTATAAGCTATTCATTCCTCTTGCTGAGAAACATCCTATAGAGCTGGCCTTGTGTTCATTTATTATTCATTGTAATTTGCAGTTTGCTGAATTGCTAGGACGCTCATTTACAGTTTTACACACCCTTTTAAAATATGGTCACATAAAATCTTTTTTTGTTTGTTTTTATTTTCTAAATTGTGATGCTTAGCTTTATTTATAGGTAGATGACTAGAAAGATATAACACATATAATATATTAAAAAAACAGATATACAGAAGGTTCAATTAAGAATGTATTTTGAGTTTTCATGAAATCTTATGAGGGTGATAAAACACAATCTACACATTTCATCTGTAATACATGTAATCCAAATAAGGATGACTAAAATTTTCCATAGCAATTTCAATTTTTTCATTCTGTGGTTGTCTATTTAGCAGACTCCTAAAAGGGAGTAGGAGAGTTTATAATCAATAGTATATTGAGATTCTGATGATTACGTGATATTAAGAAAAGAACATTTACTGTTCTCTTTTTGCTCTCTTAGCTTCATTCTATTTTTCCTCTCACTTTTTTAAAATAAAATAATGCCAATATTATGAAGAATGAAATTCAATGCAATTTGGGACATTTTAATTCTTAACTTTTATAAACTTATTTGTGTTAGAGCTTTAAAATATTCCAGAATTTCTGGCATACTTGACATCAGAACTTTGAAGGTTTGCTAATTTCCTGGCTATAGGTATTTCTAATTAGAGAATCATTATGCTGCCTCTTTTCTTCTAGATATTAACATGGGAGACACATTAAAATCCTTAAAAGGATTTTTTTTTTTTTACAAACTCAAGATGCACATTCTGATTTTACTTTTTGCTTAAAATATTATTTCTGTTCTTATGGTTTGCCATCAGAGAATAGCTAGTACAATTGCTGCTATTTAAAATTTACTGCATTTAAAAAAAAATTTGGTCAAGATGATATCTAGCCGTTAAATTTACCTTACACTCTATTATTAAAATTCTCTCATTGGATTATGTTCTATCTTAGATTAATATTAAGGCGTTAATTCTACAGTTATGAATCATTCTATTATTCTTCCATTTTAAACAAATTTTGTCTATTTACATATGTGACATTTCAAAGGGCATAAATGCTAACTCTTCATTATCATTATAGAAAAAGCATTTTTGTCTCACTTTTAACTTTTGCCAACAATTTTAATTTGATTTAACAGTGTCACACATTTACTTTTGGAGAGCAGTTAAAATACTTTGTAAATAAAAAGTTATTCTATACATCATAGTGCTATGTGGAACCATGTTGGAGCATGAGGCATAAGAGAACATGTGAACTCTGGCTTTAATGAAAACAAACTCATTGATTATTTTTTTCAAAATCCACTTCTTTGCTTACCTCATTTTGAATTGAGAAAATTGCTGTCTGACAATTTCTCTTGACTAAGAGACAATCTAAAATAATTTTAATTAGCTTCAGCTGAATTAAAATTATAATAAATTGTTTTGTGCCAAATATTTAGCATAAAATAATATCATTTAAACATTTTTTCATCGACTATAATGTTCTCAAAAAAATATCCATTAAAAAACATAAAAGCATGTCTCTAGAGGTGCACATTTTTCTTCTTGCCTCAGACTCTGATATGGCTTAGCATGGCAGTAGTCTTTATTTAAAATTTTGATATTTTCTTCATGATGGTTTTTTTTTTCACATTAATTTTGATTTCTAAAAATATTACATTAAAACGTTGCTATTTTGATTACTGAGGTTTTCACCACTCCCACTTAAATTTTGCACTGAGACAAATGCCTCCCTTGCCTCAGCCTAGTTCTGGCCCTGACATACAACAAAATCACCAGCTGTAAAAAAATGTGCACTAACACTAAAATACAGATAATACTAGAAAAACAAAAAATGTATTTTGCTAATGAGCAAGAAGTTTATATATTTAATTTAAAAATTATTTATTTTGATTGTAGTAAGCAGAAACAACTGTCTTATGGTGGGAATACTATATGGTTTATGGCTTTAGTGATCTAAGGATAGATTCTTATAGGTAAAAAAATGAAATATACATACATATACACACATACAGCTTATGGTCACATTTTGCGGCAGACTTTCTTAAAACATTCTTCTCAGTAAAAAAAACGGAAGGAAAATACCTGGTTTCTGTCATCGGAAGGGGAACACAGCATTAGTATTTTGTTTTGAAGTTCAGAAGGGTTACTTACACTTGTAAATATCTTTTTCATGTCAACTTTTAGAGTTTTGCTGCTTGAGAATATTTTTATCATCTCCAAGGAATATTTTTGCAAACAAAGAAAACTAGAATGCCAGTGATATGCCCAACATTAAATTCACACATTCATATACCATAGATGGTCATAATGGGTCTCCTACCCGCCAAGCCCTGTGCTAGTGGCCAGTGAAGCCAGCTAGTGCCTTCCTGTAGCTCAGGGCAGAACTTCTCAACACTGCTGTGAGTTACAATCATCTGGGGAACTTCTAAACAATACCGATACCTGGGCCTTACCCAAGGCCAATTACTGGAAATTTCTAGCAAATGGAGCCCATGCATCAGTATTACTTAAAAGCTCTCCAGATATTTTAAAGTGCAGCCTGGCTTGACACTCACCGGCTTACAGTCTAATGGAGAGAACACAGGCAATGCATGCAATCATTCACCCATACATTTAAAATGAGATGATGCCATGGGAGAACAAAAGGATGCTATTTTAGAAAGAAGAGGGACTGCCTACACAGATACAGAGACAGACCTTCCTGAGAGGTAAAATTTAAAAAGAGACTGAAAACATGAGGCAGCAGCCACGTAAGGAGCAAAACTAGGATATTTCAGGCAGAGAGAAAAACATGAGCCAATGTTCTGAACAGGAAAAGAAGGAGGTGAGTGTGTAGGATTGTGGAGCAGCGGGGGGAGAGTAACATGAGGCGAAGTTAGGTAGGTATGAAATGGGAGTGGTGGAGGAGGAAAGGGACCAGGAAATAATGGTTTGGGTGCCTGCCCTTCATCCAGCCCACTGCTCTGCACTCACCTTGCATTATCCCAGTTATTCAACCCTTTGAGATTTGCAGTAAGATAAGTAAAATGTAATGGTTCAAGCTATAAAGAAGGATATAACAGAGATAGACTTCATTGGAATTCATGTAGATAGAATGTAAAGATAAATTTAAAAAAAATCTGTCTCTGTTCTCTCAAGTGGGAATAAACTTCTTTTTAATATTAAAAAGAAGAATAGGATAAGAATTAATTTCTATATAATATAGAGAAAACATTTACAATATGACAATGTAAGTTCTGGCTGTGATAGGGCTATGTCATAAAAGATTAAGCTACAGAGTCTGAGCCGAGGAATTCTTTATTTGACAAACTATCTGCCTGGCAATTATGAGTAAATTGGTTAAAGCTGCTAAAATGATAACTATTATGTCAGGTCAAAGCACTTGCTGGTTCGATGACTGCCTTCGACATCACAGTGTGCAATAAAATGCTTTTCTCTTAACTGTCATTTTCCCTAATTTGATTGAAATAAAGAAGTAACTTTTACCGGAACAGGGTTATGACTTTGAACAACTGACAGTGCAGAGAGTAGATGTGACTTCTGTGACCTTGGCCTTGTCATATCCCATTGAGAAAAGGTTTTGAAGAGCTTTTTGAAAGACAGAGTCCATACTCCTCTTTTTTTTTGGTCAATTGAAAATAAAATCATGTTTTGTTTTTTTTTTCTTTTATCAAACCAAGTAAATGATGTTATCCTCTTAAGAGCCATAGGTTAATGTCATGGGCCATTTTAGTCCTGCTTCTATGGTCACATTACTTTAGAAAATGGAAATGTCATTCCCAGGTGCCATTCTCCTTCAGGCAAGAAGGTTAACCCACAATTTCGAAAAATGTAAGAGGTCAAACCTTTAGAAATCAATAGTAAATGGAGTGAAGATAGCTTTTTATGTATGGAACCTTCTGCAATTAAGAAAGCTCTCACCCATTTGGAATGAATA